>NC_080383.1:27415212-28615212 GCF_014773155.1 Arachis stenosperma | reverse complement strand
CGCGCGTCGGTTACTTTTCTAGAACCCGACACATCTGGTAGCTAACCCAGACATTTGTCTCTAGGTTGCGCATCTCCAGGAGGATCATAAACGAAGGAGAGTGCCTTTCCACATCGAAGGAGTATTCCTTTCCACCTTCTCCTGGAGGACGTATGAAGGAGAGTGCATTTTCAGATCGAAGGAGTGTGCCTTTCCACCTTGCAACCAGAGAAGAATGTGGGAGAAACAATACGAAGGAGAGTGCCTTTCCACTTTTTTCACACCCTCATCACGACAAGAGAGGGAACTTCCGTCCTCAACCTGCCATCCGAAAACATTTTCAAGTAAATGAGCAAGCAAGATCGCATCCAAATTTTGCCCTCTCGACCATTCCGGCCACACACAGGCATCCCTAGTCTCATCATTAGTATCTCAATTCAATTACTCTAAACCATCCTTCACTTTTTGCACTAAACTTCCGACGGCTATAACTCTTTCGTTTTAAAACATTTTTTATCCGTTCTTCGAATGGTGTAAACTTCACGGACCCAAATTTCATTTGAAATAAGTTTGAAGTAATTTGGAGGTCTGATGGGCGGATAATTTATACACTTTTTGGCATTGTTTTTAGGTAGTTTTTAGTAGGATCTAGCTACTTTTAGGGATGTTTTTATTAGTTTTTATGCAAAATTCACATTTTTGGACTTTACTATGAGTTTGTGTGTTTTTCTGTGATTTCAGGTATTTTTTAGCTGAAATTGAGGGATCTAAGCAAAGATCTGATTCAGGCTGACAAAGGACTGCTGATGCTGTTGGATTCTGACCTCTTTTCACTCGAAATGGATTTTTTCGAGCTACAGAACTCCAAATGGCGCGCTTCCAACTGCATTGGAAAGTAGACATCTAGGACTTTCCAGAAATATATAATAGTCCATACTTCATTCAAGTTTAGATGACGCAAACTGGCATTTAACGCCAGTTTCATGCTGTATTCTGGAGTAAAACGCCAAAAACACGTCACGAACCAGAGTTAAACACCAAAAACACGTTACAACTTGGCGTTTAACCCCAAGAGAAGCCTCTGCACGTGTAAAGCTCAAGCTCAGCCCAAGCACACACCAAAGTGGGCCCCGGAAGTGGATTTCTGCACTTAGATTTATTTCTGTAAACCCTAGTAGCTGGTTTAGCATAAATATAACTTTTTACTATTGTATTTTTGTCTTTGACCATATCTTTGATTAGTTTATGCGATCTTAGAAATTGGGGGCTGGCCTCTCGGCCATGCCTGAACCTTGTTCTTATGTATTTTCAACGGTGGAGTTTCTACACACCATAGATTAAGGTGTGGAGCTCTGCTGTACCTCGAGAATTAATGCAATTACTACTATTTTCTATTCAATTCAAGCTTATTCTTGTTCTAAGATATCACTCGTACTTCAACCTGATGAATGTGATGATCCGTGACACTCATCATCATCCGTCCTTATGAACGCGTGCCTGACAACCACCTCCGTTCTACAAGCGAGAGCTAGAGTGTGTATCTCTTGGATTCCTTAATCAGAGTCTTCGTGGTATAAGCTAGAATTATTGGCAGCCATTCCTAAGATTCGGAAAGTCTAAACCTTGTCTGTGGTATTCCGAGTAGGATCTGAGATGGGATGACTGTGACGAGCTTCAAACTCGCGAGTGTTGGGCGTAGTGACAGACGCAAAAGAATCACTGGATTCTATTCCGACATGATCAAGAACCGACAGATGATTAGTCGTACGGTGACAGAGCATTTGGACCATTTTCACTGAGAGGACGGGAGGTAGCCATTGACAACGGTGAAACCCAACATATAGCCTGCCAAGGAAAGGAGTAAGAATGATTGGATGAAAGCAGTAGGAAAGCAGAGATTCAGAAGGAACACAGTATCTTCATGCACTTATCTGAAATTCCCACCAATGAATTTCATAAGTATCTCTATCTTTATTTTATGATTTATTTATCTTTATATTCGAAAATCATTATAACCATTAGAATCCGCCTGACTGAGATTTACAAGATGACCATAGCTGCTTCATACCAACAATCTCCGTGGGATCGACCCTTACTCACGTAAGGTTTATTACTTGGACTACCCAGTGCACTTGCTGGTTAGTGATGCGAAGTTGTGAAGAAAGTGCTGAGATTATAAACGTGCATACCAAGATGAGCGCCATTGTTAGAGATCACAATTTCGTGAACCAGGGTCCGGAAGTCAAGTTGTGGCTCGCCGAAGTTCGGCCAAAAATAAGTTTTTCACAAAAATACTCAAACCTCTATTTTACCAAAATCATAACTCATTAAACACCAATTCGTCACTCATAAATCCTTTAGCTACCTAAAATACCAATACTTCCTTATCAATTCAATGTTATATTCACCATATATATATATATATATATATATATATATCACCAAATCAACTTCACCACAATCATTTCAACATAAATTATACTCGCACGATATCACATACCTCCATTAGCTCCACACATATCAACATTCAAAACTATATAACACATTCAACACATTGCTCATGAATTTCAGTCCAATTTCAACCACAAATCATCAATATTTTTCCTTTAAATACATATACATACACATATCACAACTTCTCATCCTAGCCAACCAATTCAGTTTAATTCATTAACAACCACATTAACTTCAATATTTACGTCCTATATCCACTAACGTGCATTATACACCAATTCAACTTATCCTACTGTCAGCTAGCCTAAGTTTTCACATTACATTATATATTATATATGAGAAATCAAAACCATACTTTGGCCGATTTCTCTCCTAAACTCGGAACGCCACAAATGACCACCATTCCATAAAACCCAAAGCTCCAAATCTCTCCAAACAGAAAATTCAGCTTCCAACTCCACAAATTTGCCCCCAATACATATAATTTCATCTAATATCATATAAACACCACTAAATCAATACATGGTTTGCTATATACACAATTTCACAAGGTTTAAAGATTTCTTGCCTTATCAACTGGGAATTGGGACAAGGCCCAGTGATTTCGCACTACTTGAGCACACCTAACATCATTAAATCACAAAATCTCAAAGCCCAATAACCTAACATTTTTGAATTTAAGAAGAGAGATACTGGGAGAGAAATAGCTGATTCCTTACCAAATTGATGGGCGGGTTTCGTAGAGGATTCCAAGACGAACGCGTGGTCGCTAACGACTCGTCAATCGGAGCTCTGGATCGAAAGTTATGGCGGAATGAAGTTTGAGTGAGGGTTTGGGGTGTTTCACTTGTGTTCTTCCCCTTTCCTTTTGCTTTCAGCGTATTTCCCTTATTTGGGAAAGAAGAAGAGCTGATGCTCTTATGTATTGTGAGCTGGGTTGGGCCTTGGCCCATTTTGGGTCCGATTCAACCGGTTCGGCCGGTTTGGCTCAATCTTGGGCCAAATTCGTTAAAATTAGTGTCAAAATTCTTTGTTTTAATTTTTTCTATCATATTAAACTATAAAATTTTATTTTCTAATTTATTTTATTAATAATTAATTTATTAGCTAATTATTCACTAATTACTCGGAGTTTGCATTCTACCCCCTAACAAAAATTTTTGTCCTCGAAAATTCGCTTTCAAATCTTAGTATACGCTCCCTTAGATTCAACCGACCTCTTACAATTTATTTCGCCATTCTCCCAACATTATTTCAAACACTAATTCATATTCTCCAGTCTCTTAATCTAATTTAATTTGTTATAACCTAAATCACACACACTTTCCACTCCTCGATCCTAAGTCAGTTCCTCAAGAGACCTCATATCCTAAAACTCTTTCCTCACGTCGCTACAGTTCTAGATTTACCAAAATTACCGTGCTTCCGCAGTGCCACTCTGATCATAAACCACTATGAACTAAAATCTTTACTCGTTCCCACCAAAACATCTCTCAGAATTTTTTTTCTTTCCAACTAAAAGCCATTGCCCACCACGCCAACTGCACGAGTTCTAATCCTTGGTTATCTTCTACCACCAAATTCATTACCACCTACATCATAATTTCTCTATTATCACTCTATTCCTTCAACAATTGCTCGCACACCAGCCGCCATATCGTCAACCGTATCACCTCACTCGCATCCACGAGACACTCTTTGGGTCTTTTCCACACCGAATAGTTGATATTAAGGTGATCAGTCTTAATATCAAAAGTCTAGTGCTTCGAATATCCAAAAATGCTCATGAACATTTATGCTATATATGTCAAGCAGACATCCTAAATAGCATGTACACACAGCCAGAGTATGCTCAGAAGCATAGTCAGTCTATTCCCCAGACTCTACGGGAATAAACTGCTCTAATACCATAGTGTAACACCCTACCACACAGAGTCTTATGTTTAAGTCATAAAATTGAGGTGGCAAGGTATTACGACCTCTAAAAGTACATATACATATATATATATATGTATGTATGTATGTATGTATGTATGTATGTATAATAATAATAATAATAATAATAATAATAATAATAATAATAATAATAATAATAATAATAATAATAATAATAGTTGAAAGGAATTTTATCTAGAAGCCTGTCAAGAAAAGTTAAGCAAAGTGTTAACTAAAAAATTGCATCACTCGCGTAAGCGATAAGTATGAGAGAAGAAATCCAAAGATACATATAGCAAGGCTTCTGACTTGGCTCGCGAAGCTAGAACCGGCCAAAGCAAATAAGTATATACATACATATATATAAGAGAATCCCAAAATGACGCAAAGCAGAAAATGACAACCTGTTTCTCCGAGTCAACCTCTAAGAGGGACATACATAAAATACAAGGTGGAGAATCTATATACATATATAAATATAAACAAAATACGTCCCCGATCCCCAAGAGTTCTTCGCTTCACCCGAGTCTCCAGAATACAGAGTGGTGCTTCTCAACCTGCATATGAAAAAAAAAATAATATAGTATGGGATGAGAACCGGGATTCTCAGTATGGTTAATGTTCCCACATATATAATAAATAAGGTCTCGGGAAAGCCAGAGGCAATCCTAGAACTCCGATGGTCTTGATTATAAAACTTAAAGGATTCAAATACGAAAGCCATAATCAGGGTGGTCCACTAAGGTTTTCCATTCTAACTCAACTCTCACTAAAACCCTCAATTATTCCCCTTCCTTTACCACCCTCCTAAATACCAGAAGATCAACATAGGCAAACAAAGCAAACAAAGCAAACAAAGCAAAGACAAGTAGAATACAGATACAACAAATAGAATATATAGCAGTTAAGCATGAAATAACAAGTAGGCAATCCCAAGAAAGTAAACCAAAGCAAACAGACAAATGCATATGATGCATGCCTTTCCTACTGGCCGTGAGCTCACGCGTCGGTTACTTTGCCAGAACTCGACACATCTAGTAGCTAACCCAGACATTTGTCTCTAGGTTGCGCATCTCCAGGAGAATCATAAACGAAGGAGAGTGTCTTTCCAAATCAAAGGAGTGTGCCTTTCCACCTTCTCCTAGAGGATATACGAAGGATAGTGCCTTTCCACATGGAAGGAGTGTGCATTTCCACCTTGCAACCAGAGAAGAATGAGGGGGAAACAATACGAAGGAGAGCGCCTTTCCACTTTTCTCACACCCTCATCACGACAAGAGAGGGAACTTCCGTCCTCAACTTGCAATCCAAAAACATTTTTAAGTTAACGAGCAAGCGGGATCGCACCCAAATCTTGCCCTCTCGACCATTCTGGCCACACACATCTTGACCATTCCGGTCACACACAGGCATCTCTAATCTCATCATTAACATCTCAAGTCAATTACTCTAGACCATCCTTCACTTTTTGCACTAAACTTCCGACGGGTATAACTCTTTCATTTTAAAACATTTTTCATCTGTTCTTCGAACGGTGTAAACTTCACAGACCCAATTTTCATTTGAAATAAGTTTGAAGTAATTTGGAGATCTGGAAGCCAAGTTATAGCTCGCCGAAATTTGGCCAAAAATAAGTTTTTTACAAATATACTCAAACCTCTATTTTACCAAAATCATAACTTATTAAACACCAATTCCTCACTCATCAATCCTTTAGTTACCTCAAATTCCAATTCTTCCTTATCAATTCTTCCTTATCAATTCAATGTCATATTCACCATATATATATATATATATATATTCACCATATAATAATTCCACCAACTCAACTTCACCACAATCATTTCAACACAAATTATACTCGCACGATATCACATACCTCCATTAGCTCTACACATATCAACATTCAAAACTATATAACCCATTCAACACATTTCTCATGACTTTCAGTCCAATTTCAGCCACAAATCATCAATCTTTTTCCTTTAAATACATATACATACACATATCACAACTTCTCATCCCAACCAACTAATTCATTTTAATTCATTAACAACCACATTAACTTCAATATTTACGTCCTATATCCACTAACATGCACTATACACCAATTCAACTTATCCTACTGTCAACTTGCCTAAGTTTTCACGTTACATTATATACGAGAAACCAAAATCCTTTGCCGATTTCTCTCCTAAGCTCCGAATGCCACAAATGACCATCGTTCCATAAAATCCAAAGCTCCAAATCTCTCCAAACAGAAAATTCAGCTTCCAACTCCACAAATTTTCCATCAATACATATAATTTCATCTAATATCATATAAACACCATTAAATCAATATAGGGTTTGCTATATACACAACTTCACAAGGTTTAAAGATTTCCCACCTTACCAATGGGAAATTGGAACAAGACCCAGTGATTCTACACTACTTGAGCACACCTAACATCATTAAATCACAAAATCTCAAAGGCCAAGAACCTAACATTTTCGAATTTATGGAGAGATATACTGGGAGAGAAATAGCTGATTCCATAACAAATTGATGGGTGGATTTCGTAGAGGATTCCAAGATGAACGCGTGACTGCTGACGGCTCGTCAATCAAAGCTTCGGATCGAAAGTTATGACAGAATGAGGTTTTAGTGAGGGTTTGGGGTGTTTCACTTGTGTTCTTCCCCTTTCCCTTTGCTTTCAGCGTATTTTCCTTATTTGGGAAAGAAGAAGAGTTGATGCTCTTATGTATTGTGAGTTTGGGTTGGGCCTTGGGCCCATTTTAGACCCGATTCAACTAGTTCGGTCCGTTTGGTCTAATCTTGGGTCAAATTCTTTGAAATTAGTGTCAAAATTTTTGTTTTAATTTTTTCTATCATATTAAACTACAAAATTATATTTTCTAATTTATTTGATTAATAATTAAATTATTAGCTAATTATTCACTAATTACTCAGAATTTACAAATGGGGTAAAAATTTTGGGATGAGAACTAAATCACTCGTTCTTAATAGAGGTCGAGAATGCCGTAAAAGTAAAGAATAAATGCACATAACTCTCTTATATATCTTTCAAGAATAATCTCCTTTATTAAACCTTTAAAATTATGAGTTCCTACTTTAAATGATTTAGTAGTTTTCTTTCAAATTACATTTCTTTAAAACAATTTTCAGTTACATTAATCAATCCTCAATCACCTCAGTTTACAGTCATATTTATAAACCAACAAGCACAAGCAAAGTATACAATACAAACATACAAGCAATTCATGCAAGTTAAATAGCAGAAAATTTTACAGATAATATAACACAGTAATGGAAGGCACACCCAAGCAATTCATATAAATGCACATGATGAATATCTATTCCTATTCAGGCCGTGGCTCACATGTCGGTTCGTTGCCCGATACCCATTAGTGGTCCTGAGATAGGCGTTATGTATCACCGTTCCTACCTCAACCAACGTTCCTTCCATGAGCGTTACGCATTGCCGTCCTCATAGGGAACCTTCCTTCTAGTCTCCAGTGAGCGTTACGTATCGCCGTCCCCACTGAGTCTTATCCTTCCAGTCTCAAGTGAGCGTCTTCAAACCTTTCTTATCCTTTTTCTTAACTTTTTCCTTAACCTTTTCCTTAACTTTATCTTTTCTTTACTTATACCCTTAACCTTATATATATATATATATATATATATATATATATATATATATATATATATATATATATATATATACTTTAATCCTTAACTTCTACGTGATTACTTTCTTATCCCCTAAACTTTTACATAATTTACCTTTTTACCACTCAAATTCAATTTAACCTTTATCCTCATATATTTCCTTAAACTTTTTTTTAACTTTCTTAAGCGTTCTTTCAATCCATTCTCAAATACTTTAAAAAAATTTAACCTTAACACCCTAAAAGAATATCCGTATTTCAAATTTATGACTATCAATAACCACCAGCAACAATCCAGTATTTAAATATCCATTTCAATTTTCATTAAATCTATGTTAAATCAGTTTGATTTTTTCATACTTTGACAAACTTCAAAATAGAATTTAATTTAACTAAATCCTTATATTTTTATAATAATTTAGACATAACTTTCCCTGAAAATAGGATCTATCCACCCTTATGGGTTCCCTCTATCTCAACAACGATAAAAACAACAAGGCTCTCAATCCATTCAATTTAGTAACCAAAGTAATATTATCAATATAACTAAAATTTACAATAAGAACTCATTCTCAATAATCACAATAATTCCAAACCAAACACAAACTCAACTTAATTCATCAATTAACTGCACAAAACAATTAGAAATTATTTGCAATTATTCATTAGGCTTTCTTGTCATATATCATTTAAAACAGTTGATTTTAAAATAAATTTTCTAACTCAATTAACTGTAATTTGCATAATTAAACGCATTAAATCCTTTAATTTCGACATAAAATCACCGAAATTCAATTCCACGGTACCGATATCTCAAAATATTTAACAAACTTATAACGGAACAGGGGAATGAAGAAGTAGCAGTAACAACTTCGATAAACACAAAAAACCCTGCGCCCACCACCATGGCAGCAGCAACTTCGGCATACAAAATGGGAACCAAAAACAGGGACAAAGCTGAGTAAGTGACACAGACAGTGGCTTCGGTGACAGCAGTGGGGTGACACCCGTCAGCGACAGCGATGAGCTCCTATGACGATGACGGCAACTGGGCGCGGCGGTGGTGACAGAATTGGCCTCCCCTGTAAGAACCGCAACTAATTAACCGGTTAATTAAGTGATTATATTGCCCAAATTAGATTCCAAAAAGTTGGAGTGAAAATTTGAGGATTTAAAGGTAATTTTTTGGACTCAATGGGTCTTTCTGAGTCAGAAAATGTGTCTTCTACAAAAAACCGTAAAAAACTGCAAACTGGCAGTTGAACCGGTTCAAGTCTGTCCGGTGCTGTGCGAAAAAAAGTGGAAACAGTAAAAAACCTTAGAAAAATATTAGAAATGAAAAACCGGGCGTTAATTTTAAAGGTTTGGCCCGAATTTGGGCCAAACGGGCTAAAAATGCCAACGGATTGGACCGAACCCAAGTTGGGCCCAAGTCCAACATATATAAGGGTTCATTTAATGAACCCATGCAGCTACAACACCATTAAACTCACACACACACTCAGCAGCAAAGAAAAGAAAGAAGAGGAAGAAGAAAACACTATTCACATTTCTCTTCTTTTGGCGATATCTCAAGCTACGGTACTCCAATTTGCGTGCCGTCAGCGGCTACGCATTCCTTGTGAAGAGCTCTACGAAATCCACATAAAAAACTGGTATGAAAAGCTCAAAATCCTCTCAGTTCTTCTCTCCAAAATTTCGGGGTTTTTTAGGGCTTTGGGTTAAATGAGTTTTTGTGATTTTGGATGTTTAGGTTTGCTCTAATTCTTGCTTAGAATTGAATTTTGGCTATCAAATCTGTTGAAAAAGGTAAGAGACATTAAACCCTTGTGATATTTTGTTTAAATAGAACCCTAGGTTGATTTGTGATGGTTTATGCATATATAGTTTGATTATTGTGAGTTTGGAGCTTGTTGGTTCTTGTTGGAGTTACATTGGTGGCTTGCTTGTAGTTGGAAGCTCATTGGGTGCTCAATTTTGAGTTTTTGTTCATATAGGGAATCGACCAAGGTATGGTTTTGGTTTTCTCTGTGTAATATATAATATTTCTGGACACTTAGGCTAGTGACCTATAGGATAGGATTGAATTAAATTAGTTGTTAGAATTGTTGTATGATGATGTATGATGATTTGATGATTTGGGTTGTTAATGAATTAAAATATTGATGTTGATAGTATGGTATTGAGGATTGAGATTGAAATTGATTATGATGATTGTTGGAAATGGTGGAATGGAATTTGATTAATGTGTTGATTTAAAAAAATGGATGTATTGTTATGTATTTGATAATGGAAATTGATGAATGTGGTTGGTGGAGGAATGATTATAGTGTTATATATTTGATATTTGAGGTTGAGGATATTGAAGGGTGAGTTATGAGGTAAATTAGAGTTGGTATGGTTTTGGTCTGATTTTGGTTGAAATATTTTGAAAGTTCAGGTTTGGTAAAATTCTGCATAATCTGTTTTCTAGCAGCAGCTTCGGATGCTTTTTGGGAACGATCTAACCATCACAATTGAATGGGATTAATATTTCTCGAATCTTTGTGATGTGTAAAAAAATCCTGAAAAATTTGGTTAAAGTTTAACGATTTGATTAGGAGATATAAATTTTTGAAGTTTGTTACTTTAAAACTAATTTTCTGCTGCTACATAATAAAACTAGCAACTTTCCAAGCCTATATCTCCCAATCCTGACCATAATTTTGAGTGGGACCAAAAGGACATTGAGACTTGGACTATTTTCTTGTTTGTGTCAAAATTTTAGACTATTATAAGTTTTGTAGAAGGAGTTGTGCGCGTTTTAAAAATGGAGCTCTTAGCTATTTTGACAGCAAAACTAGTTTTTGAAAGCAAACTTGTAATCAGTATAACTCTCTCCAGAAAAATGATTTTTCTATGATACTTTGACTGATTTAAAGCTCTATGAGTCTATTTTATTTCTGGAAAATTTCAGATACATCAAATGAAAATATAATTTTTGGTAGATTTTCTAAGAATAGGGTAGATTGTTGTCTTGGTGCAGAGATTTCAAACTTAAAATAAGTTTTTGCAAGAGAAATAGTTTTTCTTTTTATTTTATTCAACTAAAATATTTCAACTGAGTTCGAATCTATAGGATACTTCTATTTTGAGTCTAGAGACGGAGAATTAGACTTGTAATCTTCTGTGACACCTATTTAAGACTTTTGGCTCGTTTTTAGATATCAAAATGTAGAGAAGGTCCTAGGTGATTTTAACTTGGTAATTTGATAAAAAGTTAGAAAATGGAGGCTTAGATTTCGGGTGTACCGAGGATGGGCTTGATGGAATGAGAACGAGGAATGGAGATGTTGGATTGAAAGTGGTTGAGATGAGTCGAGGACTCGGAATGAGATGATGGATCCATGGCATACTGAAAAATATTTTCTAAAAACCACTGATGTATCATTTGTATATTGAGATTATGAGACGCTATGCGCCCGGCAGGGACGGCGGTTGGATCCCGCCTGTCGAGGTAGCGGCGGCGGCGTAAGGGCGGTGGTTCGTCCCGCTTGCGTTGAGATGCGAGGTCGGTGGCAAGAGTATCCCACTCGCATCCCTTCGGATCAATAGAGCGTGCAGGCGCAAAATCCTAGACAGTGATCCGAGCACTATATCTCGGGGGTTCCCATATGATGATTTCGAAGGGCGACGTCTCCATAGAGATGTGTCGGGTTGGCAGTTGAACCGACAATGTGATATCACAGCCAATAGGACAGGCATTCATCATGTGCATTTTCTATCTATTTGTATGCTTTGCCGACCTGTAATTGTATGCCTGATTGAACAGCATACCTATTTGCTTACTTGAACTACTTGCCTTATATGCTTCTACTTGTGTTTTACTTGCATTGCTATTAATTGTGTATTCTGCTGGGATTGAGGAGGTTCGGAAGGCGGTGGCGATGGGATTGCATGGAGGATAGGTTGGTGAAGGCTGTGGGACAGCGGTGTTTGGTTAGAAAAGAAATTCCTTAAGATAGAATACCCTGTCTATTTATGTTAAAATATATATGATACTTATTTGTTTTAGTATGACTTAAGATTGAATCTTGTGATGGATATGAAGTCTAAGATTGCCTTTGGCGTCCCAGGGTCTTATATCTTACATCACTGGGCACTGTTACCATACTGAGAACCTTCGGTTCTCATACCATATTTCTGTTGTATTTTTCAAATGCAGGTCGTAACCCACCTCGGTGAGTTGCTTTGATGGTGACAGGAGCGGAGGATATCTATCTGTTTTTGAAATCGTTTGATCTCTTTTGTATATGTCTCTCATCTTTTACATTTTGCTTTGCCTAGAGGCTTGAATTTGAGAGATCAAAACTTGTATAAGCTGTTTTTACTGTCTGGTTTCATGTATGGTTTGTATATGGCTAGCCGGTTTAAATTCCGCGAGCCGTGACTAGAGTCTTATGATATTATACTATTATACTATGATATTTTGTTATTTTATAACTGTTTCTTGTGCCTCAAGTCAGTAGCTTTGTTAGCACGTTTTGCGCTTTTGAAATATTGTTTTTGTGCTGCATCCTTCATCGGGCTTCTAGATTGTACTATTCTTTCTATATATATTATATGTATGAGCTTAAATCTGTCGTAATCCTTGATTAACCTTTGCTTTACGACGCGAGGTAAAGATTAGGCTAATTAGGGTGTTACATCCCCTCTGCCACGTGCTTCCATCTCTCTCTCTCTCTCTCTCTCTCTCTCTCTCTCTCTCTCTCTCTCTCTCTCTCTCTCTCCCCTCCCCCTCTGCGTCGCTCTCGCTTTCTCCTTCGAGCTTGACGTTAACGAACCCAACAGCAGCGACGGCGACGCATGGCAGCGAAAAGGATGAATGACACAAATTTCTCCATCGATCTCTCTCTTCGCGGTTCTGCTTCTCTCTCGCGCGTTCCTCTCCCTCTCATGACAGTGGCGGCGACGATGGCATCCAGCCCCACCAGTGCCATCGCCGTCTCCTTCTTCTCCTCCCTCCTCTTCTTCTTCTCCCTCGATTTTCCCCTATCTGTTCTCCCTTTTCTCTCTTTCCATTTCTTTCTTTCTTTCTTTCTTTTATTTCTGTTGGGGGAATGGCAGCTAGGGTTTGGTGATGGTGAGTATTGTGTGAGTGTGAGTGTGAATATGTTTTACAGTTAGGTCAAAGTTTTGGGTAGTAAAATACTCAATTATTATAAAAAGTCTACGAGTTTTAATTAATTTAAATTTAAAGTCCCATAACTTTAATTTAATTTCTTTTGGTAAAATAATTTTCTAAAAATAAAATCATAATTAAGTATAATAATTCACAAATAACTCATTATTTAATTTTCAAAAAAATTCGAGATGTTACACATGATAGCTCTAAAATTGTTCCCGTTGCGCTCAACAAGATTCCCTAATTTTTTCATTGCATTCTCATTCCTGCGGTTAAATTTCAATTTTATCTGCTTTGGTATTTAAAAACAACATTTACTGTTTCTAATAGGATTTTCAGCTGAAAGTAAATGCGTGGCAGTTAAATAGAAACTTGAGTAATTTTAAGTAAAGAATGTCCGGCGAGTGAGTCTTATTTTATTCTTTTTCTTTATCATAGAGAAGAAAGAGAAGAGAGGAGACGAAAGACAATGGAACTCTAAAGAAGATGAACACTTTTTTTTAATTTTTTATATATGTTTTTGTTTTATTTTTAAAGTTTAAAAATATAAAATTAAAGTTAGTTGAATTTTAAAATTTGATTAATCTAAAAAATATAGTTTTTGTCTAACATGAAAAAATATAGTCTTTTAACAAAATTAAATAACAAAATATTTTTATTTTTATTTAATTATAAGAGTGTTTTAATAAAAATAATAATATGATATATATATTTAAAAATAGAAAAACTAAATGCTGATATGAATAATATAATTTACATGTCATGTTTTTATTTAATTTATCCTTAATTTTATCGTATTGGTATATATTAATTTATTATCGTACCGAAATAAACATCTTTAATATATTTATTTAAGTCGGTGCTCTTTATGTTTTTCTTCATTATTATATAATTTTATTTTATGAAACTTTATTATTTTCTGTTTTTCTTTTTATAATATATAAAAATTACGGTTACATATATTAGTTCATGAATAATATTTGATAAATATTCAAACCATGTATCAATAAGAAATAATAGAAGTAACAAATCAACTCTATTAATTATGTGGCATTGACTAAGCTTTTCCAAGTCATTAAAGATTCTTTCAATTTATTGTAGTCAAAATTGATATAAAGAACGTTTCTTGTACAATATCTCACTACAAGAATTTTGCTCATTTGTGGCGGTTTTTTTTTTTGTTTGTGGAGGTTTCAAACTCCCACAAAAAGGATTGTGGCAGTTTCAAAAACCTCCAAAATTTGAGGTGCCACGAGCTCCTTTGTGGCGGTTATTTATTCAGTGGCGGTTTTCTATACCATTTTGTGGGGGTTCTGTGCTAGTGTTTTGTGGCAATTCTTGGTTAATCATTGTGGCGGTTTAGAACCCCCATAAAAGGAATTTTCAATTTAAAAAAAAAGACACATTCATATGGGATTTCAACCTCCACAAACATGTCAATATTATTCTTAAACAATTAATCTAGATACTAAAATTATATTATTATACTACTAATTAATTATCATTTAAAAGAAATCTTTAAATAAGACACATTAAAAATTTAGAAGAAAATTAAAATATTACTTATTTGAACAAAATTTAACACAAGAATAACTTAAATGTGTTAAAGAAACAAATTTAAACACAAAGCTGCCACTGTTAGAGCCACAGAAATTAAGATTTAACATCCTTCTTCATCAACCCAACCAAATAGTTAATTACCAATTGTACCTAAATATGATACCTCATTTTAATTAGTCAAATTTACAATTCATAGTTAAGAACTTGACATTTAACATATTTATAATTCACAATCAGAACACTCCAATCATGTACACCTAAACAAAACAGAGGGTATTAGGCCATATTAGAAATCTTGGAATCATCATCATCAAGGAGCCACCAAATAAAATTGATTTGCTTTTACAGTGAGATTAGAACTAAACTATATAACTAGAAATTTCTTGTTATTTCCATGATTAAAGTTCAACTTCCCAAAGCCTAAAGGTTCCAAGAAAACAAGGACCAAAATTGATGAAGCTACAGCCTGAATTCAGAATATAAAAAAAAAAATTAGTTCTTAGCACTAATAGATATACCTTAGAAGCACAGCCATCTCCTTCAAATTTGTGTATTTGCTCTGTTTTTCATCTCTATTTGTGAGGGGTCATCAAGCATGTGCCTTTTAGAGTATACACAAATCATATTCCTATAAAAATAAAGATTATTAAGTTAACTACATTTATTAAAATAAACATATGAACATATTTCAAATTTAATATAGACAAGTATAAAAAACAAAGATGCAATAGTGATACAAACAACAGCTATGGTGGCAACAATTGAACCTTGATCAAGTGATTTCTGTAAACTTGCTCTTGATATATTCTTTTAGTATAAATAAAACAGAGTCTCCAACAAAGAGCTTCTTTCCACTGACAAATAGACTCCATTCAGTTGTAAGCATGTGGTGCTTTGGTTGCCCTGGTTAAGGTGAATAAATAAAAAGATCTTCAGCAAGTTTTCAATAATTTTGCTGTTTCAGATTATATACAGGACTGCACATTATGCATACCTCGAAATATATGACGGAAAATCCAAACATTATCATGCAAATCTCCCTAGCCACAAGTTCTTGTGCAGGAGGTTGCATAGAATAATCCTACATGAAAACATGGAAAAGATCAAAGCCTGGAAATTTTATTCAACATAGAATAATCCCTAGCCTTCTTTTTGGTATTTGTAGAGTCTTAAAAAAAATAAAAATCATCAATACATTTCATTATTAAAAACATTTAAAATAATACATGTATATAAAAACTAAAGAATGCATTCAAATTACAGCACATATTACAAAATAAGATAGTAATAAGCTAGTAATAAGTATTCTACAATTTTTGTCGTCTTTCTACTCATGGTACAATTACTCATCAACTAAGTAAATATTCGTTGAACTTAATAAATATTTAAAAATAAGAAAGCTTATCTTGGCATTAACTACATTGATAATAATGGATGATATCATATCTAATATAATAGAGTTAGAGACTATGGTTATAATTAAATATTTTTCTCAGACTTGTGCAAAAGAATAGTATAGTATAGCGATACATACTCTATATCTGCCAAACCATTAATCAACTGTACTCAGACATTTGGAGGCATCTTAATCTTAAAAACAAACCTGTGATGACAATATAGTAAAGATAGGGGTAAATAATAATAATAGAAGAAGAAGATGGACAACAAGTAGAATATATAAGGCTCACATTGTCAGTTCTCTCACAATATCTACCAGGGCCAATCCTTCCCTTGTCTTGATTTCATGTATTCCTATAAAATTAATGCCGGATATAAATCATACTATTCATGAATTGGACTACATAAGATTGAAAATTTGAAAAGCATACTATTCATGAATCTTACATTTTCTCCCTCCATCTGTGGAACTAGAGAGCTAGAAATCAAAATAGTTGTGCCAAGCATCACTAGATAATGTTGGAAACCAAGTAGGATTGCCTCTGCTTCATTCACATAAGAATTTCACAACTCAATTATCATAGTATGAATTCTCAAAAGGATGAATTCTCAACCAACACATAGTTACAGGTTCTAGAAAGTTAATTTAACTCCTTAAATAGAAATAAACAAATCCAGAAAATATGTATAAGTTACTAAGTCATAATGATAGAATCCGTTATATCTCTCTTCAGTTTAATGGATAATGTGAAGCAAGTCCCACAAACATTGCTATGTTTCTTTGTTCTAGTTATAGACGATATAATTTTCAGGAATGTTGTTGGAAGAAGCAGGAATCGTGTGCTATTAATCATTGAAACTACGAAATTGAATCCCAAACTAAATAAGCACAAAGTAGGAACAAATCCGAACCTCAATGACTCAGAACGACATGAGAATCAGTTTCACGAGATTTGATAGCTTCGAACGCAGCTTCAATCGAAGCTTCCAGAGTCTCCAGCTCGCTCACCTTCCTGATCTACTCAGCCAGCACCACCGAGTCCGCGCCCAAACCGCGCTCTGAATGCTTCAAGCCGCTGGAGCAAAACCAGAACCCGCGACAGAACCACTGTGGAAGACGACGCAGAAGCAGAAGATCTAAAGCATTACTATTCCGAGAGGCGAGAGCTCCACGAATTGAGAGGCTCCACCATCATCTCGTCCTCCATTCATAATTCTACCGGCGACACATTGATGGAGAAGACTTGGCGGCAATGGCGGCGAAGAGATGAATGGCAGTAGCGATGGGATTGAGATTTTAGGGTTCAGCCTCTCCCTCATTCTCTCTCTCGAAGAACTCTTCTGAATTTTTTTTAGTATGCTCACTTAAATTTTTGTTTGGATTGGGCTTTTTATCATTAATGGGGTTGAGAGTATTATAACAGTGGGAGTTTTTGTTATATTATTCAAAATTATCACAAATAAAATATACTATGGAGGTTTTAATAAATTCCACTAAAAAACTTCCACAAATAAATAAAAATTTTGTAGTGTCTGTTACTCTATTTTTCTATGCAAAATTATTATTTAAGTAATAATTAGTATATATTTTACTTCTAAAAGAATTGAAAATTATTTTACTGTTGTTTCTATTCATTAATTAAGAGTTGTTTAGTAACGTTATATTTATATTATTTTTATTACAACAAATTTTTAATATAAATTATACATTTGAAACTTAAAGGTTAGACATTAAAAAGAATATTATACTTTTTTTCCTAACTTATAATTGTGTGACGATTACCAATTGAGATATATAACAACCAGAGTAAAGTGACAATTAAATTTGTAAAAATTTATATTTTGAACAGTTTAACTTTTTTAAAAAAAATTAATAAAATTTTTAAAAAATTAGAATAACAAGATAAGTTAATTTAAATTAAAATTTTTTATCATAATATAAATACTAATTTAAAAATAGTATATCCACAACTGTTAATATTTATATTATGTCTACATTTATTATTTTATAAAATTTTACTGATATTTTTTTATTTCATTTAAAAACTAAGCTCTTCAAAATATAAATTTTTAGAAATTTAATATTCTAACTACAGTTATGAATATACGTATAAGTTAAAAATAACATTTACATCGTAACAAGCCTGCTGCCTGCAAACGATAATTTAACTTGACCAAATTATTCAATATATATACTGCCAAAATGAGAATATTTTTTTAATAGATTTAGCTAATTTGTGTTTTTGAAATACATTCTAATAATTTGATGATAGAAATTTTCCAAGTTTTTTTTATGTATTAAATATATTAAAAATATAAAAATAAATATTTTTTCAATAACTTTTAATAAAATATTTTTTATAGTGCTCTAAAACTTTGTACTTAGGAAATATGTTAGGATAATACTTTAAAGTAAAATCATAAACAATGATATCATCATGGTCAAACTTGATAATTAATTCACTGTATTTTTTTTTTCTGGGGACTCATTAATTCACTGTATAATATCACAATGTTGTCGGATTTTTTATTTTAATAAATAAAATAAATATAATAATTATTGAAATAAATAATTTAAAAAATATTCAATTTTTATATATCTCATTTACCTATAAACGAGATAGATGTTATTTTGTTTACACTGTAAACAAAATATATGTATTTATAAATAATTTAATATAATTTTTAAAAATAATAAAAAATATTAATATTTTTAATTTGACCAAACTCTTAAAAATGGAATATTTCAAATAATAAAAAAAATAAACCGTTCATTTTAAATAAGAGGGAAGATGGACTGTCCATTCAAAATAATCACGTTAACATGTTTATAAGTGCACCGTTTAACTGTTCACTATTAACACGTTATTTTGGATTGATTAAAATGACGGTCCATCATTCCTATTATTTAAAATAGACGGTTTATCTTTTCTATTATTTGAAACATTTCATTTTTAAGAGTTTAGTCAAATTAAAAATATTAATGTTTTTTACTATTTTTAAAAATTATATTTAATTATTTATAAATACATATATCTCGTTTACAGTGTAAACGAGAGATAAGAAAAGAATATTTATTTCAGTAAATATTTTTTAAATTATTTATTTCGGTAATTATTATATTTAATTTATTTATTAAATAAAAAATATGTACAACTATTAAAAGTTGGTCAATATAATATCTAAAACTATATATAGTTATTAAATAGTACAAATAGTTTAATTTGTATATTAAGATAAAAGGCATAAAAAAAAAATTTTAAGCAAGAAAATTAAATAACTGAGACAACATTATAATTATTCTAGAAAAGGTTGCTGCTTGGCATTTTTTAACTATACAACTACCTTGTTTACGAGATAAATTGTTATATATGATGGGAGGGAAAAATATATAATAACCACATAATAGGCACACTCTATAAATAAACGAAGAATAACGGCGATTCCCAAAGTAATTAACTACTAACTAGAAATTCCTCTTCTCAGGTACCTTGATTTCTTGATCAGTTTAGATTTTAGCTTATATAGTGTATGTGTGTATAGCCCTTACTTAATTTTGTGTCCCCAAATAATTTTCTTGTTATTTTTTTTAGGTCCAAAAAAAATATGGAGAACACTGAAATGGAAGGCATTATCAAATGTGAAAATAATGTGGTTGGAGCTACAACTGGGAACGAGCGATTGAGTGATCAAACCAATCCATAAGACTATAAAAATGTGCACACTATTATTGGAGATTGTGGTCATGGTGACACTAATTCTTCTTATCCCCAATTTCCCAAGGGTATTAGTGTTTGCAACCCTAATATGAGGAACCCTAATAATGGTCCAGGTGATCAGCTAGTCCAATTTGCTGAACTCATTTTAGGACCTAATAAGTTTGATCCAAACATGGATCCTAAGAAAATCAACAAGTAAGTTATGTTATTCGTAATTTCTAGATACAATAACAAACGATAGTATATAGAAGGAGTATGGATCCTCTCCATTTTTTCTAATACTTGAGAGAATAAAGTGTGATATCTCACCTTTAATTTTATAAGTGGGACCAAAATTAAATAGAAGAGAGAGAATAATGAAAGGTGAGATCTTCCACTGGACACCATCTAATTTTTTTTTTCACTGGAGAGGATCCACTCCCTATACAAAGGTGTTACATAAGCTAGTATTCAAAATAAGGGAAAAATAATTAGCTAGAAAAATGTATGTTGCATGTGCTTAATTATTAATTTTAATTTCTTTTTATCTCTTTGCATTTTTTCTCTACAGAATGATCTCGAATCGGCTCTCTGCACAAAGATCTAGACAAAGAAAAGTTCGATATCTACTCAATTTAGAAGAGCAAATGAAAATTTTTCAGGTTATGATGATTTTCCTAATATAAATCAAGTTGTTATGGTTAACACACAAATTATTAAAAACACACTTTTTTTTTAATGGACACATACAAATTGTTTCGTAGTTTTATGGTATATACTAAAATTTGTTATATATCTAAAATTTTATTTCAAGTAATATTTAATTAATTTTTATGTTTGTAATTGTATTTGTATAAAGTTTGAGATGATAAAAGGATAAATAAAAAAATTTATTCATGTATATAATAATATATGATTAAATATACTATTTATCTAAAAATATTTTACCCCTATATATCTATCTATACGAGCATAATTGAACTTAGTGAAAGCAATAGAAATAAAATTAAATATTAAATATCACTAAAAAAAATATAAATCAAAGATATCACAGTGTAACAAACACAACATATATATTTGCAACAGCTATTTTCAGCTTTAGTGGCAGTTTTTAATTGATATCAAACAGTTGGATTGTCGTAGCTCACCATACAATGTCCTATGTGGCTAAATATTTTAACAGCAATTTTTAGCAACCATTGAAATAACTGTTGCCAAATGAGGAAAACTCATTTGCGACATTAGCCCAAGTCAGAATGAAAATTGTATTGTTTGTTTGATATGTTGCAGTTTGAGATGCGATTTTTTTAAAAATATTTTATCAGTTAGTACTGCTACATTAAATAAATATTCCAAAACTATCTTCTATATCATGGTATTTTGAGGCTAAAGCATCAATCACTACTATGATCGTCACAAACTAACAGACAACGATGATTTTTTATAGTTTCAGATATTTTGTAAAATGTTTTGAAACTCTTCACTGCAAGGAGTATGGAAAATAAAAGTGATTTTTTTAAGAAAAACAAATTACCAGCGTTTGAGTAACCGTCATCCTTAAGGGAAAGGGATTTGCGAAAATTTTTAACAACTGTGGTATAATTACCACTAAACGAAAAATCAATTGTAACGATTTTGCAACTGCCGTTATTTACTTTGCTGGTTTTAACAAATAAAATCAATGGCGGTTTAATTTTATTAATTTCTTTTAGGGGTGGTAAACAGATTGAAACCTGCTGGCTCGGCCTGCGTAACACGCCAGAAAAGGCGGGTTGGGCTGTAAATTTAAAACCGCCAAACTTAAAAAGCCGGCCTAATTTGCACCGCCTAATTCGTGGGTTTTGACGGGATTCGGCGGGGTGGAATTCCCCAGTGGGCTAGGTCTTTTTTTGTCAGGGCCATTTTTTTACAAATTTCTATGATGTTATTGATCTACAAGAGGATGAAGATGATAATTGAAGATGTTCTAAGTTATATTTTGGATTATGTTTTATGTTTGATTGATTATAAATTTGAAGATGTTTAATTATATGTTTTGGACAATGTTTATTTTGCTTTGGACAATGTTGGTTTTATTATTTTGTTTCAAAATATTTGGTTTATGATTATATTTATTTCATATTTATAACTATAAAAGCTTTAATGTTTGTAAATTTAGAAATTATAATTTTTTTATATCTTTAGAAATTATAAATTTATTAAAATAGTTGTGAAATTATATATATTATTTAATATATATATATATATATATATATATATATATATATAAGAGATTTGGCGAGCTTGGCCCGTCAATCCGCCAGCCCGCTATTAGGCGAGGTGAGGGAGGAATTCAGGACCACTTCATTAGATGGGGTGGGCCAGCCCGCCATTTTGGTGGGACGGGATAGGACGGACTTCTCTGTTTGTCACCCCTAATTTTCTCTATCTTTTTCTATCTAAATTTTATCCCTTAATTTTTTCGATAATTCTTCTCAATTTTATTTAGTTCCCTAAAGTTATTCCAATATTCATTTTGTTTCACTATGCATGTGTAGGAGAAAGTAACAACTCTCCGTACACAAATTACATCCTACACAAATCAAAAACAGCTTTTGATGTCAGAGCAGACGATGTTGCGCCAGAAATTGGAAGCTATTGAGAAAGAAAAATCACTTAAAAATGGTAATTATACGAGCAAGAAAAAAAGATTATTGCCATATATATATATATATATATATATATATATATATATTACATCTATGCAAGTAACACAAGTCTACATTTTCACTTTGAAAGTGCTCATTTTATTTTAAAATTAATTACAGTTCTTATTAATTATTTGATAACTAGATTTTTTATACTAATATAACAAATTGATTTAAGTTGTGTCTAGTAATTTGATCTACCTGTTATATTAGCACTACATAGCTTTATGTATAGCTTATTTTTTCAGCTGAAACTGAAAAAAAGAATGCGGAATTGAAGATTCTGAAGGAACTTCGAATGAAGAATGAGTTGGAAGAACTGTTTGGAGTACCAATTTTCAATTGGGATGCTATACGACATCCAATATCAAATTGTCCCAACTTAGGTCAAGGTATGTATATATATATGAAAATTTTATTTCTAAAAAGAATATTATGGATATATTTTTATAGGCGTGTTAGAAAATAAATTCCTAAAAATAATATTTTAGTTACTTTAGGTACGAATTAAATTTATAGACAATTAAATTATGATGCATTAAAACAAAATTATTACGAATTGTGCACACCAATATTTAAAGGTTTACAGTTTCACAATTTTCATCTATATGGAACTAAATTTAAAACACAAACATATAACATACAACATTTCTTCATATATTTCAAAGCTAGAAAAACCTAGAAGAACTAAGAAAAGTTGAGAAATAATTTACATTAGATAATATTCCAAAGGATATAATAGTTGGAGAATATCTACAAGTCTATAAAATATTCTGAATAAATAACTATTTTTAACCATAAAAGATTCGAACGTTGACAAATTTAACAATAGAAGATTTAAACTAGTGATCATCAAATATTGACTTTGTCTGACAATACTGACCAAATGTTAAATTATGCTCTAACGGAGTTAGTGATGTATCCTACATGGCAGGTTACTTGCCAGCTTGGAATCCCTAATATGAATTGATTAAGTAAAACCAACATTAAAATGTAAACAAAACTCAATTAAAACTCAATCCCATTAAGCTTCTTTTCAAACAGTCTCCAAAAGTGGTGGCCTTCCGATTTTACATGACGGAGAACGAAAGATTTCTTCTTGTCCTACTAAAGCTCTCAATGACATTGAAGTTGTTATCCATGAAGATAAATGCATCCTTAAAATTTTGAATTGTTTGTCGTTTTTATCATCCATTGCAACTTCACCCATCGAAGAGTTTGTTATGCCCATTAGTCTTGAAAGGTTAACTAGTGGGTGGGGTTAGGTTCAAGCACTACAAATAAAATGTTAAGTACCGTCGAATTTATCGAATATATCCGATGGTAATCATTTTACTGTCGGATTTATTACCGAAAAATATCAACCAGTATAAATCTCGCTGGTAAATATTTACCGTCGAATTTTTTGTGTCCAACGAAAATTACCGTTAGTTTTTTCAACAGAATATGTTAACAATGAAAACGGATCCTGGTCGATGGTACTGTCAGAATAATCCGACAGTAACATTTGGCACCACTTCGTTCGCTTTTCCCACCATATCATCCGAATTCATCCGACGCTATTTCCGGTGGAAAACTTATTTGAATTTTTTTTTTAAAAAATGTTACCGTCGGAATAGTCTGATAGTAATTCCAACGGTAGCATTCTTTTTTATTTAAATTATATTTTCCCGTCCATTTCTAGTGTACCCTGATAATTAACAATTGAAATAGTGCTTCAAACCTGATGCTAATTTCAAAAAACTTAAATTACAAATAGCGAATGATAGTAACTAAAATATTTGAAACAATGCTAACTATATTACATTTACAGAGTTATGTTTACATTCACGGAAACATATATTACAAATACGCAAAGTTTCATAAAGAAATACATATCACAAGACTATGTTTACAATAACACTAATCAAATTCATCTTCTTCTTCCTCTGATTCACCATCCTCCTCTTCCAGTGTAGTTTCCTAATTATCATCGAACTCGTCTTCCTCTTCTTCGTCGCCATTGATCCCGTCTTCTTCTTGAAGATCATCATCCTCTAGTGGAAGTGCGTCGGCATCTAATCCAAGGTGAATGATGTCATCATCTATAACAGCAGATTAAAGAGAAATTGGACTAGAAGATTTCAAACAAGCATCCATCAAGCATGCAATCTCCTAGCTATTCTATTGTGCATCTCCTTATTATTGTGTAGTTTCCAGCATAGAAAGGATTCCCTCTTATAAATCTATTCCAGTGAAATTAAGTCCAACATAAAATAATAAATTTAAACAACTTAAATATGGTTATAAAAAATCAACATCAACTTCATGCAAAGCAAGTCAAGATGCACACTTCAAGCTCTCCTCCAAAAGAGTTGTGAACTAAAAAAGATAAAGTACCAGAATCTTGGGATTTTTTATTTTAATAAATATAATAATTATTGAATTAAATAATTTTAAAATTTATTACCGAAATCTGTCACCTTCTCTTTTCTCATTTACACTGTGAACAAGATAATTTTACACATATCTCGTTTACAGTATAAACGAGACAAGACACGTAGACATGACACGTGTATATCTCGTTTACAGTGTAAACGAGATACAGCGAGACAATTTTTCAGTAGCTATAAAAGGATGTCTAACCCTTGGCATTCTCCACATTAATTTTATATCTTCTTCTATCTTGTTTTTCTCATGAAAAAAAGGCAACAATGGCCAGTAATAGCGTATACACATAGTTGTGTGTGTTTACCCCAATTGTCATATGAGAAATAACAATAATGGGGTAATATCCTGCCTATTGCTTTTGCCATTGTTGAGTCTGAGAGTACCAAGTCATGGTCGTTCTTCCTTACTAATATGAGACGCCATGTCACCCGACAAGAAGGTTTGCAGGTTATCTCTGATAGATCGCATGCCATCAAGGCTGCACTCACTGCCGATGATAGTGGTTAGCATCCTCTTAGGGCGTTCCACACTTACTGTATCAAACACATGGCCACTAAATTTATGACTCATTTTAAGTCAGCCAGGGGCAACAGATACCTTATAGATGTCGTCTATAGTCCAAACAAGGCTGGGTATGAGTGGTACATGGATGCCTTGAGAGGAATGTCCCTGGGAATGGTAGAGTGGGCTGGTCGTTTCAACAAAGAGATATGGCTGTAACACTGCGACAGTGGTAGGCAGTTTGGTCACATGACTACAAATCTGTCGGAGTGATCCAATGCAGTTCTCAAGGGTACACGAGACTTGCTAATTTTTGCCATCGTGCGCATCACGTCAAACGGTTGCAGAAGTTATTCGTCACAAAGGGCAGGGAGTCACAGTCATAGCTGGCTGTTGGAACCCGCTTCTCCCAGAGGCTGATGGGAGCCATTGAGAAGAACAGAGAAAGCATCCCAAATACGCGTGTTACTCATTATGATAGGCGGGCTTTCGTGTTTGTCATGGAGGAGTTAGAGCCGTTCGAGAGTCGGTCACAAGGTTCCTTCCTTGTCTAGCTTTCAGTGGGTACGTATAACTGTGGCCTCTTTCAATCTTTCCACTACCCGTGCCACCATGCCCTTGCCAGGTGTGTCGCCACTAGCATCGAGTGGGCCCTGTATGTTCACCTAATCCACTCATGCGCCGGAAGGCTACTGGGAGACCTGTGTCTACTAGATTTCGAAATAACATGGATGAGTTCGAGCGACAGGAGAAGCGGTGTGGCCTCTGTACGCAAGTCGGTCATATTAGAAGGGGTTATCCTAATCAACCCACGGACGATGCTTTGTGTAGATAGTCCTTTTATGATGGTTTCATCCTTTTATTGTAGTGATTTATTCTTATTGTTGTTATTTCCTTTTATTGTACTTGTTATGTTATATTCTGGTTGGAATCGCATGTTCTAGTTGTTTCCTTTTATTACAGTTGTGTACGTTTATAAGACGTGTAGTAGAAAACAACAGTATTATAAAATTACTGCATATAAAGAAAGCATATATATATAATAAACAACAAGAATGTAATAAACAAGAGCAGTTTACAATATAACCTCCACCGAATTTTTTTTTAATTATAAAAACAATCACATTTTAAAATTACTACATATAACCAAATGCAACATAACTATAATAAACTACTTGAAGATAATAATAAACAACAACATTATACAATAACACATCAGCGGTGGTGGGGATCCTGATAGTGGCGCTGGTGTCCGGTACCACAAGGTGGAGGCTGCGTTTGGCACTGAGGTCGGGTAGGTTGAGGGTCTCCCATAGGCATGTGCTGCATAGCAGGATCGTGTGGAGGTGGTGGAGAAGGTGGGACGTAGTACTCTCTGAAGTACGAAACTGTGGCGTATTGATGTAACTGAGGCTGAAGGTGAGATGGTAGATCTGATGGAGGGGTAAATAGAGGTCGTGATGATGTCAGCAACATACCATAGTTGTAAGATGGTGGTGTGGCATACTGGGCACCCGGACGAACCCCTGCCCCATATGACAATCCAGATGCAGGATATATCTGTGGCATCCACGCCGAGGTATACGCGGAAGCAGATGGATGCTGATATTGTCCGACACCCTGCTTCCTCCCAGTCTGGAATGACTCAGCTAGTTCCTACATCGAGGACGGGTCAGCAGTGTGAATACGATCCCGCAGCCATACGAGCTTCAGCGTGAATGACTCCTTCCTCTGCGCCGCCTGCTATGGAGCCACCGGAGGCCTGACACCCAGCAATCGCTCCATCAACTGCCACGTCTCCATCTAGTACCACTTACCGAAGTCACGAAAGCACCCCCAACAGGGTCCCCGTGGGCACGTAGCCCTAGGTGGTACGCCACGTCGTCCTATAGGATGATAGTGACCTCACCCCACGAAAGATGAAATGTGGGTCTCCGGACGCCATCGCTCCACGAATGCCGTAATCAGGTCATTGTCGAATGTGAAATCCCTGAGAGGCACCGTGTCGCTGAATCCCGCCTCCCTCAGATATGAGATGATGGTGTCGGGTGGAGGAAGGGTATGATTCACTCGCTGGAGCAGTAGAAGGCGAGGCCTCTGAAGAAAAAATATATCTTCACAATTATCAATAAGTAATTTTAAACTAACTTTTATTGGTTCTTTTAAGTTTAACGGTCCTTATAATATCACTAAATTTTTAAATAGGTTTCTATATTTTTTTTAAATTCTTACACTGTTTTTAGTTTTGTAATTAGATCTTTTCAGTATAAAAAATATTAAAGTTAAATAAATACTTTTTTATAAATTATAAATATTTATAATTAACAACATAATTTGATATTTATTTACATATTTTTGAGAAAAATATTATTCTGTTAGCTTTAATATATTTGATATAAAAAAATCTAATTATAAAATTAAAAGGATTATTATAATTAAATTAAAAAATACAAAAAAATCTAATCATAAATTTGACGAAACTAAAAGAAATAAAATAGAGTTCCAAACTAATAATTATGTAGTAAGTAGTAACAACGTAATACAAGTGAAATAAAAGAGAGTTTTAAATTTCTACCAGTGATCTATTTCTAACTATACAAACTATATTTTAATTCTTGACAATTACCCTAACTATGGCTACATACACACATATATCTATACATAAAATTCAACACAACAAAACTAACAGCAAAGTCGGCTGTCCCGACGTAATGCGAAGTCTCATTCAACCTGTTGATGTCTCCGTCATTACTAGCTGTGTGCGCCATCGTCATATTTATCGATTATATGGTCAGAAATGGGTAAAAAAGACGAGAAAGTGGTTGAAAAGTTAAACTGGTGCCTAATCAAACGCTGTCAACGAGTTGTATATATAGTCGTTGTCCTCTCTCATCTCGTTTACACTATGAACAAGATAAGCTTCCACGTATCTTGTTTACAGTGTCTTATCTTATTTACATTGTAAACGAAATATGTGTAAAATTATCTCGTTCACAGTGTAAACGAGATAAAAGAGGGTGACAAATTTCAGTAATAAATTTTAAAATGATTTAATTCAGTAATTATTATATTTATTTTATTTATTAAAATAAAAAATACCAAAAACTTAAATTATATGGCCAATTTAAGAATAGCAACTTAATAAACATTAACAACAACAACCCACAACAACGAAAAGTTTAATTTTAATTACAAATAAATGACGAATTTAGAAAAAGGAGTAAAAATTAGTAAATAAGAAATAATGCTACTAAAAAAATAACATCAAAATCGGAATTAATAAATAAAATAAATATAATTAAAATTAATTAAAATAGAAAAATTGATTTAACTTGTTTGAATTGGCCGACGGAGGTGATCGTGATTGAGGGTAGTGATAACTCGACGGCTTGAATTGGCCGGTGAAAGTGGTAGCGGCGGCCTTAGGTAATGGCATGGCGGTGGACATATTTTTTTTTTCTTTAGAATCGGGCAACAAAATCTTAACCAAACATCCCAAAATTTCAAGTGATATCAATTAGATATTTTGTCAAAGTTTACTGGGTGTTTTGTTAAATTTTTGGTGTGGTACACTACTATTTTGTATATTTTATGCTGATAGAATTGTTTTCTTCCACATACATGAAATGAGGTAGCCTAAAACTAATAAACAATGCATTTATTATTATTTTCTTTAAAATTCAATCAATATATATATATATATATATAGATAAAGGAACAGATAGAATTATCTCATATACAATGTCATGTTTTACATAAAACTCATTAATTAAAATATTAGATTCATATCAATTTTGTTATGCTTCTAATATGAATAAAAAATGACAAAGGGAAAGAGTTTATTGAATATTAGACCTAGTCTTTAGTAAAATATTTATTTGGATTTTTTTATTTATATACGCATAAAAAAATTATTTATTTTCAAAATACATATAAATAAAAACTGTGTTCAAAATGCGCAGTTTCATTTCAGGTCAGACACCTACGAAATTAAATTACTCACCATTTCAATAATTTTGTGGGTGTTTAGTATGAAATAGAATTGCGCATTTTGAGCACAGTTTTTATGCATACGCATTTTAAAAAATAAATGATTTTCTCATACGTATATAAATAAAAAAGCCTACTTGCTTGCACCAAAATTTAAAGGCTTATAATTCCCCAATTTCTCTTCTTCTATATGAGAATTTATAAGTCTAAAACACCAACATAAAATATAAAGAAGATGCACATTATCATGGTTTCGATTTTTGAAAATCCAGATTGGGTTATAAAGATTTTTGTGGTTTAAAAACTAGAGTGCAAAAATTTTTGTTCATATTGATTTTTTCCTGCTGATGATTGATTTTTGTTGATCAAATTGCAGAGAACTAGAGAAGTATAATGTTGACGAAACTTCACCAGAAATAATGAAGGTGGAAATGCCACCAATAAATGAGGTGGTGTTACATGCTAATAATATAGATTTTCTAGCACCCAGCGACGGCCCTGCCCAGTCATTCGGGAGGGAATAATTAAAATTAAATAATTCTAGGGAGAAAATAATGTTATTTGAATAGAATAATCACTTATAATGTTTAATAGACCATCATGTTATGCATGCATGAATTACATTTAGAGAAAGTCTAGGGAGCTAGCAAAAATTGTGATATATAGCCATCAATTAGCCATCAAAAGTAAAATGAGTAATCCTGCATCATTGGATATAATCTTCCACTGTTAAACACACCTATAATGACTAATTGATGGCTATATATCACAATTTCTGCTAGCCTCCTAGCACTCCTCTTATATTTATGTTTCTCTAACGGTGAATGGTTTATGATTAGTTATTTTAATTTTAAAACTATTTCTCTAACGGTGAATGGTTTATGATTAGTTATTTTAATTTTAAAACTATGCTCACTATTCCAAAGCTATAATAACTGGTAAAAAAACACAAATTATAAAACTGTCAATATTAATATGAATTCATCATTTGCTTGCTTGGAACGCTACAATATTTTGGACTTTGGTTCGAAAAATTTTTAAAAAGATTTTTTTAAAAAATACTTTTTAAATATTATAAAATTTATTTAAATATAATATTAAAAAATCTTTTTATTATACTTATAAACATCTTTCTGTATTATAAAGTTCATTTTTAAAAGATGAAAATATAGCTTCTACTTTGTTTCTAATTTTTTTTTACATTTATTAAAATTCTTTTACAAATCTATTGAAGAATTAAAAAAATCATTTTTAAGTTAATTAATTTTTTCAATAAAATAATAAATCCCGCAACAAGTAAACCATAAAAGACGTATATGAAATAAATTTGATACGAATTTATATAAAAAACTAGAGAGAATTAGAGATAATCAGAGAAAATAGAAGAAAAATTTTTAGAATTAGAGCCAAAGAGGAAAAGTAGAGTTTCCAATTACATTATGCATATTCTACATTATTGCACTCTTATTTATAGTATAATTTTCTAATTGCACTAGCCCAATACTAATAGTATCATAAAGATATAGACCCCGATGAAAATGGATTTGGATTTTCTAAATTTTGAATTTCACTTTAGAGGGTAAAGTATGATCTTTTATCCTTGAATAGTTTCTCTCTTATATTTTTTCTTGGTTCCATCTATGAAATAAATGATAAGAGATCACACTTTACCCTCTAAAGGAGAATTCAAAATTTATTAGAAGATCCAAATTCGATAAAAATATTGTTGAAATCTTAAAATAACAAAACTATCTTTAAATAAGACTTAAAAATATGACAAAAATAATAAAAGCTATATTTTTTTTAATAAGTAACAAAATGCTTTATATTTAGGGCAATTTACCATTTTAAATAAACTGCCAACCAATTTTACCAGAATACACATTATGCAAACTGGATACCAAAATGCATTTTTTCCATAAACTATATAAACCGCGACAGAGGTATCACGGTTTACAAAATGGACGTAATCCGCTATAGGGATGTCGCAGATTACGTTGGCGAAGAACCATCACATAAACTGCTACGGGGGTTTATGCTTTGTAAAATTTGCCTATAAATACCAAGCAAGATAGGGAGTGGGTTATTTGAAGAGAGTCATTTTCACACTTTTAGAAATGGATAGTGAGGAAAGCTTGATGGTTCTAGTCCACTATTCTAGTAAAATAAAAAAAAAAGTAACAGGCATGGTGTTAAGTTCACGGATAAAGAATCGTTGAGCATTTTTATCCATTCGACTGATACTTTATCAAATCTAAAGAGGAACATATTGCAGAAGGCAGGATTAGCTGGGGCCAAGTTGGTGAAGAAGGTGTTCTACAAGATTCTGATGGCGATCGTGTCAAGTGGTGTGCAGTATGAAACATTTGTCATAGGGTCGGATGAAGACATGGGGTTGTTGTTTCATTGTCGGCGGAGTTTTCTGGAGGTGAGAATACACGAGTTGTTTGCCAAGTTGAAAGACCGTGTGAAAAGTTCCGGGGCTTCAGCGCCAAATCCTCAATCAACGACGGTGGGGGGTGCTTCTACTTCGATGCCTGTCATTGCACCTAGTTGTCTCCTACCTGCACCTCCACCTATTCTAGCACCGGCAGATAGGTCACCCAGTTTGATTACTGGTCTTGTTGGAAGTGGTGAGCCGGATCACATTGAGGACGCGATGCAGGACTATGATTCGGACGATGATCCCGATCACATATCAGGGGATAGTGAGGAGGAGACTCCAGTGCCCCCACTTGCACCTCAGGGGCCATCCAGTTCTAAGTCCCACCAACAACCTCCGCATTTCTCGACGCTTAATTTGGAAGCAGTGAGTCAACAACCAGATTATGCACACACCTTCAGATACCAAGGATTACACGAGGGTAATGCTTCTAGAAAATTTCAGATTGGTCAATCTTTCCAGACTAAGGAGGAAGCTATGATGAGTGTTAAAGATTATAGCATTCGTCGTGGAGTCTAGTATCGGGTTATAGAATCTGATCATCTGAAGTATGTTGGGAGATGCAAGGAGTTTGGAAATGGCTGCAACTGGATCATCCGCGTGACACTTCGGCAGCGCAAGGGTAACTGGGAGGTTAGAAGGTACAACGGAGCCCACACATGCTTGGCCACATCGATATCGAGCGACCACCGATAGCTCGATTACCACGTAATTTGTGCGAGGATCTATCCCTTGGTTAGGGCGGATGCACCGGTTACCATAAAGGTGTTGCAGGAAGCTACTGAGTCAACCTATGGATTCAGGCCTAGCTACAGGAAGGTGTGGATGACAAAGCAGAAGGTAGTTGCCCAGATTTACGGGAATTGGGAAGAGTCATATGCGGAGTTGCCCTGGTGGATCCTTGGGATGCAAGCAACGATGGACGAAACCGTAGCTTTGTTGAAGACTTCTCTAGTGCGTGTTGGTGGTGAGGTTGATGAGTGTACGGAGTACTTTCATTGACTTTTCTGGACATTCCCTCCATGCATTGAGGCTTTTAAACATTGCAAGCCACTAATCAACATTGACGGAACGCATCTGTATGGAAAGTATGGCGGGACTTTGCTTCTGGCTATTGCGCAAGATGGAACCTCGAATATATTGCCAGTTGTGTTTGCACTTGTTGAGGGGGAGAATGCTGAGTCGTGGGATGTTTTCTTATCCCACTTGCGTCATCATGTGACCCCACAGGAAGGGATTATGGTGATTTCTGACAGACACAATGGCATTAAGGCTGCACTGGAGGCACCAGACAATGGTTGGAAACCGCCTCATGCATATCGAGCGTATTGCATTTGACACGTTGCAGCCAATTTTTCTCTCAGTTTCAAGGGTCAGGATGCAAGGCGGATGCTCGTGAATGCGGCGTATGCGAAGATTGAGGCCGAGTTTGACTACTGGTTTGATATTATGAGGACTGAGAATCTGGCCATGTGTGATTGGGCCAAACGGCTGGAGTACGATAAGTGGACCCAACACCAGAATGGAGGCAGACGGTTCGGCGACATGACGACGAACATATCCGAGTGTGTTAACTCTGTATTGAAGAGGACACGGAATCTTTCGATAACTGCACTTGTCAAATCCACATATGGGAGGTTAGCAGAGCTTTTTGTGGTCCGAGGGCAGACAGCAGAGGCACAGTTAGGATCAAGCCAACGGTTTTGCCAGGCCCTGGTCAAGGCGATAGAGCGCAACCTAAAAAATGCAAGCTGCTTCACGGTTACTCTGTTTGACAGACATCAGTCTGAGTATACCGTGGCTGAGACGACTCCTACCGGTAACTTCTCGCTTAGGACGTATCCGGTTTTCCTCAGAGATCGCACTTGTGACTGTGGGTACTTTCAAGCTCTCCATTACCATTGCTGCCATGCGATTGCATGCTGTGCTCAGTCCCAGTTAGACTGGGCTACGTACGTCCATGAGGTTTATACCATGAGTAAGGTGTTCAACGTATATTGGATGGAATTTTTGCCTCCTATTCCAGAGGGTCTCCGGCCACCATACGCCGGTCCTACTATCATCCCTGATCCTAACATGAGACGTGCCAAAGAAGGGCAACCGAGGTCAACAAGAATCCGTAACACCATGGATGAGGCCGATACTGGTCGGCCGAAGCGATGTGGGCTATGCAGACAGACAGGACACACTCGCAGGACTTGCCCTCAGCGAGGATCTGCCCCCAGTGCCGAGGCATAGGTGTCATTAGGTCATCATGATTAGCTTGCTTTTTTCTTTCCTTGTTTGTGTTCTTGTTTTGTTTTAGTCGTGCTTACTGTTAAGTGAAGTTGTATTTGCTTATCGATTCTCTATGTACTAGTGATTCTCTCTGGTTAACGTGGTTTAATTTTGTTGATAATTCTATGAGTACAACAAACTAATTTCAATTAAATCAAAGCAGCAACCTATGTTGCGCTATACACAAGTTAAACTTTTATTCAAAAACTCATCCTCCATGAAAAATAAACTAAGTCCACACTAAAGCATAAACCGCTGTATCAAAAACACACATAAACTGCGACACCCATGTAGCGGTTTATGTGATGGTTCCTCGCCAACGTAATCCGTGACATCTCTATAGGGAATTACGTCCATTTTGTAAACCGCGATACCCCTGTCGCGGTTTACATAGTTTATGGAAAAAATACATTTCGATATCTAGTTTCCTAAATTTGTATTCTGGTAAAACTGGTTGGCTGTTTATTTAAAATGGTAAATTGCCTTATATTTAATAAATGATTTTGAACATTTTATCCATTTTTTTTCGAAAATATGTGAATAGTTATTTAAAAAGGTCATAAAAATGAGCAAATTTTGTGGCTATTTACGGAAAAAAATTGCAAAAACGAATTCATGTCGCATAAACTCATCACTAATAAATATGCTTGGCCTTTTCTAATTATACTTATAACAAATCATATCAAAATCAGTTTTTTTAAATCCATTTAAAAAATACTTTTGTCATATTTTAAGGTTTTTTATAATATTTTTGACGTTTTAATTTTTTTTTAAGAGTTTTTCTTGTCAATGTTTAAATTCTTTTGGGATATTTTGATGTTAAAAATATTATTTATATATTAAAATTAGTCACAAATAAATAAATATATTTTTTTAATTTATTTTTAATATATATTTATATTTTAATATATATTTTATATTAATAACTAATTTTAGTATCACTATTTTATAATTTACTCCAGCCATAATACTACAAACGAAAAAGGCCATAAAAACCAATACGACACTTTATTTATGAAAATAAGCACTAAAAAATAAAAAATAAATCACTAAAAATATTCTCAAAAGATTTATATATCGAAAAAAATATTTCTAAAAAACATAAAAACTAAAACAAATTAAATATAATAAAAATAACTAAAATAATATATATTATTCTCAAAAGGCTTTAGATATTAAAATTTTGGATAAAATATATTGTTTGTCTTTAAAATTTGCTAAAAGTTTTAAAATATTCCTAAATTTTATTTTGTTTTAATTTTATCCTAGAAGTTTTCGATTTGCATCAAATTTACTCTTAACAACTAATTTAAAGAAAATGACCAATTCCGAAATAATTCCATAAAAACAACATTTAACATAAGCAAATCAAGCATATTTATAATGCATTATTGTTAGATTAGTCATAATTTTTTTAAAAATTTAGTTGTGAAGGAATATTTGATGCAAATTGAAAATTTTTTTAACAAAATTAAAACAAAATAAAATTTAGAAGTATTTTAAAGTTTTTAACAAACTTTAAGATAAAAAAGGGTAAAGTACTAAATTGATCCCCTACGTTTGGGCATAATCCTGTTTTGGTCCTTAAGGCTTAAAGTGTCCTATTTGAATCCAAAAAAAGCTTCATTTAGCTTTAATGTAGTCCCACTGTATGGTCAAAGTTAAATAATTAATGAAATGTCCTAAATGAAAACAGTACAAGAATAAGGTCGATAATCTGAAGAATAAGTACAAGTTTTAGAGGCACAAAATCAACCCTAGATGCATCAATACATTATTTATCATTTTCCTTACTTTTATAGAAAATATTTCATTTAAATTATAAGAAAAATGATAAATAAATGTATTGATACATCTACAGTTGATTTTGTGCCTCTAGAGCTTGTAGTTATTCTCCAAATTATCGTCCTTGTTCTTGTATTGCTATCATGTAGGACATTTTGTTAATTATTTAACTTTGACCTCACGGTAGGACTATATTGAAGCTAAATGAAACTTTTTTGGATTCAAATAGAACACTTTAAACCTTAAAGACCAAAACAAGATTATGTACAAACGTAGGGACCAATTTAATACTTTACCCTAAAAAAAATATATTTTACTCTAAAATTCTATACATTTTTAAAGTTATGATAATTAGAAAAATGATATCTATTCACCAACGAAAGATAATTCTCTAGTTGATTCACCTGGCCTCCCGGAAGCACCTTCATTGACCAGTGTCTTTATATCAACATATTAAAGGTTACTCTCCACTTTTTTTTCACTCTCAAAGCATGCTAAATAATCGATTGATAGTAGGAAAAATAAGTATGAGTATATTGAAATGTTCATTTTAGATGAGAAAATGCTCTAAAATTAGTCTTATTCTATTATTCCTCTCTATTTGGTTGTTGACAGTTTCTTCTCAAATTGCTGTAGCAGTAGTTCATGTTATATAAATATATATATTGTCGCTAAAATTTAGCGACATGAACCAAGAGATCCTTATTAACATGATTTGAATTCGATTTTGGATGAGTTAGTTTAAGAGAAAATTGTTTTCTTTCCTAAACATACTTCAAAGTTTGTCAAATGCTCGACAATGCAATTTGTCACTGATAATAAAAAATTTGTGAGACATGAACTAGTTGATGATTATTGTCTATATAGTATGATGAAAACTAAGGCATTCTTATTGTAGTATAAAAATCATGCCTTTGAATTCATATATTAATCAGTAAACGAAGATGTCATTTAACCTTTTAAAGATTGGTTTGAAGCACATTGAGTACGCAAAAGACAGCCCTTTGACGGTAGGGATGTTCATGGATTAGATCCGATCCACATATCCACGATATTTATCCGAATTCGATCTGAAAATTGCAGATATGGATCCGATTTGCAAGATTATCAGATCGGATCTACACACTAATATGATCGAATTGTGGATTTTATATAGGTATCCGTATATCCGCATATCCGCAAAAATAAATAAATAAATATAATTTTTATGTTTTAGTTCAACTAATAATTATCATATATGTTGTATTATTGTTGAGTTAAGAAATTAATAAATTTAATTAGTGATGACAAACATTATTTTTGGGTAAAATAAATAATTAGTTTTGATTAATTATAATTGCATATTACTAATTATTTAGTGTTGCAGGCCAAAACTCAACATTGCAACAACATAATATAAAAGCAAGCGGCCCAAACTGATTGAAATCAAGAAACAAGGTTGGCGGGCTATAAAGCAAGGAAAGCTCAAAGAAATCAAAGCAAGATACCTAATGGGCTGAATTTGAGTAGAACCCGATCCAAGCCCAAATTGATTTCAAATCCCTCTCACTTGCTTTCACCAACTCAACGTTCTTCTCTTCTCTAACCATGTCAAATCACAAACTCAAAAAAGTGAGAAAGAGAAAGAGAAAGCTTCTTCCCTAAGGTGATCATCAAAGAAGCAAAGAAAGAGAAAGTCCAAGCTTGAAACTCAGAAGTTTAATCACCCATTTCAAACCAAATCAAGTTTAGGTTAAAGGTAACCCATTTTCTTTTACATGCAACACACTTTCTTCTCTTTATCTTCAACTCTCTGCCACTCCATTTCGGGTTATATGGAAAAGAGGATTTCTGTTCCTCACTGCTGTGCATCAACGGTTGAGAATATGTCTTGGGGACCAAGTTGTGTTTCAATGGTCAAGATTTGGGTTTACCATTGAAGAAATCTTTTCTGCTGTTAAAGTGGCTTTTGGTCAACCAAGGAAAGTCAGAAGCAAAGTTTTCATTGTGAGGATTAATGGGAAAAAGTGAGACAGTGGGTTGGTGAAGCTCGAGGCTCAAGAAGTTAACCTATGAAGAATAACCAAGCAACATGCAAGGAGATAAAAGAAGACTTTCTGTTCATTCAGAACCAAGGAGAGAAAATCAGAGTTTGGTGAGTTAAGTTCTGAGAAGAAGTTCCTCTACTTGGATAATGCTTCTTTCAAAGAAGCATTCGGCCAATACTGAAGAACTGTATTTGAGGTTTGTAAATCTGGTTTTGCATATAGTGAAGAGGCTGTTGATGAAGTCAATCTCCTTCATGTTTTACAGATTGTGATGTACTTTTCTATATTTATCTTTCTGTAATTTCTTGTGAGAAAAGGCATTGTGAGAAAGCTCAAGTAAAAGCCATGAGTAGAAAAAGGCTGAGTGATACACTTGAGAGAAAAGCCTAGAGTTATTTTCTGATTTCTTTAGGTTGGTTGAATGTCTTGCATCTTGTACCTGTTAGGTATCCCTTTCTTAGTTGGGTTAGCACTAAGAGTGAATAGGTAGGTGTTAGCATAGCCAATGTCAAGTTAGGTTAGAACTTGAGTGTGAAATTGGTGTATGTAATACTTTTAACTATAGTGGAAATTCCTCCATTATTGTGGAGGAGACTGAATGTAGGTTGCATAGCACAAGGCAACCGAACCAGGATATATGCTGGTATTAGTTTTTCTCTTCTCCGCTGTGTTCTATTTTCTGATATTCATGAAACAAAAATAAATTGTCTCATTAATTTTTGTTGCTGAGTACAAACAGAATCAGAATTGAAAGTTTGATTTAAAAGGTTATAACAGCAACAAAAAGGAAGGCATAGATTCAACCCCCCCTTCTCTAAGCCTACCACAACCTTCAATTATTTTATGAGAAAATCTAAGGACCAGCACTTTTATTAAAATCTGGCCAGCACTTAACCAGCAAAAGAAAAGTGAGTAATCCCACACCATTGGATAAAATCTCACACAATTAAAAATACTAATGATGGCTAATTGATGGTTATAAATCACAAAATTTGCTGGTTTCTTAACACTCCTCTTATTTTATTTTATTATTTAAGAAAAATATGCTTAATATTATTTTAAAAATAAACATGTTTAAAAGAGTAGAAAAAGAGATTTTATTGATTTTTTAAAAAAAATATTTTTATGTTTTGCGGATATATCTGACCTCAGATCTGGTCCGCAAATATGCGGATCGGATCGGATCAGATCCAATCTAAAAAACTGCGGATATTAGATCTGATCCGATGATTTTTGTACAGATCGGATCGAAATTTTGACCATATTCGATTCGATCCGATTCACGTTCATCCCTACCTTTGAGCTCACTCTTCTAATTTCTAATACTAACCCAAACACGTCTCTTCTCTTCTTTCTTTGTCCCCGAATCAAGCCCTTATTTTCTCCTTCTCTCACTTCTTCTCACTGTCTTTACATCTCTCTACATCCCTCTGATTCTTCATTTCTAAGGTAGGTGGCTTCTATATTTTTCTTTATTTTCAATTTTAGTAAGGTTGCAAAATCATCGGTGAAGACAAGACCATCTTCTACTAACCATGAATTTCAGTTATGACTGAAGTGATTGTTAATTTTAGATTTTTAATATAGCTAAATATTAGATGCACTCTTTTGTAATTTAATTTTAAGATTGTGTTATTTAAATTAACATATTATGTAAACATGTTACTTAAAGACTTATTATGTTGGTTGTAGTTTTAAATTTTTTGATTTATGACTATATAAAACTTACTAAATATATATTATGTTTTGAAACGCAATATTCATATTATTTTGGGAGAGAGAGAGAAAGAGAGAGACACACAAATTTTCAGGAAATTTTATTATTATTTTTGCGGCGGTTACAAACTGTGGCGATATTTTTATTTAAAGACTAAAGTGACAAATAAATTCTTGAGAATTTTCACTTCGAACAGATTAGTCACTAAAAAAAAAATATCAACAAAATCCTCTACAATAGCAGATATAGACACATTACCTCCAAATTAGCCTTTATGACCAATATAAAAGGTCTTAATTTCAACGTAACTTGTCTACGTCTACTATCATGAAGGATTTCATTTGTATTTTTTTAGGGATTAAATTGTCCAAAATGTAAATCTTTAAGGATTTATTTGTTATTTTACTTTTATCCAAATTTTTCTATCATTCAATGGTATGACAATAGTTATAAACCGCTGCAAAATCTCTACATTTTAACATATTTTAGCAACTGTTGCAAACTACCGTTACTTATTGTGTGCCTCTTACAACGATTGTTCTAGCGGTTGCTCAAAGTTGTCGCTACTTCGTATCCTCCTGTGCCTTCTACCCACGTTTTGGTTGGTTCGAGTGGTCGATACTGTTTTCGGCTGCGTGCTTTGACCCGGATTTGGTTTGACTGACAGAAGCCGAAGGTTGAGACTTCAACTTTGGAGAGGGTTTAGAAGAAGATGACGAGGGTTTGGAAACCTTTTACGGTTGAGGCTTCCTGGGAATCAGCACGTGTTTCTCACGTTCATCTTCGCCTTCGTCTATGTCTTCGTCCTCCTCAGATGAAGGCACAGGAGGATCACGCCGTCTGAGTTCATCGCAAAAACATGGAAGGAACCCTATAAATGCGTTGATCCTCCTGTGCCTTCTTCCCACGTTTTGGTTGGTTCGAGTGGTCGATACTGTTTTCGGCTGCGCGCTTTGACCCGGATTTGGTTTGACTGACAGAAGCCGAAGGTTGAGACTTCAACTTTGGAAAGGGTTTAAAAGAAATTGACCTTTTTCTTTCTCGGCAAATATTACAAAGACTGGAAGGGAGCTCCAACTAAATTAAGAGAGGTGATGACATAAGAGGTGTTCCACACCAGAAGCAGATCAAGTAGTTCAATACCAGCAACATTTCACTTAATCCATCTCTGATACTTCTTCTGGAAATAATCTACAATGCAAACCAGAATAAAAACAAATAATCAAGAATTAGGACAACTATTCATAAGAATCCACAAATAAATTTTTTAAATTTACATGTCACTAAAATGTTAGAAAAAAAATTCAATGCTAATTGTCTTGCTTTATGCATTGTGCAAACTAAATATGTGGTGTTACCTTGATGTAAATATTCATCATAAAAATAACTTCCTATTTTCTAAGTTGGAATCCTCTTCTTTTTTCATAGCTACTTTTAGATGCCACAACTGAAATCCGAAGGATAACCCATGCCTATGCATTTACATACACTATTTGTTGTAAACAAAACACTCCATCTCATGTGCTAACCGAGTTATTCCACAAACTGTGGATAAGAGTATAAAAAATAAAAAATAAAGGGGGAATTTAAGCGACTGTTTCAAACTAAGCAATAGAACAAGCAAATTGAATTTCTTATCAAACAATTCGAAAGTATGCCAAGATGAAAATGATTTTCAAGAATCCCCTGCATCAAATAAAATTAGAAATTTAATGTGGGTTTCAGATATATTGCATTTGTAATGAAAACGGAAAAAAGCAAACAATGTTATTACCTTTTGAGGGGATGAATCTCAGTGTATGTACATGTTTGGGATGTGAGCAATCTTGGCCCGATCTTCTCCACTTTCACGGTCGTATTTCCGCTTTAGGATTGGACACCCAGAGATGGTTAGTGTGCGTATGTTGGTAAGGCAACGGTCAGCTTCATCCAATGACCCTAATTTAGGGCAATGATAAATATCTAAACGCCTTAGTGATTGGAGGTTGCCAATCTGCTCTGGTAAAGACTTCATGTTCCCACAATTCAACTTATCCTACTGTCAACTAGCCTAAGTTTTCACGTTACATTATATACGAGAAACCAAAATCATACCTTTGCCGATTTCTCTCCTAAGCTCCGAATGCCACAAATGACCACCGTTTCATAAAACCCAAAGCTCCAAATCTCTCCAAACAGAAAATTCAGCTTCCAACTCCACAAATTTTCCATCAATACATATAATTTCATCTAATATCATATAAACACCACTAAATCAATATAGGGTTTGCTATATACACAACTTTACAAGGTTTAAAGATTTTCCACCTTACCAATGGGAAATTGGAACAAGGCCCAGTGATTCTACACTACTTGAGCACACCTAACATCATTAAATCACAAAATCTCAAAGGCCAAGAACCTAATATTTTCGAATTTATGGAGAGATATACTGGGAGAGAAATAGCTGATTCCATAACAAATTGATGGGTGGGTTTCGTAGAGGATTCCGAGATGAACGCGTGACCGCTGACGGCTCGTCAATCAAAGCTTCGGATCGAAGGTTATGACAGAATGAAGTTTTAGTGAGGGTTTGGGGTGTTTCACTTGTGTTCTTCTCCTTTCCCTTTGCTTTCAGCGTATTTTCCTTATTTAGGAAAGAAGAAGAGTTGATGCTCTTATGTATTGTGGGTTTGGGTTGGGCCTTGGGCCCATTTTATACCCGATTCAACTAGTTCGGTTCGTTTGGTCCAATCTTGGGTCAAATTCTTTGAAATTAGTGTCAAAATTCTTGTTTTAATTTTTTCTATCATATTAAACTACAAAATTTTATTTTCTAATTTATTTGATTAATAATTAAATTATTAGCTAATTATTCACTAATTACTCGAAATTTATAAATGGGGTAAAAATTTTGGGGTGAGAACTAAATCACTCGTTCTTAGTAGAGGTCGAGAATGCCGTAAAAGTAAAGAATAAATGCACATAACTCTCTTATATATCTTTCAAGAATAATCTCCTTTATTAAACCTTTAAAATTATGAGTTCCTACTTTAAATGATTTAGTAGTTTTCTTTCAAATTACATTTCTTTAAAACAATTTTCAGTTACATTAATCAATCCTCAATCACCTCAGTTTACAGTCATATTTATAAACTAACAAGCACAAGCAAAGTATACAATACAAACATACAAGCAATTCATGCAAGTTAAATAGCAGAAAATTTTACAGATAATATAACACAGTAATAGAAGGCACACCCAAGCAATTCATATAAATGCACATGATGAATATCTATTCCTTTCAGGCCGTGGCTCACATGTCGGTTCGTTGCCCGATATCCATTAGTGGTCCTGAGATAGGCGTTACGTATCGCCGTTCCTACCTCAACCAGCGTTCCTTCCATGAGCGTTACGCATTGCCGTCCTCATAGGGAACCTTCCTTCTAGTCTCCAGTGAGCGTTACGTATCGCCGTCTCCACTGAGTCTTATCCTTCCAGTCTCAAGTGAGCGTCTTCAAACCTTTCTTATCCTTTTTCTTAACTTTTTCCTTAACTTTATCTTTTCTTTACTTATACCCTTAACCTTATATATATATATATATATACTTTAATCCTTAACTTCTACGTGATTACTTTCTTATACCCTAAACTTTTACATAATTTACCTTTTTACCACTCAAATTCAATTTAACCTTTATCCTCATATATTTTCTTAAACTTTTTTTTATCTTTCTTAAACGTTCTTTCAATCCATTCTCAAATACTTTAAAAAATTTTAACCTTAATACCCTAAAAGAATATCCATTTTTCAAATTTATGACTATCAATAACCACCAGCAACAATCTAGTATTTAAATATTCATTTCAATTTTCATTAAATCTATGTTAAACCAGTTTGATTTTTTCATACTTTGACAAACTTCAAAACAGAATTTAATTTAACTAAATTCTTATATTTTTATAATAATTCGGACATAATTTTCCCTAAAAATAGGATCTATCCACCCTTATGGGTTTCCTCTATCTCAACAACGATAAAAACAACAAGGCTCTCAATCCATTCAATTTAGTAACCAAAGTAATTTATCAATATAACTAAAATTTACAATAAAAACTCATTCTCAATAATCACAATAATTCCAAACCAAACACAAACTCAACTTAATTCATCAATTAACTGCACAAAACAATTAGAAATTATTTGCAATTATTCATTAGGCTTTCTTGTCATATATCATTTAAAACAGTTGATTTTAAAATAAATTTTCTACCTCAATTAACTGTAATTTGCATAATTAAACGCATTAAATCCTTTAATTTCAACATAAAATCACCAAAATTCAATTCCACGGTACCGATATCTCAAAATATTTAACAAACTTATAACGAAACAGGGGAATGAAGAAGCAGCAGTAACAGCTTCGATAAACACAAAAAACCCTGCGGCCACCACCATGGCAGCAGCAACTTCGGCATACAAAAGGGGAACCAAAAACAGGGACAAAGCTGAGTAAGTGACACAGACAGTGGCTTCGGTGACAGCAGCGGGGTGACACCCGTCAGCTAATTAACCAGTTAATTAAGTGATTATATTGCCCAAATTAGATTCCAAAAAGTTGGAGTGAGAATTTGAGGATTTAAAGGTAATTTTTTGGACTCAGTGGGTCTTTCTGAGTCAGAAAATGTGTCTTCTACGAAAAACCGTAAAAAACTGCAAACTGGAAGTTAAACCGGTTCAAGTCTCTCCGGTGCTGCGTGAGAAAAAGTGGAAATAGTCAAAAACCTTAGAAAAATATTAGAAATGAAAAATCGGGCGTTAATTTTAAAAGTTTGGCCCGAAGTTGGGCCAAACGGGCTAAAAATGCCAACGGATTGGACTGGGCCCAAGTCCAACATATATAAGGGTTCATTTAATGAACCCATGCAGCTACAACACCATTAAACACACACACACACTCAGCAGCAAAAAAAAGAAAGAAGAGGAAGAAGAAAACACTATTCACATATCTCTTCTTTTCGCGATATCTCGAGCTACAGTACTCCAATTTGCGTACCGTCAGCGGCTACGCATTCCTTGTGAAGAGCTCTACGAAACTCACATAAAAAACTGGTATGAAAAGCTCGAAATCCTCTTAGTTCTTCTCTCCAAAATTTCGGGGTTTTTTAGGGCTTTGGGTTAAATGAGATTTTGTGATTTTGGATGTTTAGGTTTGCTCTAATCCTTGCTTAGAATTGGATTTTGGCTATCAAATCTGTTGAAAAAGGTAAGAGACATTAAACCCTTGTAATATTATGTTTAAATAGAACCCTAGGTTGATTTGTGATGGTTTATGCATATATAGTTTGATTATTGTGAGTTTGGAGCTTGTTGGTGCTTGTTGGAGTTACATTGGTGGCTTGCTTGTGGTTGGAAGATCATTGGGTGCTCAATTTTGAGTTTTTGTTCATATAGGGAATCGATCAAGGTATAGTTTTGGTTTTCTCTGTGTAATATATAATATTTCTGGACACTTAGGCTAGTGACCTATAGGATAGGATTGAATTAAATTAGTTGTTAGAATTGTTGTATGATGATGTATGATGATTTGATGATTTGGGTTGTTGATGAATTAAAATATTGATGTTGATAGTATGGTATTGAGGATTGAGATTGAAATTGATTATGATGATTGTTGGAAATGGTGGAATGGAATTTGATTAATGTGTTGATTTAAAAAAATAGATGTATTGTTATGTATTTGATAATGAAAATTGATGAATGTGGTTGGTGGAGGAATGATTATAGTGTTATATATTTGATATTTGAGGTTGAGGATATTGAAGGGTGAGTTATGAGGTAAATTGGAGTTGGTATGGTTTTGGTCTGATTTTGGTTGAAATATTTTGAAAGTTCAGGTTTGGCAAAATTTTGCATAATCTGTTTTCTGGCAGCAGCTTTGGATGCTTTTTGGGAATGATCTAACCATCACAATTGAATGGGATTAATATTTCTTGAATCTTTGTGATGTGTAGAAAAATTCTGGAAAATTTGGTTAAAGTTTAACGGTTTGATTAGGAGATATAAATTTTTGAAGTTTGTTACTTTAAAACTAATTTTCTGCTACTACATAATCAAACCAGCAACTTTCCAAGCCTATATCTCCCAATCCAGACCATAATTTTGAGTGGTACCAAAAGGACATTGAGACTTGGACTATTTTCTTGTTTGTGTCAAAATTTTAGACTATTATAAGTTTTGTAGAAGGAGTTGTGCTCGTTTTAAAAATAGAGCTCTTAGCTATTTTGACAGCAAAACTAGTTTTTGAAAGTAAACTTGTAATCAGTATAACTCTCTCCAGAAAAATGATTTTTCTATGATACTTTGACTAATTTAAAGCTCTATGAGTCTATTTTATTTCTGGAAAATTTCAGATACATCAAATGAAAATATGATTTTTGGTAGATTTTCTAAGAATAGGGTAGATTGCTGTCTTGGTGCAGAGATTTCAAACTTAAAATAAGTTTTTGCAAGAGAAATAGTTTTTCTTTTTATTTTATTCAACTAAAATATTTCAACTGAGTTCGAATCTATAGGATACTTCTGTTTTGAGTCTAGAGACGGAGAATTAGACTTGTAAACTTCTGTGACACCTATTTAAGACTTTTGGCTCGTTTTTAGATATCAAAATGTAGAGAAGGTCCTAGGTGATTTTAACTTGGTAATTTGATAAAAAGTTAGAAAATGGAGGCTTAGGTTTCGGGTGTACCGAGGATGGGCTTGATGGAATGAGAACGAGGAATGGAGATGTTGGATTGAAAGTGGTTGAGCTGAGTCGAGGACTCGGAATGAGATGATGGATCCATGGCATACTGAAAAATATTTTCTGAAAACCACTGATGTATCATTTGTATATTGAGATTATGAGACGCTATGCGCCCGGCAGGGATGGCGGTTGGATCCCGCCTGTCGAGGTAGCGGTGGCGGCGTAAGGGCGGTAGTTCGTCCCGCTTGCGTTGAGATGCGAGGTCGATGGCAAGAGTATTCCGCTCGCATCCCTTCGGATCAATAGAGCGTGCAGGCGCAAAATCCTGGACAGTGATCCGAGCACTATATCTCGGGGGTTCCCACATGATGATTCCGAAGGGCGACGTCTCCATAGAGATGTGTCGGGTTAGCAGTTGAACCGACAATGTGATATCACAGCCAATAGGACAGGCATTCATCATGTGCATTTTCTATCTATTTGTATGCTTTGCCGACCTGTAATTGTACGCCTAATTGAACAACATGCCTATTTGCTTACTTGAACTACTTGCCTTATATGCTTCTACTTGTGTTTTACTTGCATTGCTATTAATTGTGTATTCTGCTGGGATTGAGGAGGTTCGGAAGGCGGTGGCGATGGGATTGCATGGAGGATAGGTTGGTGAAGGCTGTGGGACAGCAGTGTTTGGTTAGAAAAGAAATTCCTTAAGATAGAATACCCTGTCTATTTATGTTAAAATATATATGATACTTATTTGTTTTAGTATGCCTTAAGATTGAATCTTGTGATGGATATGAAGTCTAAGATTGCCTTTGGCATCCCAGGGTCTTATATCTTACATCACTGGGCACTGTTACCATACTGAGAACCTTTGGTTCTCATACCATATTTCTGTTGTATTTTTCAAATGCAGGTCGTAACCCACCTCGGTGAGTTGCTTTGATGGTGATAGGAGCGGAGGATATCTATCTGTTTTTGAAATCTTTTGATCTCTTTTGTATATGTCTCTCATCTTTTGTATTTTTCTTTGCCTAGAGGCTTGAATTTGAGAGATCAAAACTTGTATAAGCTGTTTTTACTGTCTGGTTTCATGTATGGTTTGTATATGGCTAGCCGGTTTAAACTCCGCGAGCCGTGACTAGAGTCTTATGATATTATACTATTATACTATGATATTTTGTTATTTTATACTTGTTTCTTGTGCCTCAAGTCAGTAGCTTCGTTAGCACGTTTTGCGCTTTTGAAATCTTGTTTTCGTGCTGCATCCTTCATCGGGCTTCTAGATTGTACTATTCTTTCTATATATATTATATGTATGAGCTTAAATCTGTCGTAATCCTTGATTAACCTTTGCTTTATGACGCGAGGTAAAGATTAGGCTAATTAGGGTGTTACATCCCCTCTGCCACGTGCTTCCATCAATCATCTCTCTCTCTCTCTCTCTCTCTCTCTCTCTCTCTCCCTCTGCGTCGCTCTCGCTTTCTCCTTCGAGCTTGACGTTAACGAACCCACCGGCAGCGACGGCGATGCATGGCAGCGACAAGGATGAATGACACAAATTTCTCCATCGATCTCTCTCTTCGCTGTTCTGCTTCTCTCTCGCGTGTTCCCTCTCCCTCTCACGACAGTGGCGGCGACGACGGCATCCAGCCCCACCAGTGCCATCGCCGTCTCCTTCTTCTCCTCCCTCCTCTTCTTCTTCTCCCTCGATTTTTCCCTATCTGTTCTCCCTTTTCTCTCTTTCCATTTCTTTCTTTCTTTCTTTCTTTTATTTCTGTTGGGGGAATGGCAGCTAGGGTTTGGTGATGGTGAGTATTGTGCGAGTGTGAGTGTGAATATGTTTTAGGGTTAGGTCAAAGTTTTGGGTAGTAAAATACTCAATTATTATAAAAAGTATACGAGTTTTAATTAATTTAAATTTAAAGTCCCATAACTTTAATTTAATTTCTTTTGGTAAAATAATTTTTTAAAAATAAAATCATAATTAAGTATAATAATTCACAAATAACTCATTATTTAATTTTCAAAAAAATTTGAGATGTTACACATGACAGCTCTAAAATTGTTCTCGTTGCGCTCAACAAGATTCCCTAATTTTTTCATTGTATTCTCATTCCTGCGGTTAAATTTCAATTTTATCTGCTTTGGTATTTAAAAACAATATTTACTGTTTCTAATAGGATTTTCAGCTGAAGGTAAATGCGTGGCGGTTAAATAGAAACTTGAGTAATCTTAAGTAATGAATGTCCGGCGAGTGAGTCTTATTTTATTCTTTTTCTTTATCATAGAGAAGAAAGAGGAGAGAAGAGACGAAAGACAATGGAACTCTAAAGAAGATGAACACTTTTTTTTTATTTTTTATATATGTTTTTGTTTTATTTTTAAAGTTTAAAAATATAAAATTAAAGTTAGTTGAATTTTAAAATTTGATTAATCTAAAAAATATAGTTTTTGTCTAACATGAAAAAATATAACCTTTTAGCAAAATTAAATAACAAAATATTTTTTATTTTTGTTTAATTATAAGAGTGTTTTAATAAAAATAATAATATGATATATATATATAAAAATAAAAAAGCTAAATGCTGATATGAATAATATAATTTACATGTCATGTTTTTATTTAATTTATTCTTAATTTTATCGTATTGGTATGTATTAATTTATTATCGTATCGAAATAAACACCTTTAATACATTTATTTAAGTCGGTGCTCTTTATGTTTTTCTTCATTATTATATAATTTTATTTTATGAAACTTTATTATTTTCTGTTTTTCTTTTTATAATATATATAAATTACGGTTACATATATTAGTTCATGAATAATATTTGATAAATATTCAAACCATGTATCAATAAGAAATAATAGAAGTAACAAATCAACTCTATTAATTATGTGGCATTCACTAAGCTTTTCCAAGTAATTAAAGATTCTTTCAATTTATTGTAGTCAAAATTGATATAAAGAACGTTTCTTGTACAATATCTGTTACTCTATTTTTCTATGCAAAATTATTATTTAAGTAATAATTAGTATATATTTTACTTCTAAAAGAATTGAAAATTATTTTACTGTTGTTTCTATTCATTAATTAAGAGTTGTTTAGTAACGTTATATTTATATTATTTTTATTACAACAAATTTTTAATATAAATTATACATTTGAAACTTAAAGGTTAGACATTAGAAAGAATATTATACTTTTTTTTCCTAACTTATAATTGTGTGACGATTACCAATTGAGATATATAACAATCAGAGTAAAATGACAATTAAATTTGTAAAAATTTATATTTTGAACAGTTTAACTTTTTAAAAAAAATTAATAAAATTTTTAAAAAATTAGAATAACAAAATAAGTTAATTTAAATTAAAATTTTTTATCATAATATAAATACTAATTTAAAAATAGTATATCCACAACTGTTAATATTTATATTATGTCTACATTTATTATTTTATAAAATTTTACTGATAATTTTTTTATTTCTTTTAAAAACTAAACTCTTCAAAATATAAATTTTTAGAAATTTAATTGTCACTTTATTCTACCTACAGTTGTGAATATACGTATAAGTCAAAAATAACATTTGCATCGTAATAAGCCTTCTGCCTGCAAAACGATAATTTAACTTGACCAAATTACCCAATATATATACTACCAAAATGAGAATATTTTTTTAATAGATTTAGCTAATTTGTGTTTTTGAAATACATTCTAATAATTTGATGATAGAAATTTTCCAAGTTTTTTTTATGTATTAAATATATTAAAAATATAAAAATAAATATTTTTTCAATAACTTTTAATAAAATATTTTTTATAGTGCTCTAAAACTTTGTACTTAGGAAATATGTTAGGATAATACTTTAAAGTAAAATCATAAACAATGATATCATCATGGTCAAACTTGATAATTAATTCACTGTATTTTTTTTCTGGGACTCATTAATTCACTGTATAATATCACAATGTTGTCGGATTTTTTATTTTAATAAATAAAATAAATATAATAATTATTAAAATAAATAATTTAAAAAATATTTAATTTTTATATATTTTATTTACTGTGTAAACGAGATAGATGTTATTTTGTTTACACTGTAAACAAGATATATGCATTTATAAATAATTTAATATAATTTTTAAAAATAATAAAAAAATAAAACATTCATTTTAAATAAGAGGGAAGATGGACGTTCAATTCAAAATAATCACGTTAACACGTTCATAAGTGCACCGTTTAACTGTTCACTATTAACATGGTTATCTTGGATTGCTAAAAATAATAGTCCATCTTTCTTATTATTTTTATTTAAAATAGACGGTTTATCTTTTCTATTATTTGAAACATTTCATTTTTAAGAGTTTAGTCAAATTAAAAATATTAATATTTTTTATTATTTTTAAAAATTATATTTAATTATTTATAAATACATATATCTCGTTTACAGTGTAAACGAGATAAGAGAAGAATATTTATTTCTGTAAATATTTTTTAAATTATTTATTTCGGTAATTATTATATTTAATTTATTTATTAAATAAAAAATCTTTACAACTATTAAAAGTTGGTCAATATAATATCTAAAACTATATATAGTTATTAAATAGTACAAATAGTTTAATTTGTATACTAAGAGAAAAGGCGTAAAAAAAAATTTTAAGCAAGAAAATTAAATAACTGAGACAACATTATAATTATTCTAGAAAAGATTGCTGCTTGGCATTTTTTAACTATACAATTACCTTGTTTACGAGATAAATTGTTATATATGATGGGAGGGAAAAATATATAATAACCACATAATATGCACACTCTATAAATAAATGAAGAATAAGGGCGATTCCCAAAGTAACTACTAACTAGAAATTCCTCTTCTCAGGTACCTTGATTTCTTAATCAGTTTAGATTTTAGCTTATGCAGTGTATGTGTGTATAGCCCTTAATTAATTTTGTGTCCCCAAATAATTTTCTTGTTATTTTTTTTTCCAGGTCCAAAAAAGATATGGAGAACACTGAAATGGAAAATAATGTGGTTGGAGCTACAACTGGGAACGAGCGATTGAGTGATCAAACCAATCCAAAACACTATAAAAATGTGCACACTATTATTGGAGATTGTGGCCATGGTGACACTAATTCTTCTTATCCCCAATTTTCCAAGGGTATTAGTGTTTGCAACCCTAATATGAGGAACCCTAATAATGGTCCAGATGATCAGCTAGTCCAATTTGCTGAACTCATTTTAGGACCTAATAAGTTTGATCCAAACATGGATCCTAAGAAAATCAACAAGTAAGTTATGTTATTCGTAATTTCTTGTATATAGAAGTGTTACATAAGCTAGTATTAAAGAAGGGGAAAATAATTAGTTAGAAAAGTGTTTGTTGCATGTGCTTAATTATTAATTTTAATTTCTTTTTATCTCTTTGCATTTTTTCTCTTCAGAATGATCTTGAATCGGCTCTCTGCACAGAGATCTAGACAAAGAAAAGTTCGATATCTACTCAATTTAGAAGAGCAAATGAAAATTTTTCAGGTTATGATGATTTCCCTAATATAAATCAAGTTGTTATTGTTAACACACACTTAAATTATTAAGAACACACTTTTTCTTTTAATGGACACATACAAATTCTTTCGTAGTTTGATGGTATATACTAAAATTTGTTATATATCTAAAATTTTATTTCTAGTAATATTTAATTACTTTTTATATTTGTAATTGTAGTTGTACAAAGTTTGAGATGATAAAAGGATAAATAAAAAATTTTATTTATGTATATAATAATACATGATTAAATATACTATTTATCTAAAAATATTTTACCCCTATATATCTATATATTGTCTATATATACAAGCATAATTGAACTTAGTCAATAGAAATAAAATTAAATATTAAATATCATAAACATAATATAAATCAAAGATATCACAGTGTAACAATCACAACATATTTGCAACAGCTATTTTCAGCTTTAGTGGCAGTTTTTAATTGATGCCAAACAGTTGGATTGTCGTGGCCCACCACACAATGTCCTATGTGGCTAAATATTTTAACACCAATTTTTAGCAACCATTGAAATAACTGTTGCCAAATGAAGAAAACACATTTGCGACATTATAACGTCTGTTATTTGCAGCCCAAGTCAGAATGAAAATTGTATTGTCTATTTGATGTGTTGCAATTTGAGATGCGAGTTTTTTTAAAATATTTTATCGGTTAGTACATCTACATTAAATAAATATTCCAAAACTATCTTCTATATCATGGTATTTTGAGGCTAAAGCATCAAATCACTACTATAATTGTCATAAATTAATAGACAATGATAATTTTTATATTTTTAGATATTTTGTAAAATGTTTTGAGACTCTTCACTACAAGGAGTATGAAAAATAAAAGTGATTTTTTAAAGGAAAACAAATTATTGCCAGTGTGTAAGTAACCATCGTCCTTAAGACGCAGGAAAAGGAATTTGCGATAATTTTTAACAACGGTGCATAATTACCGCTAAACGGAAAATCAATTGCAGCGGTTTTGTAACTGCTGCTATTTGCTTAATTGGTTTCAACAAATAAAATTATAGCGATTTAATTTGATTAATTTCTTCTAGAGGTGGCAAACAGGCTGAAACCTACTGGCCCGACCCGTATAACCCGCCAAAAAGGTGAGTTGGGTTAAAAATTTGAAGCTACCAAACTTAAAAAGTCCGCTTAACCCGCACCGCCTAATCCGTGGGCTTTGGCGGGGCAGGCTTCCGCGGCAGACCAAGTCTTGATTTTTGTCAGGGCCATTTTTTTTACAAATTTCTATGATGTTATTGATCTACAAGAGGATGAAGATGATAATTGAAGATGTTCTAAGTTATATTTTAGATTATGTTTTATGTTTGATTGATTATAAACTTGAAGATGTTTAATTACATGTTTTGGACAATGTTTCGCTTTCGACACTGTTGGTTTTATTATTTTGTTTCAAAAAACTTAGTTTATGATTATGTTTATTACATATTTATAATTATAAAAATTTTAATGTTTGTAAATTTAGAAATTATAATTTTTTATGCCTTTAAAAATTATGAATTTATTGAAATGGTTTTGAAACTATATATATTATTTAATATTATAAAAAAAACTTTGGCGAGCTTGGCCCGCCAGCCTGCTATTAGGCAGGACAGGGGAAAAATTCAGGACTGCCTCATTTCCATTTTGGCAGGGTGGAGCAGACTTTCCCGTTTGCTACCCCTAATTTTTTCTATCATTTTCTATTTAAATTTTATCTTTTAATTTTTTCGATAATACTTCTCAATTTTATTTAATTCCCTAAAGTTATTCCAATATTCATTTTGTTTCACTATGCATGTGTAGGAGAAAGTAATAACTCTCCGTACACAAATTACATCCTACACAAATCAAAAACAGCTTTTGATGTCGGAGCAGACGATGTTGCGCCAGAAATTAGAAGCCATTGAGAAAGAAAAATCACTTAGAAATGGTAATTATACGAGCAAGAAAAAAGATTATTGCCTTATATATATATATATATATATATATATATATATATATATATATATTTCAACTATGCAAGTAACACAAGTATACATTTTCACTTTGAAACTGCTCATTTTATTTTAAAATTAACTACGGTTCTTATTATTTGTTAACTAGATTTTTGATACTAATATAACAGATTGATTTAAGTTGTGTCTAGTAATTTGATCTACTTGTTATATATTAGCATATACATAGCTTTATGATAGCATATTTTTTCAGCTGAAACTGAAAAAAAGAATGCGGAATTGAAGATTCTGAAGGAACTTCGAATGAAGAATGAGTTGGAAGAGCTGTTTGGAGTACCAATTTTCAATTGGGATGCTATTCGACATCCAATATCAAGTCGTCCCAACTTAGATCAAGGTATGTGTCTATATATATATTAGAAAATGAATTTTTAAAAATAATATTTTAGTTACTTTAGGTACGAATTAGATTTATAGACAATTAAATTATGATGTATTAAAACAAAATTATTACAAATAGTGCATACCAATATTTAAAGGTTTACAGTTCACAATTCTCATCTATGTGGAACTAAATTTAAAACACAAACATAAAACATACAACATTTCTTCGTATATTTCAAAGCTAGAAAAATCTAGAAGAACTAAAAAAAGTTGAGAAATAATTTACATTAGATAATATTCCAAAGGATATAATAGTTGGACAACATCTACAAGTCTGTAAAATATTCTGAGTAAATAATTATTTCTAATTATAAAAAATTTGAGCGTTGATAAATTTAACAATAGAAGATTTAAACTAATGACCATCAAAGATTGACTTCGTCTGACAATACTGATCAAACGTTAAATTATGCTCTAACAGAGTTAGTGATGTATCCTACGTGACAGGTTACTTGCCAGCTTGGAATCCCTAATATTGAATTGATTAAGTGAAAACAACATTAAAATGTAAACAAAACTTAATTAAAACCCAACCCCATTCAGCTTTTTTTCAAACAGTCTCCAAAAGTGGTGGCCTTCCAATTTTGCATGACGGAGAACGAAAGGTTTCTTCTTGTCCTACTAAAGCTCTCACTGCCACTGAAGAAAAATGCATCCTTAAAATTTTGAATTGTTTGTCGTTTTTATCATCCACTGCAACTTCACCCATTGAAGAGTTTGTGATGCCCATTAGTCTTAAAAGGTTAATTAGTGGGTGGGGTAAAATTCAAGCACTACAAGAAAAATGCTGAGTACCGTCGAATTCATCAAATATATTCGATGGTATAAATCATTATAAACCTCGCCGGTAAATATTTACCGTCGGATTTTTTTTGTCCAACTTACCGTCTATTTTTTTGACGGAATATGTTAACAATGAAAATGGATCTTGGTCGATGGTACTGTCAGAATAATCTGATGGTAACATTTGGCACCACTTCATTCGCTTTTCCCACCATATCACTCGGATTCATCTAACGTTATTTCCGGCGGAAAACTTATTTGAAATTTTTTAAAAAAATATTACCGTTGGAATAGTCCGACAGTAATTCCAACGGTTAGCATTCTTTTTTATTTAAATTTTATTTTTCCGTCCATTTCTAGTGTACCCTGATAATTAACAATTGAAATAGTGCTTCAAACCTGATGCAAATTACAAAAAACTTAAATTACAAATAGCGAATGGTGGTAACTAAAATATTTGAAACAATGCTAACTATATTATATTTACAGAATTATGTTTACATTCACTGAAACATATATTACAAATATGCAAAGTTTCATAAAGAAATACATATCACAAAACTATGTTTACATTAACACTAATCAGATTCATCTTCTTCTTCCTCTGATTCACCATCCTCCTCTTCCAATGTAGTTTCCTGATTATCATCGAACTCATATTCCTCTTCTTCGTCGCCATTGATCCCATCTTCTTCTTGAAGATCGTCATCTTCTAGTGGAAGTGCGTTGACATCTAGTCCAAGATGAATGATGTCATCAGCCATAACAGTAGATCAAAAGGAGATTAGACTAGGTGATTTCAAACAAGCATTAATCGAGCATGCAATCTCCTTATTATTGTGTAGTTTCCAGCATAGAAAGGATTCCCTCTTATAAATCTATTTCAGTGAAATTAAGTCCAACATAAAATAATAAATTTAAACAACTTAAATATGGTTATAAAAAATCAACATTAACTTCATGCAAAGCAAGTCAAGATGCACACTTCAAGCTCTCCTCCAAAAGAACTGTGAACTAAAAAAGATAAAGTACCAAAATCTTGGGATTTTTTATTTTAATAAATATAATAATTACTGAATTAAGTAATTTTAAAATTTATTACCGAAATCCGTCACCCTCTCTTATCTCGTTTATATTGTGAACAAGATAATTTTACACATATCTCGTTTATAGTGTAAACAAGATAAGACACGTGGACGTGACACATGTATATCTCGTTTACAGTGTAAACAAGATACAGTGAGACAATTTTCCAATAGCTATAAAAAGATGTCTAACCGTTGGCATTCTCCATATTAATTTCATATCTTCTTTTGTCCCGTTTTTCTCATAAAAAAAAGGCAACAATGGCTAGTAATAGCATATACATAGTTGTGTGTGTTTATCCCAATTGTCGTATAAGAAATGGCGACAATGGGGTGATATTTGAGTGTGACAATCTGATTCTATTGCACACTCAAAATGTGAGTTCATTGTCCGAGTTGAAGAGTTTGATATTGAACAACCTTGGTGGCACAGAAACGAGGGAGGTCGGAAGGGTGGGTATAGGTTACTGGCATTGTTGGATAATGACGTTTTTCGGTTTCGACTATTTCGGCTTCTAGGAGATGAGCATGTGTGACTCATGTTCGACATCCATGGGAGAATCATGGTGGAGCAAGTGATGGAGCTTTCTACCGAGGTTGGAGATGTTGGTGGCGGTGGTTCTGTATACTCGACCTATGTACAGGACGACCGACCTCTCACACCACCACCCTTTCATGTCACCATTCCAGTGGAGGACATGGAGGTGGGTGAGGAAGACACTGATGAGGAGTACGTTGCCGATAGTGGCGGCAGTGATTCTTCTAGGGGGTGATGAGGAGGAGTATGTACTGAAGACGCCCACCGAGGCAGCTGTGCACTATGTTTTGCCTCCCGCCACCCAATTTCGGTGCTATCAGATGTACCAAGTCACTATCATACGTTGGATCTGGATGCCATGCATGAGAGAACTCTATTTTCCAACATGGGAGAGGAAGATTACAACTTAGAAAGTGGTGTAGAGTTTCGGGTTGGCTACAGATTTAAATGCTGAGATGCAGTGATGCAGGGTGTGAAGAACTACATTATTCGCCGGAGTGCTGAATACCGGGTGATCAAATCAGACCGATTAAAGTACCATGTGCAATGCCGTCAAGATACAAATGGCTATCCACGGAGTCTCCGTGTTGCCCTTCAATAGAACCTTGGATACTGGTGAGTTCAAGTTTAACTGAGGTGTACTTACTCATTTATGGTTGCCATATATTAAGTACTTTTGAACCATGACGCCTAAAAATGGTTGTCTTATTTCGTCAGGGAGGTCCAGAGGGTTGGTAGAGCACACACTTGTTTAGCACCCACCATGTCCCAAGACCATCGACAGCTGGGTAACAGTCTCATCTGCAAGGTCATCCTATCGTTGATACAGTCCAACCCCTCCGTCAGCATCCCTGTCCTGCAAGGTGTGGTTCGACAGAGCTATCACTTCAAACTCTCCTATAGAAAGGTGTGAATGCCGAACCAGAAAGCAATTGCTTAGATCTACGGGAATTGGGAAGAGTCATACAACAAGGAGCCGAAACTACTTCAAGTGCTGTAGAGTTGTTTCTTGGGAACTATTTGTGAGATACGGGCAGTACCATACTACGATGGGAACCTTACAGTGCGTATAACACCCTAATTACTCTAAGCTTTACCTCATGCCGTAAAGCAAAGGTTAATCAAAGATTACAACAATTCTAAGGTTTATACAATAATATATATATATATATATAGAAGAAAATAGTAATTCTAGAATTTCAATGAAGGAATAAGCTCAAAAACAGAGATACAAAAGCGCAGGATAATGGTATCCCTCAAGCCTCCTTGATACTTAATGCATTTTCAACTCTCATAGGACTCCGAGGCACCTTGACACATCCTAGAAAACCTACAGAGTTTCTCAATCCAACTAGTGTAATCGGCCACAGACAACGAGCGTTGCTTCAGCTGCATAAGCTCTAACTCCTTAGCTTCTCTCACCGACTTTGGAAAATACTTCCTATCTAACACCGTTCGAAACACGTCCCAAGGAATCTCTGCATTCGGAAGTCGTAGCAACTGGCACTCTCATTGCCACTAATGTGGTGCCTCTCAAAATAGTTGATAGGTTGCAAACTCTACATATTGGTTAGCCGGGATATGCTGAGTCTGCAGGGCACGCTCTATAGCTCGGAACTAGTTGTCCGGTTCGGTAGGATTAGTTGACCCTCTAAAAGTTGGGGGATGAACTTTCAAAAATGAAGCCAAAGTCATTGGAGCACCTCCCAAGTCATTACCGTCTCCTTCTTCATTCCCATTTCCAACCCCATTTCTGTTTCTGTTTTTCGCCGGTTGACCCAATCTCTGTACAGCTTGTAAAATCGCAGCAGCATTCGCTTTCATAGTCTTAGCCAGGTTGGCCATCGCCGCCATAAACTCGACATGGTTGTCAGCCGGTCGGTCATTCTCAGTTTCTCTCCGTGTACGAGTATGACATCGTCTGCGAGTAGCCATTAAGGTTCCTGTCTATACCAAACAGTCGATATCAAGGTGATCAGTCTCGATATCAAAAGCCCAGTGCTTCAATTATCCCAAAAAGGTACTCACAAACAAGCATGCTATGAAATATCAAGCAAATAACCTAAATAGCATGAAAGAAAGAGACACAGAGTATGCAATGTAGCACAATCGGTCCATCGCTCAGGCTTATGGGGACGAACTACTCTAATACCACTAAATGTAACACTCTAATTACCCTAAGTCTTACCTCATGCAGTAAAGCAAAAGTTAATCAAAGGTTACAATAATTCTATGGCTTATATATATATATATATATATATATATATATATATATAAAAGGAAGTAGTAATTCTAGAAGTCTGATGAAGGAATAAGCTCAAAAACAGAGTTACAAAAGCACGAAATGTTCACACGAAGTTACAAACTTAAGGCACAAGATATAGATACAAGATAAGAGAACATAAATAGATATATGAGTATAATAATCATAAGGAACTAGCTTCAGCGCGCGGAGTTTAGGCCGACTAGTTATGTACAGACATAACAGAGTTTTGAAAGTAAAACTAGCATATACAATATATCTCTCTCAATGAAAGCCTTTAAGGAAAATATAAATACAAAAGTGATAGTACTAAGCGAAATATCCAAATTACTCCAAAATGGGATAAAGATCCTCCGCTTGGTAAAATAACAACACAATATGGTATGAGAACCGGAGGTTTTTGGTATGGTAACAGTGCCCAGTAATATAAGATGTAAGATTCCGTGACGCCAGAGGCAATCTTAGAACTTCACATCGAGCATAAGATTCAAACTTAAAGCATAACTAAATTTAAAACCAAAACTTTAAAACCATAAATGAATCAGGGTATTCTATCTTAAGGAATCTCTAAACTAATATTTACACCGCTGTCCCAAAGCCTTCGCCAGCCTAACCGTCATACGATTTCATTGTCACGGCCTACCGAACCTCCTCAATCCCAGTAGAAAACAAAAGTAATTCATACAAGTAAAGCACAAGTAATTATTATATATATAGCAAGTAAACCAAGAAGCAATTAAACATGTTATACAATTAGGCAAACCATGCAAAGCAAACAAACATATAGAATATGTACATAATGAATGTCTGTCCTAAGTGGCTCGTGATATCACTTATCAGCCTATAAATGCCAACCCGACACATCCTTTCGGATGTAGCCATTCTGCCACGCCAGGGATATAGGCTTTGCACACTCATGCAGTAGAGAAATCTGCCACGCCAGAGATATAGGCCCTACACACTCATGCAGCAGAGAAGGTTATGCAAGCGGGATACCACCCCAGCCCTCACATCTCAACGTAAGCGGGATTAACCACCGTCCTTACGCCGGCGCAATGACCTTGACAAGTGGGAGACCGCCACAGCCCTTGCCTGAGGCACATAGCGACTCAACAGTCTCAGCATAAAACAATGTATCAATGGTTTTCAGAATTCATTCTCAATACTCAGTAAAGTCATATTTCTACTCCAAGTCTTAAACTCATCTCAACCACCATTAATCCGGAATTTCACAACTCTCACATTTATCATTATTACAGTATCCCGCCATTTCTCTTGACTAATCCATCCTCAATACTCCAGAAACCTAAGTCTCCATCTTCTAAATTCATATAGAAATTCACCTAGTTAAGTCTTTAACTCATCTTTAGTAGTATAATGGCCTAAGCACTAGATAGTATTCTTAAATGACGTTTGAAGTATGTTTGGAAAGCTAGAGAACCTTTGAAAATGAAGAAAAATAGTTTTCCAGATAAACAGGGGTCTCGCGTACGCAAGCCCTTGTCTCGCGTACGCATGCAATCAAAATATGGGTGGTCGCATATGCAATCACCTGCTCGCGTACGCGAGTGTCCCAACCCGAATGAGTTGCTCGCGTCGCGTGTTAAAGTTCGCGTACGCAAGGGTTAAAATTCTGATAGCTCGCATACGCATGCAGTGCCCGCGTACGCGTGATGCCCAACCCGATTGGAATGACCGCGTCGCGTGCACTGTGTCACGTACGCAACCCTCACCAGACTTGGAAAATTTTCAAATCTACAGAACTTCAGTTTTAAATACCAAACTTTAAACGTTCATAGCTTCCTCTGCGAAAAGTTATTTTCCTCAAACTTTATATCAATTTAAAACTCTTAAAACAACCTTTAATTTAAAACAATGATCATCAAATTTCAAGGTTTGAGGCTCAAGTTATGATCCTTCAAGGTTCACTAAAAACTGGTTTTTACCAATATTAGTTAGGTTTTCAAACTTCCAAAATTCACAACCAAACCAAATCAAAGCTTATTCAATTTCACCATAAAACACTACTAAATGCTATACTTTACCTTTCCATCACAATTCAACACCTATATAAAAAATTCAACATAACCAACTTTGACACAATCTCATTACTCATAAGCATCACGCATACTTCATCATAATTTCACATAATCACAATAATCCAATCTCAACATCAATCCACCATCCTCAACATACCTCAACATCAACAAACATCATAATTTATTATCATCATTCACCAAAATCATCACAATCATCGAAATTATCATACATCACAATTATCAACAATCAATTCTAAACCTATCCTATGATCCACTAGCCTAAGTGTCCATAAATATTATATATTACATAGAGGAAACCGAAATCGTACCTTGGCCGATTCCCAATATGCACAATACCCAAAATTGAGTCCAAACCAAGCTTTCAACCAAAATCAAGCAACCAATCCCAATCCAAAGGCTTCCAAATATCCAAGGCAACTCCAACAAGCACCAATGCTCAAACTAACATCATATATTTCATAAAGATCAAAACCCAATACTCATAATATATCAATTCACAAGGATTTTTGAGAAACCTTACCTTATCCACTGAAATTTGGGATAGAATCTAACAATTCCTCACTAATGGTTAGTACCTAAACAACCAAAACACAAAATTTTACTCAAAACCAAACCTAAAATTTGAATAGCACAAGGGCATAAAAATGGGCAGGGATTCTTGAGATTCTTACCATTTTGGTTAGATGAAACTAACGGGCTCGGCATCCACAAACGATACGCAAATCGGAGCACCGTAGCTAGAGATATGATCAATTGAAGTTCAATATGAGTAACCCTCTCTTCTCACTTCAGTAGATCCCACTCTCATGCAAGTGTTTAGTGAGTTGAAATAGGTGTGTTTGAGTGTTTATATATGTTGGGCTTGGACCCAACTTGGGCCCGGTCCAATCCGTTAGCGTTTTTAGCCTGTTTGGCCTAACTTTGGGCCAAACCTTTAAAATTAGTGCCCAATTTTTATTTCTAAATGTTTTCCTAAGTTTTTCTACTATTTTTATTATTATCACGTAGTATCGGACAGACTTAAGCCGGTACTGCCAGCTAACTTACCGGTATGCGTTTTTACGCAATTTTCCGCAGAAAATTACATTTTCCAATTCAGAAAATTCTACTAAGTCCAAAAATCATATTTAAATTTCTTAATTAACATTATGAATTTTTGAACCTATTTTGGGCAATTAATTTAATCTAATTAAGCTGTTAATTAGTCGCGGTTCTTACAGTACGCGACTGTAGCATGTTCAATAAAATATTTTAGGATTTTCCATCTTGTGTTGAGGCTTTCAAGATTTACAAACCGTTTGTTTCCGTCGTTGGCACACATCTGTATGGCATATACGGTGGGGTGTTGCTTATAGTGGTGGCACAAGACGACAATCGTAATATCTTGCCTATTGCTTTTGCCATTGTGGAGTCTGAGAGTACCGAGTCATGGTCGTTCTTCCTTACTAATCTGAAATGCCATGTCTCCCCACAAGAATGTTTGCTAGTTATCTTTGACAGATCACATGTCATCAAGGCTGCACTCAGTGCCGATGATAGTGGTTGACATCCTCCTAGGGCGTTCCACACTTTATCAAACACATGGCCGCTAACTTCATGGCTCATTTTAAGTCAGCCAAGGGCAAGAGATACCTTATAAATGTCGCTTATAGTCCAAGCAAGACTGGGTATAAGTGGTACATGGATGCTTTTGGAGGAGTGTCCCTAGGGATGGCAGACTGGGCTGGTCGTTTCAACAAAGAGATATGGCTGCAACACTGCAACAGTGGTAGGGGATTTGGTCACATGACTACAAATCTGTCTGAGTGATCCAATGTAGTTCTCAAGGGTACACGATACTTGTCGATTTTTGCCATCGTGTGCATCACGTATAAACGGTTGTAGAAGTTTTTCATCACAAAGGGCAGGGAGGCACAGTCATAGCTGGCTGTTGGAACCCGCTTCTCCAAGAGGCTAATGGCAGCCATTGAGAAGAACAAAGAAAGCATCCCAAAGATGCGTGTTACTCATTGTGATAGGTGAGCTTCTGTGTTTGTCGTGGAGGAGTTAGAGCCGTTCGAGAGTTGGTCACAAGGTTCCTTCCTTGTGCATCACGTACAAACGGTTACAGAGGTTGTTCTTCAGAAAGGACAGGGAGGCACAGTCACAGTTGGCTGCTGGAACCCGCTTCTCCCAGAGGCTAATGGCAGGCATAGAGAAGAACAGAGAAAGCATCCCAAAGATGTGTGTTACTCATTGTGATAGGCGGGCTTCTGTGTTTGTCGTGGAGTAGTTAGAGCCGTTCGAGAGTTGGTTGCAAGGTTCCTTCCGTGTTTGGCTTTCAGTGGGTATGTGTGATTGTGGCCTCTTTCAATCTCTCCACTACCCGTGCCACTGCTAAGCATCAAGTGGGCCCCGGTGTTCATCCAGTTTACAGACAGGAAGCAGTCTTTAAGGTGTACGAGATGGAGTTTTCACCGATACTGGATGAGTCCCTGTGGCCGGAGTGGGTTGGGACGATGCTCCATCCTAATCCACTCATGCGTTGGAAGGCTACTGGGAGACCCGTGTCTCCTAGATTCTGGAATGACATAGATGAGGTCAAGCGACAAGAGAAGCGGTGTGGCCTCTATAGGCAAGTCGGTGATACTAGAAGGGGTTGTCCTAATCAATGCACGGACGATGCTTAGTGTAGATAGTTCTTTTATGATGGTTTCATCCTTTTATTGTAGTAGTTTATTCTTATTATTGTTATTTTCTTTTATTGTACTTGTTATGTTATATTCTGGATGGAATCGTATGTTCTAGTTGTTTCCTTTTATTATAGTTGTGTACTTCTATAAGACACGTAGTAGAAAACAACAGTATCATAAAATTACTGCATATAAACAAAGCATATATATATATATATATAATAAACATCAAGAATGTAATAAACAACAACAGTTTACAATACAACCTCCACTGAGTTTTATTTATATTATAAAAACAACCACATTATAAAATTACTACATATAACCAAATGCAACATAACTATAATAAACTACTTATAGATAATAATAAACAACAACATTATACAATTACACATCAGCGGTGGTGGGGATCCTGATAGTGACGCCGGTGCCCGGTACCACAAGGTGGAGGCTGCGTCTGATGCTGAGGTCGGGTAGGTCGAGGGTCTTCCATAGGCATGTGCTGCATAGCAGGATCTTGTGGAGGTGGTGGAGGAGGTGGGACGTAGTACCCTCCGGGGTACGGAACTGTGGCATACTGATGTAACTGAGGCTGAGGGTGAGATAGTGGATCTTACGGAGGGGTAAATAGAGGTCGTGATGATGTCAGCAACATACCGTAGTCGTAAGACGGTGGTGTGGCATACTGGGCACCCGGACGAACCCCTGTCCCGTATGATGATCCAGATGCAGGATATATCTGTGGCATCCATTCCAAGGTATACGCGGGAGCAGATGGATGCTGATACTATCCGACCTCCTACTCCCTCCCAGTCCAGAATGACTCTGCTAGGCACTGCATCGAGTTCGAGTCAGCAGTATGAAGATGGAAGGTGTCGTCGAAGAAAATATTATCAACCATCTGCTCCTCCTTATGGTTGTTGGATGGCCCTACATCATGCCATCCGGGTGATGATGTGTCCCAGATGTCCCAATGTTGTGTCCCTCCTGAACCGGATACAAGTAACTAGTCTGACGGGGTTGACTGGGGCACATATGTTGATTGTAATAATTTAACTCTAAACTCAGAAAAGCAAAGATAAATAAGACTTCAGCGATACTTGTCTAGGTTGACTGGAGTGCCAAGCACCTGCTGCTCTCTATTGAACTGCCGCTTCACCCGATCAACCTGGTAAAACTGCACAACATTGAAGCAGACAAGGGAGACAACTGACATTCATGTCCCCCATTCTTCTTCCTCGACGAACCAAAGAGGGTACTAAGATAACACCCGGCACCTCCCAAAGTCCTCAAGAAGTGCGAGCCAACGCAGGTGGACCAAGTTATTCGACTAGTCCGTCATCAGATATCCTCCAATCAGTAATATGATGTAGCATCTAGCATATTGTTGGAGGGTCTTTGGATCGTCTACAGGGAGCATCTGGCAGACATGATCTTGCAGCCATACGAGCTTCAGCGTGAATGACTCCTTCTTCTGCGCCGCCTGTTGTGGAGCCACCGGAGTCTTGGCACCTAGCAGCCGCTCCATCAACTGCCACGTCTCCATCTGGTACCACCTACTGAAGTCACGGAAGTACCCCCAATAAGGTCTTCGTGGGTGCGTAGCCCTAGGTGGTACGCCACGTCCTGCATGGTGATAGTAACCTCACCCCACGGGAGATGAAACGTGGGTCTCCAGATGCCATTGATTCACGGATGCCGTAATTAGGTCATTGTCGAATGTGAAATTCCTGAGAGGCACCATATCGCCGAATCCAGCCTCCCTCAGATACGAGATGATGGCGTCAGGTGGAGGAAGGTATAACTCACTTGCTGGAGCCATAGAAGGTGAGGCCTCTGACGAAAAAATATATGTTCACAATGATCAATAAGTAATTTTAAACTTTTTTGGTTCTTTTAAATTTAACGGTCTTTGTAATATCACTAAATTTTTAAATAGATTTCTATATTTTTTATTAAATTCCTACATTATTTTTAGTTTTGTAATTAGATCTTTTCAGTATAAAAAATATTAAAGTTAAATAAATACTTTTTTATAAATTATAGATATTTATAATTAAGAACATAATTAGATATTTAGTTATATACTTTTGAGAAAAATATTATTCTATTAGCTTTAATATATTTGATATAAAAAAATCTAATTAAAAGGGGTATAATAACTAAATTAAAAATATAAAAAAACTCATTATAAATTTGATGAAACTAAAAGAAATAAAATAAAGTTTCAAACTAATAATTATGTAGTAACAACCTAACATAAGTGAAATAAAGGAGAGTTTCAAATTTCTACCAATGACATATTGCTAACTATACAAACTATATATTCTAGTTCTTGACGACTACTCTAACCATGGCTACACATATACATATATACATAAAATTCAATACAACAAAATTAACGGCAAAGTCAGCTCTCCCGCGCATAGTGCAAAGTCTCGTTTAGCCTATTGATGTCTCTGTCATTACCAGCTGCGCGCGCCACCGTCGTATTTATCGATTATATGGTCATAAAGGGGTTAAAGAGATGATGAGAAAGTGGTTGAAAAGTTCAAACTGGTGTCCGGTCAAACGCTGTCAACGAGTTGTATATATAATCGTTGCCCTCTCTTATCTCGTTTACACTGTGAATGAGATAAACTTCCACGTATTTCATTTAGGATGTAAACGAGATATACACGTGTCTTATCTCGTTTACACTGTAAACGAAATACATATAAAATTATTTCGTTCACAGTGTAAATGAGATAAGAGAGGATGACGGATTTTAATAATAAATTTTAAAATTATTTAATTCAGTAATTATTATATTTATTTTATTTATTAAAATAAAAAATTCCAAAAGCTTGAATTATATGGCTAATTTAACAATATCAACTTAATAAATATTAACAACAACAACGAGAAGTTTAATTTTAATTACAAATAAATGAAGAATTTTAAAAAAGGATTAAAATTAATAAATAAGAAATAATGCTACTAAAAAAATAATATCAAAATTGGAATTAATAAATAAAATAAAATATAATTAAAATTAATTAAAATAAAAAAAATTGATTTAACTTGTTTGAATTGGCCGACGGAGGTGATCGTAATTGAGGGTAGTGTAACTCGACGGCTTGAATTGGCCGGTGAAAGTGGTGGTGTCGGCCTTAGGTAATGGAATGGCGGTGGACATATTTTTTTTTTTTTAGAATCGGGCAACAAAATCTTAACCAAACATCCTAAAATTTCAAGTGATTTCGATTAGATATTTTGTCAATCAAAGTTTACGGGGTGTTTTGTTAAGTTTTTGGTGTGGTACACTATTTTGTATATTATATGCTGATAGAATTGTTTTCTTCCACATACATAAAATGAGGTAGTCTAAAACTAATAAACAATGCATTTATCATTATTTTCTTTAAAATTCCATATATATATATCTATCTGTGTGTGTGTCGTTAGATAAAGGAACAGATGGAATTATCTCATATACAATGTCATGTTTTATACAAAACTCATTAATTAAAATGTTATATTCATATCAATTTTGTTATGCTTCTAATATGAATAAAAATGACAAAGGGAAAGAGTTTCTTGAATATTAGATCCATTTTATTCTCTAGTAAAATATTTATTTGAACTTTTTTATTTATATACGCATGAAAAAATCATTTATTCCCAAAACACATATAGATAGAAACTGTGTTTAAAATGCGCAGCTTCATTTCAAACCAAGCACCTACGAAATGAAATTACTCACCATTTCAATCATTTCGTAGGTGTCTAGCATAAAATAAAACTGCACATTTTGAGCACATTTTGAAAATAAATAATTTTTTCACGCATATATAAATAAAAAAGCCTACTTACTTGCACCAGAAATTTAAAGGCTTATAATTTCACAATTTCTCTTCTTCTATAGGAGATTTTATAAGTCTAAAACACCAACATAAATTATAAAGAGGATGCACATTATCATGGTTTCAATTTTTGAAAATCTAAACTGGGCTATAAATTTTTGTTCATATTGATTTTTCCCTGCTGATGATTGGTTTTTGTTGATCAAATTGCAGAGAAGTATAATGTTGACGAAACTTTACCAGAAATAATGAAGGTGGAAATGCCACCAATAAATGAGGTGGTGTTACATGCTAATAATATGGACTTTCTAGCACCCAGCGACGGCCCTGCCCAGCCATTCGGGAGGGAATAATTAAAATTAAATAATTCTAGGGAGAAAATAATGTTATTTGAATAGAATAATCATTTATAATGTTTAATAGACCCTCATGTTATGCATGCATGAATTATATTTATGTTTTTCTAACAGTGAATGGTTTATGATTAGTTATTTTAGTTTTAAAACTATGCTCAATATTCCAAAGCTATAATAACTGGTAAAAAAACACAAATTATAAAACTGTCAATATTAATATGAATTCATCATTTGCTTGCTTGGAATGCTACAATATTTTGGACTTTGGTTCGAAAAATTTTTAAAAAGATTTTTTTAAAAAATAATTTCTTTTAAACATTATAAAATTTATTTAAATATAACATTAAAAATCTTATTATTATACTTATAAACATTTTTCTGTATTATAAAGCTCATTTTTAAAAGATGAAAATATAGCTTCTACTTTGTTTCTAATTTTTTTTTACATTTATTAAAATTTTTTTACAAATATATTAAAGAATTAAAAAAAATCATTTTTAAGTTAATTAGTTTTTCCAATAAAATAATAAATCCCGCAACAAGTAAACCATAAAAGATGTTTATGAAATAAAGATATAGACCCTTATAAAAATATTGTTGAAATCTTAAAATAACAAAACTATCTTTAAATAAGATTTAAAAATATGATAAAAATAATAAAAATTATACTTTTTTAAATAACAAAAAGTTTTATATTTAATAAATGATTTTGAACATTTTATCCTTTTTTTTTTTTGAAATATGTGAATAGTTATTTAGAAAGGTAAAAAAAATGAGCAAATTAAATTTTGTGGCTATTTATGGAAGAAAATTGCAAAAATGAATTCATGTCGCTTAAACTCGCTAATAAATATGCTTGGCCTTTTTCTAATTATACTTATAACAAATCATATCAAAATCAGATTTTTAAAATCCGATTTAAAAAATACTTTTGTCATATTTTAAGGTTTTTTATAATATTTTTTACGTTTTAATTTTTTTTAAGAGTTTTTCTTGTCAATGCTAAAATCCTTTTGGGATATTTTGATAATTAAGAATATTATTTATATATTAAAATTAGTCACAAATAAATAAATATATTTTTATTTTATTATTTAATATATATTTATATTTTAACATATATTTTATATTAATAATTAATTTTAGTGTGCACTTAATCACTACAACAATTCCGGCACTTTGCGGCAGTTTTGAACCGCCACAAAACATTATGTGGCGATTAATTAACCGCCAGAAGATGGGACGCAGACAAACGGTTAGCGGCGGTTTTTTTTTCAACCGCTGGAATAACCGCCGTGAAATGTGAATTGGTTTTATGGCGGTTATTACCCGTTGCCGTAGAGGGTAAAAAATGATATTCCAATTTTGAAAACCGCCACTAAATGCCAGTGATTTGAAAACGAAGTCGTTTTGTGGCGGGTGATAACCGCCGCTAAATATTAGAAAAATGAACAATACTAACTGCCGCAAAATTCAACATTCCCATTAAAATTTTAGGTTTTTTTTATTATTTTGCCTCTTTTAAAAATGTTTGTTTATTAAACTTTAATTTTTTTATTTTCAATTAATTTAAAGAAATTGCAACCAAGTAAAACAACCAAATAGCATAACAAACCAAATTATATATATGCAAACATAACATATATAATGAGATTGTCATAACATCATCCGAAATAAAGTAAGAATGCTTAACTTGAAGAAAATAAGCATAAAGCACTAAACCAACTTAAATGCAAAAGAATCTAAGAACATTGATTGAAATTCAAAATTTTTGTTGCGGGTCGTGATTGCCAGATGAAGATGGCCCTGCGCGTAACGGGTCCAGCGTACTGCCCAAAAAAGCCAGCTCTGCAGCAACCTTTGCTGGCAAATTGCCTCCTTATTGTTAGACTAGATATCCCAAGACCTTATGTATCGATTGTCTCTTCGCCTATGCTTCTTCTAGCTTAGTCGTCAATTTTGCAATCCTTCTCTCATACTCTTCATTGGGCTCTGCAGAACCCGACGGTTGTCCAGTAGCATTACCAAAGACTTGGGTGGGACATGGTCCAGCACCTAAGGCACGAACTCGTCCCGGGTGCTCCTTTTCGAGAACTTGTGCTAGCGAATTATTTTGTAAAAGGTGCTTAGAGGATTCATCCTGCCTCTCAACATTCGTAATTGCTTCTTACAAATATACAAGACATTGGAAAGGCATGAGTTAACAGTAGCACGATATATACAGTAAGCTAAGTTTAAAATTTTCAGACATGACTTACACTAAAGAAAACATTGCAATATGTGGTTAATGCACATTTTGCGGCAGTTTAACAAACTGTCGCAAAATGTAAAACAATAACTCATCCGACGGTACATATAGCGGCAGTTTTCAAAAAGATGCCGCTAAATGCAAGCCTGATTGAAATATAGCGGTGGTTCAAATGTAGGTCTGATTGCAGCTCCAACCCCTAGCCACCGCTATATGCGCTAGGATTGTTGTTTTGCGGCGATTTTATAAAATCACCGTAAAATTTCCAGTACTATCTGTCAGAATTATTGTAGTGTAATATGAGTATTATATGATTTACTCCACCCACAATACTGCAAACTGAGAAGGCCATAAAAACCAATACGACACTTTATTTATGGGAATAAGCACTAAAAAGCAAAAAAGTAAATTACTAAAAATATTTTCAAAAGATTTAGCTATCGAAAAAAATATTTCTAAAAAATAAAAATTAAAAATTAAAAATTAACTAAAAGGTTTAGATATTAAAATTTTAGATAAAGTATATTATTTGTTTTTGAAATTTGCTAAAAATATCTCTAAATTTTGTTTTGTTTTGATTTTATTCTAAAAATTTTTTATTTGTATCAAATTTACTCTTAACAACTAATTTTTCAAAAAAACTTTGACCGATTCAAGAATAACTCCATAAAAATAACCTTTAACATAAACAAATCGAACATATTTATCATACATTATTTTTAGATTAATTTATGAGGGATATATTTAATGCAAATTAAAAATTTTTTGGACAAAATTAAAACAAAATAAAACTTAAGAGTATTTTAAAACTTTTAACAAATTTTAGAATAAAAAAATATACTCTGCTCTAAAATTCTATACGTTTTTAATGTTATGATTCACTACCAGAAACACGGTAGTTTACCACGGAAAAATACTCATGAACAAGAAGCAGTGGCAAATCTCCATGATCGTGGTAACCGCTTGCAACATTTTATTTTTCTGTGGTTAAATTGTGCGAAAGTTTTCCACGTTCTTGTTTGTCTGTGGCCAACTTGAATTGGACTCTCTCAATAGCCACATACCCAATGCTTACCGTGGCGAAATCAAACGATGTCTACTTTCAAATTACGCGCTTGTCAACGAGTGTTTTTTCCATCCCTTTCAAAAATTTTATAGGCAGTTTCTACTTTTTCTAAATTTAAACCTTAATAATAAATTTCAATTTTTAAGGGTGCAGGCTTATCGTTTGTCGAATAGTTAATTTCTCTTCTTCCCAGTCATTTGCAATTGATAAGATATGCATTAGTTGGAATAGTATAAAAGAGTACATACTTATAGCTCTAATTAATTGAGAATGAATATTAAAAGTATAAAATTCATAATAAAAAAAGAGTACATTATTTTTTGTCCCTAATTCACAATATGTATTAATTTTCCTAAATTTTATTTTTCTATTTTTTTATATCTTTTTATTAATTTAATAAAAAAATATCCTACATAAGTTAATGTAGGTTTATTTTTGAAAGTTATAAAATTTTAATATTTTTTTCTCCGGCAATCTTTTTTATTTTTTTTAATCTAATAACAAGCCAAAATTCATAATCTAATTAGTATGTACCGTCTTTGAAATATGATATATAATTATAATTTTATGTTTTTTATTATAGTTAACTATTAATTTAAATTAAAAATCTCAATTACTTGACTGAAATAAATTCAAATAAGCGTTTACAATAACACAAGTGAAATTTTGGGTGAAAAGAAAAAAGTAACTTTCACTTAGCACCAAAGTAAAGCCCACTCACTAGAAAATTGGAAGAACTCCCTTACAGGTTCAGACTATTATTCAGTTTCTCTGTATGCTTAGTAAATTCAGCATTGAGTCGCTAAAGAAGGTCCCAAAATAGCGAAAATCAAGATTTTACAGGTAATCTTAAATCACAAAGAAGATTGGAAGGAACCCTAAGCATCTCTTTTTTATGTTTATTTAATATTCTCTCTTTGTTGGATCTTTACTTTTTTTATTTAAAAGACTATTTTTTGACCATTCACTAACTCTTTTCCAATATTCTTTGTGTAAGAACTAGATCTGCGTGTATCAATGCTGCAACTTTGGTTCTTGTCGATGTTGGGATTCCCATGCAAGTTTGTGTTTTCTTTTAAACTGTTCAACTTTTGATTTAGCTTTGTGGCTTTGTAATTATTGAAACTTGTATGAATATGGATAAATTTGAACTAAGTAGAAGACAGTGCTGGAGGTCCTGATGTTACTGTTAGAATTCTACCAACGTTGAATAAAGTTGCACTTCTTCACATTAATTTTTTTGGCATCATTTTGATTTTTATATTTCTTTTAGTTAACAATGTAAATAAATTTTAGACCTTTCTTTTTTGTTATCCCAATATGCATTCTTTCTTTTGTTACTGGCTGTAGATAGATTCTAAACTACCAATTGACATTTTGAAAAATGTTATGCAACTAGCAATTGAAGGCTGCAAAGTAATTGCAAATTACATCCTCGAAGTAAGTGTTGTACCTTAATTTTTCTATCATCCTCAAAAGAATCAAATCATGGCCTATTAATTTCTTAGCTTGATTCTTGATCTCTCTTAGCAAATTTTATTGGAGCACACAAAACCTGGAGTATCGACAGGATGTATAATTCAGTGGTGAAGTTACATTTTTTGCATGTGGGTGTATGTGTAACAAGAAATGTAGAGATTAATAAATTCATTTTGTCTTGGTACTTTTAGGGTTTCAGTTTTTTATATCATTTTAGCAAAGCCTGATATTTATTTTGTAACAGTTATATTTTAATATATTTTTAACATTAAACCCATGTAATCCAAGATATTTGCTTTTCAATACTAAGTATTAGTTAATTTCATATTTTTATACTATGGATAATATGTATAGGAATGTTATTATTTTTTTATTTTATCTGATGAAATTTTATATTAAGGAGCATTTTTATTATGATATTTTTTTTAATTTAACTTTTATTGTTAGCCACGAAAAAAAGTGCGGCAAAAAAGCTCGACCTGACCAATTTTGTCACGGATAAAGTGTGACAGAAACAATTATTTCGTTATGCATCCTTTCATTTTGCCACGGAAAAGAGCGTGTCTAAACGTGCTAAAGTTGTGGCTAACAAAATGTCTCCACGGGTGTTAAGACTGTGGCTAATAGAGTGAAAAGCGTGGCTAATTAAAAACGCTTCGCCCTCTTTAGCCACGGATATTAATTTGTTGCCAAAGCATAATTGCCACAGTTTTTTTTTTAGTTTAGTAACGAATTTTTTCGTGGCTAAATCCCTTGTTTTTGGTAGTGATTAGAAAAATGATATCTATTACACCAATGAAAGATAATTCTCTAGTTGATTCACCTCCTGAAAGAACCTTCATCGACCAGTGTCTTTATATCAACATATTAAAGGTTACTCTCTACCTTTCTTCCGCTCTCAAAGCATGCTAAATAATCGATTAATAGTAGGGAAAAAAGTATGAGTATATTGAAATGTTCATTTTGGATGAGAAAATGCTCTAAAATTAGTCTTATTCTATTATTGCTCTCTATTTGTTGACAGTTTCTTCTCAAATTGCTGTAGCAGTTAGTTCATGTTATATAAATACTGTCGCTAAAATTTAGCGAGATGAACCATGAGATCTTTATTAACATTATTTGAATTTGATTTTGGATGAGTTAGTTTAAGAGAAAATTGTTTTCTTTCCTAAACATACTTCAAAGTTTGTCAATGCTCAACATTGCAATTTGTCACTTATAGTAAAGAATTTGTGAGACGTAAACTAGTTGATGATTATTGTCTATATAGTACGATGAAAACTAAGGCATTCTTATTGTATTATAAAAATCATGCCTCTAAATTCATATATTGATCAGTAAACGAAGATGTCATTTAACCTTTTAAAGATTGGTATGAAGCACATTGAGTACGCAAAAGACATCCTTTGAGCTCACTTTTCTAATTTCTAATACTAACCAAACACGTCTCTTCTCTTCTTTCTTTGTCCCCAAATCAGGCCCTTACTTTCTCCTTCTCTCTCACTTCTCTCCTCACTGTCTTCACATCCCTCTGATTTTTCATTTCTAAGGTAAGTGGCTTCTATATTTTTTTTATTTCCAATTTTAGTAAGGTTGCAGAATCATCGGTGAAGATAAGGCCATCTTCTACTAACCATGAATCTGAGTTATGACTTGAGTGATTGTTAATTTTAGATTTTTAACATAGTTAAATATTAGATGTATTCTTTTGTAATTTAATGTTAGTATTATGTTATTTAAATTAACATATTACGTAAACATGTTACTTAAAGACTTGTTGTGTTGATTATAGCTTTAATTTTTTGAATTTATGACTATCTAAAACTGACTAAATATATATTATGTTTTGAAACGCAAGATTCTTTTTATTTTTGTGAATTTTTCTACCTCAATGAGAGAGAGAGAGAGAGAGAGAGTTAACATGGAGATATTGCGCGATTACAAATCGTCATAAAAATTTTCAAAAAATTTTATTATTACTTTTGCGGCGGTTACAAACCGCGGCGATATTTTTATCGAAAGACTAAAATGACAAATAAAACTCTGAGAATGTATACTTCGAACAGATTAGTCACTAAAAAAAAGTACCAATGAAGTTCTCTATAATAGCAGACATAGACATATTACCTCCAAATTAGCCTTTATGACTAGTGTAAAAGATCTTAATTAATTTGAATGTAACTTGTTCATGTTTGCTATCATAGAGTACTTCATTGGAATTTTCTTCAGGAATTAAATTGTACAAAATGTAATTTTTTAGGAGTTTATTTGTCACTTTACTTTTATCCAAATTTTTCTGTCATTGAGTGGCAACGGTTACAAATCACCACAAGACAATTCTATACTATCATTTCACATTGATATTTGTCATGATGCAACCTTTATCTTTATTTTCTAATGCATGCTTATTTAATTGAAATGAAACATTATACCGCGAGGTCGGGTTTCTGAACTAATCACACTTATAACAGTATGATCCTCAATATATTTTTTCCATTTGCATAAAAATAAACATCAAACCAAATAAAACCTAAAAATTACAGACTAAACACAACACTAGAATAAGGAAAAACTAACAAAACAGAACATCTCCCTTTTTACATTTGGATAAGAACGAAACACTAAACCAAATAAAATCCAAAACTAAAAACTCTGAACAATTAAATCAAACCATCAATACCAATCAACAAAAATTAAATAAAGTCAAAATTCTAACCGTAAATGCTTAAAGTATGAAAAAAATTAATCTGCTGATAGTTGATGTAGAAAAACTAGTAGAACAAAACAAGCAAAGCACTAGTAGTTCAGCACCACCTAGCAACAGCTAAGCACTACTACATCTACAACAGAACAGAACCAAATATCCAGAAGTTTAGAGGAAAAAAAAAACTAAACCAAATATCATAATAGAATAAAAAAAGTTTAGAAAAATAAAAAAATGAAGAACCAAGAAAATCAAAACAAAAAATCAAATTCAAAAACAAATAATCAGATCAAGAAAATATTTGACCAAATAATTTACCACGGCTTTGCGAACGCTAAACGTGGCTGACAGTTGGCGTTGACGGGGGTGGCGAGGAGGAGGTTGAGAGAGGGAAATGGAGGTGCGACAAGTGAGGGAGAGGGAGACGGCAGCATGACGATTTCAGAGAGGGATACAGCAACGTGATGGGTGTTGAGCTATGGAGGGACACGGAAGGAGTGCTGACCCAGGGAGCACCAGTAGAGGGAGCACCAACGGAGGAGTTGTGAGAGAGGTTGACCAACGAGTGTTATTGGGAGCGAAAGTAAGAGCGCCAGCAAAGAACGACCACTGATCCTACGTGAGAAGGATGGAGGAGGAGGTGAAGAGCGTTGTAGCTGGGACTCGCAAAGGCACCGTGAGAGCAACGACAAACCCACCACTGCTGTTGCCGTCCTGCGTGTTCGCATGAGAAGGATGGAGGAGGAGTGCTCGAATGAAGAAAATGAGGGAAAGAGGGAGGCGCTGTTGCTGCGTGAACTAGGGTTAAGGGAATAGGGAATAAGGGTTTTGTTACCGGATTCTCACTCTCAGACACAAAATTAAAACTTTTTTGGAACCTTTTGGCCATGCTTTTGAAGCGTGCCAAAAAAGTTACAAGAAGTGGCCACGCTTTTAAAACGTCACTATAAAGAAATCATGTCACCATGCTTCAAAAGCGTGTCTGTTTCTGTCTATGGCCACGCCAAATCTCTAATCAATTGCCCCCTCATAAAAGCATAGTCGTTGACCCTTTTTGCCACGCTTTTGAAGCGTAACAAGTAAAAACGTGGCCAAATATTTAATCAATCGCCACCCTCATAAAAGCGTGGTTATTGACCCTTTTTGACCACGCTTTTAAATCATAGCAAGAAAAAAGCGTGACCACAAGCCTTTTTTCTTGTCGTGCGCCTCTTACGACGATTGTTCTAACGGTTGCTCAAAATTGTCACTACTTCGTATCGACAGTTGAACTGGCCGTACTTAGAGAATCGCCGTAACTTGCATCTGACAATAATTTACTGCTACTACCCTATCAAAAAACTACCACCACTATCAAATTTTGTTGTAATGTTATCTTTAGTTATTTTTTTATGAATGGCTAACAATTTTTTAAAAAATTAAAAATAAAGATTGAGGAGTGATAAGGAGCCAGCAAGTTTTATGTTTTATAACTATCAATTGACCATCAATAGTATTTTTAATGGTGTGATATTACATCCAATGATGAGAAATCACTCACTTTTTTTATGGTTAAGTGTTGGCCAGATTATTAAAAAAATACTTGTCCCTAGACTTTTTCATAAAAATTTAGATATCAAATTTTATTATTTTTTATGAACATTCTAAATAGTTATCCAATGCTCATCTGAATACTGCTTCTTCGGTGATTTTAAAAAAAAAAATTGAATGTATATCAAATTTTTTTTTGCTGCGGTGTTGCATTTCTCAAGATCAAGCGAAAATCAACATGCCACTTTCAAGCCATGATATCGATGACTTTAAGTATCAAAGGATCTATCTATAAAACCAGTGTAATAAGATTGTAAGCCTTTAAACAGTCTGTTTCACAAATCACATCTCTTTGTCCCAAGTCTCATACTAGCAAAAATTATCTCTAGATAACAAACAACTCTCCTTGAAAAATATTACAGCTCTCAATTGTTCTCAAGCAGCCACTTTGTCAGTTTTTCTTCCAGTCTCTGTTAACACAGACAAAACCAATCAGTTCACCAGAATCAGAAAAATTAGCATCACAATTGATTTTAAACGTATCCAATGAAAAAAAACTCAAAAACAACTAATCATAAAAAAAAATAAAAACTCGTTGCAATTTATAAATATTTCAAAACTCTTTCTTCATGGCTAACGCCATACAAGCTACTTTAAAGGTTGTCTAAAACTCCTGATAATTAAAAATCCCATTATTCTTAATTCTTTAAATTCACCAAAGACTAAAAAAAAAAAAAATCTAAAAGAGTACTAATTTTTGCTGTGACGAAACAAGAATCAATTCTTCAAATCCTTAATATTAATACAATACTTCAAATCCTTAATATTAATACAATAGATGTTAAACCGAAATAAAATCTTGCATTGCCTCCTAGCAGTCTAGCACACGAATTATCTAGCACTCTGTGGTGTTGCCTCTATTTTGAACTCTCCTCTAAAAAATTTAAAACAGACAAAACCTAATTGTTTATTAAATGTAAATTTTCAGAAAATAAAAATAAAGGGTCATTTTATCTTCTCAGCCTGAACACATTTAAGCCTAAAAAGAATGTGCTATCACTATATGGAGAATTGACCCAAGCATACTCCCCTGTCTCCACATACATAAAAGATTTATGCTATAGCTACCTAGTTTGATATGTGCCACAAGTTTTAATTTCTGCCCTGTATCAAATCTACATACGAATAAATTGATTGATATCAAATTATCAATATTCAGGAATTGACTCTAGCATAGATTTGGGGGACATTGTTTTTATTAGTAATTAAAGGCTAGTTTGAAATTATTATCCATTTCACGCAAGCTGGATCATATAAATAAATGTGGGACAACACAATAACAAAGAACATACTTGTTCAGTGCTGTCACAGGTCATTGTAGGGACATAATCCTATTTCACCAGTTGTTTTAGTAAAATTTCTTTCTTCTTATTCTTATTCTTTTTATTTTATTGACTATATTTGTTTTTTATAATATCTTTTTAATTTAACAGATTAAAAATTAATTTATTTTAAATTTAAATTTCATTTAAATATTTATCATTAAACAACAGAATTCAAACTTTTTATATTTATTTAAGTGAATTAATGAACTAAATATTAAACAAATTCAAATTGATTTTTATATTTCAAAAATTTTTTAATTAAAAAATTGAAGTAGCTATCAATTTTACAAACTAAATGTTAGTTATTTATTAAGAATATATCGGAATTAAATTCTAAAATAATAACACAAAGTTGTTGCTAGATGGCTATTTCAATTTCTTGCTGGCTCTTCAATAATAATTAGGTGATGACCACTATTCATTGGCTCATGCATCTATTGACATTTGGCCATATGGTTGGGTTTTTTGCACTTTTATTTAGATGAAGTCAAGAATATCCACTCAAATTCACGTGTAATGGAAACGTCGTGGACCGTTTTTAATCATTTTTTCGTATATTATTCTATGATATTCAAGCTTAATTGGACCATTTACATATACAAGAACATATATAATATGATCGCACATTGAATCTATCGAAAGAAATGACGTTCCCATATATTATGCTATTATATCTTTCTCGAAAAAATAGAAAAAATGAAAGGGAGCCATTTATGATTTGGACATTCAACCAATTTTTCCAAATTTATTTATGGTAGTGATCACCGTTAGAAGAAAAGTTGTGAATTGAAGCTTTGTCCGCAGAAAATAAAAAAAGAGCGAAAAAGACGGTTGGAGAAAAAAATACTAAAAAAGAAACGTATTATTAGAGTTTTTTTTTACTAAAAAAAAGAAATTCAAACTCACAACTTTTAGATAAATATAAAAAATTATGTCGGTTAAGTTATAACTCGTTGGTAGAGTCTTTCTTTCTTTACACTGCTTCTTTAACACTAGTTAATTAGGTATGAATTTATGGTTTATTATCACGGATTGTTACATTATTAATATTAAAATGAGAGTTTACTTGATACATATTAGTTTAAAACACTTGCATAATGATATTTTATCTTATACGATGCGATGTAGAGAAAACTAATTTTCTTAAATATAATAGGCGTGGAAATAATTATGTTCGTTAATGTGATAATATATAATAATGATTAATATGACATTATAAAAAAAATTCACATTAATGGTGTGTAAAACAAATAAAAGCTTTTATAATAATATTAAGGGTTAAGTATTCTTTTCGTTCTTAAAGTATGGGTTGAAAATTAAATTCGTTCTCGACCTTTTTTTGTTATTAAAATCATCTTTAACGTTACAAAATGTTATAAAATTATCATTTTTTTAAAATTTTAGACTAAAATACCCTTGATCATCATCTTTTTCCTTTACTCTCCTCATTCCGTTGTTTACCTCAATCTCCTTTCTACTCTATTCTCTCCACTCAAATCTTCAACAACAACAATACCAACTTCAACAATAACAATATCAACTATTTTTTTTAATTTTAAAAAAATCAAACAAAACCAACACATAATCAACAATAACAATATATTCAAATTCAAAAATTCATCACAACACAACACCAACTATTTTTTTAATTTCAAAAAAATCAAACAGCTAACACAGAATAAACAACAATAATATATTCAGATTCAAAAATACATCAACAACAATACTGTTAATACCCTGGCCCAATAATAAAGGCCCAGGATCAAGCAAAAGGTCCAATCCAAAGGGTTGGACCTCACCCAGTACCAACCTTCGTCTTACGAAGTCGGTGCTCACCACGACTTGCTCTAAAGAAGTCGGGTACGAGGGTTAACTGGCAGATAAACACTCATTCAAATGAGTAATTGCCCCAAGAATCTCTCTAACCACTTCACAAAGCCATATCTTAACCTCCCTAAGATAAAGGGACGGTTAACACCCTAAAAAGGTGGCACTACTCCAACGGTGGTTATTGGTTCACCACTATAAATACGCTGACACCCCTCAGGTATCTCTAAGTTCCAATACATTCTAAACCTGCTTAATCCTTTGCTGACTTAGGCATCGGAGTGTCTTTGCAGGTACCACCCCCCATTCCTTCACGAGCACAAGTCGGACGGAGGCCCCCGAGTTGCAGACCCACTTGAAAGCCTATTCCTTCATATGTTTGGGCCAACCAACGCCATCCAGCCCATCAATCTCCGGTTACCCACCATAACATTGGCGCCGTTGCCGGGGAACCGAGAGATCAACCAGTGATGGCGGACAAATCCCCCGAAGAGGGTCATGTGGAGTCAGATTCTGAACAAGAGAATCTGGACACAGGTAATAATGATGCAGACTTCACCCTCCACCAGGGAACCAACGATCAACACAGGGAAGGTACCTCCGGAGTAAAAAATCCGAAGGTAAACTCTTCAGAAGGGCGCGAATCAGAGAAAGAGGGACCATTCCATGCAACTGAACTCATGGGATTAGTCCACAGTCGCCTGGAACAGCTAGAACAAGAACGGAAGCGACAAAAGGAGACTGAAAAGAGCCTAAAAAAGGAGATGGAACGACAAAAAGAGTTAGAAAGAAAACTCTTGAAGATAGAATCCTCCCTCAAAGGTCGCAACTCCCGTGACGAGCAAGAAGAACCGCCCCTAGGAGGGGAGGATCCTTTCAGCGAGGACATAATGAGGGCAAAAGTTCCGAAGAACTTCAAAAGCCCCGATATGGACCTCTACGATGGAACCACGGATCCGAAGCATCACTTAAGCAATTTCAAAAGTCGGATGTACCTAGTTGATGCTTCCGACGCTACGCGATGCAAAGCCTTCCCGACCACTCTATCGAAAGCAGCGATGAAGTGGTTCGACAGCCTCCCCCCGAGGTCGGTCACCAGTTTTGAAGACCTCTCAAGGAAGTTTTTGATGAGGTTCTCTATCCAGAAAGACAAAGTGAAACATGTACCGAGCCTCCTGGGAATAAAATAGGAGGTCGGAGAATCCTTACGAGCCTATATGGAAAGGTTCAACAAAGCATGTTTAGAGATTCAAGACCTGCCCACAGAGGCAGTCATAATGGGGTTAGTCAATGGACTTAGAGAAGGTCCCTTCTCACAGTCCATATCTAAAAGACACCCCGTCTCTCTAAGTGATGTACAGGAAAGAGCTAAAAAGTACATCAACATGGAGGAAAATGCTAACCTGAGAGACCTGAGTTGGCGACCTGGGCACCCTCCCTCAACAAAAGAGAGGGAGAGGGAAACCAAGAAAAAGGAAGAACTCGGTCTCGAGAGGCCAAGAAAATACCACTCTTATACTCCTCTGAAAGTTTCTATAGTGGATGTATACAGAGAGATTTGTAATACTGAAAGGCTGCCGCCCCCTAGACCCATTAAAAATAAAAAAGGGGGGAGCCGCAGCGACTACTGTGAGTACCATAAAATATATGGTCACTCCACAAACGACTGCTACGACCTTAAAAATGTGATAGAAAAGCTGGCTAGAGAAGGTCGGCTTGACAGGTATCTCATAGAAAGGTCGGACAGTCACGGAAAGAGAAAGCGAGATGATATGGATAGAAGAGACCCACCACCGCAAACTCCGGAGAGACATATCCATATGATCTCAGGGGGGTTCGCGGGAGGGGGACTCACCAAATCCTCTCGCAAAAGACATCTCAAAAGAGTCTACCAGGTCGGAGGAGAATCATCCGACCTCCCTACCATTTCATTCACAAAAGAGGATGGGCAAGGAATAATCCCTGGACACGATGATCCAGTGGTAATAACTATGATCCTAGCAAACGCCCATCTCCATAGAACCCTAGTAGACCAAGGAAGCTCGGCGGACATCCTTTTTAAGCCCGCTTTTGACAAACTAGGGTTGGATGAGAAAGAATTAAGAGCCTACCCCGACACCTTGTATGGATTAGGTGACACGCCAATAAAACCACTGGGATTTTTGCCCCTCCACACCACTTTTGGAAAAGGGAAAAAATTAAAGACTTTGAGTATAGACTTCATAATCATTGATGTGGGGTCAGCATATAACGCTTTAATTGGCAGAGCTACCCTTAATCAACTCGGAGCAGTAGTATCCACTCCCCACCTTTGCATGAAATTCCCGACTTCAGCGGGGATAGCAACGGTAAGGGGAGACCAAAAGTTGGCAAGGAAATGCTACAATGAAAGCCTAAATCTGAGAGGAAAGGGCAGAGAAGTTCACACAATAGAGCTCGGTGGTGCAAGGGCTAGAGAAGAGCTGCGACCACAACCGGGAGGAAAAACCGAGGAGATACAGGTCGACAAAGAGAAAGGAAAAAATACTCATATAGGAGCCAACCTAGGGGAAACCCTAAAACAAGGGTTGACTAAGCTCCTAAGAGATAACTCCGATCTCTTCGCCTGGAAGGCCTCCGACATGCCTGGGACAGATCCCGAGCTCATGTCCCATAGGCTCTCGGTCTATCCGGGATCCCGACCTATACAACAAAGAAGACGCAAGCTCGGCCCAGAACGAGCCCTAATAGTAGAAGAGCAAGTACAGGCGCTCCTGGAAGCTGGCTTCATCAGAGAAGTCAAGTACCCAACATGGCTAGCCAATGTAGTGCTAGTCAAAAAACAAAATGGCAAATGGAGAATGTGTGTCGACTATACCGACCTAAATAAGGCCTGTCCCAAGGACCCTTATCTGCTACCAAGCATCGATACCCTAGTAGACTCCAGCTCAGGGTATCAATACTTATCATTCATGGACGCCTACTCGGGATATAATCAAATCCCAATGTATGAGCCAGACCAGGAGAAAACATCATTCATCACACCCAGAGCTAATTTCTGCTACGTGGTCATGCCATTTGGATTGAAAAATGCAGGGGCCACATATCAAAGGTTGATGAATAAGGTGTTCGCCTCTTACCTTGGGAGCCTAATGGAAGTATACGTTGACGATATGTTGGTAAAGACCAAGAAGGAAGTCGACCTCTTGTCAGACCTTTCACAAGTCTTTGACACCATAAGGCTGCACGGGATGAGACTAAATCCCGCAAAGTGCGCCTTCGCGGTGGAGGCAGGAAAATTTCTAAGATTTATGCTAACACAAAGAGGGATCGAAGTCAATTCCGATAAGTGTAGAGCCATCCTAGAGATGAAAAGCCCGACTTGTTTGAAAGAGGTCCAGCAGCTGAATGGCCGACTTGCAGCCCTCTCCAGATTTTTGGCAGGATCAGCACTAAAATCCCTTCCACTGTTCTCCTTATTGAGAAAGGAATGTCAGTTTGAATGGACCCCTGAATGCGAGGAGGCGTTCCAGGAGTTCAAAAAGTTCTTAAGCCAACCTCCTATTCTGACCCGACCCGTAGCTGGAAAAGACCTCGTCCTATACTTACCTGTAGCAGACAAGGCTGTCTCATCAGCCCTGGTAAAAGAAGACGAGGTCGGCCAACATCTAGTATATTTCATCAGTAAAGTTCTACAAGGCCCTGAGCTAAGGTACCACAAACTAGAGAAGTTTGCCTACTCCTTAGTAGTAGCCTCACGAAGGCTACGACTTTACTTTCAAGCTCACACAATAAGAGTCCGTACGAACCAACCCATGAAGCAAATCCTTCAAAAGACGGATGTTGCAGGGAGAATGGTTCAATGGGCAATAGAGCTCTCCGAGTTTGACTTAAGATATGAAACTCGGACGGCGATTAAAGCCCAATGCCTCGCCGACTTCGTTGCAGAATACGCAGGGGATCAGGAGGAAAAACCAACTACATGGGAACTCTATGTAGATGGATCCTCCAACAAAACAGGAAGCGGTGCAGGCATAATATTGGTAGATGAAAGAGGAACCCAGATAGAGGTTTTCCTAAAATTTGAATTCCCAGCTTCAAATAATCAGGCAGAGTATGAAGCCTTGATTGCTGGATTGAAGCTGGCAGAAGAAGTCGGTGCTACAAAGGTGATGATATACAGCGACTCACAAGTGGTGACCTCCCAAATAAGTGGAGAATATCAGGCAAAGGACCCAAATATGAAGAGGTACTTGGAGAAAACTCTAGAGCACCTTGGGCGCTTTGCAGAAACCGAGGTTAAACACATAACTCGGGATCTAAACAGCAGAGCGGACGCCCTATCCAAGTTAGCAAGTACCAAGCCAGGAGGAAACAACAGAAGCCTGATCCAAGAAACCCTCCAGGAACCCTCAGTGGTAAAAATAGAAGACAAACAAGAAGTCCTTGAGGTAGTCGGTTTAAACTTCGGATGGATGAACCCCTTGGTCGAATACATAAAATTTGACATCGTTCCAAAAGAGGAAAAAGAGGCCAGGAAGATCCGGAGGGAAGCACAACATTACACTTTGGTGAGAAGTATTCTCTACAGAAGGGGGATATCAACACCATTGTTAAAGTGCGTACCGACCTCAAGAACCACCGAGGTGTTAGAGGAAGTCCACAGTGGAATCTGCGGAAATCATCTCGGAGCAAGGTCACTAGCCAGGAAAGTAATCCGAGCTGGATTCTACTGGCCGACCTTGCAGAAAGATGCCACAGAATTTGTGAAAAAGTGCCAACCATGTCAGATACATGCAAATTTCCACGTGGCTCCCCCGGAGGAGCTCATCAGTATCACTTCTCCATGGCCCTTTGCAAAATGGGGAATGGATTTGTTAGGTCCTTTTCTCCAAGCGCCAGGACAAGTCAAATACTTGATCATGGGAATAGATTACTTCACAAAGTGGATAGAAGCAGAACCATTGGCCACCATCACTGCTAAAAAAAGTCGGAGGTTCCTCTACAAAAATATCATCACAAGATATGGGATACCTTATTCCATTACTACAGACAATAGAACCCAATTCACCGATTCTACCTTCAGAAGTCTAGTAGCCAGTATGAAAATAAAACACCAGTTCACCTCGGTGGAGCACCCGCAAGCCAATGGGCAAGCCGAGGCAGCCAACAAAGTCATACTGGCAGGGCTAAAGAGAAGATTACAAGAGGCAAAAGGAGCCTGGGCTGAAGAGCTCCCCCAAGTGCTATGGGCTTACAAGACAACGCCCCAATTCGCCACTGGAGAAACGCCCTTCCGACTAGTCTATGGCGTAGAAGCAATGATACCAATAGAAATCAATGAACAAAGCCCAAGGGTAATTCTCCACGATGAGATCGGGAACATACAGGGGCACAAAGAGGAGCTCGACTTGCTCCCAGAAGTCCGAGAAAAAGCCTAGATAAGAGAAGCAGCGTTGAAGCAAATGATGACTACAAGGTACAACAAAAAAGTCATTCGAAGAACATTTTCCCAAATGACTTGGTCTTAATCAGAAACGACATTGGAGTCAACAAATCAGGGGAAGGAAAACTCGCTGCTAATTGGAAGGGACCATACAAAATCAATGAGGTCTTAGGAAAAGGCTATTATAAAGTGACCGACCTGGACGGCACCGAATTACAGAGGTCGTGGCATGCTTGTAATATGAAAAGGTACTACAGCTAAAAGCGAACTCTACTCCCTGATGTACTCTTTTTCCAACTTCATGATTTTTTCCCAAAATCAAAGGATTTTTTCTGGAGGAGGGTTTTTAACGAGGCATCATAGTAGAGGCTAAGGGAAAATAGGCTATTAAAAACCCTTAGTAGCAAGAAGGTACCTCTCCAATTAATAAAGATCTTTTTTCATTTACAATATCTCTTATAAACTCCTTTCTATTTTCTAAGTCTTTCTATGAAACGCGCCGACTTAAGCTCGACAAAACGTGAAAATCCCATGAACCGACCTAGAGGGTCGTCAGGATAAAACGACGAGGTACAAGTCGGTGTAATGAGGTTATAAAAGTTGATCGTAAAAAAAATCGGAGACATCCCGACTCATAAGTCGAAAGGAAAAACCGAGTAGAAAAGAAAACGAATCGCAAAAATAACCTAAGTCATAAGAACTCAATAAAACAAAGTTGAGTATAAGGAATAACAAAAAAGAGATCGAAAAAACCTAGGAAAAAGCTTAAAGGCTGTCCTAAAGTCCTTAAACAAAAAGGCTCAGAAAAACAGACAAGCCAAAGGGAAAGGTTTTCAGGAAAAGATCAAGGGAACTTCGAAAAATCAAAATCAGAAAAGCATGCACGCATAAGGTAACTTAAACCCTTATCCAAAAAAGAGTATTTATTTTGTTAATTTAAAAACCCTTATTAAAGGGTATTTTTAAATATTTTGTTTATGGCCTTAAAAGGCCAAAAGAAATTGTTCAACAAACAGATATAAAGAGTTTAAAAAAGGGGGGACCCACAGGCCGAGCCCCCATATAGCCATATAAAGTTATTTCTGCAGAGGAGTAGACGGATCACCACCACCAGAGTCAGGAAGAGCGCCACCAGGACCGGGAAGAGAGGCATCCACAGGAGATGAAGAGGAAGTCGGAGGAACAATAGAAGAGCTCGGAGCGTCTTTAGAACGAGGAGGAGACTCAATAATCCTCTGCCCCCGAGTCTTTAATTCTGACTCGAAAACGATTACGGGGGCAGGAGGATCCACAATGGCACCATCGATGACGACTTTATCTGGATCTAAAGGAGAAAGGTCCAAGTCAGGGGCAATGACTCTGACCTGCTCCTTGAAAATCCTCCAAGCCTCCTCGGCGCCATCAGTAATAGAGTCCTCCAACTCGGCATATGCATTTCGAGAATTCAGCAGATCCTTCCTCACAGACACAAGATCTTGAAATAAACTCTGGTAACTCTCCTGTGCTGTTTTCCTCAAACCCGCCTCCATATTGCATTGGGCTTGCAACTTACTCTCCTTCTCCCGAAGGCTATCTCTCTTCGCCCTCAATTTGGCGACCTCCTCCTTCAACTCCCTCTCATGCTCTTGATAAGAAAGAAGCCTTCCTTCCAGCTCCTCAACCTTCGAGGTTAACCCCAAAGAGCTGAGAGGAGTCTTCTCAAAAATATCCAAGAGCTTGCCACAAACACCTGCCGCCCTGAAACTCTCCTCAGCCAGAGTGGTAAGGTGGTTCCGAACAGAGACATCATCCATACTTATATGATGATAGATGTTCTTTCGGATGAATGCAAGAGTATCCGCCTTAACCCCACCATCAAAAGAAGAGCCAGACTCTAAAGTCTTGCGCTTCTTCTTCTCCGGCTCAGAAAGAAGTCGGGCGGAGGGGAGCGGCCGAGACAAAGCTGAAGAAGAAATCACAATGGACTGGGAAGGAGTCCCCGTGTTCTGGGGAGGAGGAGGAGGAGGAGGAGGAGAGATGATCGCCCTGGTGCCACCAGTCCTAGCCTGAGATCTTGCCTTAGCCTTCTGAACTCTTTGGTAAGATTCCTGAGCATTCTTCCCCGCCATATCTGCAAAAGAAACAATTAGCAAAAACAACAAGTCATCATTACCTCAAAGTCGGCAGATACAAGTCAGAAATAAGAAATACATATACACATATATATAAACTACCTAGTTGCGACCGAACAAAAGTCGGCGATCCCTGGAGAAACTTCCAAGTATCCAAGTATGGGACCCTCCCCCACACTTCTCGGAGAAACCCCACAATGGCCGCCTCCACCTTGTCTAGGTCGTCCAGACTGTATTTCTCACAGGGGGAGGCCTCCAACCAATACAGGGGAAAACGAGGGGAAGAATTCCCATCTAAGAAAAAGGGGTGGTGATTCTCTACAGCTTGAACTTTGAAAAAATAATTTTTGAAGTCGTGGAAGGATTCGTCAAAAAGGGTGAAAATTCTCCGACCTTGTATGGCTCGGAAGGACACCCGTTGCTGCTTGTTATTTAGCTCACTGAAGGGCTTAGTCATATGGAAAAGATAGAAGAAAATCCTCAAAGAGGTCGAAAAGTCCAAAGCGTGACTAATAAATTGGTAAATTTTTAGAAAACCCCAAGAATTGGGGTGAAGTTGGGTAGGGGCAACTCGACAGTGGTGCAAAACAGCCATTTCAAATTCAGAAAACGGAAGAAAAACACCCAAACGGGTAATCATGCTCTCATACATATAGAAAAAATGAGGGACCTCCTCGGAACCCTTCCCAAAACAAACCCGGTCTTCCAGACCCGGGGCCACCAACTCATACTTGGGCTCATCCTCCTCAAAAGTACAAATGTGGTTATGAGTGCAAATATGGGTGATGAACTCGGCATCAACCAAGGGTTCCTCCCCCAGGACCGTAACATCAACCCATTGAGCAAGAACTTCTACAAAAGACATTTTTCTAAAAATACGATGAAAACCTACAAAGGAAAAAGAAAAAGAATAAAAAACGAGAGTCCCTAAGGGGATACGAAACTTAACAGAAGCCTACAACGTCACTTCTCCCTCTCCAAAGAAAATAAAAAGCATGCAAGCAAAAGCGAGAGAAAAAAGAACCAACCTTTGCCGGAAAAAGGTAGGAGAAGATGAAAGCCTTCAACGAAAGAAGTCCCACGAACTGATATGAAAATGCTCCACAGATGAAAGGGAAAAATTTGAAAGATCGAAGAAACGAAACAATGAAAGAGAGAGAAAGTATTTATAAGCACGTTAGGGGTATAATGGTAAAAGCAGGGCAGTCATTTAATGAGAATGCACCGTTACCAAGGCCATCAATCCCTACGCACATCCCTAACGGACACGACGCTTGATTAGACGTAACTGTCAGAACCAAAAGGCTACGAAAAGTCACGTCGATTTCAGACCATCACGTCGGTTCTCCTACAAGTCGACTACGACCCCGAGTAGAATACTCAAACCCAAATCTCGAAAAGAAAGTTGGGCTCAAGTAGGGGCACTGTTAATACCCTGGCCCAATAATAAAGGCCCAGGATCAAGCAAAAGGTCCAATCCAAAGGGTTGGACCTCACCCAGTACCAACCTTCGTCTTACGAAGTCGGTGCTCACCACGACTTGCTCTAAAGAAGTCGGGTACGAGGGTTAACTGGCAGATAAACACTCATTCAAATGAGTAACTGCCCCAAGAATCTCTCTAACCACTTCACAGAGCCATATCTTAACCTCCCTAAGATAAAGGGACGGTTAACACCCTAAAAAGGTGGCACTACTCCAACGGTGGTTATTGGTTCACCACTATAAATACGCTGACACCCCTCAGGTATCTCTAAGTTCCAATACATTCTAAACCTGCTTAATCCTTTGCTGACTTAGGCATCGGAGTGTCTTTGCAGGTACCACCCCCCATTCCTTCACGAGCACAAGTCGGACGGAGGCCCCCGAGTTGCAGACCCACTTGAAAGCCTCTTCCTTCATATGTTTGGGCCAACCAACGCCATCCAGCCCATCAATCTCCGGTTACCCACCGTAACAAATACCATATTCAAATTCAAGACAGAAAATTCAAAATTTCAATCCTTTAAACTCAAGAGAGAGAACGCAGAAAAGAGAGAAGAGAGAAGAGAGAAAAAAGAGAGAAAATGGAAGCTCAAAGAAGAGGGGTGGTGTTGCTGCCGTCCGTCGCCGTCGCGATTGAAAGAAAGCGGAAGAAGAAGCGACGGCGTAGAATGCTACTACTGTCGCCGGGCTAAGGAGAGGACAAATCGAGCGAGGAGGAAGAGCAGAGCCCCTCACCACCAGAAGCTCGATGATGGTGATGGAGCTTGACGCCGACAGAGCAACTCTTCGTCGTCACTCTTCTCTGCCGTCACCTCCTCTTTTTTCCTTTTCTTTCTTCTCTCTCTGTTCCTCTGTTCTCTCGTTTTTTCTCTCATCTCTTCGTTTTCTCTCTCTCTAGTCACAACACAACGGCGACGGCAACGGCCGCACTCTTTCCCGCCGTTGCCTCCCTCTTCTTCCTTTCCTTTTCTTTCTTCTTCCTTTCTGTTTCTCTCTTTCTTTGTTCTGTGTCTTTTGTTTTTTTTTTTCTGGTTTAGGTTGGGATAAAGGGTGAGGTGGGTGGAGTGGTTTATTTTTTTAATATTTTTTATTTTTGTTTAAAGGATAAAATTGATCGAAAAAATGTTATTTATGGATAAAAGAATGATTTTATAACGTTTTATAATGTTAAGGATTATTTTAATAACAAAAAAAAAGTCAATGACAAATTTAATTTTCACCCCATACCTTAAGAACAAAAAGAGTACTTAACCCTAATATTAAAGCATTGTAATATTGTAACTAGACATATTAATTAGTCAAGTATAAATATATCATTATCAATTAAACCTAATATACTGTCATCAATATAATTAAATATTCTAAATTTCTAATAATAGATAAACGTCAGTGTAGATTGACTTTTGAAAAAAAAATACTTACTTATTTTATTTTTTAAAAAAAAATTTATCAGACAAAAATTATTTTATATTTGGATAAGTTTTTTTAAAAAAATTTTCAATCATTAAAAATGTTTTTTGCTTTTATTTTTTCTAATAAAAATACTTTTTTTAAAAGATTTATCTAAATAGATTTTAAATTGAATAAAAATACTTTATTTAAAAAATATATTTTTTTCACTTAAAAAATCAATATAAATTAGCATTAAATCTTGGTATTAAAAATATCATCTATATATACATGAATTGATTTTAGAAATACTTTTCTTTATAATATATATATATATATATATATATATATATATATATATATATAAGAAGGGGTAAATCACAAAGAAAAGTCTTAAAAAATTTAAATGCAGACAAAAATAGCCAAATAACATATATATTGCAAGAGTTTTAGTAAATTCTGATGTGATATTTTTTAGATATTTTTATTTTTAAAATTTAATAATTTTAAGTCAAATAATTTTTTTTGTATTTTTTTAAAATTGAAAGTTAAAAAAATTAAATATCAAACTTTATTCTGATTTTAATTTTTATAAAATTTGTATTAACTGCACAAAATATTTATTAAATAATAAAATCATTTGACACTTATAAAAAATAGTTTTTTTATGTTTTAAAATCTTTTTAAACTATTTTTATCATTTTAATTTCTTAGAAATAATTTTGTCATAAAAAAAATTAAGAGACGTTTTAATAGTTTATCTAAGTGAGGGAGAATAGGACAAATGGTATTTAAAAATGTGATCGAGTTGTTTGGTGTTGATGAGACATCTTAACCAAGAAATAATTGGATTGGTTACACAACTCACTCCACCTTATGCCACCTTTGCTTCACACTTCAATAATTCCCCCATCTTCTCAATCCAAACTTTGCGCTTTAATGAAAAAAAATTAAGGTAAATGACAAAGTTTTAATTAGTTTAAACACACCTCGATTATGGAACCAGTTGACCAAACCAAACAGAACCAGAATCTATGGCTTCCATTGGAGTGGTTCCACTTCCTTTGTAGTATGAATGAATCAGTGTCTCTAATATTTGCCACTGGGACCCCCCATTAAACACCCTTTTCTCTCTGTGAAAAGAAGTAAAGAACACAATGGAGTTGTTTGTGGCACTAACTCTAAACTAAGCACCAAAAACCAGATTCCTTTTGTGTATTTGGTTTTTGCCACCACTAACTCCAACCTTTCATTGTGTATTTATTTTGTGTTTACTCCCAATCTTCAATCTTCAATCTTCAAAAACACACATGATTATAAAGCCAGAATTTGACACCACCTTTTATAGCACCAAACCAAAAAAGAAGATTCCAGTTACCACCAAGTTCATCAGATTAGACCAAATGGTTCTCCTTCCAAACCAACCATGTAAGTAGCAGAACATTAGTACCCAAAACAAAAAGGTTTCATTTTTCATTAGTTTCACTATATTGGGATGTCATAAAACCTGAAAATTCACATTCTTTATGTCTCTATCGTTTATGGGTTTTGTATGCAAGTAAAACCAGAGGGTTTTTTGTTTCGTATTTTTTTGTTCCTTTATGGGGTCTCAATTTCAAAGTTCATTTCTTTTTGACAAAGGGTTGAAGGAAAAGTGAGAAAAAAGAGAAGAAAATGCGTGGATTAAAGATAAGTGAACGCTTCAAGAGCACACAAGTTCATGCCCTGAATTCCTCAGAAACCAGTGGTGGCAGCAGCAGCAGCAGAAGAAGAAGAAGAAGCAATGGTTCTTCTTCTGGTGTTGTATCCCTTGTGTTGTCAAAGGCCAAACCAAGGAACAAAACAACCTCAGAAGTTGGAAACCTTGTTGTTCCTCTTCAGTTACCTTCCACTGACACAATTGAACCATCCATTGAGCCTTACCTCAAACCAATCAACCTTGTGGAAACCTTGGCAGAACTCTACTACAGGCTAGAGTGTTGCCCCCAATCACAGAAGGCTTCAATTTGTATCGAGCAGTATTCGCTGTTGCGCGGAATTGGAGACCAGAAGCTTCTCAGGAGGTGTCTCCGGACAGCGCGGCAGAATGCCGAGGACGTGTTGTCCAAGGTTGTTTTGTCATCATGGTTGAGGTTTGAGAGGAGGGAGGATGAACTTGAAGGTGTGTCTTTAATGGAGTGTGGTGGTTGCATCCTTGAATGTCCAAAATTGAATTTGGTAAATGGGTTTAGTCCCTTTTCGGTTAATGATAAGTGTCAGTGTCCAAAAGAGTCAAAGCAAGAAAACATCACAGAGAGTAGTGTGTTTTTGCCATATGAGGAAAAGGATATTTCTTTCTGCATTGGAGATGAGGAAATCCATTGTGTTAGGTGGCGAATGGCAGAACTTTCAGACCCTTTTAAGGCCATGTTATATGGTGGATTTGCAGAGTCCCAAATGAGGAAAATTGATTTCACAAAAGGTGGAATTTGCTCAAAAGGTATGAAGGCAGTGGAATTGTACAGCAGAACAAAAAGATTGGATTCCTTTTGTCCTTTAACTCTTTTGGAGCTTCTTTCCTTTGCCAATAGGTTCTGTTGTGAGGAGATGAAGTCTTCTTGTGATTCTCATTTGGCTTCAAATGTTGACAATATTGATGATGCCTTGATACTTATCGAGTATGGATTCGAGGAGCGAGCGCCTCTCCTTGTGGCATCCTGCTTGCAAGTGTTGCTCAGGGAACTTCCCAGTTCTTTGTACAATTTGAATGTGATGAAACTTTTCTGTAGTTCTGGGGCGAAGGAACGGTTGGCCATGGTGGGGTATGATTCTTTCTTGCTCTACTGTTTCCTAAGCCAGGTTGCTATGGAGGAAAGCATGGTATCGAAAACCACAACAATGTTGCTGCAAAGATTGGAGGAATGTGCACTGGAAAGATGGCAGAAGGCCCTTGCATACCATCAACTGGGGTGTGTTCTGCTCGAAAGGAAGGAATATAAGCATGCACAACATTGTTTCGAGGCGGCAGCAGATTCAGGTCATGTGTATTCTGTTGCAGGCTTAGCCAGAACAAAGCACAAGCAGGGTCAACCATATTCAGCCTATAAGTTAATTAGCTCTCTCATATTCGAGCATAAACCAGCCGGGTGGATGTATCAAGAGCGCGCAATTTACAATATGGGAAGGGAAAAGATTATTGATTTGGATGCTGCAACTGAATTAGACCCCTCCCTTTCATTTCCTTACAAGTATAGAGCTCTGGCAAAGGTGGAGGAGAAGCAGATAAAAGATGGGATTTCGGAGCTTGATAAGATCATTGGATTCAAGCTCTCTGCAGATTGCTTAGAATTACGAGCATGGCTATTTATTGCGCTTCAGGATTATGAAAGCGCAGTCAGAGATATTCGCACAATGTTAACTTTAGAGCCAAGTTACATAACCTTACAAGGGAAGGTCACAGGGAAATATCTGCTTCACCTCCTTAGCCAGGAGGTGGAGCGAAAGAGTCAGGCCGAATGCTGGATGCAACTGTATGAACAATGGTCTTCGGTGGACGATGTTGGTTCATTGGCCATTATACATCAGATGCTGGAGAATGAGCCTGGAAAGAGCCTTCTAGAGTTTCGCCAGTCGCTACTACTCTTGAGGTAAGCATCTGTAAATCCAACCTTTAGTATTCATTGTGCATTATGGTGCTGATTCATTATGAATTGATCATGTGCTTGATAAGCTTATAATATATAAATATGTTTCAAGTTAATGCTTTTTTTTTATCTTTCTTCATAGTGTAGCTATTTTCTACACCCAATTCAGTTTCTTAGTACAATGTCAATTGTCAAGAGTATTTATTCTTCACATATACGAATTTCATAGGTTAAATTGTCAAAAGGCGGCGTTGTGTAGTTTGAGGATGGCTAGGAACCATTGTAGCTCAATGCAAGAAAGGTTAATCTATGAAGGATGGATTCTGTATGATACTGGCTACCGGGATGAGGCTCTTGCAAGGGCTGAGAGGTCCATTGCAATTCAGAAATCATTTGAAGCCTTCTTTTTGAAAGCATATGTGTTGGCAGATACAAGTCTTAACCCTGAATCCTCTTCTTATGTTATTGAACTTCTGGAATCGGCGCTTAAATGTCCTTCGGACGGTCTTCGAAAAGGACAAGTTAGTAATCTCTACTATCATATCCCTCTATATCTGATCTTGCTGTGTGTTTTCTTGTTATCTTATTTGGTTGCTACAATTATTTTCAGGCTCTAAATAACTTGGGGAGTATTTACGTGGATTGTGGTAAGCTTGATCTTGCAAAATCGTGCTACAAGAATGCCTTGGCGATTCGCCACACGAGAGCTCATCAAGGTCTAGCACGTGTTTATCATCAAAAGAATCAGCGAAAAGCTGCGTATGACGAGATGACCAAGCTAATTTCGAAGGCAGATAGCAATGCCTCAGCATATGAGAAGCGCTCAGAATACTGCGACCGCGAGATGGCGAAGGTTGATCTTGATTTAGCAACACAACTTGATCCTTTAAGGACTTATCCTTACAGATACAGGGCAGCAGGTACTTTCCTTATCTTTCATTCTTTTGATTTTGAGTCTTTCCCATCTGCTATTGTATTCTAATATGAGACACAGGTTTCGGATAATAATTAATATTGTTGTTTCATGATTGAACTGTGTTTTAATATTTGATAAGTTAATGGTGGCAATTTGTTTCTTTGTTAAGTGTGAACTGTGTGTTTATTCACTGAATGCATTCAAATTTGTTTTGCCCCCTTCCTGCTACTTACTTTTGATGCAAGCTTCACTGAAATCAAGATTTTCTTTCTTTCCTTTTCTGACTTGCATACAATGATGTTTGTAACCAGTGATGATGGATGAGCAAAAGGAGACGGAGGCCGTGGCGGAGCTTAGCAAGGCCATCAATTTCAAGCCTGACATGCAAATGCTTCATCTGAGAGCAGCATTCTATGAGTCAATGGGGGACTTATCCTCTGCTCTTCAAGATTGTCAAGCAGCTCTTTGCTTAGATCCTAACCACACCGACACCCTCGACCTCTATCAAAGGGCGCAGAAGCTTCGCTTTCAATCTTAAATTTTGTTATGCTGTCCAAAATCTGTTACATTTTCTCTCAGAATTAATCTTGGTTGAAGAAAAGATGAACAAAACAAGATTTGAGTCATGTGTTTTACATGATCAAACAGGAAGATGGATTATTCAGGCTACTCCATCATTGGTATGATATGATATGGATTCTTCTGAGGCATATTGATATGTAGAATTTGTCTCAGACAGTTTACACATCTTGTACAGTGACATGAATATAATTTATAGAGGTTCACATTTCACACATACTTTTCTTTGCTTTGGTTTGCTCTGACAAAAAGGTTTTAATTTTCAAATGTGTTCTCACCTCACACCCAAAAAATCATCTTTGCACACACTTATTTATCTTTTTAAATTTTGACAGTAGAGCAAAATATATAATATGATAATAAAATAAATTTTATAATAATTTAATATGATGGGTCAAGTTTAATAATATAATGAAAACAAATGAACACATTATCATGTACTATTAAATAAATTTAAATTCTAAAAGAGATAGAGATACTGACATTAACAAGTTTACCAATGGATGCAGCATGACACTCATCTTATATGAGTTCTATACTCAGTATATAAACAAAAAAAATACACATAAATAAGTTTGTCCACATTAAAAAAACTTGAAAAATAATCTCACAAATTTTTTTTAGGAGAAAGTAGCCTTGTAGTTATTCCATATAAAGAACAAGTAGAGGTGTGCAAATAAACAGCTTTATGTCTATTAAGCAGTAAGCACCAAAGATAAGAATAATTTTTTTGTCTAAAGGTAAGAATCATTTGAGTGGTCCTGTTCTCATTTTGCTCTTTATATACGTAGACCAACACAAATATAGAATATAGAAAGGTATAAAAAATGTTTTGACATGGAAGTCAAGTGAGACAAGTAAAGAGCATGAACAAAGTCCAGCATTCGGATTTTGGGAAGAGTGAATTCAATTAGACTTGCTTCAAAAGTTCAAAGGATAGTTTCTCTTTCTTTCTTTTTTTTTTTTTTTGCAATAAGAGATTTTGAAAATTGTTTGGTTTTTTTTTTTTTGGTCAAAAAATTGTTTGTTTATAAGTTTATCATGTCATTTATATTTTGGGCTTTAAATGAAAGCCTATACTTGTATTCTAGACTTAACTTCCATATTTGTCCACCAAAAAGTTGACGATTCCGTATTGCTTGATGAGGGTCCAATGTAGTGATTTCCTTGTAAAGCTTATTAATTGTACAATACCACCAAAAAAAAAAGACTTATTAATTGCAAGTAACCTCCCTCGCAAGGAACCAACTTGTGTTGGTCAAGTGGTCAGCTCACTCGTTCGCTTAAGCAAGTGTCAGGGGCTCGAATCCCGCCTTGTGCATGCAGCAACCCATTGGCCAGCGGCAGACCTCGATCCGCGACGGATTAGTCCTTAACCTGTTGGGTTTAGGGATACCGTGGGCAACTAAAAATAAAAAAAACCTCTCTCACAAGGGATTTTTTTAAATAAAAAAATAAATATTTTATTTATTAAAATATACATTTTGTAGCATTTTTACCAAAATGCATCGTATGATTTATCTCATTTACAGTATAAACGAAATAAGGCATGAAGCAGGACACATGTCTATTTACGTGAATATTTATTACGTTTACAATGTAAACGAGATACGTAGCGACACATTTTCAAACAACTATAAAAGGATGTGCAATCCTTTGTATACACAAATATTTCACTTCTTTTTTTCTACCTTGTTTCTTCCGAAGTAAGCCAAAATGTCTAGTAGTAGTAGATATTTAGTTGTAAGTGTGTATTCCAATTACCATATGAGAAATAGTGATACCGGGGTGATATTTGAGTGTGAGAATCCCGTTTTGTTGCATACTCGACGAATAAGTTCTTTGTCAAAGCTAAAGAGTCTGATATTGAGTAGCGTCAGTGGTAGCGGAAGAAAAGAGATCGGAAGAGTGGGGTATAGGTTGCTAGTACTGATGAGAAACAGAGTTTTTCATTTCATCTGTTTTGACTCCATGGCAACGAGCATGTGCATCTGATGTTTAACATTCATGGGAGAATCATGGCGGGACAAGTGTTGGAGCTTTCTGTAGAGTTGGTGATGTCGGTGGCGGTGGATCTAGCTAATCGGACTTTGTGCAAGATGACCCACCTCTCGCACCACCACTGCTACACGTTGCTAGTCCAATGGAAGACATGCATGTTAACGGTGAGGACTCCGACGAGGAGTATGTTGTGCATAGCAAAGAGAGCAATTCTTCTGAAGATGATGGTGAGGAGGAGTTTGTACCAGAGACCCCGGTCAAGCCATCACGTCGGTATCTTCTGCCTGTCTCGCACCCAATTCCGACCTTGTCATCTGTACCCAGTCACTATCATACATTGGATCTGGACGCGATGCAAGAGAAAAATATATTTTCCAACACGGGTAAAGATGATTACAACTTAGAAGGTGGTGTGGAGTTTCAAGTTGGCCACAGATTCAAATGCAGAAATGCAATAATGCAGGGTGTGAAGAATTACAACATTCGCATAATTGTTGAGTACCGATTCGTGGAGTCGGATCGATTAAAGTACCATGTACATTGCCGACAATAGCAGGCTGCCCCTGGAATCTCTGTGTTGCTCTCCGATAGAATCTCGAATATTGGTGAGTTCAAGTTTAACTGTGTTCTATATTCTCATTTATCATTTTATGCTTAATGTACATGTCAACCACTGTTGTCTTATTTTGTGAGGGAGGTGCATAGGGTGGGAGGAGCACACACGTGTTTAGCACCCACCATGTCTCAAGATCACCGACAGTTGGACACCAGTCTTATCTGCTATGTGATCCTGCCATTGTTACAATCCACCCCACCCGTCAGCATCTTTGTCCTACAAGGTGCAGTTACGCAAAGCTATCATTTCATACCCCTTGTACAAAAAGGTCTGGATGGCAAAATAAAAAGAAATTGCCCAAATATTCAGTGATTGGGAGGAGTCATACAATAAAGTGCTGAGGTTGTTACAAGTACTACGGAGTTGTTATCCCGGAACGAGGGTTGAAATCAGTGTTGTACCGTACTATGATGGGCAACTTATGGTGCGTGATTGCAGCATGTATGATAAGGTATTTTGTGCCTTCCCTTCCTGTGGGTTTGTCGCGGGAGATGACGGACTGGACTGGTAGATTCAACAAAGAGATTTGGCTACAACACTGCGATGGCGGTCGCCGGTTTGGGCACATGACGACAAACCTCTCCGAGTGCATGAATACTGTGCTTAAGGGTAGACGCTACCTACCAATTTTAGCTATCGTGCAATGCACCTACTAGAGACTGCAGTAATTGTTCGTTAGGAAGGGATGGGAGGCACATGCATAGCTAGTTGGTGGGCAATCAATTTTTTTAATGGCTGATAGCTGCTATTGAAAAGAACAAAAGGGGAATCTCGAAGATGCTCATTACTCACTGCAATAGACGGCCTTCAGTGTTCCTAGTTGAGGAGTTAGAGCCTCGAGGGTTGGTTGCAAGGGTTGTACCGTGTTCGCTTGACGGCGGACACGTGTGAGTGTGGCCTTTTTCAGTCACTACATTTTTCATGCTGACATCCACCAGTCACCTGTGCCACCACGAGTGTCAAATGGGGTTCATACGTCCATCCGGTGTACATGCAGCATGCTGTGTTCAAGGTGTATGAGGCAGAGTTTTTTCCAATATTAGACAAAAGCTTTGGTTGGTGTATGGGACATAGCTTCGTCCTAATCCTGCCATGTGCAAGAAGTCTACTAGCAAACCTGTTTCCACCAGGTTTCGTAATGAGATGGACGAAGGCGAACACCAAGAGAAGATGTGTGTTCTCTATAGGCAAACTAGTCATATTCGAAAAAGCTGTCCAAACCAGCCTACGGACGAGGCTTAGTTTAGAGTCGCTACTTTGCCTCTGTTAGTTGAGGTTGTTGTTTGTGTAGTTTATGTCATTGTTCACTTTCTTACTTAGCATATTTTGTACTCGAATTTTATGCGATTTAAGTTATCTATGTTAATGGCATTTATGTTGTACTTGAATTCTAAAGTGTAAGCTTCAACACAACCACATTTACATAAAACACCTAAAGAAAGAACTCAAGAATTTAAATCCAAACTAAATACCATAGGTATAAAAAAAATCATAAATAATGTACCAAAAATCATAAATAGTGTTTTAAAATATATTAATAATAATATGTGGAATAACAAAAATACAACACTAATAACAATATTATCAGTAGTGATCACCCTGATAATGCAGCCGATGTCCGATGCCACATGACGGAAACTGTGTCTGTCACTAAGGTCTGTTAAAATGTGAGTTCGAAAGAAGTTGTGGGTGACGAAAGGGATCCTATGGCTGATGATGAGGCGGCTGTGATGGCAGCAAATGATGTGAGACAATATAACTCTTCAAAAAAAAAATATTTACTTAATTAATCAATAACTACATTATTAAACATGTAGTTAACAAATAATTTAAATAAACACATTGACTTAAATAATTAAGTACTAAATTAATAAACATCTACTTAATAAATTAATTTAAATAACGACGTTTACTTAAATAATTAATAATTTAATCACCCAATGTCTATCTAACAACTTACTTTAAATAAAAACAAAATGAAGAACTTAATTCAACTAACACCTAAAAATAAATTCTATTAACCCTTTCTAACAATACATCATCCAACTAACATGTGTTGTACACTAGTTCTATAAAAGTACCTTAACTATAGCTTCACATACATATTTTAATATAAACACAAAGACAACAACAATAACCTCAAAGTTGGCTGTCCCTATCGCATTCAGACGGTTGATGTTTGGATCATGTGCATCTACGCACACCATACTCGCCTAATAAGTCGATAATATGGTTAGAAGAGGCTAGAAGTTGGAAAAAATTTGAAGGCATGGGTGAAAAATAATTCCAAATTGTGGTGTAAACGAATTGTATATATACAATACATGTATAAACGTGATACGACCACGTCGTTTCGTACTTTATCACGTTTAGTGTAAATGAGATACATATAATCTTATTTCATTTACACTATAAACAAGATAAATCATACAAAATATTTTAATAAAAATACTACAAAATATATATTTTAAAAATAAACATTTATTTTATTTATTTAAAAAAGAAAACTCTCACAAACTCTTTTTTAGAATTCGTATGGGCATGCGCCAAGGTCTTATCACTTTAGACAATTATTTTTAATCTTAGACAATTAGGTATGTTTGTTTCTATGACATATGAAACTGGGAGATTTGAGCTGAGTACTGTATTTGGTAATATGAAAATTTTAGTAACTTTAGATAGTGTTTGTTTTGTAGGGATTGAAATTGAGGAACTGATTTTAACTAAAATTTTAGTTCTAGGATATAAAATTTTAATCCTTTTAAAGCCTTCCAAAAGTGAAAACACAGAAGATTAAAATTTTAAAAAATAAAAAACTAAAATTTTGATAATATTTTTTTAAAAAAAATTCTCATTAACCTTTTTAAATTTGCATTCTATTATTTTGACTATCTTCACTTCTTCAACCTCTCTAACTTTTGGAATGATACTGGTAATCATTATATTTAATTTGCTGTGCTTGGATTCTTTTATCCTTCAAATTAAACCAAGGTGGCCTAATGACAACCATTCTTTTGCTATGGGTTGTAATGGAAATTTTTGCGAATTATGCTTCAACTCGCCTATACAAAATGTTCAAGGGAACAAAGTGGAAGAAAATGGCCCTCAGATCTGCAGTAGTGTTCCTTGAATTGTATTTGTCGTATTTTTTGTGCTAAACACTCTCATATGGGGCATAAAATAATCTAGAGCTATGCCATTTGGAACTATGTTTGCTCTTATCTTCTTATGGTTTGGGATTTCAATTCCACTTGTTTTCGTGGGTGAAGCCAGCAATTAAAAATCTTGTGAAGGCAAATAAAATTTCATGACTATTTATTTTTTTTAATTAATAAAAATATTTAAATAATTTTATTTTTTAATTATTATATTTATTTTAAAATAAATAAGATATTGAGACATAGTTTAGTTATATATACTTTACACCAAATATAATATATAGTCTCCTTTCCAAACACAATCTTAATACCTTCAAAAAATAAACAATGAAGACTAAAATTTTTAAAAATCAAAATTAAAACTTTTAATATTTTTTTTTTTAAAATTACTCTCATCTAACTTTTAATTTTCATTCTAGCTGTATCACAATCTTCACTCTCCCAGCACAGTAGTTTCCGACAACCAAAGAAAAGAAAAAGGCCTGGCTATTGTAGAGCTTGGTGGCACTACCCATCTCCAGCACGAGCTCTGGTGACGTTTTCTTGCTTTAAAAGAGAGTTATTCGATCAATTAGTGAAATACTGAGTTGTCTTGTTTTTCATGCATTTAGCTAAGTACTATCTAACATGAATCTTCGCATCATGCACCATTCATGATCACTATTACCCAACCATGAACCATCCCTCAATAATAAGCTCCTGTTTATATGAAAATATAAAAGCATCCAATCATATGTAGTACTCACTTTTCTTTAATTTCCATACTTTTCCTTCAAACAATATTTTCAAAGTTTATATTTTGAAATTGAAAAAGGGATTCAAATTTTAGTAGGCGAAACACCCTACTGATAGTCATGAAGTCATAAATCGCAAATGGAAGAGCACGAAAAGTATTAAAAATATAATTATTTATATTATCTCTTTCTATTAATTTAAACTTTTAGGAGAGAGCGATATAATGGCAAAGAACACTGTTGTAAGCGACAGGAACACGGTAGCTTTCGTTTATAACAAGATTTGTAAATCCCAATTTCAAAAGTGATCATCACTCTATTATGTGACAAGTCTATCATTCACACCGTTGCTAACTCCATATTCTACAGAGAACCAAACGTATGAAAATCGAACGTCGTCTATTGCAAGAAACAAGTATTTGTCTTATTTGACACTTGATGCATGTTTTATATATCCTGCAATCAATTTGATGATTTGTTATAGTGTTAAAGAGAAATATTATTAAACGAATTTAATTATTAAAATAACTGTCATATAACATTGTTGATTTTCGTATTTCGTGGACCCTTCTCTAGCAACTTGTCCGAACTGAGATTCTTGGACATACGTAAACCTAGTTCAAGGAAGGCTATAACTAACGTGTGATTTGTGTAGCAACTCATGGTAGTAAACTAAATATTTAAAGACAGAAAAATATTATAAAATTAATAGCATTTATTATTTTTAGCCAATAATTAATTGATAATATTTAAAAATATAAATTAAAAATATATTATTAAATTATTAGACTAAAAATATTAAATTAATAATTAAAATAATAATAAAAAATAATAAATCTACTGACACTTTTTTTTAACATATTTTGAGATTTTTTCACAAAGCTAACATAATTCATCATTAACTATTATAAAATAAACTAATAAAATGATACCTGAAAATTTACATCGCTGACAAAAAAAATCCGAAAAAAATGCTAGAGACAAATAATCTGTCGAAAGATTTAAAAACACAAAAAAATTACATATTAAATATATATTTTAAAAAAGACTTTAAATATTAGATTTTGATACAAATTTTTGCAATTATTATTAAAAAAAAGATATTCTCATTCTTAAAATTTGGTAATTTTATGTCAACTAAATTTTTTAAAAAAGTTTTTTATCGTGAATTATCATATTTTAAAAAAAAACAAAAAAATCTAAAAATCAAATTTTGTTTCGAATTTCTTGTGTAATTTTTAAATATTTATTCAAATATTACCATAAAAATTTAGATCAAATGGATAAGTCGTTTGTTAAATACAAAAAAATTATCACTTACAAAAATATAATAACTATTGATTATTTTTATTGTATTTTTAAATCATTCAAAAAGTGTTTTATTAATATCATTTTTAAAAAACTTTATTGTCAACAACTGAATCTTTTAAATACTAAATTAATAGTAAACTCATTAATATAATTAAAAAAAATAATTATACCTAAAATATTAATATTTCAATAATTTTAATCGTTAATTTTAATTAATATATATTATAAAAAAAATTTAAATATACTCAAAATATCGATATTCTAATAACTATATATATTTTTTATAATTAAATTTAACGATTAAAATTATTGAAATAATAATATACTTACTACACTTGAAATTATACTTTCTCTTTTTCATATCCATTCAAACTATTGTAATATTAGTACACTTAAAATTCTTCCATTTAACATTATGGCAATATTGTTATATTGGGAGTTGCATGAGTGCCACGTGGACCAATGTTTTCTCTTTTCCATAAAGTTACGATGAAGTGACACAAAATGCATGCGGAATATATTAATTATTTAAATTTTTATAGGAGAAGAAGGAAAAAGAGAAAACATGGCGTGAAAGACAAGAACAAATCAGGAGTAGGATTTAGTTAGGCCACTTAGGTGCACGAACAATATATATATCACATGCACTACGGTATTATTCTATTTAAAAACAATGTTGATGACGTTAATACCCGAAAAATTTTGCTCATTGTCCAATTATCGTCTGAAAATTAAAATTTGTGTTTTTCACCGTTAGATAATAAAAAATCAATCATACTTGAATATAGATGTGGCATCTCGTTATTTTTCTTTTCGAACAATAAAAAGATAAAGTCTTCCAAAAGTCATTAATTGATTTTGACTTGAGCATATATACTTAGTTGTTACGCATTTGGCCAATTGGAATTTGTTCTCTTTTTCATTCTCATGATTTAACTTAGGTACTTTTAATTTACAACCTCTCCCAATAAAAGTATCATGGTTATTTCATATCAGTAATAAACTAATATATCCCCTCCACTACCCCTTAATAACTATGATCACAAGTTGAGATTCTTTAAATTTATACATACTTTTGGCAGGGATGAATTGAAGGACTTTACTTTGTATATTATTCTCTTCTACAAATTTCTGTACCACAAAGAATCAAATAAATATAAAGTAACAATTTTACAAAAAAAAATTATCTTATATGATATTGTACAAATTCTTTCTTTACAAGTAATTAAATTTTAAGATCGAAAGAAAACCACCATAATAAAATGCAAAAATTATCTTATTTAGATGAGTTGTATTCAATTTATTCCAGTATTAATTTGTCCCTTACTATATATAAACTAAAAGATGAAAAAATATGTAAAAATGATCATTTTACTTTAAATTAAGAGTAATGTTAGTTAGAAAAATGATACTTTAAAATTATTTTATTTAACTTAATATTTATAATTTTATATATATAATATTTATAATTACACATTTATTACATTTAATATTATATATTTATTCTAATAGTTGATAATTAATAAATACAAACAAAAGCCAAAAAAAACAAATTATGACTATTTTTTTTTTTTGACAGAAGCAAATTTTCAATTAAGAAAATAGCCAAACGGCATTTATATATTGCAGAAAACATATCAGATCTGAAACTAAACAAGAAAATAGATAAGTTTTATATTGAACTATTGTCTGAGAGGAGGCGCAAAGTTCGATTACAAAGAATCCTATACAAACGAAACAGAGACTCATTACGATCTCTTTTGTTTCTAAATCTTCACAGTAAGTGCTGCACCATAGAACCCTATCTTCTATTCTTTCCAGAATCAGTCCAAAAGCTTTCTGAAATTGTAAACATTTCCATAAATGAAAGGCCTTCGTTGTATCTTCATCCCGAGCCTGTGAACTCATCAGTAACACACCCATAGAGGGACCAGAAACACCACAAAAGGGGAGAGGAACACCACAAAGGGGTTATTTAATCTAGATCTGGATCTCAGATCTAGATCTCTTGAGACATAAAACACACAAACAAACAGAAAGTCAGATCTAGATCTCTTGAGACATAAAACACACAAACAAACAGAAAGTAACAATCTAGATCTGGATCTCAGATCTAGATCTCTTGAGACAAAAACCACACAAACAAAAAGAAAGTAACGACAAAGGAGAAGGGATGCAAAGGAAAGGAGAGAAGGTAGGTGATGAAAAGAGAAGGATAGAGAAAGGATTATGACCGGCGGACAGAGAGAGAAAGTGGTTGGTGAGGGTGAGACACTGGGAGGAAGAGAAAGGAAAGAAAGAAAGAAGAGTAGTAGAGGAAAAGGGAGGGAGGGGGAGGGGGAGGGAGGAGGGCCACCGCAGCCCGGGCTGAAGCGGCGGCGGCGGCCCTCAACTGACTTTACCTGTTTCTTTTTGCGCGAGAGAGAAAGAGGAAGTAGCGTACCATATATGAGAGAAACTTATTCATGTTATAAACTCTGAATGATACTAATCAGTCGTGTTTGTATTTGAGGATAATTAACGCAAAGGTTTTCCAAATTATGACTATCTTTGGCTCCATAGAATTTAACCTCAAACATTATATACATAAAAATAATAAAATTATACATATTAAATTAAATAAAAATAATTTTAAATAATTATCTTTCTAATATTAGTCAATTAATTATTATTTATCACACTACAAGAAATTCGGATTGAGGCAACTTTTCAAAAACGTTATGCCTATAACAAAAAAAAAAATGATGTCTTTGATTAAAGGCAATATTTTGCGACAAAACGCAATGTTTTTGGGAAAGTTGGTTATACGGCCGTTATTTTTGGTCTAAAACAATATTTTTTTGCATAAAAAATCCTTTTCGTGACAACCTTTAAAAAATGTTGCATTTTCTATTAAAAAAATAACTTCATGTAAGGGTTGCTTTAGATGACCCAAACACAACGCTTTAATAAAGATTTTATTGTAACACTTTTTACGAATTGTATTTTCTAATACATAAAACAACACTTGTCCAAGTTTTTTTTAAGTTACCTTTTTATATATCTAAAGCAATACTTGTATAAATTTTTCTAGTTGTTTTTTGACTTTTTTCATACACCTAAAACAATACTTGTCTAATTTTATTTGCAGTTGTCTTTTTCTAATACCTAAAGCAACACCTTATTGAGTTTTTCTTAGGTTCTCTTTTTTATCTCTAAAGCAATATTTTTTTACATTTCTTATATTCATAAGACATTTGAAGGATATATAGCACCTACACACTAATAATATTTAAATATTTAAATTCAATTTAATCAATATAGGAAGAATAAGCTAATATATATTGCATATATATAGAAAGGTATTTCAAGTGCCAATTAACATACTTGCTAAGATACCAAGTTAAATAAATAATAAACATAAATAAACATAATACATGTTTTTCTCATTTGAAACCAAAGACTTTGTACTTTACCATTGTGCCAGAATTGCTTTATTTCATGAAACTTTATCCAACTATAGCCAAATCTAAATGGACAAAAAAACATATTACCAAAAAAATCTCAACAATAACATGTATAGATAAATACATTCAAGTGTTACAACAATTTAACACACATATACATAATCATCATTTGGTATATAAGTCAATGGAGGAAAATGTAGATGATTCATATTTGGATCTTGTGTACTATTTGCAAACAATTACTTAGATTGCAAGACAAAAAGCGCTTCATCAATATCCATATCAAGAGAAGTTTGTTGCAACATAAGTTTCACAATATCTTTCGATCATTGCATCTTTTGCTTTGTGCCATCTAGTTCAGTTTTTAAGGATGTTACCTTCTCTTTACTTTGTTTCTTAATTTCATCTATTTCTTTATTTTCCTTCATTACAAGAAATGCACTGAGTACCGTTGGATTTACCGTCAAATTTATCAAATAAATTCACCGGTAAAAAGGTTACCATCAGATTTACCGTCATCCTTGAGTTAACGGTATAAACGTTGTTGGGAACTGCTTACTGCACGAATTTTTTTGTCCGACGCTAATTACCAACGGATTTTTGTCGGTCTTTTCAATGAATTTCGGCAAGATTGTGTTGATGGATGGTAACTTTGGCACCATTTCACGTGTTTAGGCGCCAAGTTATCGTCGGATTTATCCGACGGTAAATCCTATAGTAATATTTTTTATTTTTTATTTTTTGGCAGAATTAGTAGACTCTTTTTAACAAATTTGTTAGTAGAAATTTAAAGTTAGTAGAAATCAACAAATTATTTTATTAAAAAATAAATGGTCTGAATACAATAAAATGTCACAGATATAGAATACAATGAAGTAAACAAACAAAAATGTATAAAATCCTAACCCCTACAGATCCCGGTAATGTTTGTCGTCATCGTCGTCAATGTCGTGGTCCCCTTGTGAGGCGGCAGAGTAGGTGTTACCATCAGTGCCCCACCAGCAGCGTTGCCGCTGGAACCAGCAGCGCTGCTGCCTCCAGCACGCATCTGTTGGATGTACTCCTCCATTTGTTATCGTAATTGATCAAGATGCTCTAGCTTCTCCTTCAGATCCGAGATGACGGCAACGCGTGCGAGAACATCTCGATACCTCTGCTTAGACTGCTTCGCTTGCTGGTGAAGCTCCTGTGTTAGCTTCTGCACCTCCTCTCTCAAGTTGACAACTTCCTACAGATTAGCAGAGCTGGTGAAAGAGGCAGAGGCAGAGGATCGAAAGCCCTAAACGTGAAGGAGCGGAGGCGACTAGCGAAGAATGACCCCAACCCGAGGCGGCGATTCTGGTGGGGTTTAGAGGCGGTCTCGCTTCAAATCCTATCAAGATCTACCACTGAGGTCTCGAAGCTGGATTCGTCATCCCACTAGGTGGCTGAGATTGCTGGGTTGCGGCCTCCAACCTCTGCGTGTACTCATCCTGTGTCATACATGTTAGTTGTGATTAGGATAATAGTTAAATAATTGACTTTAAACCAAATAAAGTTGAAACTTAGGATTAATTTAAACTCACATAATGGGCCGCAGACCGCTAGTCAGCAAATCTCTCCTTATTTGCCTTCAAAGTATGGGTATACTTGAAGGTCTCCGCCAGTGTCATCTCACGATCCAACGACTGAGACTACAAATTAATATATCAACAATAAAATTAACAAACAAATTAAATAATAACAGACAAATATATATGAACCAAATTCTCATCTGGATGACGGGCAGTGGTGGAGGGGCATCCTACTCGGGCACTAGAGGAATCACCCACCGCGGGGTCTATCGACGTCGTCGCTACATCTACAGTGGGCATAGCAGAAGGAGGCACTAGTTCAGGTTTGAAACCATGATGAATTGCTGGTCTGCTGGACCCACCTGTGACGTCACAAGGGTCGACAGGGTATCCAGAGTAGAGGGTGATGATTGGGTAACCCTAGGGTATTCGGTGGAAGCCCACACTCTACCACGACCACATGACCCACTCGACCTACCTTTGCTACCTGTCGTCATGTCTGTATAGCGAATATATTAATAACATAACAAACACCAATAAATAATAGCATAAGAAGAAACTCAAGAAATAACAAATAATTCTAAAGATAACGAGGGGTTCAAGTGTCGCCGTCTGACGAACTTCGCTAACGGGACTTCGCCTAGGTGGTTGAGGTATACGAGTCAGCGACCTTCATGATGACGAAGACCAGACTGGCAAGAATTTTGGTATTGTTTAATATTTTAGTAGTTCCTTAAATTAGTTTTTACTTTCCTTTTTTATTATCAATTTAGTTGATTAGTTAGGAGAGTAAATATTAGTTTGGTTTTCTGTTTTAGTGGATTTAGGTAGTTAGAATAGGTTATATTAAGTTCTGAGATTGTTGGAAAATATTGGATGGAACCCTTCAAGGGTGGCTAAATCTAAATTTAATGAATAACTCTGCCAAAATTTTCATAACATTTTCAGTGAAATCGAAAAAATTACAATTATGATTTCAAATTTACAATTAAGATTTTAGTTCATTATTATATTTTTCTGTCATTGTTTAATTTATTCGTTTATTTTATTAGTTGGTTGATATATTAATTTGTAGTCTAAGTCGCTGGAGCGTGAGGCGACACTGGCGAAGACCTTCAAGTATACCCATACTTTGAAGGCAAACAATGAGAGATTTACTGACAGGTGATTTGTGGCCCATTATGTGAGTTTAAATTAATCCTAAGTTTCAACTTTATTTTTTTTAAAGTCATTTTTTTAACTATTATCCTAATCACAACTAACGTGTGTGACGTAGGAGGAGTACACGCAGAGGTTAGAGGCTGCGGCCCAGCAATCTCAGTCGCCTAGTAGAGCCAACGACGCCGGCTTCGAGACCTCAGTGGTGGATTTCGATAGGATTTGGCACGAGACTGTCTCTAAACATTACAAGAATCGTTGCTTCGGGTTGGGGTCGTTCTTCGCCAGTGGCCTCTGCTCCTTCACGTTGGCGGCTTCCTCTGCGTCTGCTTCTACCACCAGCCCTGCTGATCCCTAGGAAGTCGTCATCCTAAGGGAGGAGGTACAAAAGCTAATACAAGAGCTTCATCACTAGCAGGTGAAGCAGTTTGAGCAGAGGTATTGAGAGATTCTTGCATGTGTTGCCATCAGCTCCGACCTGACAGAGAAGTTAGAGCAGCTCGATCGGTTGCGATAGCACATGGAGGAGTACAACCAATAGATGGGTGCTGGAGGCCAGCACTACTGCCAGTTCCAGCGGCAGTGCTGCTAGTGGGGCACCAATGGCACTATGGCAACACCTTCCGCCGCCTCAGCAGGGGGACCATGACGCTGACGTTGACGATGATGACGAAGACTACCGGGATCTGTAGGATTTAGGGTTTTATACATTTTTGTTTATCTTTACTTCATTGTATTCTAAATTTGTGACATTTTATTTCATTCAAACCATTTATTTTTTAATAAAATTATTTCTTAATTTTTGGCGACATTAAATTTCTGCTAACAATTGTGTTAACCATGGTTCTGAAAACCGAACCGGACCGGCCGATTCAATCGGAAAAATCGGGAACCGGTCACCTAACCGGTCCGGGTAAGGTCAGAAACCGACTGGCAAAAAACTGGTGAAAAAATCGGTCGAACCGGTGGTTAACCGGTGAATCGGAAACCGTCCGGTTTTTTCACAGTTTATTGGTTTGAAAATTAAACTTCAAAACGGCGTCGTTTTGAAGGAAAAAAAAAGAAAAGGGCTATCTTCACTCTTCAGCCACGAACCCTAAATCGGACAGGCCACAGCCACTCACCCTCTCACCCTCTCACCCTCTTCAGCCACAGCTACTCAGTTTCTCTCACCCTCTCACCCTCCGACAGGCCACAGCCACTCATCGCCGTCGCACCACTCCTCCATCGCCGTCGCAGAGCTCCGGTCCTCCATCGTAGTCGCCCAACTCGCCACCTCCACCGTCGCCCTCTCCTCCATCGCCGTCGCCCAACTCCCCACCTCCACCGTCATCGCCCAGCTCTCCACCTCGCCCAGCTCGCCAGTAATACTCTTCCTTCCACCTCGGTTCATGTATGTGGGCATGATTATGTTCATGGTTCTGTTCTTGTTCCTGTTCTTCTCTATCACAGAAAACATGTTGCTCTCTGTTCATGACTTCATGTTTATCTTTGATGTTTCTGTTCCTATATCTGTTTAATTTTGATGCTTCAATTTTTTGCTGCTTAAATTAGGCTAAAGATGTTTCTATTCATGGCTTGTCCCTCGAGCTCATCCCACCCCATTCCCCAGAATCTCCATTTTATCTGTTAACATTGGACACTGGATCCGACTTAATATGGATTTAACTGATTAAAATTCACACATGATAAGAGTCTTAAATCTTAATATGGATTTTGAGCTGTTTCATGAATTTTGCTGCTTCGTGAATCTTCAGTTGATTTCTGTGACTGTCAAGCTGCATGAAGTTGATTTCTTGTCTTTGATTTTCTGATTGTTATAGATGGAACATTCACAAAGTAACTCACAGCCACAAGATAATGCTGTTCAAAATTCTCAAACTGGTTCATCCAGAAGTAAATCTGATCCAGCTTGGCAGTATTTTACAGTGAAGTATGACAAAAATAACAAGGCTCAATATACATGTATTTTCTGCTTGAATACTTACAATGGAGGGGGGATTCATAGAATGAAATATCATCTTGCAAAAATTCCTGGACAAATTAAAGTTTGTAACAAAGTAACTGAAGATGTTGAACTTCAATTCAAAAGGCTTTTAGAGGAAAACAAAAAAAATAAGGCAGAAAAAAGAAAATTTACATCTGATTGTTATGATGTGGAAAGTGAAAGAGAAGCGGAAGAAGAGGGTGAAGCGCCTAATCCAGTACAACTTCCGGCTCCTGTAACAATGGGAGACAAAGGAAAGAGAAGAGCGATTGCTGCTACTCCAATTGGAAGTTATTTTAAGGAAAGGACTACGCCAGGCTCTCAACCAGCTTTGAAAAGTGTCTTGGCCAGTGAACAAGTTAAACACAAGGTTAAGTTGGGGCTTGCAAGATGGATCATTGATGCACAGATTCCATTTAATGCAATTCTATTGCCTTACTTTCAACCTGCCTTGGACGGCGTTGCTGCAATTGGTTCTAGTTTCAAGGGACCGTCGTATGACGAAATGAGAGTTCATTTGTTGGCCGATCTTAAGAAGGAGTGTCAGTTGCTTGTTGAAGGTTATAGGAGCTCGTGGAAAAGGACTGGTTGTACACTGATGGCAGATGGCTGGACTGATCAAAGGCAGCGTACGTTAATTAATTTTCTCGTTTATTGTCCTGCTGGTATGTCATTTTTTAAGTCTGTTGATGCTTCTGATATGATAAAAACTGTCGATACCTTGTTTAAATTGTTTGATGAGGTTATTGAGTGGGTTGGGTCTAGTAACATTGTGCATGTGGTTACTGATAATGCTGCGAATTATGTATCTGCTGGAAAACTCATTCATGAAAAGTATCCAAACATTTTTTGGTCTCCTTGTGCTGCTCATTGCATCAATCTTATCTTGAAAGACATAGCAAGTCTTCCTCACATAGCTGACCTTGCCTCTCGTGCTTCAAAAGTGACTGTGTTTGTTTACAATCATATGATTTTCTTGTCATGGCTTAGAAAAAGAAAAGAGTGGAAAGAAATTGTTCGACTAGGAGTAACACGTTTTGCTACTGTTTTCATTACTTTGAAAAGTATATATGATCATAAAGAAGACTTGCAATCATTGGTGATTGACAAATATTTCACTTCTCATAAATTATCCAAGAGTGTCAATGGAAAGATGGTTAGTTCAATTATCTTGGATAGTAAGTTTTGGGAGGATTGTTTTACTACTGTTATGCTTGTTGGTCCTCTAATTAAGTTATTGAGACTTGTTGATGCTGATGAGAAACCTTCTCTGGGTATCGTGTATGCGGGCATGCAAAGAGCCAAAATTAATATCAAGACAATGTTTAGAAATAGGAAATCTGCATACACACCTTATACAAGTATCTTGAAAATGCGGTGGGATAAGCATTTGAAGCGTGACCTTCATGCAGCAGCATACTTTTTGAATCCAGATTTCTTCTATAGTGAGGGTTTTGTTGAGAAGGCAAATATCTTGAGGTCTTTGCTTGATTTATTTGATATTGAAATTTTTTGCAATGACTCGGTTGCCGCAATGCAAGAGATACAGTTGTATCGAGATCGAAAAGGAAGTTTTGGAAGGGAAAGTGCATTGAAAGCAATTAAGAGACTTGAACCTGGTAAGTATTTATATTTCTATGTTCAATTTACTTTGAATGTTTTTTAAATATTGAATGAGAATTGATGGTTGAATTTTATATTCTGGTAGGTGAATGGTGGAGGCTACACGGTGAGAGTGCTCCTAACTTGCAAAAAATGGCAATTCATCTTCTTCATCAAACATCATCTTCATCCGGCTGCGAGAGGAACTGGAGCCTCTTTGAACAAATCCATTCAAAGAGGAGGAACCGATTAGAGCATCAAAGGCTAAGTGAGATTGTTTATGTCACTTATAATCTACGCCTTCAATCTAGAATGCATCGCAAGAAGAAGAATTATGATCCAATTGACATTCAAAGCATTGACACAGTAGATTTTTGGGTAATGCCGGATGAAGATGATCCTGAATTTACTAATGGAGACATCGAAGGCATTGAAAATTTAATTTATACGGATAATGCTATGCTTTCATATCCTAAAGGTGATTGAAATATCAAAACTTGTTTTATTTCCTCTCAATATCTGATGTAAAGTTGTAACTTTAATTTTTTCTTGGTTGTCTATTTTATTTTATTAGATGGAGGAGATGTGGAACTTGATGTGGATTTCCCTAATGTTGCTGACTCTTCAAATACAGCTTCTTTTGGTGGTACTTCTGATGATGGTGGCTTCGAATTACCAGTTTATGATGGAGATGTTGGAACACTTAATGATAATTATGATTTTTGATGAGTTGCACCTTTGATTAGTTGAAAATTTGCTAGTAATTGTATCTTTTGAATGTAGAACATTATGGGTTTGTCATTATGTACGTTTTATTTTTTGCTTAGTTATAAACTTTGATGTTTGAAGTTGTTTGTGAACCTCTAATCTTAAGTAATGGATAATTTATTATGTGAAATATTAAATTTTATTAAGTTATAAATTATTGAATTTTATTAAGTTTAATAATTTTATTTAATATTTAATTAAACCGGTTGAACCCCGGTTCAACTCCGGTCAAACCAGTGAACCATTGAACCAGTGACCTCACCGGTTTATTGACCGGTCCAGTTCTCGCAACCTTGGTGTTAACAAGAGTCTCTTAATTGTGGCTTAATTGCCAAAAAAATTTAGGACTTATAAATTTAACATTACTGTCGGATTTACCGTCGGATATACATAGTGCCTAAACACATGATATGGTGCCAAAGTTACCATTGCATAAATTAGACGGTAACCACCAACACAATCTCGCCAAATTCGTTGAATAGACCGATGGAATATCCGGTTGTAATTAGCATCGGACAAAATAAATCCGACAGTAAACAGTTTCCGGCGTCATTTATACTGGCAACACAAGAAGGACGGTAAATCCGATGTTACTCAATATTTTTCTTGTAGTGTATTCCAACGGTAATTCCGACACAAAATTTGGCGCATATTTGTTGTGGTTTCTCGGCAAAATAAAGTTACCGACGACTTTACCGTCGGAAGCGACTATCTGTCGGTAATTATTTGGCATGACGAGTTCCACATCAAACCCGTCGCTAAATCCGACAGTAAAGTTGACGCTAATGTGCGATGCTAAATTCGATAGTACTTAATGCATTTCTTATAGTGCTTAAGAGAAGTTTTTATAATAGTTCTTCCAAAACATCAAACTCTTCTTGGATTCTCTTTACCAAACATTTTGAAATGCAGTAGTAAGAATTTCTCCAACTTCTTGGAGATCATCAAATTTATCCTATACACACAAATATATTATATACCTATTTTTAGTGATAAAAATTCAAACGAATTAATCTAATAACCTATTGACAATTATAAACATAAAACAGCAACCCAACACCATTAAAACAACATATATATATATATATATATATATATATATATATATATATATATATATATATATATATGCAAGTGTTTGAACATCTCTAACTATAAACGTAAAACACCAACTAAAATATTATAGATAAAGCACAACATAGCAACCAAATTAGTCACAAGGACAAAATAATATTACTTGTGTTTCTAAGATAATTAGAGTTACAACCGTAAGCACAAAATAACAATCAAGAGAAGAAAATTATAGACTAATTTACAACGACAATTTATATTTCTACATCAAATATTTTTTCTTTTAATCCATTTCAAGTTGCAACAAACATTTCAGCTTGATTTGGTTTCTCTTTGTTCTCTTTTTTCTCATGCTACAAAATAAGATAACGATTATAAAATTATAACATATAATAAAATTAGGTAAAAATCATGAGTAGAGAATTTTAACATAAACGTAACGTTACCAAATCAACACGCACTCTTACAAAATTGATTGGTTTCATTTTATGCCTCCATTATTGCTTCTTGCGAGTTTCAAAATTTACAACACACATGATCTATGTTTAACATAAACAATGGTGAAATAAAATATAAAAATTGAAAGACAGTTATACCTGCTCATATCAAATAATAATAATAATAATTAAAATTCTCTAACTCACTTTGATAGTTGGAATACTCCAATATGTAATTAGTTTTCGAAATTAGACTTCTAAAATTTTCAAATGACGATTCACCAACATATCCTCATATTTTTTAGAATATAGTTTAAAGTATTTCTTCTTGATTCTTGTTTTGTAACGCTATCATACTCTTTGAACACCGGTCATCACCTATAGCTTTGAGATTTTCGGAAGAATAAACTATGACTACAAACACATTAATTTCATTATATCATATAAATAAAATATTATAAAATATGGCATAAACAAAAGGATAAATTGAGCTTACATAAATATACTTTCATATGCGTTTTTTGATACCGACTATGCTTTTTCCATGATGAATCCATCTCCTATAACCATTAACAAATCTAAACGCAATCAAATGGATATAAATTGTTTGCCTTTGGTGCCACGAAAAATTATAACACTTTATATAAGAGCATAAGATTTCGTCTCCTTGCGAATTTTTTATAGAATAAGCAAAATCTAACAAATCATTGACACTGTTATTAAACTCAATTTTATCTTTCAGTAAACTCATTAAATCTTTTTCTAAATCTTGAAAAAACGTAATTATTCATATATTGTTATTACTATTTAACTAAGCATGTAAAATTCTTCAAATGACACACAATAATATTATTATTAAAATTAAGAAAGAATTAAATTAGTTATTTAAATGTAGATTAAATATCAAAATACTTTCAATATCAAAAAAATTAATTGCACAAAGGTACATATTATAATATGTATGAAAGCATACAAATATAAAGTAAGATAAAAAAATTACGAAGTCATGGCTCAACAAATTATAATCTTCAAGTCTTAGAATGTCTACCAATGTTTCTTAAACTCCTCTGAAGTAATCTTTTTCTGTAAAAGAGTAAAAAATAAAATTTACATTATTTTCTATAAACTATTTAAATCAATCAAAGTGGCCAACAAAATAAATAAACAAAAAACAATAATCGATTCTATATGAATTACTTAACTCAACGAATTACGAAAACTAATTATTCTATAATTTATATTAAAAATGAAGGAATTAAAGAAAAAAAATACTAGAATCAACGTGAAAAATCAGAGATTATTGAATCAGTAACAACCAGCATCGAAAATTGCACCTCAGTGAAAAAGCTATAGAAAATCTGAAATTCAATAAAAAAATCAATTAAGTCAGTTTAAACAAATTGAAATTCCAAACTCAAGAATAATAGTAGCATGCTTAATTACCTATGAACTAAGACCAATACTAATAAGAGAATCCTAATTTTAATCTAAATTAAGCTGATCAGCAAAAATTAGTTTGACTAAATAAAATTACTAAGTAAGAATTAAAATCTAACTAAACTATAATGAATTAAATCAGAGAACAACAAAACAGGTTTTTTCAAAAACTTAAAAACTGAAGAACGGAAAAATAAGAAGGCAGAGATGAGAAGGTTGCAGCTGCATTGTAGTGTTTCCATATCAATAGAGCGGCGGAAGAATGATCGCCATGTTGCGTCAAAGCTCGCTAGCAGAACAGAAGTTGCTATGGTTTTGCATCTCTGGTTCGTGAAGAGGAGGAGGTGAGAAAAGAGAAGAAGAGGAAGCATGAGAAGAGAAGAGAGAGAGGTTTCTCGTTAGTGGTGGTTCGGCGCAGAATGAGGAGCGCATTGCACCGTTTTCGTGGAGAAGCGTGTTTGGAGAATAGCACTGTGCTGTTGTAGTAGAGGAGAGCACCGCGTGTCGAGCTACTGTCGCCATTAGGTTCGTCGATTGGAGTTGGTAGTGGAAAAAGGGTGCGTACGTGGGTTACAAGGTTATATTAGGGTTTAGGTTATATTGATTGTTCAAATAAACTAACGATGAAATAAATCTGTTTTTTTTTTTAAGTTATTTGGAGAGAAAAAATAGGTAAGAATATAATTAAAAGTTTTCTCTAAAATTTTTAATTATAAATAATTTTAGGTAACTTTTTATAAATATTATTTGTTCGATTTGTTGACAACTCTTATAAAAATATTGTATTCTTATTTTAAAATGGCCTTAAAATATTTATATTACAACATCTTGTAAATGTAATTTTAAATATTAAAAACAATTATTTTTATGGGTGGCCAAAATTTTGTTCAAAGGCAATTCGCCGAAAATATTGTCATTGTCCATCTAAAACAATTTTTATTAAATATTGCTTTAAATAAAAGTTATCTAATACAAAAAAATTTGTAGTGTTATAACACCATCCATCAATTTAAGGCATCACCTCAATAAAATCTAGTCAGACTACATGATAGCCCACCAACATTATATTATTAAAGCAATAACATCCAACAAACAAGTCAAATCCGCATCAGAAGCTAAAACAAAAAAAAAAGAAAAAGATTAAAGCATAGAAAGTTATCATTATTTCAAACCACCATTCCCAATCCTGTTTTAGAAAACAAGTATAACCCCTTTTGCATGAAAGCAAAATCACCTGAAATTAAATCGCCTCTTAAACCAGTCCACAGATAATATCAACCCTTAAATGTTTTCAAAGGAAAAATATAAAATGGAGCACAATATGATGAGGAACTACTCTGCCAAGAACTATTAAATTAGATTCAGGCATATGAATAATTTTTTAATAATTTTTACAATTCTCACCTTCGCACATTGTTTTGAACTTATCTCCATGCTAATTTTATCTTATGGAGTACATTATCCCACATGTTGATATAATGGGACCCTTGTGTCTTCATTTAATCAATTATTAATATAATAAAAGTATGATAATGTGTTCCCATCAACTTGAACATTACTGAAGGAACATCTTCAGTGCTTCCTAGTATGATATTATCCAAAATGATAATCCTTTTTATTATTGAGATTATATATTCCTTTTTATATAAATATAATTATTTTTTATTTGGCGAAAATTAAAAAAAAAGGTAAAAAAGCAAAAAGGAAAAAGAAAAAGATTGATCGTATAATCCTTTCTAATAGTATGAAAAAGTATATTATATATATATATATATATATATATATATATATATATATATATAATTGTTTCAGAACGCTCCAAAAATTAAAGAGGAAATTATTAATCATTGTGATCAGCTTAATTATATATGTGCATTTTTTTATATATGAAATAAATTATTTTATATATTTTATCTGAATTTATTGAATTATTGAGTTTGAATTAAACTTAAATAATTAATTCATGACATTTTTACTCTTATAAATATAAAGTTTGAGAAATATATGATCATTTTAGAGTACATTTATATGTTTTATTTGTTTGGATGGAAGAAAACAAAGAGAAATTAAAGAAGTAGAGATTGAGTGAGGAGAGGAGAGAAGAGAGAAAGAAAGGAAGAAGAGGAGCAAATTGAATGCTTCTTGAGTTACCTTGTTTGAATGAAGAGAAATTAGAAAAGAAAAAAAAGAAGTAGCTAGAATATATAGTAATATATTTTACTTCCTTTCCTTTATGTTAGATATATAGGTATTTATGTAAAATTTATATTTTAAACCCAAAAGAGATTTTTATATGATTGATTTATTAAATATATAATTTGTTTATTTATATATTTTTACTTAATAATTTAAACTTTTAAGATAAGTAGCTAGAGTAATATATATTTTACTTTCTTACTTTTCTCTCATTTTACTTATTTCCATTAACAAGTTTTAGGGTGTGTCCAAGAGAAACTTTTTTAAGTTTTAAACTTTAACTATAGGTTAAATTGGTTAACTATGTTCTTGTAAAAAATAAATAAACAATAGACTTGTCATGTGATAATATAATGGTTCACAACAAGTAATTTATTCTGTAATCTTTTGGAGTTACATTCCAGATATGTTTAATATCTTGCGAACTGTATAAACTATTATTTAGTAATTCTCATATTTAACAATTAAGAAAAGTAGTTATTTTTAGGTGTTTGAAAAGATTGTTAGGATAATGTGTGAGTATGATTTATCCACCATGTCTCTATTGTCGCTCTTTGTTTTACTTTTATATGCATATATGCATCATTATTATAATGCTAATGGGTGAGGAGAGTGATCGCACCATGCCACTAAATCATATAATATCGAATATAATTTACTTATAAAGAAACCAAAAATCTCATTAAATCGACCATATTGGGGTTATTCAAGTGTTTACGCAAACTTGTTTCCTTTGGTAATATGGTATCGGTACAATTACTCTAGTCAAATTAGTTAACTAATTCATTCATAACGAAGTTCGGAAATGTAAAAAATAATCATTATCTTAAGGACTTTATTGAAAAACAACTCAAGCCCAACCCAATAAGGAAAAACTACATTTAAAATTGTGGGCCTCCATCAACAGCTTCAGTGGTGCCGGATTCCATCCACTGGCCCAGCGGCCCCACCAAATAATAATAATAATAATAATAATAATAATAATAATAATAATAATAATAATAAAATTAATAAAATTAATAATTATTATATTATTATTAATTTATTATTATTATTATTATTATTTCTTTATATATTTATACGCTTTCTATGTCAATATTTTTCTTAAAAAACGTCTCATCCTATTCAAGTTTAATCTTATTAAATTAAGATTCTTTTGCTTATGTTAATAAGTAGGATAATACAAGAAAATATGGATTAGGCCAAATCCTACCAAAATGGTCCCCTTAATACAATTTTTATATTCAATAGAAGATGGTTAATTGGTTATGTACAAATTTATTAATGAGAGTCATAGCAATATCAAAAATGACAGGTTGTTTAGAAATTTAATGGTAGAGATAGGATAAATTATCACTGTTAAAATGAGCTAAATTTAATGGTTAGTTCATTTATTTATTTAAATAGGTAAATTTTATCTTTAAAATTTAACGGCTAAATTTAATGGTTAGTTCGTTTATTTATTTAAATAGGTGAATTTTGTCTTTGAAATTAAGTCTGTTTAGTTTTGGACTAAACAAGATGAATCCGATTAATCTAAAAAAAAATGACGGGTTAAACGGACTAATTTGCGAGTTAAACGGATGACCCGTTTATTTTTTTACATTTTTTTAAAAAATAGCACTTTTAACCGATATTTCTCTCGATTCAACCTGAAAATTCGACCTATTAACTAAAAAAAATATTATTTTTAATCTAAAAGTAATATTTTTTGTCAAAATATTTTTCAGAAAATAAAATAAAAAGATAAACGGGCTGTCCCGTTTAACCCATCGGACTGACCATAAATGGTCAAGAATGAAAAATTATAACTCACAAATGAAGCGGGTTTAAACGTTCCAACACATTTAACCTACGAGTTTAACGGACTAAACTTAAATAGACCGGACTAACCAGTTTGACAATCCTAAAGATAATTAGTAAATAGGAGTTAACTGAGGGGTTTATTAGTAAATATGATAAAATACTGATTTAGATTTTTTTTTTAGTATTTTTTAACATGACAAGTTAAAGATTAATCCATCATAAATTAAATTTTTATTTAATAGTTTGTTATTAATTAATAAATTACTGTATATACAATATAAAATTTAAATTTCTAACATTTATTTAAACGAACGAGTAAATTAAATTAATTACTATTTTAGATTATTAATTAGTATGATATAATTATTTAGGGTATAAATATATAAATAAATCTATACTGTTGTAATAAGAGAGTGAATTGTACCGAAAAATTAGGGATCATAGGATCAAAGAATATTCTCCCTTTATTTTACGAAAAAAAAAGAGAAATAATTTAATATTTAAATAAATAAATAATCTCTTTTTTAGGTAATCACTTTTTAAAGGATCTTTTAAAAAAGTAAAAGTAATTTAATGTTTGAATATTTTATATAAAAATATTTTTTTATTTAATAATTATATTTGGGTATAATAATATAAAAATATTTTTTTATTTATTTATTATGTTAAAAATATTTTTTTAAGTAAAAAATTTGTTTAAAAAAGATGTAAATTGTAATTTTTAAAAATATATTTTTTATTTTTATATTATTTTTATTTTTATTACTAAAATTTTGTCAAATACACTAAAAATTACAAATAATTTTTTTATCAAAAAAAAAACTTTTTTTTTAACAACTTAATAGTGACATTATAGTTAACATATAATAAAAGAAAATAAGAAAAGTAAAAACTAACTAATTATATACATCATATTCTCTTTGACAAAGCAAAAAGAGTGACCACATCATTATTATTATCTGAAAATTTGTTGATCATCTAATTAAACTTTAATTTTTTATAATGTTTACTTTAAAATTAAAATTCATATATTTAAAATTATGATTTGAATTTTATTTTTTTCTTCTACTTGAAACAACAAAATTAGAAATTATTTCTAAAATGTATTTAGTACTTGTTTGGGCGCCATTATTTTAATAAAAAAAAAATTTTAATGAGAAAATATTCTTTTTTATTTTTTAGCGTGTTTGGCAAATTTCTAGTACTAAAAGTAAAAGTATTAGAAAAATAAAAAAATATCTTTTTTAAAAAGCTGTAATTTACATCTTTTTTTAAAAGATTTTTTTTTAAAAAGGATATTTTTCATGTAATAAATAAACAAAAAATTACTTTTATATTATTTACCCACATATAATTGATAAATAAAAAAATTTTTTTGCATGAGATATCCAAACATAAAATTACTTTTACCTTTTCATAAGATTTTTTAAAAAAAAAATAACTAAAAAAAAGATCTTTTCTTAAAAACTCACCCAAACAAATCCTTAGGCGATATATGAGAATATAATCCAACATAAATTTTGAATTTAAATAAAATATGTAAAAGACTAATAACTATTAATTAAATCATCTCCCCTTTAATCTCAGCTTTAATCTCATAATTTTTTTTAGCACTAGTATTATTTGTGAGTGGACAACATAAATTAAAAGGAACCAATGAACCATGGTCTTATCCCAAGTTAGGTAATCAACTATAATCACATTTTGATTTTAGGCATCCACTTTAACAGACAACTAGATTTAGATATGTGCAATGGATGTAAATTAATATTATAAATTTTTTGTTTATAATTTTTTAAAAATAATCTATATAATTCTTAAAACAAAAATTATATCATAATAAATTCTATGAAAATAATGATAGCAAAAAGTGATTTAGTTATTTATATTTTGTATATTAAAGTATTTGCTTTAGCAAATATTTGAATTTGTGAATTATATTTTTACACAGTCACATAAAAAGGTAATCCCTACATCCTTACAGAATTATAATTAAAAATAAATAACAAAGTTCGTCATATATAATTTTTTTAGTATTGTTGTATTTGATTATTTTGTATATATAACACTAAATAAATTTATAAAGAAAATACAAATTATGGTATAATTTTGATCTTGTGCCAAAATTAAAAGTAGTTGAAAAACTTTTTGACAATAAAAAATTATAAAATTGATGAAGTAATAATGCAATAACAAGAGTAAGAGTGTTGATTATAGACTATAATAATACATCATTTGAATATTTATAACTAAAAATTATTGTTATTATTACAATTTTAATATAGACGTAAATTATATTTAACTATTATTTTATAATTAAAATATTTAATGATTCATAATAAATTTAATTAATTAAAAGAATAATTTTTTTTGTAAGAAAAGAAAAATTTTCAATAAAAGATACTCATTTAAAATGAGTAACATGATCTAATAATAAAAGAATTAATAATTATTATTCATTTAAAATAATTAAAATGATATAATAAAAAATAATTATATAACATAAATTTATTTTATAATAATTTAGTATATATTAATTTTTATATAATAAAAATAGATGTTATTTTCAAGAAAAATATATATATAAAATATATATATATATAAGAAAGGAAAGTGTGGAACTGTCCATAGCACAGTGAGGTCAAAAGCGTAACGATTGGTCATTGGATGCTACTATCATGGTTTGTATGTATTCTTCTTGAGTAGTGTTATTCCCATGAAGTTATCATTCGCTTTCACTTCAAACTTTCTTGAACGTAACAAAGACGATAAAGCATTCCCATTATCAGTACCTTTCCTTTCCTTTCTCCTCCTTCTCCTCCTCTTTTTTCTCCCTTTTCTCTTTTTCATCACCATCTATCATCATTAAAACTTAATTTAATAACTGATAGTATACAATTTTTTATCTTAAATTATTTACACCCGTTTTTATAGATAATTATTTTTGTTATTGTACCATTTTAAAATTATCTTATATATATTAATAATATATTAAAATTAAATTGTTTATCATAGTTATTTAATTTCTTTTTCAAACGTAAGTGCTAACTAAGTGCTTAAAGAACACTACTAAGCATGAAATGGCAACGACAAATACATTGTATTCTATTGAGATCGATATAAGATGGCAGATTATAATCGCCTTCTTGTGTAGCAAGAATATAATATGCATGGCAAGTTGGCAACCCATTTTATTTGTGAATGGGTCAATGGATGGGGTGAGTACTATGGTTTCTTTATAGATTTTCATATTTATCTGAATTATCAACAACAATAATAATAATGTGCGGTAGTGGTTGCTATTTCATTTTCTTACTAATAATAGTAAAAATATCACTTTCTAAACACATTAATGTTTCTCAATAATACAAACAGATGACATGCGAGATGACATGATTGAAGACCAAGTGCCGAGTCCATCCTCTGAAAGCAGAGAGCAATTCAATTACAAAGCCGTGGATATAGGATCGGAATTATATGATGTCATAATTAACAAAACTTTTTGGGGCATTATTGTTGAGGTATACACAAGTATGAGATATCAAGCTTTATATTGGTTAATAATGGATTATAAGTCTAAACTTTATTATTTAAAAAAAAAAAAACAAATAGAGCTCAAGACATAAATGGAGTGAGCAAACAGATAAAAACCAATTGTTCTTGCGTGGTTGAACTGGGTATGGCTCATCTATTTCGACGGTCGATTCCGAACTTTCTCTCTTGAGTCCGAGTTTTTTGTCCAGAGAATATGCTTTGATGTATAGAAAAGAAAATAAAGAGAGGAAAGCACTTGCAAAAGATACTCCGATACTTAAGTCAGTTCAATATATTTAGAAAAATCCTGCCTTGATAAGAATGTCTTACCTTCTTTATATGCGAGGTCAAATTTAAAAGTTGCATTTTCAAAATTTATTTGCATTGAAGAAGATTGATATTATGTCAGGACATTATGATATTTGTTTTATATATGAAGCCGAATTATAATCGTTGGAGCAATTCATAATGTAAGGCCGAGTTATAACGCTCTATCTGAGCTATAACGTTTGAGACCGAGTTATAACATTTGATTTTATAATAACCATATCATATTCCCCAAGATTGGCCTGATGATTTTTTAATAAAACAAGTTGAGGTTTTTGGTAAGTTATAACTCGACGAGTGTGACGGTTATGGAGCCTCCAATTCAACATACTTTATTAAAAAAAAATAAAAGTTAGAGGTAGCAATAAATGGTTAAAAGAAAAACTAAGCAAATGAAGAGAGAGAGATATTAAATGGCATTTAGATAAGTGTTTTGGCTTTTTCACTTTTCAAAGTCATCAGTATCGTTTGATGTGATTGATGGTATCTACCATGATGGAACTGAACCGCTTGGTTAAAGCTGATTTTAAATGTGAACTTGGAATTCAAAATGACTTTGTTTACAGGAATTCATTTCTTACAAAACATGTGAAAAAATTTTGATAAAGATATGAGTAAAAGAGGTAAGTATACATTTCTGTTTTATTTGTTTCTTTTCTTCTTCTGCTTTTTGTTTTCTGGTCCGTGGACAATGGATTTTGAAAAGGAGAAAAAGACAGAGATTGACTGATCATATGAGTGGGTGAGTGAGGATGTGAAGATTAAGGGTTCACTGTTTGTGGATAAGGAAAGTGTCAATAAGGTGGACGTTACAAAGATAGTGAGGGAGGGTTCTAGAGTCCGGGTGGAGTTGTTACCATGTTCTAGGGCAAATCGCGTGTTTCATAGGGGAATGGGTATGAATTTTTTTTATATGCATAGTTGTGTGTTGGAGAAATTGTGTGTCAAGCTCCCATTTACAAGCTTTGAGTGCAATGTCCTAAACCAATTGAATTGTGTTCTGTCACAGCTTCCCCCTAATGGGGGTCTTTCTTGCGGTGTTTTGAGATTTTAATGGAGTATCTCGAAGAAAAAGCTTCTTTGGAATTGCTTTTCTCCTTGTTTCAGGTGAAGGGTGTTTGAAAAGGGGTTAGATGAACTTGAATAGTACACTCGGCTTTGTAGTTTTTAAGTTGTATAAGTCGTCCTTCAAGGATTTCAAGGAGATGTTTTTAAAAGTGAGAAGTGCAGAAGAGATTTTTTTCATTCTATTTGGATGAAAATTTAGGTGAAAAGTTTTCTTTCTTTTGGTATTCTGAGCCTCAACATATTTTGGGTTTTGAAAAGATTAGTCAGAAAAATAAGTATTTTATTGAGTATTTGGTTGAGGGTATTGACAAAAAATATTTAATTTCGATTTTTGATTTACTTTCATGGGAAGAAGATAAACAATCTGTAATGAACTATTTGGGTAAGATTAATCAGTTATGAAAATTATGTTGTTGTTGATCCGAGTATTTTGCTAACAATGGTTTTTGTTTTTACTAAAGGTTTCGCCCGCCAGTTTAAGAGCTCGTTTCAAAAGTAAAAACATTGAAAAGGAACCGTGGTTTAGGAGGTGGGAAAGGTGAGGTGGAACAACCTCGGCCAAGGCGAAAGAAAGTCATTTTTAAGAAAAGAAAATCAGACTTCACTGATGCTGACTTATTAAGAGACTTATCTGAGAGGGGGAAGGAGATACCTCTAGAGGAACTTACTGCTTTTGTGGATAGCCAAAAGAAGCTTCATGGTTTCGCCGGTGATATTGATGGGTCCACTTTTTGGGTGAAAGAGTTCCCTTTTATGGTGGTGACTGACGAGGCTTGTCAATCATCGGCCGATGTGGCCCTGGCAAATGAAGTTGGAGATGTTGCCATTGATCAATTCATGTAGGTATATTTTTTTTGGCTTGTTGCTTTTGATTTGATGTGGAATGATTATGTTCTTGTTATACTTTAGGTGGTTGGCTTGCGCTTGGAGAGTTTTGGTAAGAGCCAAGAAGTGAAATATAAAAAAATGGTAGGGCAGGCCGAGGAGCCTAGTAAACTGAAGGAAGAGTTATCTGTAAAGAAAAATTTGATTTCGGAGCTAGAGGCTAAGCTGCTTAAAAAAGAAGAAGAGTTGAAATTGATGAAAGATAAGTATGATAAAGAAGTTGAGTCATTAAAGAAGAAAGAGGCTTATCTAAATAGTATGAAGGATCAAGTGATTGAGGTCATTGTCAAATTAAAGGAATTGGAGAAAAGTAGGCAGATAGAGATTCTTGTTTCTTTTGTCGAGGGATTTGAACGTGCGGTTTTTATAAGCAAAATTTTTAATGACTGACCACGATTTTTTTTTGATGGAGCTAGGGAAAGTTGTTTAAGATGGAGCCTTAGTTGATGATGAGGAAGAAGCTGAGGATGGAGATGATAATTTGGGTTAATGGTTGTAGTAGTTGTGTTTTGATAGTTTGAACGTTTGAACCTTGTTCTTCACTAGTTTTTGGTGATGTTAAAAAAATATTGATATTTTTCCGAGTATAATTTCTTTTGGTATAACACTTATTATGTTTTGTGATCTGATAAGTATTTTCCTTTTGAGACTTGAATAGTGTGGATTGACTGAATGGAGAATGCAGGTTTTCATGTTCTCTTGATAGATTATGTTGTTAGAAATTTGACTGACAGCTATCATTGACGATAGTGTGAATTTAGTTCCAAAAATGCTAACATTAATGGATTGGATTGTAATGCGAGTTAGAGCGTTGGTCTGATATAATATTTGCATGACATAAGTATTTGGATAGTTATATCTCGGCGAGATATAGGTTGGAATATAAAATAGAAAACATAATTAATAAATAACACTCGTGTCATAATGGACATGTATGTAACATTTGTTTTGACCTTTGTTTACAAAGGTGCAGGTAGGCTAACCTCGTTAAAATCTCTCCAAGAAAAACTCTTTTTTTAGGAAAAATCTTGTGAGTAAGAAAAAGAGTACTAGCATGTCCCTGAAGCTTTAAATATGAGATACTTCATGTGTTGGGTAGGGTCGTACCATTTAAGGATTGTAGTTTGTATGCACTGTTTTCTAAGGTTTCAATAACTTGGAAAGGACCTTCCCAATTTGCGACTAATTTTTCATGTGCTGGAGGTCGTCTAGATTGTTCGTTTTTCCTTAGTACTAGATCGTTGACTTGAAAAGATCAGGGATGAACTTTTTAGTTGTATCGCCGAGCTATATGTTGTTGCATAGCTCGGTGTCGGAGGGTTGCTGTTTCTCTGATCTCTTCTATAATGTCTAAATCAAGTTGACGAGTAGTATCGTGTAAATGTTGATCGGTGAGTTGAGTTTGGAGGGATGATTGAGAGACCTCTACAGTGATCATGGCTTCGGATTCATATACCAATCTGAAAGGTTTTTCCTTGGTCGTTGAGTGGATCGTAGTATTGTAGGCCCATATGACTTCTGCTATTAGCTCGGCCCACAATCTCTTAGCAACGTCGAGTTTTTTCCATAAGGCATGTAGGATGACTTTGTTTGCCACCTCTGTAAAGACATTTGTTTGCGAGTGTTCTACGGAAGAGAAGTGTTGGACGATTTTTAGATTCTGCAAAAAAGATTTAATTTTTTATCAGCAAACTAGTGACCATTGTCAGTGATAATGTGTCGAGGTATGCCAAATCTGCATATGATATTTTTCCAGACAAAATATATAATTTGTTGGGATGTTATCTTTGCCAAAGGTTGAGCTTCAATCCATTTTGAAAAATAATCGATGGCGACTATTAAAAATTTTACCTATTTAGGGGCCAAAGGGAAAGGGCCGAGGATATCTAGCCCCCATTTATAAATTGGCCAGCTTACCTTAGAAAAATGTAACACTTCAGTTGGAACATGCGTTATTGTAAAGTGATTTTTACAATTAGAGCAAATTTTTACTTTAGTATTGCAATCTTGTTGTAATTTTGGCTAGAAGAATCTGGCACGCAGTATCTTGGAGGATAAACTCTGGGCTCCGATGTGTATTCCGCAGATATCTTTATGAGCTTCTGATATAGTTATGTCGGACTCTGACCTAGATAGGCATTTTAGCAAAGGACGAGAAAAGCCTCGTCTGTATAAACAGTTATCAAGTAATGTGAAGCAAGATGCTTGACGTCGGAATTTCCGAGCATTAGTAATGTTTGCTGCTATTTCTCTAGTTCTAAGGAAGTGGATATATGGGGACCGCCACTCTGCATCCTGAGTTAAACTCAACACTTCTGTTAGTTCAATGCTTGGTTTAAGCAATGTAGATTGATATAGGGAAGAAGTGCGTGATTGTACACTGGAGAGCTTAGACAAGATGTCAGCTCAGTGATTTTGTTCTCTTTATATGTGAAGGATTTCAAATTTTGAAAAATTAGAGATAAGAGTTTTAACAATAGCTAAGTATCTTGCCAACAACTGATCTTTTACTTAGAATTGATCATTTACCTGTTGTACAACCAGTAAAGAGTTGTAACACCCTAAGTTAAATTCTATCTTTGAAGGCCCTTAGATAGGGTGTCACCCTTGATAGAAAATCAATAAACTCAATCGTTATGCAAGGAAGGAGGAAAATACGCATGAAGTTTTGCGTAGCAATCAAATAGCACTGAAAAGACAGAATTGAATAGACTCAAAGAAGTTCAAGCAAATAGAATAACAGCAAAATTCCCAAGAGTACGATTCTAAAAGAAGAAAGTGCTTAAAAGTAATTATGACAAAAGGAAAAGAAACCAATTTATCCTAACTAATTTCGTCGAAAAAACTCCCGTCCTTGTGTCATATCCTATCCTTGATTAGGACCCTTCAGTCTTTCATGAATCGGGGGACTAGCAGTCCTCTTCCAACATTTTTCCGTGCGGTGCAGATATGATTCCATTGTGTGGGGTGAACTAAGATCTGACGGGGTGCCGAAGTGGGGGAATAGGGCACGTACTCCACCTTTGGACTTCCGCAAAAGGTCAACTCCTCCTCTGGATCCTCCTCTATTAGGTCCTCCTCTTGGCTAGGGCTGTCGAACTCCTCTCCTTTTGTCTCGGAATCTGATTCGAGATATACCACCTCGGGTGACCGTTTCTTGAGTACTGAAGTGTTCATATCTAGGAAGGTTACGACAGGCAGTTGGGAGTCTCTTTCTACGAAATCTCGACCTAAGTAGACAATTTGGAGCACGGTAGTAGTGGTCGTAACTACCCACGCATACTTCAAAGGATCATACTCAGAAGTTACCCTCGAGAGGTGTTGCATCGTCTCTATCCGCCGTGCCATGTTCTTCTGGAGATAGTATAGAAAAAAGAAGGGATGAGAACTTAAAAAGTCTTAGTAAGAGTGCTATGAAACACCTCCATATCTATCCCCAGCCCACATGCGGGATTTAAAAATCATATGGCATGGCATGTATTATGAACCTTTCTTGTAAAACGTAAAATATAATAGGCATAAAAGAAAAGCATGTAATATTGACATAGGCAAGTCAAATAGAAAGGATAATAACTTATGAAACATCAATATAATCATAACTTAAGAAAGTAACCATAAAAATATCATTATAATCAAACTTTCCTTTATACTTCTCCTTTCTTAACTTGTAGCTTTTATGGAAGGTATTGAGTTCAAACCGGTATAAAAATGGGAATCCCCTTTCCTTACCAAAGGTTCTTATCCCGAACGTTTTGGCTATCGCCTTTCCTTACCGAAAGATCATCTCGATTGATCACTCTTTCTTACCGAGGGATCATATCGATATCTTGTCTTTGGGGGTTACCTTCCCTTACCGAAGGATTATTTCCTCAGTTCAATTAACAAATGGGGTTGTTTAGGCATACACAAGAAGGAAATCATACAAGAAGAAAATCATGCAAGAAGATGGACAAATATGATGATGAAAGGGACATGTGAAATAATGAAACCCTACTTATATGGCACTGAATATGCATGTACTCTCTAATTAAAGAGATAATAGCACAAATTGAAAGATCATATTAAAGTACATAAAATAGGGCATTTTAATAATTGAACAAAGCTTTATAAAAGGATATGTACTCTTCACTCAAAAGGAATATTAATAACATAATGGCATTAATTAAAGGATCATATAAATGCTCATAATGAAAATAGGGCATATTAAATAATTGAACAAAGCTTATAAAAGGGTATGTACTCTTGACTCAAAAAAAAAATATTAATAACATAATGGCATAAATTAAAGGATCATATAAATGCTCACAATGAAAATAGGGCATATTAAATAATTGAACAAAGTTTGTAAAATGACGTGTATTAATGGCTTAAAAGGAAATGGATAACATAATGGACAAACATGATCTATGTGGATAAAGGAAAGAAAAAAGATGAATAATGCCATAAGACACGCAAACATGATAACATGCATAGATGGTAAAAAATAATAATGGAGCAAAATACATACAAAACATAAAAGTAAAAAGAATAATTTCCTACTCTTTTTCTAACGCCTCTTTATTGCCTATGAGCTTGCCTCTTGTATTTGCACACATAATATTTTTGTAGAGAGAGAAGGGGGAGGATTAGTGTTTGAGAGGGATGATCTTCTACCTATTGGTATACCCCTATTTATATACTTTTGGTAGTAGGATGGTTGGGATAATTTTAAATTCAAAAGAAGGGTGGTTATTAGATTCCTATCCATAACTCAAAATTCTAAGCCTACCTCCTAACTGATTTTCAAATTTCGAATTTAATTTTGTTTTTAGAAGGGGTGAAGGGCGATTGTTACATTATCACCCCCGTAAGAAAAGAATTTGTCCCCAAATTTCACGTCCTGAATTGGTCGATGAGGGTTATTAGATAGCTTTGGTGTCCTGTCGGTAATCTCTTACTGTTGGAAAGGTAATAAAATCTCATGATGATCGTTACCTGTAAACTAGTCCGGAAACTTCTGTCTCATGTCCGCCTCTATTTCCCATGTGTAGTCCCCTGAATTGTCACTACCCCATGCCTCTTTTACCAGTTGTATCGTCTTGTTTCTTAGTTGCTTCATGCTTTTGTCTACAATATTCACGGCTGGTAGATCAAAAGTCAGGTCGTCTTTGATTGTTACATCCTCTCGCTGCAACACATGGCTTGGATCGTATTGGTATTTTCGGAGTTGAGACACATGTAACACGTTGTGTAGTCTCGACACATTCGGTGGTAGGGTGAGATGGTATGCTGACTTTCCTATGCGCCGAAGGATTTGAAATGGACCCAAGTACTGGGGGCTTAATTTATGCACCTTAAGAGCCCTTCCTACCCCGGTGGTGGATGTGATTTTTAGGAACACATGATCGCCTTCCTGAAACTCGAGGGGTTTTCTTCGTTGATCTACATAACTCTTTTGTCTGGGCGGTACGTATTCTTTCCCTTATCCTTTTGATATCCTCTGTGGTCTGTCTTACTAATTCTGGTCCTAAGTAGCCTCTCTCTTCTGGTCCATACCAGCATAAAGGAGATTGGAATCTTCGTCCGTAAAGTGCCTCATATGGTGCCATCCCAATGCTAACATGGTAGCTATTGTTATAAGCAAACTCGATCAGTGGTAGGTGACTCTCCCACTTCCCTGGTCTGTCTAGGACACAATCTATTAACATGTCTTCCAATGTCTGGATGGTCTTTTTTGTTTGTCCATTTGTCTGGGGATGGTATGACGTGGTTAAGCACAATCATGTCCCGAATGCCTTTTGCAACGCGTTCCAAAACCTAGAGATGAATCTTGGGTCTCTGTCCGAGACTATGGTTGATGGTACCCCGTGTAACCTCACGATCTCTTTGATGTATAGTGTGGCTAGTCTTTCCGATGAGTCGGTCGCCTTGACTAGTAGAAAATGGGCAGTCTTTGTAAGCCGGTCTACAATAACCCATATGACGTCACGTCTTGCTTGAGTACGAGGTAGTCCCATGACAAAGTCCATCGATATGCCCTCCCACTTTCATTCTGGGATGCCAAGGGGTTGCAATACCCCCAATGGTTTCTGGTGCTCAATTTTTATCTTCTGACAAACCAGACATTTATTCATGATCGTAGCCAAATTCTTTTTCATCCCTGGTCACCAGAACATCTTCTTCAAATCATGGTACATCTTTGTCATGCTAGGATGAATTTTAAAATCTCTTTTATGGGCTTCTTTCGCAATCTTGTTTTGAAGATCGCCTCCCCTTAGGACACATATTTGACCTTGGTATTTCCATACATTGTCCTCTCCTTCGGTGAAGCCTTTCAATTTTCCTTTCTTGAAAAGGTGTAGGGTTTCTTGGAAGTCTGGGTCGGAGCTCTGTGCCTTAGTTATTTACTCCTTGAATTGACTTGCCACTGTTAGGTGGCTCAAACGTATGCTCTCTGGAGCGAGAGTGACTTGTAAGTTCATGTCTCTGAAATTCTCTACTAACTCTGCCATGATGCCTTGATTACCTTTCGACTCAAAGCGTCAGCCACCAAGTTAGCCTTTCCCGGGTAGTTTAGAACAAAGTCATAGTCTTTAAGAAACTCCATCCATCTCCTTTGTCGCATGTTGAGTTCCTTCTGGTCGAACAAGTACTTTAAGCTCTTGTGATCGGAGAATACTTGAAACCCAACTCCATACAAGTGATGCATCCATGTCTTCAGTGTAAATACTATCGTGGCTAGTTCAAGGTCACAAGTTGGATAGTTGGCTTTGTGGGTCTTTAGTTGCCTTGACGCATATGCTACTACCTTCTTGCATTGCATTAGTACGCAACCCAATCCCTGTCCTGAGGCATCGCAGTAAACTTCAAAATCCATGTCGGGTTAGGTAAGACTAGAACTGGGGCGGATGTCAAGCGATCTTTTAACTATTGGAAGCTATTTTCGCAATCTAGTGTCCAAATAAACAGAGTATCCTTCCTGGTTAGGCGAGTTAATGGTAGGGCTAGTTGGAAAAACCCTCTTATGAATCTTCTATAGTAGCTTGCCAGTACTAAAAAACTCCTTATTTCCGTCACTGATGTCAGCCTTTCCCAGTTTAGTACAGAGTCTATCTTACTTGGATCTACTGATATTCCGTTGCCAGAAACCATATGTCCAAGAAACTGTACCTCCTTCATCCAAAACGCATACTTGGATAGTTTTGCGTACAACTTTTTCTTTCGAAGGGTCCCCAATATTACACGCAAGTGCTCCTTATGTTCTTCTTCCGTCTTGGAGAAAATCAAAATATCATCTATGAATACCATCACAAAACTGTCAAGGTAAGGTCAAAAAATTTTATTCATGTAGTCCATAACGACGGCAGGAGTATTGGTCAACCCAAAAGATATTACTGTAAACTCGTAGTTCCCGTATCTTGTTCGAAAAGCTGTCTTTGAAATGTCTTTCTCTCTTACCCTTATTTGATGGTACCCTGATCTCAAGTCAATCTTAGAGAACACCGTTGCACCTTGTATTTGATCCATTAAGTCATCTATTCTTGGGAGGGGATACTTGTTCTTCACCGTGATTTTGTTGAGCTGTCTATAGTCTATGCAGAGACGCATATTGCCATCTTTTTTCTTCACAAACAATATCGGAACTCCTCATGGAGAGACACTTGGTCTAATGAATCCCATTTGCAGTAGTTTTTCTAGTTGGTTCTTCAGTTCAGTGAGCTCCAACAGAACTATCCGGTAAGGGGCTATGGAGATTGGCCCTGTCCCAGGTACCAATTCTATAGAGAACTCAACTTCTTGTTTTGGGGGAAAGGAGGGTATATCTTCGGGGAAGATATCTGAGAAGTCTCATCTACTGGTATCTCACACAAATTTTGATTGGAGTCTGTTTTCACCGAAGTTAACAAGGCATATCCTCGCCTTATACCTGTACCTTTGGAGGGTCTTAGGGAAGTAATGGGAATGTCACTTGTATTTTGTATGGATTGAGAAGGATTGTTGGCAAAGTGTACTTCCCAGGCATTTGGAAGTTCATGATATTAGTAGTAAATGGTCCAACAGCATTGTCGAGCTCATTTTCTTCATCGGCTCGCCGACCTTCTTCATGCAACTGAGTTTCGGAGACATGTGTTGGATAAGGGTTATGCTCTTCATCTTCAACTCGTTCGTCATTATTGTTATTATGCCCAATCCGAACATTGGTTAGCTCAGCTATTTGATTTGACATTCGTCAATTTTTCTATGCTTGTTGTAATTCCGTTACCATCCGAAGGATGGCGTGGGAGGAGACAAGTCAGCCATGATTGCGAGGGAGAGGTTTGGGCCTTGTAAGAAGAAATGGTTCTTTTACTTCAAGGCCCTACGGTGGGCGCCAATTATTCTTGCGTGGCTGGACTAGGTATGGCTCGTCTACTTCGACAGTCGACTCCGAGCTTTCTTTCTTGAGTCCAAGCTTGTTTTTTGAGTTTCCGAACTTTTTGTCCAGAGAATATGCCTTGATGTAGAGAGAACAAAGGGGGAGGGGGAAAGCATCTACAAAAGGCACTCCGATGCTTAAGTCAGTTCAATGTATTCCAAAAAATACTACCTTGACTTACCTTCTTTATATGCGATGTCACTTTCGACAGTTGCATTTTCAGAATTTATTTGCATTGAAGAAGATTGATATCATATCAGTACGTTATGATATTTGTTTTATATATAAAGCCAAATTATAATTGTTGGAGCAAGTCATAATGTAAGGCCGAGTTATAACGCTCTATCCGAGCTATAATGCCTGAGACCGAGTTATAACGTTTGATTTTGTAACATCCATATCACTAATAAACCAACATTAATGGAAATCACCTAGCAAGACAAAACTTATTCCATTGTCATCTTCGACATTTCCATCAACAACAAAAGGAATTCTTATCACACCTCTTCTCCTTGAAACTAAGAAATGACATGTTGATGGTTTCTTCTACACATTTTCTTTTATTTTGAAAAATCCTCCTATTCCTTTCCAACCAGATGTTCTACAATACTGCAAAGAAATATATCATTCACTTCTTGCGCTCCTCCTTCCTAATTGTTGTACTTGTCCAGTTTTAAAAATGTTCCTTTAAAGTACTGGAAAAGGATGATAGACTGCCAAATTCAGATAACCATACACACCACACATGCCAAGTAAATTCATAGTCAAGAAACAAATGGTGAACATATTCAACATCCTTATTACGTAATATACACACACTATCTTCTGAATTAACAATCCCAAGGCGAATTTTCTTGGTATTCATCCTACCTATCAAAACAAATTAGACAAACAGCTCCACTCTTGGAGGAACTAAGCCTTTTCAAATAGTCTTAGTGAAATTGTAACTTGTCACATCCTCCACAAGCGTTTCCACATGCAACACCTGCACAAATGAATTAGTAGAAAATATGCCTTGACTATCAAACATCTACACAACTCTGTCCTCTCTGTCAATAGCTAGTTTAACCGGTCTCAAAGTGTCATGTAATTGATTCACTACTTCTAACTCCCATTGGAATAGCTCTCGCCTCCATCGAAAGTTCCAAATATATTCTAACCCATTCCAGAACCCACAAACCCCCTATGACAGATCCTTTTTGGGTTAAAATCGAGAAGAACCTTGAAACCTTTCCTTCAAAGAACTACCATTTAGCCAGACATCCTCCCAGAATCAAGTTCTTCTACCATCACAACCTCCATGGACAACACAGTTATCATTTTCTCTCTTACATGTTGCTCCTTAATCTATAGCTGATAAATATCCTTTCATAGTCTCTCTCTAGTAGGTAATGTCTAGGTGGATAATAGGTCATTAGGATTGAAGTTATTGCAAGAACATGCCATATTTTTTCACAATGGACACTCCTCCTTTGAAAACATCCACCACCACTTAAACAAAAATGTTATGTCACGAACCATCGCATCTTCGACTCCTAAACCACCTAACTTCTTTGGAGCTTAAACCACTTCCCTTCTAACTAAAGCCATACCATTCCTACTATCCTCCTTGCTCTACAAGAATCTTCTCTAAATGAAATTAATTTCTCAGCAACAGCCTTTGGCAATTTATATAAGCTTAAATAATATACCGGCAAGCTATTCAATACTGCTTTGATGAGGACCAACTTTTTTACTTTGTTGAGCACCTTAGATTTTCATAAGCTGAGCTTCTCCTCCACTTTATCTATTATTGGCTTTCAATTTTTGACCAACCTCGAATTAACTTCTAACAAGATTCCAAGGTATTTGACCGAAAGAGTAGCTTCCTTACACCCCAACAAGCTGCACATACTTCATACATACTGTTGATCACAATTGATTGGGATTAGACTAGATTTGTCAAAATTAATACTTAACCCCGATATTAACTCAAAACAACACAGAATCCTCTTGTAGTTCTTAATAGTCTCCTTATCTGGCGGACAAAATAATACAGTGTCATCTGCAAACTGAAGAAACTAATAGAGGTGATATATGTCCGTTTCTAACTGTCTATCCAACCATTCTATGTAGGACATCAAGAACAAGTACAAACAAGAACGGAGATAATGGATCACTTTGCCTCAAACCTCTTTCCATCTTGAATGCTTCGTTGGTGAACCATTTATCAACACTGACATAAAAGTGTTCTAACATACTCCATAACCCACTCCCTCCATCTTCTCTCAAACTTCATCTTCTGCAATACAATATCCACAAAACTTCACTTGACTCTATTGTATGCCTTTTGAAAATCTAACTTGATTATTGTTGCTTCTTTTTTTCTCATTTTGAGCCAATGTATAGTTTCACACGCAATAAGCGCCCCATCAAGTATTTGTTGACCCTTGACAAATTCACTTTAAGTCTTTCCAACTAATCTTGGCATCACTAATCTCATCCTTCTAGCCATCACCTTCAAAATCACTTTATACACACATCCAACCATACTAATCGGTCGTAGGTCTTTGATCTCCTTAGCCCTAACGAACTTGGGTGTCAACGCAACCCATGTGACATTAGCTAGCTAATATCTGCCGATAACTTGGATGTTTGAAAGAATTCTGTCACAGCTGCCGTGAACTCAGTCCCAATCTCGTCCCAGCATTTCTTAATAAAATTCATGTTGTACCCATTATTTCCTGGTGCCTTAGATGATTCATAGTCCCACACTACCTATCTAATTTCTTCAACCGATGGCATCACCTCTAAAATCATAGAATCCTCTTTAGCTATCTTCTTCACCAGACCATCCCTAAAATCTACCATCGGAGTCTCCTCCTGATGATACAATTTCTTATAAAACTCTTTGATAACAATCTTATTATAACTTGATTTCTTACCAATCTTCTATTAATTACCAGTGCATCAATTCTGTTATTCTTCTTTCTTGTTGAAGCTATGTTATGAAAGTATCTGGTATTTTGACCATGTCATTTGTATGCCTAGATCGCGACATCTGTTTCTAATGCAACTCTTTTCTTACATACCATTTCTTACAGCAAGTCACTAACGCCTTTCTTCTTACCTCTAACGTTCCATCATATATCCCATTAGTTACCATGTCGTCTATCTTCTTGATCTCTTCTTCAAACTTTATGATTTTCCTATCTATGTCACCAAAATTTTTTATTTTTAATATGTAGAATAATTTTATAGAATTATTACCTTAAGAGTTTAAGTCAAAATGTGGTATGGTAATTAATCAATTTGGGTTAGTCGAGTGAGTAATTCACTCGTCTGCTTAAATAAGTAATTAATTTACTCGAATCACGTCTTGTGTATACCGTAATTTATTGGCTAACGATAAATTTTTAAACGGAGTTCGGATCTTTAATAAATTAGTTCTTTACTTGTCAGATTAAAAATACTACAATGAAAAAAGAAAACTAATTATTATGTAGTGTCAGGACCGAATCTCTACTTATTACTTTGTGAGGATACTGCTCCTATTAATATTTTAAAAAAATATATGAAAGTACATGTACAAATATATATGTCTTCCTATTAAAAAATTAAATGTGCTCCCATATTAAAAAAAATGACTTATTAAATTTTGTGTCAAAATATTCAAAATTTTGTTAACTTATACCATAAGGATATATTTTAAAAACACCATAAACATTTTGAAAAAAACATTAAAAAATTATTTTTTATATTTTAACGTATTAAATATATTAAAAATTCAAAAGCTTTCTATTATTATACTTTTAACATATTTTTTAGAGTACAAATTAGCTAATTCTTTTATTTTATATATATTTTAATTTTTAGAATTAAATTTTGATACATATTGTCAGTGTACAATAAATTTTCATGTGCATTTAATTAGGTTGTGTTTGTTTACAGGGACGAAATACTAAGACAGGGATATAGAAATACAAAATTATGTTTGACAGATGAGATATAGACAGAGACATTGTGTCCGAATTAGTATATTTTATGTCCATTTTAACAGAAAAGACACAGAGACACTAACAAGAGATGTAATTTATTTTTTATTTTTTTAATTATTTTTGTTAATTTTTCATAATTATTTTTTTATTATTATATTTTTCTTCTCAAATTTTTTGAATGAAAAAAATAAGAATAAATTGAATTTTCATAATTTGTTTTAGTTGATCATCAAACAGAATACAAGAACACTAAATTTTATGTCTCTATCAATTGTATCTTGTTCTCAGTGTCTTGTCTTATCTTATCCTATTCTCAAAAACAAATGCCGCCTTACAAAATGCCATGTCATAAAAAAATAACTATCCGTTAATAGATGTAATTGAATAACTCTATAAAATATTTTACACCGTTAGCACATTAAAATTAAACTCTAATTTGTATCTAAAAATATAAGATAAAAATATATATTAATTTAAATTAATAAAAACAAAACATTACCGTAGCATTATAAATTAATAAATTTATTTAACTGAAGTTTATATCCTTGATTTTTTTACTCAACTTTTTTATTATTATTATTATTATTATTATTATTATTATTATTATTATTATGTATTTAATTTATAAAAAATTGAATTAATAATATCATAAAAAATAACTATTTTTTATATTGATTATGTGAATGATTATTTAAAAAAATATGTAATTGAACAATTGTATAAAGTATTTTATACTGTTAATACATTAAAATTAAATTCTAATTTATATCTAAAAATATAAGATAAAAATATATATTAAATTAAATTAATAAAAAACAAAACATTACCATAACATTATAAATTAATGAATTTATTTAATTGAAGTTTATATCCTTCATTTTTTTACTCAAATTTATTATTATTATTATTATTATTATTATTATTATTATTATTATTATTTGTATTTAATTTATAAAAAAATTAAATTAATAACTACGTTATTAATTATTAATATATTAATAGTAATAATAAATAAATAAAAATTATTTAATATTTAATATTTTTATATTTTTTATATGATTTATTATTATTATTTTTATATACTACATAGTTGCCTTTACCACTTAAAATTTCTGAATATGTTATTGTGTAGTGTAATAATATAACTTGGATGTATATATGTAGTGTAAGAATTCACATTAGTAGTTATTTATTGAGTTAAGTATGATTTTGGTTCCTAAGTTTTAAGTTAATTTTTTTTTTTAACTTTTTTATGTAAAATTGTTTCTAAGCTTTAAAACTAAATTTTAAAATTGTCTTTTTTACTTAAATATTAAAATTTTAAATCAAATTACTTATAATAAAAAATTATAAAAAGAAAAAAAAGAAAAAATAGGAGAAAGAGAATGTTTCTACTCCTACAAAAGGAGAAAGAAAAAAGAAGAAGAAGAAGAAGAGAAAAAGGAAGAAGAAGAAACTGTCAACGATCCACCTCTGTCATTGTTTCTGCCGCTATTATCATACGATTTTGGTCCCTAAAATAAGAATGATTTTAAAACCAAGTTAAATTTTAAGAACGATTTTGTATACAAAAAAAGGTTCGAAACGAAAAAAAAAAAATTTTGATCTAAACCTTAAAAACTAAAATCGTACTTAACCCTTAATCTTTATCCATATTATTATTTGATATTTTTTTCGCATGTCAAACTTAAAGAAAAAAGAATAATAAACAAATAAAAGGTTGTTTTAGTTCTTTATAGTTTGAAAATTTTTGTCGCTTTAATATCAGAAATGTAGAAGTATGTAAATTTGTTAATCTCATAATCCATTTATTCCTCTTTTGTCTGAGATTTTATGTTGTAACTTATAACCATATATCGACAACAAAAAACAAGAAAGGTAAGCCTATGAATAAATTAATGTGGAAGAATTCTCCTCCGCAGACAGAACCAATCAATGTAATAAAAAATAATTATGTTCGGACATTTGAGATTTATAGGATTATAATTCTTTTTCATCATCAATTATTCTACACGAATCATTAAATAATAATGTTTTGGGTCAAAATAAAGTACCCTCCTAGCCAGTGGCGGAGCTTAGTTCAGATAAGGGGTGGCCATGGCCCCCCCAAACTTTTATTAAAAAAATTAGTAATACTTTTTTAAAAAATAAAAAATAGTTTAGTTTGCTCAAATATTTTATTATGACTTAAAATACTAAAATTTAATCTTCATCTTTTGCTTTTATTGTACAATAATTTTTAGTTTTAAACATTCAAAACTTATTGGATTTGAACTGAATTGACTGTATTGCATTTCACAACTCTCTATTCAATAAGCAACACTCTCTCTACCTTTGAGTTCAAATATAAAAAATTAGGTATTTTTTATTTATGTAATTTAATATTATTTTATATTTTACTGTTTATTTAATTTAATTTTTATATGATAAAAAATATTAGAATATTCAATAAGTATTGATATTATTGTATTTGTATAAATTGATAAAAAAAATTCAATAAATATTATAAATTTTAATATTTGTCTTTCTAATTTATTTTTTACATATTTTACCGGATATATATTCAAATTTTTATATAAAATAGTCATAAAAAATCAAAGAGTTGATGATGCATTTTTTAAGAAGAAAGCTAATATTCAAGAAGAAAAACATATAACTTTTATAATATTAACACCTGTAGATAGTTCTTCTACTTTAATGAATCACGAAAAAAGTAAGATACAACCTTCAAAAGTTTAAAGAGTTACATCTGATGAATTTGACCTTAATTCTTTAGAACGATACCCTGAAAAATGGCTTCAAATTTGGCAATATTACCCAAATCAGAGAGATGAGGTTAGACGAGCTTATCTTAAATGGGATCCATATTAAAAGTATCTTGACAATTATCTTCTATTTGGCCCCCAAAATTTCGTTTCAAACTCCGCCACTGCTCCTAGCAGTTGTTTTACATGTGAGACAGAAACTTGAAATAACTTATTAAAATAATGTGTAAACAAAAAATTAATTATTATATGTAGAAATATATATTTAATATTTAGTTTTTTTATTATACTATTCTATAAATAAGTTTGATTATTTATTTATTGTATATTTAATTATTTTATTATAAAAAAATTATTTATTTTGTTAACAAATTATTTAATTAAAAAAATACATAAACTATGTATAATATAAATATATATAAATAATATATAGTAGTTAATTTTGTAGCTAGTTTTTAGTATACAAAGGAGCATTTTTGTTAAACAAAAACTAATAAAGCCAAAAGATTTAAGATGTTAACTAAAATAATTTTAAAATGTTGAAAGAAAAAGAATAATTTTAAAAAATTTAAAAGTTGACAAAATTATTAAATGTAGATTTTACTATATAATATAAGTATATATTCACATTTAATTTGCCATCTCAACTTTTATTATTTATGTCAATGTTTACATTTTTTTTATCATTTTGATATTTTAAAATTATTATTTTTTTGTCAACATATGAATCTTCTCTAACAATTTTTTAGCAGTTTATAGGTGATTTAACAATAAAAATTAGTGTTATATTTATTCACTTTCCAAAAACAAGAAAGAAATTTTACAGGCACGAGAGGCCGCTTCGATCCAAACAAACGAAGAAGAATAAATGCTCTCTCTAAGATAAATTAGATTCTTGATCTGTACATGTGTCCCAAAATAAAAATTAGATTCCACCTGTCATCATCCAGTTAATAAAGGACTATATTCTTATTACCAAAAGAGAAAAATAAAGGATTATATTCTTATGCAAGTTTACTTTATACTTGTTCTACGAGTTTAATTTAAGGATTACAATTAAGTTTTATTCTTTTTTCAATGTAAAATATAATTACTTTTGTTAGTATAAAAAAATTAAAAATACATAATTGAATGTTCAATAATATATATATTTTTAAACAATAATTATTCATAAATATTAAATCTATAACTAATTATTACCAATTAGAGTTGGTTCAAGTGACATATGTTTTATCCCTTTAAGAAAATGGTTTGGATTTAAGTGCCGTGAATTAAAAAAATAAAATGAAATTTCCCCTAAAAGAGTTAACTATATATCATAAATCATAATACAATTAATGTGAATGAGATGTTTAAGGTCGAATAAGATCATATATTGGATTGTGTGGTTCACAGTTTTCACAGCAAAATCCATAACTAACACCCACCATATATAAATAATCTTGTCTCATACTGCGCTGAATTGTGGTCAATGTAAGTTCTACAATTCATCCTAACGAAAGAAAATGAGCCAACTAATAATAATAATAATAAGTGTTACAAGAAAATAATCGAGATCGTAGAAAATATATTATATATATATATATATAAATTGAATTTTTGCATGAATCTTGTGGAGTTAGCTAGCTAGGCAGTGACTGTTATATCAGCATGCACTTTGAAAAAGTAAAAAGTTAGAATATCATAAAAAAATAAAAATAAATAATATTAATTAATGCATGCTAGGAGCTTCCTAAGATGCCTTTAAATATCACACACCATGGCGAGTGTTTGTGACATCATTACATTGGGGCCTGCCTCTAACTGTAAACCCTCTTTGTATTCACATAACAAACATGGAAGCAGCTCTGTCTACTAGCACAACAATGTCCCCTTCTACCACCAATGGTGGAACCTCATCTTTTGCCAAAACCTGTTTCCATGGGGTTAATGGCATTTCAGGTTTGTTATTCCACTTTCTTTTTCTCATTTTCTTCCTAGTAAAGCTAAAAATTAACCTTGAATATATAGTATTTCATTATTTTTAGTGAGACTTAAAGTCAAGTACAAAATTTATTCATCAGCAACTATATACTTATGCTTTCTTTTCTTAGTTATTATATAGAGGTGAAGAGAATGGATTATATATTCTAATTAAAAGTTTCCAAATTAGTATATCCTATGGCATATGGGAGCACTTGAGATCTGCATGCATCTCACATATATGTAATCTAGTTTATGGTGCCTATCATATCTAAACTCACTCAAGGATTCTGTTTGCAACTTGAGGAATTTATATTCACAAACATATACCTATTAATTAACTATTTCAAAAACTTTATATCTATATTCGTAGACATTAAACACCTATTTTTCTTATTTCTTCTTTCTTTTAAAACAAATTTAAAAATTTTAATAGAAAAATCTAAAAATTGAAATAAAAATTTGAGAACTTTTACTTAATATCACTGAACATATATGTGTAAAAAAAGTGATGATATATGATTGATTTAATTATTATTATTATTGATAAAATTTAGAGGACCACCACTTTTATTAAAATTTGATTAGTACTTAACTAATAAAAAAAATGAACAATTTTATATTAATAGATATAATTTTATATTATTAAAAATATTATTAATAATTATTTAATAATTATAAATCACAAAATTTACTGATTTTAGTATTTATTATTATTATTATTATTATTATTATTATTATTATTATTATTATTATTATTCACCTTATTATTATTATTATTTGAGGAAAGATAGTAAGATACGGAAGGAGAAGCTACAGGCCTATAGCCCCGGAGTTCACGAAAAAGAAACACTCTTTTTAATGATCACTTTATGTGAATTAATACTTTGTCTCAACTCACGCATAAAGTTGTTGAAAATAATAGATGGAAATAATAAAAAATTATTTTCTTTTTCTATCTTTCAAATTTTAAGATGTTGCTTAAATTGTTCGAGTCTTTTTTGACATTTCTGACGCATGAGTCTTTTGTGAGATTTATCGATAAAGCGTGACAAAAAATACTTATATGTGATGTTGGTATATTAATAACATGATTTTGTATTTTAATATCAAAAAAATATTAAAAAAATATTTAAAAAATATTTTATATATATATTATGTCTTTGTGTCATATAAAAAAATTAAAATTAGTATGTTTGCATGTGACGTATCATACCATATTTAGTAGATATACACGTCTTTTTATGTGTCCAAAAAAAAATAATTAGAGAGTTATTTTTTTCCTTGCTTTTTTTTTTTCTTTTGGAGTGCCAAATTAAATAATATTATTGATGTCGATGTAAAATTTTTCGTTTTTTTTTTCATTTTTGACTAGTTTTATATATTTTTTGAAGAGGGGAGCGGCCGGGGACAATGATCCAACCATCCCGGCTGCTGGTGGTAGGCCAATAATTGTTTTAAAATTTAATTTTAACATAAAATGCAAAAGCAACTTTTATGTTTGAAAATATCTATAAAAATGATTAATGATTGCATTTTATTTTCCTAAAATTTACATCCTCTGCACTTTAATGATTGAATTATAAAAAATATATAAACTGATGAACCCAGCTGAAATTATTTGGAATGAAATCAAAGAAATTGTTTATATATTATTTGTATATATAATATGTTGTTGCACATAAATTTTTAACAAAAAATAATCAGTAGAATAATAAAACTAGACATAGCAGAATAATTAAATTTTTTTATAATAGCATAATCAATTTTTCATATATTTTTTTGGTGTCTGATCAAAATATTTTATATAAATACTAAATACATATCTTTATATGGTATTGATTTTTGAGGTCTGTATAGCATAATTATATTATTTTGTTTTATCTAAAATCTGTCAATCTATCAATTATGATACAAGTCACAAACCATTCCAATATTTGAAATAAAGTCTAATTAGTTCATCTACAAGTTAAATTGTCTCAAATGGGAAAGTTCTAATTTAACCCTTTCACTTGTTGTACTTCAGGAATTGGTATAGTGTCTATACCATTTGCATTAGCATCAGGAGGTTGGTTAAGCATAATTTTTCTGTTCCTCATATCCATAGCAGCATGCTACACAGGCTTATTAATCAAAAGATGCATGGACAAAGATTCCACTATTGAATCTCTTCCAGATATTGGTCAAAGAGCATTTGGAGACAAAGGAAGGTTACTTGTAAACATTGCAATGAATTGTGAACTTTATTTGGTCATAACAGGCTACTTGATTCTTGAAGGAGATAACTTGAACAAATTAATATCTCATTTTCATGTGGATATTGGGGGATTGAGAATTACTGGAACACAATGCTTTGTTCTACTTTCAGCACTCATTATTCTCCCAACGGTATGGTTAGAAGATCTAGGTAAACTTCTATCATATGTGTCAGCAACTGGGGCCTTAGCATCAATTATATTTCTATGTTCATTGTTGTGGAATGGTACAATTGATGGAACAAAACTTCATAGCAAAGGAGTACTCTTTAATTGGAAGGGAGTTCCTGCTGCAGTTAGCTTGTATGCATTTTGTTACAGTTCTCACCCTGTGTTTCCAAGTCTCTACACTTCCATGAAGAACAAGCATCAATTCTCTAATGTAAGAATTTTTTTTTGTTTTTAACCGGTAATTCATTGCTTAACTCGCTGTTAAGTAGAATTTAATTGAAGGAAACAGAGTATATACATATATTTCTGTGGTAATGCTTGAGAGACAAAAAAAAATTTTAGCCTTTCATTAATTGTCGCAACAATTAATGAATGTTAAATAAGGCAAATTATGACTGTTTTTTGCTAATTTTCTTTAGTTACCAAACGTTTCCGTGGCCGAAAACAGTTAGATGTGTGGTATCAAAAGTGTTACTAGTACTGTTAGATAATGATTTTATAGTTTAACATGAATATGTATATTTTCGGTATGAATTTACATCTTCACACTATAATTGACCTTCTGTTACAGGTTTTGTTGGTGTGCTTCACATTGTGCACTCTAGTATATGCAGCAACAGCAGTTTTGGGATACTTAATGTTTGGATCAGAGGTTGAATCAGAAATAACTCTGAACCTTCCAAAAGAAAAAATCAGTTCAAAAGTGGCAATATACACAACTTTGGTTAACCCCATAACCAAATATGCTCTCATGCTAAGACCAATCGTGGATGCCGTAAAAAGCGTGCTTCCAAATCACTACAACAAAAGGCACAAGCTTACACATGTTGTTGTTAGTAGCATCCTTCTCATTTCTACTGTGGTTGTTGCACTCACTGTTCCATTTTTTGGATACCTTATGTCTCTCGTGGGTGCATTACTAAGTGTCTCAGCTTCATTCCTAGTGCCAAGTGTTTGTTACTTGAAGATTTCTGGAACATACAAGAAGTTAGGGTGTGAAATGATCATCAACTACTCTATTTTCTTTGTAGGTACTGCAATTGCTGCCTTTGGAACTTACACTTCACTCCTACAAATAATTAAGCATTTAAAGTTGTAATTCATTATAAATATTTAGTTTTCTTTTGAGTGTTACTATGTTAGTGTCACTTTACAATATATATTATTAAATTAATGTATTTGGACCCAACTAAAATTAAGATATGTAGTAATAAATGTTGTATATATTATGAGTAATGTGGTTACATGTCCCAATCCGTATAAATTAAAGTAACATCAAAAGATGGTTACTCTCCATTTCAGTTTATTTCTTGTTGTATATACTCTTTCATCCTCAATTCCTCTTGAATATATAGTGAAACATAAAGTTCTATGTTGGAGAGGACACAAATTAATTCTGAGCCTTTGTATATATGGAAGCAAGATATGAACAACCTTCGCTTAAGAATTTGATTATTTGGTTTAAGAATTTGATTATTTGGCATAGAAAGTCCAACTAGTTCACTTGCACTGCGTTTGAAAAATATAAATTGGGAGATTGACACTATGAGTTGGAGACTAAACTAAATTTTTTAATATGAATGTAAAATAAGAATATTTATTAAAATATTTTTAATTATTAAAGAAAATGTTAAAGTTTCAACCTCCATCTTTCACCAATGCAGATTTTGTTGGATCGTCGTGGGGAGTTCTTGACCACTGAAAAAAATCAAGTGAGATAACATAAGATGAAAAAACACCACATTTAATTTAAAATTTTGAGATCGTAATGAGTCTCTTATATTATAAACTCCTCACTCTTTCTTACTTTTTTTTACGTGAGACTAACTTTAACACTTTTTATACTTACAACATTAACAGATTTAATAATAAAAAATCTATGTTAAAACTTCACATAACTATCCTAGTGATTTTTTTTTGTTATGTTGAGTGACGAAAAATGGACAAAGAGTTTTGTAGGAATAAAAAAAAAAAGAAACGAAAGAAAAAGTTTGTCTTTATGAAAAAAAAAATTAAAGTTAACGTTATTTAAAAAAATATTAAAGACGATTTTAATTTTCAAAAAAAAACGACCAAAATAGTACTTCTAAGTAATTCTTGTATTTAGCTATTGGATATTTGGATGCATCGATGGAGAAGATCTCATATCTATGTATGTATGAATGATTCATATAAATAATTAAATATATCCTTTTTAAAATAAGAAAATCTTCAAGTACACTGTTAAATAATCGTTCTCCTCCTGTTCTGTCCCTTTCAAGTTTTCCTTTCTCAAGTACTTTCTTGTTGTAATAATCTATAAATATAAATTACGAGATTAGAGCTATAAATAGAAGTCACCATAAATAGAAATACGTGATCGTATTTCATGTAAAAGTACACTTTCAATTATAAATATTTCTTTTACAATTATATATATATATATATATATATATATATATATATATATATATATATATATATATATATAAAATATAATCACGAAATTCATTGTAGGTATTAAAATATTTATTAAAATATAAAATATATATTAATTATATATATATATATAATTATTGATTTAGTATTATTTTTTAATATACATATATTTTATTTTTTTATTAATAAAATTTAAAAGATAATTTACATTAATAAAATGAATGGAGATTAAATTTATGCACAAGTCTTAAATGAAAATTGATTATATATCTATTCTAAACATATCTATAGGGCAATTTTCCAAAATAAAATGATTGGATGAAAGCTTTACCAAATTACAACATTTGGAATTTGGTTACCATTTTGCGTTGAATCCATTTATATAGAAACCGTGGGAGCCAACCACGGATTCCAAATGCACATAAACCGTGGGAGGCAGCAGGGTTTTATAGGTTGGAAATGCACAATGTAAACCGTGGTAGGCAGCCACGGTTTACACTTTATGAATGAAAAGCAGAAACCGCTGGTGGTAGCCACGGTTTATGAAGAAGAAAAAGCATAAACCGTGGCTGGCAACCACGGTTTATGAAGGGCATTCAAATGATCATAAAACCCTGTAACCTACCACGGTTTATGTATAATGAAAATCTATATATATTCGAGTGAGAATGTAGTTGCTGAGGAGATCATTATCACAATGTCAAGTGAGGGAGAGAGTGTTCTTGTGTTAGTGCACTGCTCTGGAAAAATTAAAAAAAGCAAAAAATATGGTGTGAAGTTCACTGATAGAGAACCGTTGAGTGTATTTGTTAGTTCGTCAAACAGTTTGTCAGATTTGAAGAGCACCATCTTGCAGAAGTTTGGAGTTTTTGGGAGCAAGGTTGTGAAGAAGATCTTCTACAGGATTCCCATTGCTGTAGTTTCTAGCGGTGTGATGTATGATACATTCGTGTTAGGGGCTGACGAAGATATTAGGGTTCTATTTCATTGCGTGAGGAGTTTTCCTGAGGTCAGAATACACGAGTTGTATGCGAAGTTGGAGGTAACTCTGGATAGTTCTGGGGCATCGGCTCCTGTTCATAGCTCGACTGCCGCTGGCGGTGCGTCTTGCTCGGCGCCAGCAAACCGGTTTTCTGTTCCGCAGGTTGCCTCTCCTTCTTTTGCGGCTGATCTGGTACCAGCGGTTGCAGTTCCAACTGCACGCTCCCCTAATGAAGGGGTACTGCAACAGGCATTTCTGGGGGAATCAGGTCGTGCCACAGATGATGAACATCAAGAATTCGGGGTACCTGATCGAGTAGAGAATGCAATGCGGGACGATGACTCTGATGAGGAGCCTGTAAATATATTTGGGGACAGCGACGATGACACCGGTGCCAATCCACAAGCACAACAAGGTCCTTCAAGTTCCGGCACACAGCATTACCCTCCACACTTCTCGACGTTAAACTTGAAGGCTCTGGGTGAACATACGGCCGGAGTTGCTACAGTAGGTGGTTCGTCAACCGAATTTCAGATTGGGCAATCGTTCCAGAGTAAAGAAGAAGCTGTTCTTAGTGTGAAGGACTACAGCATCCGTCGAGGTGTTGAGTACCGAGTGATGGAATCGGACCATTTGAAGTATCATGGAAGGTGCAAGGATTTCGGCAAAAGTTGTAGTTGGATGATTCGGATTTCGCTCCGTGCACGGAAGGGAACTTGGGAGGTTAGGAGGTACAACGGTCCGCACACTTGCTTAGCAACATCTGTTTCCAGTGATCACCGTCAGCTTGATTACCACGTTATCTGTGCGAGGATTTTTCCGTTGGTTAGTGCGGATGCTGCAGTACCGATCAAGGTCTTGCAACAAGCGACTGAAGCTGATTACGGCTTCAAGCCCAGTTACCGGAAGGTTTGGAAAGCAAAACAGAAGGCAGTTGCACAAATATATGGAGACTGGGAAGAGTCTTATGCCGAATTGCCACGTTGGATGCTAGGCGTGGAGTTGACGATGCCCGGGACAGTTACTGTGTTGCAAACGTCTCCTGTTATAGTTGGGGACCAGATTGATGAGTCAACAGTGTACTTTCACCGTCTGTTCTGGACATTTCCACCTTGCGTTGAGGCCTTCCAACATTGCAAGCCGCTTGTGAGTATTGATGGTACCCACTTGTACGGCAAATATGGAGGCACCTTACTGCTGGCGATTGCACAGGATGGGAACTCAAACATCCTCCCCATAGCATTCGCCCTTGTGGAAGGAGAAAATGCCGAGTCATGGGCATTTTTCTTGTCCAACTTGAGAAGGCACGTGACTCCACAGGAGGGTATCCTTGTTATCTCGGATAGGCATAACGGTATCAAGTCTGCACTAGAAGATTCCGTGAATGGTTGGCTGCCCCCACGTGCTTATCGGGCGTACTGTATCCGCCATGTGGCAGCAAATTTCAGCCTTTCTTTCAAAGGTAAAGATGCGAGAAGAATGCTGGTTAATGCTGCGTACGCAAAAACTGAGGCGGAGTTCTATTACTGGTTCGACATCATGCGTACAGAGAATCCGGCAATGTGTGATTGGGCGAACCGGATGGAGTATGAGAAGTGGACGCAACACCAGGATAGCGGTAGACGGTTCGGGCACATGACAACAAACATCAGTGAATGTGTGAACTCCGTCTTGAAGGGAACTCGAAACCTCCCGGTCACGTCGTTGGTTAAGTCCACATACGGAAGGCTTGCTGAGCTATTCGTTATCCGGGGACAAACAGCAGAGGCGCAACTTGGAGCTGGACAAGAGTTTTGTCAGGCATTGGTCAAGGGTATTGAAAGGAACATAAGGGAGTCAAGGTGCTTCACCGTCACGTTGTACGACAGGCACCAGTCGGAGTACACGGTTGCTGAGACTACACCGACTGGAAACTTCTCCTTGGGTAGCTACAGGGTCTCGCTGAAGGATCACACATGTGATTGTGGGTACTTTCAGGCCCTCCATTATCCATGCTGTCACGCCATTGCTTGTTGCGCCCACTCCCGGCTTAATTGGGCAGCATATGTGCATGAGGTGTATCGTATGAGTGAGGTGTTCAAAGTTTACAGTAACGGGTTTGTTCCGCCCATACCAGAAGGGCTATGGCCACCATATGCCGGGCCTACTATCATTCCTGATCCTAACATGAGGCGAGCCAGGGAAGGTCGGCCGAAGGCAACTAGGATCCGTGGTCCCATGGATCGATCTGCTGAGAACCAGCCCAAGCGCTGTGGGCTCTGTCGACAGCCAGGTCACACGCGGAGGAACTGTGGCCAGCGAAGAGATACTGCTGGCGGGGATCATTAGGTTGTATTATTTAGGTTCATGCTGGGTTATCAATGTATGTTTAATTTCAGTCTTATAAGTAGCATTGTTGTTAGTCATATGTTTATGTATCGTCCTGTAAGAATATTTGTTTCTTGACTTGGTATATTAAGAAAGCCTAATTTAGTGTTAATGTCGTTGTATTTGTTTGGACAAATAAAATAGAAACGACTAGATCATTAATCATACTTAATACCAGGATACATCAATTTAAGATACAACACCAGAAAGCATAACAAATGTTTAAACATTAATCCAAGTACATAACGAAAGAAAGGACATAGACAAAAGGGAAATACATAGCTAACTAATCAGAGTCCTCGATCGTGTCACTGTCGTCATCCTGCAACTGACCAATAAGGTGACCTCCAGTGCCACATAAAGGAGCACGACGAGCCCTCCGTGGTCTCTCATCCACCTGTGGCACCTGTGCCTGTGGCGGAACTACGCTGAAAGCCGAAGCTGGGGTACCTCCCAACGCGAACCATGGGTCCAATGGTGAAGGCGCAGGCTCGTTCAGGTCAACCGGCAAACCTGGCTGTACATCCTGAACATGTGGCTGGTGCTCGGCAAACTGTGAATGTACCTCATCCATCTGTGGCCTATAATGAGTGCCATCATCCTCTCCCAAGATGTCTGCTATATCTCTGAAGAACTCTGACTGACTCACAGGATCATCAATGTCCATACCGACGGCCGCCGTAGTATAGTCGGCGAACATCTGAGAAGAACCCCCCACCTCAAACATCTGAGAAGAACCCCCCACCTCGTACGTACTCTGATCCATCCCTGTGCCCACACCACCAACGTCCTCACCAACAGCATCCTGACCAATGTGATACTCTCCAGATGGTCCTCTACCACGGGCACGTCCACCACCATCCCGCTGACCATGTCGTCTGGCCCTACGTCTCGGAACACGATGATCAACATCACCTCCCTGACCACCAACACCCTGACCCTCATCTAACTGGTCGGCCAGCCATCGCCACTCTCGATCCGTCGTCCGTGTGCCGATACGCCTACGCCTGTCCACGCGGCGGTTGTCCGGTCTGTCGACAACCTGCACCATAGGAGGTGCCTGCGATGACCCTCTATGGCGAGCCTCCTCAGTCAACACAATAGGCCTGGGATCCTGAAATGCAATATCTGGGGATAGAAATCGGTGCGCCACACGACACCACCAGTCCAGGTATTCAGCTGATGGCCCAGGATCAGCAACTCGGTCAACGGGTAAAACTGAGGCATGCCGATCCTGCCAATGCTCATGCCACTCCCGATAATATGAGGGGAACCACCTATCTCCACCCCTGTCGTCCTTCGCATGAAGCCAGTCTATGTTAAGAGCCAAACGAGGGAGATGCTGAACCCCGCCGAACTGAGGCATAACCCTATCCACCTGGTGCCACTCAATCGCAGCAAAATAAATGAGACTCGTAACTGCCGTCCATAGCCTGCGGTGCTGGTCTAGTAGTATCTCTGGATGAACAATAGCTGCGACATCCGGAGTGGAATAGGGCTCCCACACGATCTACATCACGTAATGAAACTTTACGTAAAACAAATTCTATAACAGGCAAAACATAACTGAATGAACTACAAGTAAATTACTCACATCATGCACACGCAATCTATCCAAAGAGAGGCGTGCAGCCACCACTCGCTGATCTACTGCATCGTTCCTCGGTAGATACTGAGCCCATCTACAAGTTCAAATAAAAGAATGTCATAACATCTAATGGGACATGTAAATGAACAATTTCAAACTCTAGCATCATATTTCTTTACCTGAATGCAAGTGGAAACCCGAATCTGTTGAAATCACTTGGCCTCAGACAAGGAAATCTCCAGAAGATCCAAGACTGTAGAAGCTGAAGTGGCCCAGCCAAGTTGACAACATTTTTGTTTGTTCCACGACAAAGACATCTGTACAACCACGCCAGCGCGGCCGAGCCCCAGCTATATCTACCCAAGTCATCCAATGACGCCACATATGGCAACCAGCGAAGGTGGACACGGTTGGCGTTCTTGTCCGCAAACAGCTGAGATGACAACAGCATCATAATATAGGCCCTCGCGTATATACGCACGATGTCCTCAGTAGCATCTGCTGGCAAAACCCGAAAGTGCTCATGGAACCATGTGTAGCACACTGTCATCTGCTTCACTTTATTCTGCGGAGGTAACTCCCCAAACAGCTCACGGAACCACACCCATGCCGGTCTTCCATTTTCCATGAAATTCTCAAACTCACTAAGGCACCCACTCACAAGCTCACCATCAATCGGTAAACCCAGCTGATAGGCCACGTCCTCCAAGGTGACCGTACACTCCCCAAAGGGCATGTGAAATGTGTGGGTCTCAGGACGCCACCTCTCAATGAATGCGCTAAGTAGAGGCTCATCAACCCAGAACCACTGACTGTTCAGCCTAGCCAAGTGATATAAGCCCGCCGTCTCTAGATACGGTATGATACGCTCGTGTAAAGGCATATTCTGTTGTCTTCTCACACCACTAATAACCCTAGCAGGCTGTAAAAATAAAGATAGCGAACTCTCAACAGACAACAACAGCAACAATTTACAGTAATATCAACAAAAAACCCTAAGCATAACAACAATAGAGAAAATAACACTAACAATATTACTAACACGTAAACCTAAAAAATTATTTCTGCCAACAATATAAATTACAAATTCAATAAATATAAAATACTCACTATCATGATAACAGCAAAAAATTCTATTATAACTGTTAAAATATTAATTTAACATTTACCATTAATGATAAGAACATTAAACAAAAAATAATAATAAAAAGCCGGTTTAACCAACCTCTTGGTCGATAAATCCAACCACATGCGCAACGCGGTTTAACCGGTACAGCCGGTCTTCTTCCTCCATCGGTTCTCCCATAAACCGGTTCAACTTCTCAAACCAGCAACTTAACAAAATTTTTTTTTCTCACCCACCAACCTTCCCCTCACTCACAAAACTCACAAATGATCCGCCCTCACCAGCCACGGCTTTGCTATTTATACTACTCACTCATAAACCGTGGCTGCCTCTAAGGGTTTATGTTTGAAACCATTTACTCATAAACCGTGGCTGCCTACCACGGTTTATGCTTCAGATTCTCTTCACGTAAACCGTGGCTGCCTACCAAGGTTTACATACAACAAGATTTGATCATAAAACCTCCCTACCTCCCACGGTTTATGTGCATTTGGAATCCGTGGTTGGCTCCCACGGTTTCTATATAAATGGATTCAACGCAAAATGGTAACCAAATTCCAAATGTTGTAATTTGGTAAAGCTTTCATCCAATCATTTTAATTTGGTAAATTGCCCCATATCTATATTAATCGAATTACTGTAACTCGATTTAGTCATTTACATAAAAGTCAAATCATACCAATTTGATTTAACATATGACCTAGTAAATTGAAATAAGGTAATTCGATTTTACTAAAAAAAAGAGACAAAATTGGATCCTTAGTAAATCGAACAAGACACTTTTGATTTATAGGATTTATAGGAGGATACAGTTCTAAGTGTAACACTCTACCATACAAAGTCTTATACTTAAGTTATAATTTAGAGATGATAAGGTATTACGACCTCTAAAATAAAAATTTAGTACGTATAGTAGTATGAATGATATTTATAACTAGGAGCCTTTGAAGAAAAAGGGTAACATAAAAAATTATAACTCGAAAAGCGCAACACTCCGATTGATAACGTAGCGAACAAGAATAAACTAACAAGAGATTATATATATATATAAAAGAGTGTCAAAAACAGGAATATCAAGACTCAAAATCCGGTTGCGAAGATAACCGATCCGAGCATAGCAATATATACATATAATAGAATAATGAAACCCCAAAGGAAACCCAAAGGGACACAAATACAGAAAACCTATTCTCCAAACCTCATATAAGAGGAGTCATCACAATTTGTATTATTTAATGAAGATAAAAGTATCCAAGAGAAAACATAAAACCAAGACAGAGTCCCAAGAACAAAAGATCTTCGCTAATCCGGAAGTCTCCAGCATGCTTCAGTGAGAAACCTCACGTCTTGCATCTGAAAACCACAAAATTTGCATGGGTGAGAACCAGAGGTTCCCAGCATGGTAACAGTTCCCACATATATAACATGTAATATTAGAGGAAAACCGAAGGCAATCCTAGATCTTCCTCCAGATAAAATCAAAACTTATAAACAAGCTAAACCATAAATGGCAACTGACTAAAGAACCTTCAGTCTAACTAATACTTCCCTTTCCAATTCTTTCAGACCTCCCAACCACCAGCAGGAGTATAATATAGCAAACACAATTATTTCAGACAAGAAATATACAAGTAAGAATAGATAAGGCATTTAGACAAATAGCAAGTAATATGCAGTCAAATAGGCAATCTCACACAATTCACATAGTATGCATATGATGAATGCCTGTCCCTAATGGTTGATGATATCATCTGTCGGTTATAGAGCCAACCCGACAAGTCCTGGTAGCTAACCATTGGACTGTCCATCTGTCGTGTCTCCCCAACTCGAGTTATACTCAATATAAACTTGATCATAATCATGATCCAAATCCATCACCCTCACTGGTGAATATTTATGGGGGTGAGCTCATCCAAGACTTTCACAGTGCCCGGCCACCCTGACGACATAGGGTCAAAAGAGCTTTGAGTCTCAACCTGGAGCACGTGGTGGCTAGCCACTACTTTCTCCCAGGGAAACTCTTATCTCCGATAGTGGAAGTGCAACATTCACAATTCATTGAATAGCATATATGCATTTATTCTTAGCCATAATCATGACTCCACCGTAACACGGCAATAATCTAGCCATCCGGCTCACGGTTAAATCTATAACCAGCCAATTCATTAACAATTACGGCCCTTCGGCCAATGGCATAACAAGCACTTCCACCGCCATCCTCCGCATCTCACATAATCATCTTTGATCCTCATTGATCATTCATTTTTCTCTTGCTTCACTTGCAAGTTACCACATTCACTAGCTCCTTTCCTCATTGCTAGACATATCATAATGATTTAAGACATAGGTGATGAGATCGGAGGCTTAGAAGTGTGAAATTTGGCTTTTAAAACTCAAAAATCAACTTTGGGATGAAAACAGGGCCATGCGTATGCGTACTTCACGCGCACGCGTGGATGGCCACAAAGCTCATCGACGCGTATGCGTCATTCACGTGGACGCGTGGGTTGAAAAACATCCAAACGACGCGTACGCGCGGATACATTTATGTCCCAGGCACAAAACCGGCAGAACTCTGGCACAACTCTCGGAAAAATGGCTGGGCATTAGGTGCATCACATCGACGCGCACGCGTGGATGGTGCCTTTTTGAAAAACGACGCGTACGCGTCAAGCACGCCTATGCGTGGTGGGTATTCTGCTTAAAATCTTTCTAAGTTAAAAGCTGCAGAACCCACATATAAAACCCCCAATCTTCCAACGGACATAACTCCTTCATTTCAAAACATTTTTCGCCTGTTCTTCGAACGACATGAACATCCCGGATCCAGAGTCCAAGTTACGTCCTATCAAAGTATGCCCAAAACCCATGTTTTCATACAAAACCACAAAGTGCCATTTTCAAAACAAGCCATTTTCAACCCTTTTTAAAATCAACAAAAACATGCCAATTTCATCCTTTTTTGAAATCAATAAACATATACCAAAAACAACATCAAGCCTCTTCAACTCACACTTTAACGCTTTACCATAATCCCCAAAACATCATCCCACTATTTTAACACACTTCACTCAAGTGGCTCAAACTCAAACACATTTACATATCATATACTCTTCCTCATGCCAATTTTCAACAACACCATTTCCAATTAACCATCATTGCACATAACAAATATCATACTCACCATCAACATGATTTCACCCACAATTCAACCTCAATCAATAATTAAGCATATATCACAACATGCATATTTCTCATACTTCATACCATCAAGGCATCAATAATCATAATCACATATATGATTACATCATATATCTCAACCATTCAACAACATCAATAATTCAATGCCTATCTTAGGGCCTCTAGCCTAAGTATTTCCTACCACATTACATATTAGATACGAGAAATCGAGACCATACCTTAGCCGATTTCCCAAGCTCAATTGGAGAACTTCTAAACCACTTTTCCTCAAGCTCTCAAGGTCTCAACACCTCCAAAAATAGATTTTTGCATACAAAACCCTCTTCCAAGCTTTCCAAAATCACCAATCAAGCTCCAATACACATATATAAAATACATAAGCCACAATATCATACCAAAACATAAGAGCTCAATACCCAAAACCACAAGTTCAACATTCTCACTAGGGTTTGAGATATCTTACCTTACCCAAGGGTCAAGGAGACAAGATTAATCTTCTCCTTCAAGAGAGTTGGGTCCTATAACATCAAAGAACCTAAAATTTCAACATTTCACCCATGAAACTCAAAAACAAGGGCTGGAATTTTGAAGAACAAAATATGGCTTACCTTAAGATTGATTGTATGGGTTTTGTAAAGCTCTCCGCGGTGAACGCGTGACCGTAAACAGTGCGGCAATCGGAGCTCTAGATCAAAAGTTATGGTGGTTTGAAGATCAAATGAGAGAAAGAACTTCAGAGAGTGTTCTTCCCTCCATGGCCTCCATTTCAGCGTGTTTCTTGAGTGTAGTGAGGAGAGAGAGTGCTGAAATGAGTGTATTAAGTTTAGTTTAGTTAGGCCAAGGGCCCACTTTGGGTCCGGTTGGCCCAGTTTGGCCCGTTTGGTCCAATCTTAGTCCGATTTCTATAAAATTGGTACCGAAATTCTTGTCTCAATCTCCTCTATCATATTTAGCCATAAAAATCACATTTTTGGCTTTCTAGAATAAATTCTTATTTATGGGTTAATTAGCCGTTAATTAATCGGGTTTTACATTCTACCCACCTAATTGAGAATTTTGCCCACAAAATTCAAATTCGATTACCTGAGAATAAGTGCGGATAATCCGTTCGCATCTCCGACTCAAGTTCCCAAGTGTGTTTCTCAACACCGCCTCGACTCCATGCCACTTTGATTAATGAAACCACTTTTCCATTGCAACCGTTTGATACTAGTATCATCAATTCTGACCGGAGCCACCGGAAGCGTCAAATCTTCTTTTAACTGAACCGATTCAGGTTTTAACATATGGCTAGCATCAGGAGTATACTTCGGAAGTTGCGACACGTGCAAAACATCGTGCAGGTTCGAAAGATGAGGTGGTAGAGCCATCCGATACGCCACCAGTCCAACCCTCTCCAGACTTGAAATGGACCAATGTATCGAGAATTCAACTTCTTTGTCTTAATCGCCCTACCTACTCCTGTAGTCGGAGTAACCTTAAGGAAAACATGGTCTCCTTTCTCAAATTACAAAGGCTTCTGCCGCCGACCGGCATAACTCTTTTGACGATTCTGCGCCGTAAGCATCCTATCTCGGATCTTCTTGACTTGTTCAGTGGTCTCAGCTATTATCTCCGGCCCCAACAAGCCTTTCTCTCCAGCTTCATACCAACATAGCGGGGATTGACATTTCCTCCCATATAGAGCCTCATACGGAGCCATTCCGATGCTCGCTTGGTAACTATTATTGTATGCAAACTCCACTAGCGGCATATACCGATCCCAACTCGCCTGTTGGTCTAAAACACAAGCTCTCAACATATCCTCTAGTGTTTGGATCGTCCTCTGATGAGCGGATAATTTATACGCTTTTTGGCATTGTTTTTAGTATGTTTTTAGTATGATCTAGTTAGTTTTTAGTATATTTTTATTAGTTTTAATTAAAATTCACTTTTCTGGACTTTACTATGAGTTTGTGTGTTTTTCTGTGATTTCAGGTATTTTCTGGCTGAAATTGAGGGACCTGAGCAAAAATCTGATCCAGAGACTCAAAAGGACTGTAGATGCTGTTGGATTCTGACCTCCCTGCACTCGAAGTGGATTTTCTGGAGCTACAGAAGCCCAATTGGCGCGCTCTCAACGGCGTTGGAAAGTAGACATCCTGGGCTTTCCAGCAATATATGATAGTCCATACTTTGCCCAAGATTTGATGGCCCAAACCGGCGTTCAAAGTCACCTCAAGAAATTCCAGCGTTAAACGCCGGAACTGGCACCTAATTGGGAGTTAAACGCCCAAACTGGCATAAAAGCTGGCGTTTAACTCCAAGACAAGTCTCTACACGAAAATGCTTCATTGCTCAGCCCAAGCACACACCAAGTGGGCCCGGAAGTGGATTTTTATGTCATTTACTCATCTTTGTACACCTTAGGCTACTAGTTTTCTATAAGTAGGACCTTTTACTATTGTATTTGATAATCTTGGTAGCTATCTTCTAATTTTATGCTATCTTAGATCATTTGGGAGGCTGGCCATTCGACCATGCCTAGACCTTGTTCTTATGTATTTTCAACGGTGGAGTTTCTACACACCATAGATTAAGGTGTGGAGCTCTGCTGTACCTCGAGTATTAATGCAATTACTATTGTTCTTCTATTCAATTCCGCTTGTTCTTTGTCCAAGATATCACTTGTTCTTCAACTTGATGAAGGTGATGATTGACACTCATCATCATTCTCACTCATGAACAAGGTGACTGACAACCATTCTTGTTCTACAAGCATATGAGGCTTAGTGAATATCTCTTGGATTCTTTAATCGGAGTCCTCGTGGTATAGGCGAGAACTGATGGCGGCATTCAAGAGAATCCGGAAGGTCTAACCTTGTCTGTGGTATTCTGAGTAGGATTCAATGATTGAATGACTGTGACGTGCTTCAAACTCCGAAAGGCGGGGCGTTAGTGACAGACGCAAAAGAATCACTGGATTCTATTCCGGCCGGACCGAGAACCGACAGATGATTAGCCTATGCTGTGACAGAGCATCAGGGACGTATTTTCACTGAGAGGATGGGAGGTAGCCACTGACAACGGTGAAACCCTACACGAGCTTGCCATGGAAAGGAGTAAGAAGGATTGGATGAAGATAGTAGGAAAGCAGAGAGACGGAAGGGAAGGCATCTTCATACGCTTATCTGAAGCTATCACCAATGTTATGCATAAGTATCTCTATCTTTATCTTATTGCTTTATTCGTTTACCACTATACCCATTTGAGTCTGCCTGACTGAGATTTACAAGGTGACCATAGCTTGCTTCATACCACCAATCTCCGTGGGATCGACCCATACTCGCGTAAGGTTTATTACTTGGACGACCCAATGCACTTGCTGGTTAGTTGTGCGAAGTTGTGTTAATGCCATGGTATTGAGCGCCAAGTCTTTGGAGCCATTACTAGGGATTGTTTATGTTTTGAAAAGTATTGATCACAATTTCGTGCACCAAGTTTTTGGTGCCGTTGCCGGGGAATTAAATGTCCTAACTACAGTTTCGCATTTGTTCCCTGCAATAACAGTGCCAAGTTTTGATCCGGCAACAACACCATCCTCTCGGATTGACCATCTGTTTGAGGATGGTAAGATGTACTCAAGCTTAATCAGGTTTTGAAAGCTTTCTGAAATGCACTCCAAAATCTCGAAGTGAAACGAGGATCTCTATCAGAGATTATAGTAGCAGGTAAACCATGAAGTCTCACAATTTCCTTTATGTATAACCGTGCTAGCTCCTCAAGGGTGTAAGTCATCCGAATGGGTAAAAAAGTGAGCTGACTTCGTCAGTCAGTCCACAATCACCCAGATAGCATCAAAACCAGCCCTAGTCCTTGACAATCCCGACACAAAGTCCATTGCAATAAGTTCCCACTTCCATTGTGGAACCTCTAAAGGTTGCAACATCCTGGAAGGTCTTTGATGTTCAATCTTCACTTTTTGACAAGTTAAGCACTTAGAAACATATTCCGCTATATCATTCTTCATACTCGGCTATCAAAACATCATCGTTAAATCATGGTACATCTTAGTACTTCCCGGGTGAATGGAGAATCCGCTTTTGTGTGCCTCCTTTAAAATATCTTGCCTCAAAGTGCCAACATCCGGCACAATGATTCTACCCTTGAATCTCCATAGCCCATCTTTATCTTTCGACACTCTCCACTGTTTTCCTTGCCCAATAGCCGGTAACACCTTCCATAACGCTTCATCATTTTCATAGGCCTTTAGAAATTCAGACTTAAAGTCACTTGAGATTTCTAATAGTCTCAAACACAGAGTTCCAGATACTTCTCGAGCACCAATTTTTCAGACTCTCGAATTCTTCGAGCAACTTCTCTTCTTGAAGCATCATCCAAGCCGCATACAACGACTTTCGACTTAACGCATCTGCCACTACATTCGCCTTTCCCAGATGGTAATTTAACTCAAAATCGTAGTCCTTCAATAATTCCATCCACTTCCCCTGTCTCATATTAAGCTCTTTTTGATCAAAGAGATACTTCAAGCTCTTGTGATCAGAGAAAACATGGAGCTTAACCCCATAGAGATAATGCCTCCACACCTTCAAGGCAAACACAACTGCAGCAAGTTCCAAATCTTGCGTAGGATAATTAACTTCATGAGGTCTCAACTGCCATAAGGCATACGCCACCACATTACGATGCTGCATCAGCACGCACCCTAGACCTTTTAGTGAGGCATCACAGTACACCTCAAATGGTTCGTTCGGCTCAGGTAACACCAACACAAGTGTAGTGATCAACTTTTTCTTCAATGCTTGAAAGCTCTCCTCACACTCGGGAGTCCAAACAAATGGTGTGTCCTTACGGGTTGACTTTGTCAATGGCAAAGCTAATTACGAAAAGCCTTTGATGAACCTTCGGTAATAGCCAGGTAAGCCCAGAAAACTCCTTATTTCAGTTACCATAGTTGGTTGTTTCTATTCCATCACTGCCTCCACCTTAGAGGGATCTACCGCTATCCCCTGTTTACTCACTACATGCCCCAAAAATTTCACCTTACTCTTCCAAAATTCGCATTTAGACAGTTTCGCATAGAGTTTCTTTTCCTTTAGTATCTGCAACATGGTCCTCAAGTGTTCCGTATGCTCCTCTTCAGTCTTGGAATAAATTAGTATGTCGTCAATGAAGACAACAACAAATTTTTCCAGAAACGGACGGAAAACTCTATTCATATAATCCATAAATACTGCGGGAGCGTTCGTCAACCCAAAAGACGTTACAGTTTACTCGTAATGACCATAACGAGTCCAAAAAACGGTCTTAGGGATATCCTCATCCCTCACCCTTATCTGGTGATAACCCGAGCGCGACTCGATCTTGGAGAAGACCCCAGCTCCTTGTAACTGATCCATGAGATCATCAATCCTCAGCAATGGGTACTTATTCTTTATCGTGACCTTGTTCAGCTACCTGTAATCCACACGGAGCCGTATACTCCCATCCTTCTTCTTTACCAGTAACACTAACGCACCCTATGGGAAAACACTTGGTCGGAAAACATTCTTACCCAACAGATCCTCTAACTGAGACTTTAACTCAGCCATTTCCAGTAGTGACATTCTATATGGAGCACTCGAGATTGGTCCAGCCCCAAGCACCAACTCGATAGCAAACTCGACCTCTCGGTTAGGTGAAAATTCATCAGTATCATCAGGAAATACTTCTGGAAACTCGAATACAACCGAAATTTGCTCTAATCTTTAATCATCGCTTGAAACACCCGCGCTCAACAACAGGATACCCTAACATTCGATCCCAGAGCAATTCACCATCATGGAGTTCAAGTAATAACTATTCACTACAACCGGTCCTTTTGTACCTCCGGCATGAAGCACACTATTTTTGTAGAACAGTCGAGCAGGACATGGTTCTCAGATAACTAGTCCAATTCCAAGATAAGATCAAGACCAATCATCGGTAAGCAAATTAAATTATGGACAAATCACACTGCTTGAACTTAAAATAAACTTGCGGGCATCCTAGCCTAGTTACCATGGCTTCATGGGTAGCATTATATACTTTTAGGTCATAGCCTAAGACTACAATCTTCAATCCTAATTCATGAGCTTTTTCCAATGCAATAAATGAATGTGTTGCTCCCGAATGAAATAAAGCATTTAAAGTTTGACCAGCCATTTCACAGTTACCTCGGATAAGTGTCTCGGATCCCTTGGCACCTATAACTGAGGTGGTGAACACCCGACCAGTCTGCTGTGCTTTCCTTGCACTTTGTTTTTTTTTCTCCGGATAGTTTAAGACCTTATGTCCCGCCTTACCACAGAAATAGAACAAATCACATCCGGCCATGCATGGGGCTCCCGGATGGTGACTTCAACACCTAGAACAAGCTTGCTCATTCTGTGGCTGCTTCCCAAACCTTTTCCCTTGAGAGTTGTTGTTGTTGGGCCTCCTAAAAGAACCTCCCCACTTGAAAGGAGGACCTCTAGGTACAAAGCTCTTTCCTCGGTTCTGTGGGAATGATCCCTTGTGACTCCCTCTCTCAACAGCTACCTTCTTCACACACTCTTCAGTAACCCTATACTTGTTCACCAACACAGCGAAAATTCTAATCTCCATTGGTCCCTGAGCTCCATTTCTGTCATTGCCATGGTTGTTCATCTGTTGTTTAAGAGCCTCTGCAGTGGCCTGCATAGCCGCATCCATGTTCCCTAATGCCGCCATAAGGTCTATCGGGTTATTTGAGTTGGCGCTCGATCCCGGAGGATTAGTACGACCTCTCCCACGGCCTCTACCGCCTCCACGAGGTGCCATCTTGTCCCTATATACACCAAACAATTGATATTAAGTTGATCAGTCTCAATATCGGCAGTTTAGCGCTTCAAAGTCCCAAATGCATGCTCATGAACGTTTATGCCAGTTATATCGAGTAGATATACTAATAGCACATAACACACACACACAGAAAATGCACAGAAGCATAGTCAGTCCGTCCCTCAGGCTCTACAGGAACGAACTGCTCTGATACCATAATGTAACACCCTACCATATAGAGTCTTCTGCTTAAGTCATAATTCAGAGATGGCAAGGTATTACAACCTCTAAAATAAAAATTTAGTACGTATAGTAGTATGAATGATGTTTATAACTAGGAGCCTTTGAAGAAAAGGGGTACAACAAAAAATCGTAACTCGAAAAGCGCAACACTCCAATCGATAACGTAGCGAACAAGAATAAACTAACGTGAGATTATATATATATACAAGAGTGTCAAAAACAGGAATATCAAGACTCAAAATCCGGGTTGCGAAGATAACCGGTCCAAGCATAGCAATATATACATATAATAGGATAAGAAAACCCAAAGGGGCACAAATACAGAAAACATATTCTCCAAACCTCCTATAAGAGGAGTCATCACATTTTGTATTATTTAATGGAGATAAAAGTATCCAAGAGAAAACATAAAACCAAGAGAGAGTCCCGAGAATAAAAGATCTTCGCTAATTCGGAAGTCTCCAGCATGCCTCAGTGAGAAACCTCACGTCCTGCATCTGAAAACCACAAAATCCGCATGGGTGAGAACCAGAGGTTCCCAGCATGGTAACAGTTCCCACATATATAACATGTAATATTAGAGAAAAGTCGAAGGCAATCCTAGATCTTCCTCCAGATAAAATCAAAGCTTATAAACAAGCTAAACCATAAATGGCAACTGACTAAATATCCTTCAGTCTAACTATTACTTCCCTTTTCAATTCCTTCAGACCTCCCAACCACCAGCAGGAGTATAATATAGAAAACACAATTATTTCAGACAAGAGATATACAAGTAGGAACAGATAAGGCATTTAGACAAATAGCAAGTAATATGCAGTCAAATAGGCAATCTCACACAATTCACATAGTATGCATATGATGAATGCCTGTCCCTAATGGCTAATGATATCATCTGTCGGTTATAGAGCCAACCCGACAAGTCCTGGTAGCTAACCATTGGACTGTCCCTCTGTCGTGTCTCTCCAACTCGAGTTATACTCAATATAAATTTGATCATAATCATGATCCATATCCATCACCTTCACTTGTAAATATTTATGGGGGTGAGCTCATCTGAGGCTTTCACAGTGCCCGGCCACCCTGATGACATAGGGTCAAAAGAGCTTCGAGTCTCAATCTGGAGCACGTGGTGGCTAGCCACTGCTTTCTCCCAAGAAAACTCTTATCTCCGATAGTGGAAGTACAACATTCACAATTCATTCAACAGCATATATGCATTTATTCTTAGCCATAATCATGACTCCACCGTAACACGGCAATAATCTAGGCATCCGGCTCACAGTTAAATCCCTAACCAGCTAATTCATTAACAATTACGGCCCTTCGGCCCATGGCATAACAAGCACTTCCACCACCATCCTCTGCATCTCACATAATCATCATTGATCCTCATTGATCATTCATTTTTCCTTGCTTCACTCGCAAGTTACCATATTCACTAGCTTCTTTCCTCATTGCTAGGCATATCATAATGATTTAAGACATAGGTGGTGAGATCGGAGGCTTAGAAGTGTGAAATTTAGCTTTTAAAACTCAAAAATCAACTTTGGGATGAAAACAAGGCCACGCGTACCACAAAGCTCATCGACGCGTATGCATCATTCACGCGGACGCGTGGGTTGAAAAACATCCAAACAACGTGTACGCGTCAACCACGCGTACACGCGGGTACATTTGTGCCCCATGCACAAAACCGGCACAACTCTGGGAAAAATGACTGGGCATTGGGTGCATCACATCGACGCGCACGCGCACGCCACGCGCATGCGTGGATGGTGCCTTTTTGAAAAATGACGCATACGCGTCAAGCACGCCTACGTGTGGGTGGGTATTCTGTAGAACCCACATATAAAACCCCCAATCTTCCAACGGACATAACTCCTTCATTTCAAAACATTTTTCGCCCGTTCTTCGAACGGCATGAACATCCCGGATTCAATTTCATTTCTAAATGAGTTTGTCTCAAAATAGGGATCCAGAGTCCAAGTTACATCCCATCAAAGTATGTCCAAAAACCATGTTTTCATACAAAACCACAAAGTGCCATTTTCAAAACAAGCCATTTTCATCCCTTTTTAAAATCAACCAAAACATGCCAATTTCATCCCTTTTTGAAATCAATAAAAATATACCAAAAACAACATCAAGCCTCCTCAACTCACACTTTAACGCTTTACCATAATCTCCAAAACATCATCCCACCATTTTAACCCACTTCACCCAAATGGCTCAAACTCAAACACATTTACATATCATATACTCTTCCTCATACCAATTTTCAACAATACCATTTTCAATTAACCATTATTTCACATAACAAATATCATACTCACCATCAATATGGTTTTACCTACAATTCAACCTCAATCAATAATCAAGCATATATCACAACATGCATATTTCTCATACTTTATACCATCAAGGCATCAATAATCATAATCACATATATGACTACATCATATATCTCAACCATTTAACAACATCAACAATTCAATGCCTATCTTAGGGCCTCTAGCCTAAGTATTTCCTACGACATTACATATTAGATACGAGAAACCGAGACCATACCTTAGCCGATTTTCCAAGCTCAACCGAAGTACTTCCAAACCACTTTTTCTCAAGCTCTCAAGGTATCAACACCTCCAAGAAAAGATTTTTGCATACAAAACCCTCTTTCAAGCTTTTCAAAATCACCAATCAAGCTCAATTACACATATATAAAATGCCTAAGCCACAATATCATACCAAAACACAAGAGCTCAATACCCAAAACCACAAGTTCAATATTCTCACTAGGATTTGAGATATCTTACCTTACTCAAGGTTCAAGGAGACAAGATTAATCTTCTCCTTCTAGAGAGTTGGGTCCTATAACATCAAAGAACCGAAAATCTCAATATTTTACCCATGAAACTCGAAAACAAGGGCTGGAATTTCGAAGAGAAAAACATGGCTCACCTCAAGATTGATTGTATGGGTTTTATAGAGCTCTCCACAGTGAACGTGTGACTGCAAACGGTGCGACAATCGGTGCTCTAGATCAAAAGAGAGCTCTCCACAGTGAACGTGTGACTGCAAACGGTGCGACAATCGGTGCTCTAGATCAAAAGTTATGGTGGTTTGAAGATCAAATGAGAGAAAGAACTTGAGAGAGTGTTCTTCCCTCCATGGCCTCTATTTCAGCGTGTTTCTTGAGTATAGTGAGGAGAGAGAGAGTGCTGAAATGAGTATATTACGTTTAGTTTAGTTGGGCCAAGGGCCCACTTTGTGTCCGGTTGGTCCGGTTTGGCCCATTCGATCCACTTTTGGTCTGATTTCTATAAAATTGGTACCGAAATTCTCGTCTCAATCTCCTCTATCATATTTAGCCATAAAAATGACATTTTTGACTTTCTAGAATAAATTCTCATTTATGAGTTAATTAGCCGTTAATTAACCGAGTTTTACACTAAGAATAAATCGAATCATCCTGGTTCGATTTACTTCAAATGTTTCTTCTTATGATTTACATTCACAATCCCCTTCCCCAAAATTCATGCCAGAGATAATTTTGAGACATAAAGCAATAAAGTTCAAAATTACGATCATGGAGGATGACCTAAATCATATCTACGGATTAGATAGAGTTGCTTATATTGTTGATAACATTAATGAGAATGTGAGTAAATAATTTTTTTCTTCGTGTTAAATTAAAAATATTAACAATCATTAATAATTTAGAAGTATTAGATTATAAATGTTAGTTAGAGTAGTAATTTAAATTTTTTTTATTAAAATTTTTAAATTAGAAAGATGAATAAATGACCATTTGTACCCATGAGAGATGAAAACGCTGACATTTGTACCCATGAAAGCTCGAAACTAATCTTGTACCCATGATAGATGTTGTCCGTGTGACAAAAGTGCCCTGGCTTGGATTTGGGCTTGGTTCGTGGGTTTCCGAACCTACATGGCACTCCCAACCTCCCCCCCCCCCCCCAAATCTGAGCCAACCATTCATCTTCATCTTCATCTTCTTCACCATCACCATCACCATCACCATAACCTCCATCACCATCACCTCAGCACCGCCAAAGCCACCTCCCTTCACCACAACCTCCGGCGACAAAAACACATGACATACACACTAACAGAGGAAATAAGAGAGTAAGGAGGAAGAGAGCAGAGAAACGAGAGATTCAGAGAGTGAGGAGAGAGCACGAGAAGAGATCCGAGAGAGGGGGTATCGCGCCGTCACCAGCCACCGTCGCGCACCACCACCGTCGCGAGCCAGAGACGCCGCAAGGGGGAAGAGGAGCCGTCGTGCTCCGCCACTGTCTAGCCACCATCGAGCTAGGGCCGCCATCGCGCCTCACTATGCGTCACTGTCGAGCTTCGAAAATGGAGAGAAAGTGCGCGAAGATGAGAGAGAGAGGGAAAGCCGATCTGTCACCACCGCCACACCCAGTCGCCGTCATCATCACGGGAGCTCGTTGCCGTCACTAGCGGGAGTCGCCGCCGCTGTCGCCGAAACCACTGTCTCCGTTTGTTGCTCAGCCTTGTCTCTGTTTCTGATTCCTCTCTTGTGTGCTGAAATCGCTGCTGCTGTGGTGGTGGCCGTGGGGTTGTTTGTGCTTAAACGAAGCTAATACTGCTGCCACTCTATTCCTCTGTTCTTTTCAAGTTTTAGTAAGTTATCCTTGTTCCAAAACCCTCATTGTTACCGTTCTATTTTTATGGTTGATTGAGAATTTTGAGACATTATTGCATTAGGTTTATGTCAATACCTTTGCAAGTTGTTCGATGGCATTGTTGTTGCGGGAAGCTGTTGGTGCGGCTAATGCCGCTACTGCTGCTGATTCGATTTAAAGTTGTTGTCGCCGGAGGTTGTGGTGAAGGGAGGTGGTTGTGACAGTGCTGAGGTGATGGTAATGGAGGTTATGGAGGTTATGGTGATGGTGATGGTGAAGAAGATGAAGATGAAGATGAAGATGAAGATGATGATGGTGAATGGTTGGCTCAGATTGGGGGGGGGGGGGAGGTTGGGAGTGCCACGTAGGTTCGGAAACCCACGAACCAAGCTCAGATCCAAGTCAGGGCACTTTTGTCACACGGACAACATCTATCATGGGTACAAGATTAGTTTCGAGCTTTCATGGGTACAAATGTCAGCATTTTCATCTCTCATGGGTATAAATGGTCATTTATTCTTAGAAAGATTAGTGATTTAGAATTGTTGTAAATGTTAGTGAATGTAGATTTTGTGAAGATTTGATTTTTATGGATAAAGTTAAAGTAGTATATATGGTGAAAATACTAAGATTAGATTTTGGATATATGATATAATTGGACTTTAACTTTTTAGGATAAGATTGTTACCACTTTTGATAAGAGATACTTAATAAATTATAAGATTGTAAATTTGGCTATTATATGTTTTTTTTTGCAACGAGTCGTGAATAAGATTAAATTTTTTAATATAATTATTTGTTGATTATGAATTCTTAATAAATGTTTTATACTATTATGCAGCCAAGCGACTTGATGTATTAGTAGTATGAGGAGACAGTATGGTATGTCCTTGGACAACCAGGCCATACTATACTTACAGACTGCTAAATTATATCATCTTGCGGCACTCATGACACCTGATTTAAGCTAGCTAAGTTGTCAGTTAGCGCTTTTGTTGAGAGATTGTGTTCCGAGACACATAAATTTCATATGCCATTTGAAAAGTGCACCATTACGTTACAAGATGTGGTGTACAAGCTAAGCCTTCCGATCGATAATGACTACATGAGTGGATGCCTAATAAACTTCGAGAGGTGTATTTAAGGCAGTCAACCTGCTTCAGCTTGGTTCGAGGAATTTTTGGGTGTGTTACATCCTACAAACTACATTAACAAGTTCATTGTGAAGTGCACGTTGTTTTAGGAGACATTCAATGAGTTTTCTCCAAATGCAAACAAGGAGACCGTAAGGAGATATGCGAGAGCGTACATTATGATGTTGCTATCGACTCATTTGTTTGGTAATAAGTTTGTGACACTTCCTCACATCTAGTAGTTACCTTACGTAACTAGGCTAGACAACTTGAAAAAATACAATTGAGCATTCGCCGCTCATGTACGGTTGTATTGATGCATGTTTTGTGTTGCCAACAAGAACGTTGTTAAGTTGATTGGTCTATTACAGCTACTATAGTAATAGATCTTTTAGTATTTCTTTACTTTCAGACTTTTTAGGTTTGACGCATTTCATTGGCGGCTGGCATCGATGTATATATGTTTTTTAAGTATGTTATGTCATTTACTAGTCGTTCTATGATTTGTCATTATTGAGCTAATGTATCGAATTGTAGGTGATTGGAATATCAACCATATTCGAGCGAGAAAGAGCTCAGAGTGATGCAATGACAGCTGATGCTAGACTTATTGTAGCCCGAGAATGTGAGTATTACTCTAGAGTTATTAAGTGCATGTTTTATTCATAGCGTGTATTCCTTTGATGCATTTATTGTTAACTAATAAACTTTAAAATTATTTTTCTCTTATAGTTTCCATAGATGCCTTATAGTACAGCTGAGATTGTGCAAATAGTTCATCTTAATATTCTAGATTCATAGCATACGATGTTGTGGAGGGAGGTCACGACATTAATATACTTTATTGTGGTAAAGTGGCATCAAATAGATAGGGTACTACCACAGCTTAAGGTAGTAAAGCACCAACCTAGTCGAACATTAGACATAGATTTCTTGATGTTGAAAGATGGTAGAAGTGGGGATCGTTGGTTTTTTAGTATGCATCAGTCTTGGCACTTCCATTGAACTAACAGAGTTTATGTACTCCAACTTGATATCTCTCCCAATCCAAGCCTATTAAAGTTATACTTGGAGTGATGTTATGAGTATGGACAAAAATTTTTGTCACCGGAGTTATTCTTCGTTGACCCAAAAGTATATGGGACTTTGACAGATACATTCTCTAGAGGAAGAGGACAAACACCTCCTGTAATGTGGGTGCCTGATGTCTTAGACAGGCTTCGTGTTGAACACAAACAAGGAATTGTGAATGAAGGTGGATCGAAGAGGAGATTGCTAGCTTGGAGGGACGGGCTCGCCCTGGTCGACGTATTAGACGAGTTAGGGGTAGAAGTGGAGGTGGTCGCGGAGAGGGTGGTGGTCCTAGTGATGGAAACATGGTGGGGGTAGAGGAGATAGTGGAAGAGATAGAGAAGATGGTGGAGGAGGTAACGGTGTGGATGGTGGTGGTGCTGAATATAGTGGAAGTGAGGAACATACAAATGTGTATTTTGTTGAATAAATTTTTAAATTTTTTATTTATTAGATAAAATTGGACTTTATTTTAATTTTTTACATTAAATAAAAAATTTAACTTTTACATTTAAAAATTTAAAAATGACGAATTTAGTTTTCTAAAATCTTAATTTTTTTAAAATAATTGTTTTTGTTTTTTTATTTACCGGATAATGCTACACCTGCTGGATTTTTTCACAAATGTAGAATAAATTAATCTTAAAAATTTTAAATTTTAAATTATTTTGTTTATTAAATATTTTAGGAATTTTTTATTTTTCTACTTTCAGTAAAAAAATTATTTTTTTAATCTAAAAATTTGAAAATAATAAATTTTTAAATTTTTTGTTTACTAAATATTGTTGGACTTTATTTTATTTTTTTACCTTAAATAAAAAAATAATTTTTAAATTTAAAAGTTCATAAATAAAAAATTTATTTTTTTAAAAATTTTAAATTTTTGTAGAAATATTTTTTTGTTTTTTTATTCATTAGATAGTGATACACCTATTGAACTTTTTCACATATTTAGAATAAATTAATTTTAAAAATTTAAAATTTAAAATTTTTCTGTTTCTTAAATATTTTTGAAATTTTATATTTTCCTATTTTTAATAAAAAAAACTTTTAGTATGAAAATTTAAATAAAAAATAAAATTTTAAATTTTTTGTTTACTAGATATTACAGCATTTTATTTTATTTTTCTACTTTAAATAAAAAAATTAATTTTTAAATTTAAAAATTCAAAAATAAAAAATTTAATTTTTTAAAATCTTAAATTTTTAAGGATATTTTTTTTGTGTTTTTATTCACAGGATAATGCTACACCTGCTCGACTTTTTCACAGATATAGAATAAATTAATTTTAAAAATTTAAATTTTTTATATATTGGATATTTTTAAAATTTTTTATTTTTCTAATTTTAGTAAATAAATTATTTTTTTAGTTCTAAATATTTCAAAATAATAAATTTTTTAATTTTTTGTTTACTAAATATTTCTAAACTTTATTTTATTTTTATAATAAATAAAGAAATTTAATTTTTAAATTTAAAAGTTCAAAAATAAAAAATTTAGTTTTTTGAAATTTTAAATTTTTATAAAAATATTTTTTTATTCACCGGATAGTGATACACCTACAGAACCTTTTCACAAATTAAGAATAAATTAATTTTAAAAATTTTTTGTTAATTGAATCTTTTTGGAATTTTTTTTTACTTTTAGTAAAAAAAATTTAAAATTTAAAATTTAAAAATAAAAAAAATAAATTTTTAATTTTTTTACTAGATAAAACTGGACTTTATTTTATTTTTTTACATTAAATAAAGAATTTAATTTTTATATTTAAAAATTCAAAAATGATAAATTTAGTTTTTTAAAATCCTAATTTTTTTAAGAATATTATTTTTATTTTTTTATTTACCGGATAATGCTACAATTGCTAGACTTTTTTACAAATTTAGAATAAATTAATCTTAAAAATTTAAACTTTTAAAGTTTTCTTTTGTTTATTAGATGTTTTTGGAATTTTTTATTTTTTTAATTTTAATAAAAAAATATTTTTTTTGTTTAAAATGATAAATTTTTAAATTTTTTGTTTGCTAAATATTGTTAGACTTTTTTTTTACTTTAAATAAAAAATTAATTTTTAAATTTAAAAATTTAAAAATAAAAAATTTATTTTTTAGAATTTTAAATTTTTATAAAAATATTTTCAAATCAAAGTGTATTTACAAATACAGGTTTATAAAAATATACTATGTGTTATATTTATAGCTAATTCGAATCAGGGTGATTCAATTTAGCTTGAGATCTATATTCGCTTATAAATTGAACTCACCTAGTTTGATTTAATAAGGATCAAGTATTTTCTCGTTTCTCTTCTAGTAAATTAAATTACCCTATTTTAATTTATTAGGTCACATACTAAATCAAATTGGTGTATTTAATTTAGGTATAAATGGTTAAATAATCGAGTTATATTAATTCGATTTATATAGATATTTTTAAAATAATATATAATTAATTTTTATTCAAAATATTTGCCTAAATTTAATCTCCATTCATTTTATTAACGTAAATTACTCAAATTTAGATGTGTTAGCAGAAATTTTTTTACCAAATTTATCTTTTTTAATGTATTTTGAGTCTTTTGTAAACTTAAAATCTTAAATTATAAATAATATAAAGTAGGAGAATTATTCACAATAGAGGTGTGCACGCATGGAAGGTACGCCGAAACAAAGCCATGGGTATAATCATTTTGTTTCTCTTTTCTAATAAAAAGTTATTAGTACAAAAAAAAAGGGTGGTCATTATTAGCCAAGTTGCAAGAATTGATAGTAAAATGAAAGTTCCCTTTTTCTACAAATCATAGATAGATTTCTTTCAATAATAAAAGCTAAGTAAAGTGCCTAAAGTTTCGATATATTGACACGCACAAACATCAAAATTATATAATATAATTGATTGTATCGTTTTAAATCATAAGTCTCTTTCATGTACATATCTAAAGATACAATTAAATCCTCGTAGTAGATGATAGGTGCATTAGATAATAAGAATAAAAGTAAAATATTAAATTAGTCTCTTATATTTTGAATAAATTTTGTTTTAGTTTTTAATATTTAAAGTGTTTTATTTATGTCTAAAATAATTTTGATTTGTATTAATTAAATTCTGCCGTTAAGTGGGAGTGAAATATTTAACGTCGTGTCAGACATGACAAATTAGAGGGGACAAGAGTTAATAGACATGTAATGATTCCTGTGTTCGAATAGAATACATACTTATTCTACCACTGACTCTTCTTTTTTCTCTTGTGAAGCACGAAATGATAAAAAAAAGCCACCAACCTTACTGATCGTCACTCAAGGTTGTTAATCGCAACTAGAGAGGTGACATTGTCCTTCAGCAACATTCAAGTTCAATAGAAGCAATTAGTTTGAAATCCTTCTTTTTCGAAAGAAGATCGTATCAGATATTCCTTTATCAAATGTCCTCAGCCCATTTGGTTGTAATCTTAATGCATGTTGATATGTAATGATGCTGTGTGTGATTGTTTTGTGTTATAGTTCTTTATTTGGTTATTGTTTTGTTTTAGAAGTTTTTATTTTGTCCTAGTGATTGCATTTATGCGTTTTTATTGTTGTTGATCAATGTGAGAATATTATGAAGTCTGTTATGTTTGTCTTACAGATTGTTCGGAGGATGAGTTATTTTAGTGTTAAGATATACCATGAAAAAAAGTTTGGGTTTGATGGTGAACCTTTACACTATGTGGGGGTGAGATTTCGATAGTAGATTACTGTGATAAAGATAGGTGGAGTAGGTTCGAGGCAACCGAGATAGTGGTCGAACAGGTATATCTGGCGGAGAACATCGCTGCAATGTAGTATAAGTCTCCAAAAGATGAAACAGAGGTAGGACTGAGGATGTTTCACACAAACAAAGATGCAATGGACATGGCCAGAATTGGAATGAGGGACAACATGGTAGAATTTTTTGTTGTTCACAAAGAGGGTGCTACTGCTAGGAAATGTTGTATAATTGAGGAAGTTCAAGAGATAGATGGTGATGAGCCTGCTACACCCACTACAGGGACTGTTAGGCCTGGTCCAATTGTGCAGCATAAGGCCCAATCATCTACTCAAGCCAAGGTGGGTAAGAAGCCCAAGGTGGTGACAGAAGCCCAATCTGATATGTCGGAGGATGATTTCATGTCTGCAGAGAGGTCAGATTTTTCAGGTAATGATGAATCTGAGGATGATGACTACCAGCCAGAGAATGATGATGCCACTGATGAGGGAGACAGCGATGAACAGTGGAGTGAAAACAGCGCTGGAGATAGTGCAATGGAAGTAGCTTTAGATGACAGCGATGATGATTGGAATGGTGATAGGGGTTTGTTGATGTTGATATCACAACCTTAAAGGATTCCCAAAAGATTAAACAGAGTGTTCTAGCTGAGAGAGTGCAAGGAGAATTTAGTGCCAGTGTTAACAAGGAAAAGAAAAAAGTGGTGGCTACTGGACTAAGGGATGAAGATTATGGATATGAGAGTGAGGAGTTATGGGATGTCCCTGTAAGTGATGATGAAAGGGATCCCTCGTTGAGAAAGTACCCGTTGCACAAGAATTTCAAGAATATGAAGGAGTATAAATGAAAAGTTGGGACAATGTATGTAGATAGGAATACTTTTAAGAAATGTGTAACTAGCTATACTGTGTACAGTGGCAGAGGAATATGATTTTCAAAATGTGATAGCCATAGGTGTAAAGCTGTTTGCCAAGAAAGTTGCGATTGGTTTACTTACTGCCATAAGATGAAAAGAGAGGATAAATGACAGTTGACCAGCTGTTATAAAAAATACACATACAGTAAGGCAACCAAGATTGGTATCATGAGTTCTCAGTGGCTGAGTAAGACTTTTATGAAAAATATTTGTGAGAACCCAAAAATCAAGTTGAGAACCTTGATAAGGAAGGCTCATAGCAAGTGAAATATTGACCTCACAAAGACCAAGGCTGCCAAAGTGAAGCAGCAAGCATTGGATGAGATTAATGGTATTTATGGAGAGCAATATAGGAAGATACATGACTATGCTGCCGAATTACTGAGGTCGAATCCAGGTACCACTGTTCGGATACAAGTGCAAAGACCTCCTGAGTTTCAACTAGAGACACCAATCCCTGGTAATGACTTGAGACCACGATTTGAGAGGATCTATATCTGCCTGGATACTTGCAAAATGAGCTTTATAGTGTGCAGACCAATGATCGGTCTTGATGGATGCTTCATCAATACTCTATATAGGGGTCAACTTCTAACAGCCATTGGATGGGACCCAACGATCAGACTTTACTAATTGCTTATGCTGTTGTTGAAGCAGAGATAAAAGACTTGTGTACCTGATTTTTGTTGAAGCTGTGTGACCATTTGGGTGTTGACAAGATCATAAAGTGTACATTCATGAGCGACCAACAAAAGGTAACCTTTAAATTAAGCTGTTTAAATCATGTAATTGTGTAAGTGATTTTGTGTTTAAATTATGTTGTGCCGTTATTGACTTATGATGTTTTTAAATTCTATTTCCAAGGGATTGATTCCTACCTTTGATGAGTTGTTGTTTGGCATGGATCACAGGTTCTGTGTCAGACACTCATATAGCAATTTCAAAAAAAATTTTCAAGTGTTCAACTGAAAATGATGATGTGAAAAGCTGCAAAGGCAATATATGTCTAGGAGTAGGAGAGAAGGATGAAGGAGATTCAGATAGTTGATCAAAGAATTTATAATCATCTCATGGAGATCCCTGCTAAGTATTGGAGCAAGTCCAGGTTTAATTATTTACCTAGATGTGATGCACTTGTAAACAACATGTGTAAGTATTTTAACTCTGTTATTGTAGATGCTAGAAAAAAACACATAGTGTCTATGTTAGAAGATATTAGGGTTTATCTAATGAATAGGTGGGATGACAACAGACAAAGTATAATTATATATGCTGGAGAAATTTTGCCAAAAATAAACAAAAAAATTGAAAGAGAGTTTGATAAGGGTGGAGAGTGATTGGCCATATATACGGGGACAAGTATGAAGTGTCCGACAGGTTAATAGAGACAAATTTATTGTGGACTTAAAGAACCATGAGTACTCCTGTAGAAAGTTTCAACTAACAGGTTACCCTTGTGAGCATGCCATGAGTTGCATTAGAAAAATGTGTTTAAATGTTAAGAACTATATGAACAAGTACTATAAAAAAGAGACCTATGTGAACTGCTATCAGCATGTGATCTACCCTGTGAATGGACCAAATTTCTGGATCCGGACTCAGAATGATGATGTGCTGCCACTAGTATTTAGAAAATCAATAGGACGTCCAAAATTAAGCAGGAATAAGACTGGTGATAAGTCACGCAACAATAGACCACTGTCTAAATTATCCAGGGCTGGACAACAACAAAAATGCTCCTATTGTTTTGCACTTAGTCGCAACAAAAGAACTTGCTCTAGAAAACAAAAGGTGAATGCCTCGACAAAAAAAAAATAAATTTGTTGTTGTCAATTTGGACTACCCTTGTATGGATTGAATATAATTCCTTATATGAGATTGTTTATTACCAATTTGTTGAACTCAATTTTTTGATGTCACTGTTTGTTGTTACTAGTTGTAGCATAATTCAGCTCCACAGACCAAGAAGAGTGCTGACACAATTAAGACTTCAAATCCTAGCATGAATGCAGCAAAGACAACAACAAAAATAGCAACAAAATTTTAGCCAAAGAGAAAGAACAATATACAAGTTGGAGGGACCCAACAGTCACAAACCTCCTCCAAAAGAGCTAAATGCAACAGCAGCATGAGTCAACCTCGGTCATCCACATCAACAATTATTAGTCCATCAAGAAGCACTCTAAAGTACATAACAAAAACACCACTTAAGACCTGAAAAATATTAGGATGAATTTATAATAAATTTTAGTATTTATCTTCTGTTTTATAATAAAAATAGCAATGACTAAGGGTTGATGTCCTTGTAATATTTTAGATAGTCTATTTTAAGACTTTTAATTTTATGTTAATATCTTTTGTATTGTTATCTTTTGATGATTATCTTTAAGACTTGTTTAAATATTATAATGGATAAAAGAAATTACTTTAAGACTTTTTCATTATAAATGGTTAAAAATAAATTAAAATTAAAAAAAATATGTCACACATGTTTTGAAGAGTAGTTGAGCAATTATATTCTCTTATCTTTTTTTGTTACAAATTCTGTAACACACGTTTTTCTCATCTCCAAAGACTTCAATAAATCCAAGTATTCCAATCTAAACTCAGTGGAACATACAATATACGTTTGACTTGAGTGTTGTACATTTGGATAACAATGTATTTCAATTTTTTTAAAAATAATACGAAAAAATTTAGAAAACTAATTATATTATGAGCTAGCTCAAATCAATTTTTTGTATTTTTAATTTTAAAATTTAAAAAATTAAAAATAATAAAAATTTATTTTTTATAATAAATTTTTTATTTTAAAATTAATTAGCTATATTATATAGACATTGCCCGAATTACACGGGGCATGCTGGATTTTCAAAAGCAAAAATCTCCATGAATACTACAAATTAATAACTAAATTAGTTATATTTAGTATTTATACATGTCACTTGAAATAATTTTTTACTAGAATAATAAAAAATTTCACAACTGAATAATCAAATTTCTTACAACATCATAATCAATTTTTTTTCATTAATACAAATATGTATTTTTATAGGTGACTAATTTTTAATATTCGTCTAACATGATTGTTTAAAAAAAATACATTTTTAGCCTCCAAGGCCATGGTTTTCTTATTTTTGTGTTTTGCTATTTATTTATTTATTTGTTTCAGAAATAAATATATATATGCAATATTTGTAAACTGTTTATAATTCGATCTTTTGCGTTATTATGTAACCGCTATAGATTATAAGGTTTTTAAAATATACACATAAAACTCTATAGCCCACATAAATTATGAAAAATTTACGTTGAAGAATAAAAATTTTATGTGTAATTTTGTCGTTGTTGATACAAGTGGCAATATATATAACACTTATTCATACCAATGAATTGAATAGGTGTCTTCAATATAGATAAGTAAAAAACATTAATAATAAAATTTAAAACTATAGAGTGAGATTTGAATTTTCAATGCTAATTAAAATAAAAAAAATCTTGGTTTATACTTTAAGGTGTATGTGCATTTTGTTTGTTACGTTACTCTTTCTAATTCATTCAATGCAAAAATTACATTACTCTTTCTATTTTACAGTAATTTCCATAGTATTCCTTTAACAAAATAAAATCATTTTCGAACATTTGCAATTTTATAGAAAATATTACACAAATGATTGTATGGATATTTTTTTAAAAAAACACACCTTAAAAATAAAAAAGTTAAAACACGGAGTAGAAGAAACTTAACTCCTACTAAGTACTTACTAATAATCCAAATTAAAGCCTTGAATTTTTACTCTCATTCTTGCATTCATAAGTCACAACCAATGGTTCCAATAATAATCCTTGAAACTTGGATGTTTCCACAGAGAGGATGAATGTATGAGCATGACACTCTTGACTCTAACTCAGTTATGGCCACTCAGGAATATATTCAAAAATAGTACATGGATCCAGATGGCACCATGCTAGCTAGTGGATAAAAAAAATCAAGGAGCAGGAGAAAGAAAACACCAAATTGATTTGTATGTGAAATTATTATGCTACTTTCTTTTTTTTATTTAAAAAATAATATTAAGGTTATTAAAATAATAAATATATGTAGAGAAATTTTTTAATCTAAATATACATTATATATTTTAATAAATTAAAAAAATTGTTTTATAAATGTGAGATTATTAGAGGGTTTGTTCATTATTGTTCAGTTATTCTTTCTTTAATATATAAGACACAATGAACACGTTTGTGGCAACAATTGCACCACCTGCTCATCGTCAGTCATGTGATAAAATATTTACCAAATATATTCTTGAACTGAAGTTTCAAGAAATATTAAATTATAAAGTAAATAAAATATAACTGAGATCAGAACAGAATGAAGAACAGTATCAACGAATGATCTCGAATATCCAAGATAGAAAATCTAGCTTTGCTACATTATAATGACTCTGCCACAATATCTCCCTAATTCCAAAACGGAGATCCTAAATTAAACATATGTTTGAACAATTTAAATATAAATAAAAAAAATTTATTAAATAAGTTTTTTAACATATAAGAGTTATGAATTTTATTTTTTTTCCATTATAATTTTTTAACCCAAACTATTTAAAAATTTTTGTTTTGATCTCTATAAAATTTTCTTTTATATTGATATATAAAAGTTCTTAAAAATATTTTATTCCTAAAATATTGTAAACACCCAATTCATTTTTTTGTCTTTTTTTTTTTTAATAAAAGATAAGGTAGTTTTTGTCCCAAAAAATATATTTAGACCATCAATTTTTTTATATTTTTGGACAATACGATTTTTTTTAAGAAATTTGTTAAATAATAATAAATAGTTTTGCATAAAATTTTATTTATAATTTGTGGGGATTTGAAATTTTTACAAACTATTAATAAATTTATTTTTAAAAAATTCTTTCAGCCATAGTAGTTGAGTAAAAAAATATCATTATAAAATAATATTACAAAAAAAAAATACAGTACAAAGACTCTTTAAAAAAAAAAATAACATCGGATAAGAAATGAGAGAAGAGAATATTAATGTTGATGATGATGTCATAAGAGATAATGATGATAATAAAAAATGGTTACAGTAAGAATAATAGAGGTAGAAATGATAATGACGAGAATAAAAAAAGTGATAATAATGATGGTGATAGCTAGTTCTATTGTTAAAAAGAATTTTATAGAATTTAAAACCTCCACAAATAATTAAAAATAAAAATTTTTACAAAAATAATTATTGTTATTATTTAAAAAATATTTTAAAAATTCGTATTGTCCCAAAATAAAAAAGTTAAGGATCGATTTTTTTTATAAAAAAATACTTTATCTTTTATAAAAGTAGGCAAAAGTCAAATTGAATCTTTACTCAAAAATTACAATAAAAATAATTTGAAAATAAATATCATAAATTAGACTGTTATAGAAATATACACACATCACATAATTATATTTTTAATTAAGTTTTATAAATAATATAATCAAATTAAATTTGTATTTATAATAAAATTGCAACAAAAGTATAAAAACAAAGTGGTGGTTATTTTTTTAATAAAATACAGTGAAATAATTATTTTGGTGTCAATTATTCTATAAAAAGTATATAAAATACATATAAACATTTGTTTCTCGGGGATTTACAATAAACATTAATTATTTAGGTGTAGGAACAACAAAAATGAAACAAAACACATTTATATAATATATTATTAGAAATGTTTAAAGTGAAATAAAAAGAATATTTTAATAGAAAGAGAAAGAAGTGTTGGACACGGTTCCATCCAATAGAGAAGAAACAAGTGCAGTGCACCAAACAGGATTCCTCACTTTTCACTTTCCGTCTCCGACCCTCGGAAACATAAATTTGATTCCTGTTTGGCTGTTTCCCTCTGATTAAAGGATAATATATTTATATTATTTTCTATTCTGCTGTACTTGCTTGAATTTTAGAACAGACTCCATCACACTTTTTTCTCACACAAAAAATATTTTTATATCAAAGGAAAATAATTTGTTTGCATCACTTCGTCGTATTAGAGGTGTGCCATTGTTATGCTACATCAACGTTATACTACTTCTGAAAAGCTGAAAAGTTTTCTTGTTGTGCTCAAACCCCATAATAATGACTACTACTATATCTATATAGAAAATTTTTAAGTATGTCAGTATATTACTGTTGTAGTAATTTTTAACTGTTTAATTTTAATTATAAAAATATATATATAATTAAAATTAATAATTAAGATTTATTAAAATAAAATATCGATATATTAATATATTTGAATTTTTTTTATTTATATCCCATTCTCAAATTCAAAAAAAATTAATTAAGATTCTCTCAACAAAATTAATACTAAAATAATTAATAAGAAAAAAAATTTAAATAAAAGTTTCATTGTGGTGAATAGTTCTATAATATATACTAAAATTAGTTATTTAAATTTATTATTATTATATAATATATATTAAAAATAAATTAAATATATATATTTTTATACAAATATATAATAATTAATTTTAATGTATAAATAATATTTTTAAACTCATTAATACTGATCTAATTTGTAATTTTTTTAAGATGTGACGGCTGAAACATACAGAAATACAAATGGGTGTGACAAATTGCAATAACAATAAACAGGAGAGATGAATATATATTTTTTTATTTATTTTTCTTTAATCAATTCGTCAAAGACAAAATGTGTATAAATTATTGCCAAAACCTTTTTATTAAAATAACAATACGACCATAATGTATTATGTTTGATGATAACGACATATATCACCATTAATTTCCAATATATATATTATATTGAGCATCATAATGAAATTAATTTTCGCCAACTAACTTGTACCATTTAAGGTTATAAAAATATATTAAAATTTTAAATTTTTAATATATTTATTATATATTTTTTAAAACAACATTTAAAACATTCAATAGTAATAATCTTATTATCTTAACCTATATGCTATGTTTTTAAATCTTAAGAAAAATGCTATTTTAATTTTGTGCAAATCTGCAGCCTACTATCTACTATCTACATTTTATATCCACCTTTTTTTTCCTACTTTTTCTAAAACTTTTTTTGTTCGGTATCTTTTTCCTTCTAACTTTTTCTTCAATTCATATCATTCTCTCTTTTTTTATTTTTTTCTTATGCTACTGCTATTATTGTATTTTCTTGTGTTTTTATGTACACAGGAAATTTTTTTAAATAAATAATTTAATTATGTTAATTATCGAAATATATAATTTATAGTGTATTATCAATTTATATCATATTAATTTATCTCATTTATACTGTAAATAAAATATATATATTTGTAAATATAAAAATATAATTTTTAAAAATAATAAAAAATATTAATAATTTAAACTAGATCAAATTTTAAAAAATTGAACGTTTCGAATAATTAAAGAAAATAAACAATTTCAAAATAACAAAAGAAATTGACAATTTTAACTCATTAATTACTAAACGCATCATATAATTTAAAATTAACATATTATTTTTTTTAAAAACCAACCCATTTAAATTAACTCAAATTTGTAAAGCATGTCCACCGAAGCCATTACATCCCAAGTGCAACTGAGTCCACTGGGCCGGGAATGGTGACAAGGTCGCCGGCACAAAACTCCACCGTCGGAGAAGACGAGTTGCCCGAATAGACCTTCACTTTCCCTCTCACCAAATGGCATGTCTGTTGTGAATTGTATTTCAGCTTGTACTTTCCAGGAGGACAACCCCATCTACAATAACAACATTATAGGAAGACAAAATAAATCGGTCAAAGCAGCGTAAATTTTTTTATGTTTTTTATTATTTTAAATTATTTACTTTTTATTATTTAAAATATTTTATTTTTAAAAATTTAGTCTAATTTAAATTATTAATATTTTTTATTATTATTAAAAATTATATTTTTATATTTATAAATATAAATATTTTGTTTATGAAAATTTTATATATCTCGTTTATAGTATAAATAAATGGCATATATTTATAATTATTTCGTTTATTGTATAAATAAGATAAATCAATACAATATAAATTAATAAATATACTATAAATTATATATTTTAGTAATTAAAATAATTAAATAATTTATTTAAAAAAATTCCCTATATACACATAGTTGTCAATTCTTTTGGAATCTTTTTACATTCTTTTTAAGAAGTATAAACATAAGGTAGAATAACTAGGCCTTTATCTAAATAAAATAGAGGGGAGAAATCTTTATTCAAATGCAATAATTAAGATTCCTTTATTTGTGTGTTCTGTTATTGTTTCATATAATCTGTGGTAACATACTACGTTTTAGAAGATTACACATAAATCGTGGCAAGTTACCATGATTTATAAAAAAAGGTTTTTGAACATAAACTATTGTAATTAGATACAATTTATGAAAAAATATTTATATGCATAAACCTTTGTTACTTGCCACGGTTTATGAAGAAGAAAACTCTATATACACTGATGAAAATTTATGTAATATTTGTACAATATTTTTTTTAGTTTCAATCAATAAGCGTTTAAAAAATAATCTTTGAATCATAAACCATGTAATTTAAAGATCATTATATTCATATTTTCTAAAATTTCAAAAAAATAAATTTTTTTGTATTATTATAATTAGTTGAACGGAAAAATAATAACAATAACATCGTAATTTTAATTAATAAAATAAAATAATTTATTAATTTATATTAAATTATTAATTTTAGTTAAACTTAAAAATGAATAACACTTTAAAAATAACTGTACATAAAATATTATGTGAAGATAAGTATAAACATCAAGATAGTTAATAAGTAATTATTGAAGAATAAAAAATAACAAAAAATGATATTATAAAATAATAAATTAAAATTTTAATTTATAATATTATTTAATTGATATATATCTAATTTTTTTTCTTTATTCTTTTTACTATTTCAACTCTAACTTTATATATATTGATTTATATTTTTAAATTAAATAATTAATTATTAAAATAATAAAATTTATCATAATATAATAGCCATATTTATAATAGATAAATAATTAAATTTATTTATAATAATATAATAAAAATTCCTATAAAATAATAAATATATATTTCTATACATGGCCACTGCTACTAATATTTTAATCGCTATGTATCATGATTTGTCCATAAAAATAATGGATAATAAGTAGGTGCATCCGTGCACGTGCTTGGGGAGGAAAAATACCTATAATATAAGCTAGCTGACCAAGCAAGAGAGCTTCTTGGAAAGAGAAAATTAATTAACCAGCAATATTAAACCACCGTCTCTACTCATGAAAGTATTTATAATCCACTTGTTATAAAAAATAATTTTAGATTAATTTTTATATTATAAATAATAAATAAAAATTTAAAATATTTTTTATTAAAAAAAAAACTTAATTTCAATTTTTATTATAATTTTATTTAATTAATTAATTAAAGTAATTAAAATTAATATAATTATTAATTTTTTATAATAATATTATTAAAATTTATCAATTTAAAAAAATTTATTATTATAAAAAATTTAATATTTCAAAAAATTTCATAAATAATAATAATATATTATATATAATATATAATTCGAATTTAAATTAACTAGTAACATTAATTAACTTAAATGAATATGTGGTTACTACGTACCTTATGAAATTACCAAGTACTTAATTTCTGTAATAATATTATTAATTTTTTTAAACTAAACATTAGTAATATACAAGAAAAAAATTTAATGGCTTTATAATTAACAACAATAAAAAAGTTTGTAAAAATTAAAATAAATATAACTAATATTTATAAAGAATAATAAATTTATTATTATTATTAAAAATATCTATTATTATTTTTAATTTATTTAAATATTTTTTAAAGCATAATCATGACATTTGTTATAAATTTATTTGTTATTTTTACTTTTCAGTCCCTTTTCACAAAGACTCTTTTGTCTCGCAAAATGAGCAAGGACTCCCAACATTTATTTTTCAATTTATAAAGTAAATCCTAATTTCAATTGTTTTTGATAGGGTGTACTTGGGTGAAATTAGATTTGATGTGAGTTAGATTCGATTTAAAATATACATCAAATTTATTTGTTTGACCCGAATCCGATTCTAAACCTGATAAAATTTATACACTTTCGGGCCACGATTATATTGGGTAAAAATTGGGTGAAATTCGAGCTGTTAACATTACATTATCTTAATACCTTCTTATAAACTACCATATAAAAATATCCAAATTTCTAAGACTCCAATTATTATTTGACATGGTAAAATTCACTTAGAAAAATATAACAAAAACTAACTCTTCTCTAAAATTAAAGTATAATCATAATCAATATTAATATTGTCTAATAACACCAAATATTTAAGTCAATACAAATAACACAATATTATGCATTAGTCTAAAATCTTATGCATTTTAAACAAAAAATATTAACTTATAGTCTTATAATAACTAATAATACAAAATATTAAGGTTTACAATACTTAAATTCCACATAAGAATAGCCATCATCTATCACTAATAACACAAAATATTAATTGTGTATGATGACTGAGCCACCGAGCCGAATTCGGGTGACCCAATTTATGGCCCGAACCCTATCCGAAATAATGACCGGGTCTATTTTTGAGACCCTTATTCGACCCTAGATCCAATGAAATCACACCAAATTAGCTCCTAAAGTATTCAGAGCCGGGTCGAATTTTCGGGTCGGGTCGGGCCATGCACGCCCCTAATTTATGACTATTAATTAATTATTAATATTTAAAAATATAAAATAAAATATATTATTAAATTAAAAATTAAATTAAAAAAATTAAATCGATAGTTAAATGATGACAAAAAAAAAAAATTATGATAGTTTTAATATTTTTTATATTAATATTTTAATAGTAATATATATAGCATGCATGGCAATATATTATTATATGTAGTAAGGCAATATCTTTTTTTCTTCAGTGGTTATGTAGCAAGCTAAGGTCTATAAATATTAAGGACACACTCCTTTTGTGTTATCATTATTAGCTTGAACCTTGTTGGCCACTACTTCCCCAAAATATGGAGAGTCTCTCAACCACAACGTCCCCTTCTAGCAACAATAATGGTGGAGGAACCACATCATTTGCCAAGACCTGTTTTCACGGGGTTAATGGAATTTCGGGTTTGTTTTTTCAACTTTCTTTTTGTTCCTTATATTAATATATAGTACATTATTAGATGGTAATAAATTCAGAACGAGTGAGTGAATGTTCACACAACAACGGATGATAATTCAGAATTTTAGATGTTCCAAAAACACTTTTCCAATTTATTTAGTTTTGAAATAAGTATGTTATATTATTTGAGGACTTTTCATCCATAACAACCTATCTAGTTATTAATGGTATAGAACTTAAGAACATTCTCACTCACTCAAGGATTCTGTTTGCAAGTTGTTAGAAACGTTGTTTCAATTTAATTATATAGTTAAGAGTTGTTAAATGTTTTGACTGATTTTTCAAGAGAACATACCGTTGGAATCTTAAAGTTTGGAAAATACTTGCATCCTGCACTATATATGAACAAATTAAAATAACAAAATTCTAATGATGGATTCTTACCTGAAGTAGAATAATATTGCTTATTTTTTCTGATAAGAAAATTATAATTTGAGTAATAAAAACTGACATTTCTTTAATAAAAAATATTATATGTACATTAAAAAATAACTACTAAATCAACTATTATATATTTGTAAATATATATATTTGAAATAATTTTGTCTAATTCAAAAATAACATAAAACTTCACGTGTCATTTTCCATTAGTTTATAGTTAAAATTCATTATAAAATATAAAAATACTATTACATGATGACAAACACCAATATTCTTGCTTCTGTGACGGAATAAGCCCAAATATTAAATAATTATTTTTAGTAAATATAAATGTATATAAAAATATATACTTTGGAGTGACATCGATCTAATATAATCCAGACGTGATGCATGTACCTCTCTTTTGAGTGTGTTTTGTAACTCACCATATCCAAGAGAAAAAAAAAAAAGCCGAAAAAAATGGGAGATGAAAGCGAGATATGAACAGGGACGCAGCTAAAAAAAATGTTGGAGGGATTGAATTATTTTAAATTAAAAAAATGTATTAGTTAAAAAAATCCTTGTATTTGCTACCTAACACTTTGTATAATATAAACTATTTTAATTTTTTATTTTAAAAATAAAGAAGAGTCTTATTCAAGTTAAAAGCTAGTCAATAGAAATATGAAAAGAGAAGCATTTGAATTTTCTTTTTTAATGATCAATTTTTAGGCCCTTTATCTTCAATAATGCTTGATAAAAAATAAAGAATTCATATACTTATCAATAAATTATAAAATTTGGTGAGGAATCCAACAAGGTGGCCAAAAAATAAAACAATGTAAATCTATTACCATCAATACAAAGTTCAACTACTATATATAATTCTTTTTAGAGAAATATTAAGAAATTATAAAAAATTTATTGTTTATGACTATTCCTTAACCATCAACTCAATTTTTTTAGTTTAATTCTTTTAGTTTAATAATTTAATAATATATTTTATTCCATACTCTTAAATATTAATGACTAATTAAATGGTTAAAAATAATAAATTCTAATAGTCTCTAATATTTTTTTATTTTTAATAAAATATTTTCATTTCTACAATTTCAATATAACAACTTTCTTTAACTAATACTTGTTGGATTTCAGGAATTGGTATAGTGTCTATACCATTTGCATTAGCCTCAGGAGGTTGGTTAAGCTTAATATTTTTGTTCATCATATCCATAGCAGCATGCTACACAGGCTTATTAATCAAAAGGTGCATGGACAAAGATTCCACTATTGAATCTCTTCCTGACATTGGTCAAAGAGCATTTGGAGACAAAGGAAGGTTACTTGTAAACATTGCAATGAATTGTGAACTTTATTTGGTCATAACAGGGTACTTGATTCTTGAAGGAGATAACTTGAACAAATTAATATCTCATTTTCATGTGGATATTGGAGGATTGAGAATTACTGGAACACATTGTTTTGTTCTACTTTCAGCACTGATTATTCTCCCAACGGTATGGTTGGAAGATCTAAGCAAGCTTCTATCATATGTGTCAGCAACTGGGGCCTTAGCATCAATTATATTTCTATGTTCATTGTTGTGGAATGGTACAATTGATGGAACAAAACTTCATAGCAAAGGAGTGCTCTTTAATTGGAAGGGAGTTCCTGCTGCAGTTAGCTTGTATGCATTTTGCTACAGTTCTCATCCTGTGTTTCCAAGTCTCTACACTTCCATGAAGAACAAGCATCAGTTCTCTAATGTAAGTGCATATAATTTAGAAAAAAGAAAATTCTAATTTTTCTAATTAAAGAAAGGTTAAACTATTCTATTAGTTTTTATAATTTTATTAAATTTGTAATTAAATTATTATATTTTATTTTTTTTATTGAGTCTTTACATCATTTTAAATTTGCAATCACATTTTTACCATTTTAAAAACGTTTAACTTAATAGAATATGTTAAGGCATATTGTCAGGGATATGAAATGGATGAAAACATTTTTAAACTTTTGTAATGTTTATTATAAAAAAGATCTAATCACAAATTTAAAATTGATGTAGGATCCCAATTAAAAATTTTTAAAATATAATGACTTAATGACAAATTAAAAAAATTATTAAAATTAACAGAATAATTTAACCCAGAAAAATAAAACAAAAAAAAGGGTGTTTTTTACTAATAGTTCATTACTTAACTGTTGTCTGTTAGTGAATATCTGGATGTAAGTGAATTGACATTATAGTTATTAAAATCGATTTGGTCAAGATATTGAGTCAATTTTGATATATTTTTTCGTTGAAGACTTGTAGAAACTAACTTTATTCATTTATTCTAGGAGACAAAATTTTCCTAGTACTCTGCCCATCTTGCACTTTTTAAAATTCCAAACCTACCTAACTCTATGTTATTACATGTATCATTTACTTTAATTTGTTACAGGTGTTGCTGGTGTGCTTCACATTGTGCACTTTAGTATATGCAGCAACAGCAGTTTTGGGATACTTAATGTTTGGATCAGAGGTTGAATCAGAAATAACTCTGAACCTTCCAAAAGAAAAAATCAGTTCAAAAGTGGCAATATACACAACTTTGGTTAACCCCATAACCAAATATGCTCTCATGCTAAGGCCAATTGTGGATGCCGTAAAAAGCGTGCTTCCAAATCAATACAGCAAAAGGCCAAAGCTCACACATATACTAATTAGTAGCATATTGCTCTTCACCACTGTTGTTGTTGCACTCACTGTTCCATTTTTTGGGTACCTAATGTCCCTTGTTGGTGCATTGTTAAGTGTCTCTGCTTCATTCCTAGTGCCATGTGTTTGCTACTTGAAGATTTCTGGAACTTATGGGAAATTGGGATGTGAAATGGTCGTCAATTATTCCATAGTGTTAGTAGGAGTTGCAATTGCAGCATTTGGAACTTACACTTCCCTCTTAGAAATAATTAGGCATTTATAGTTGTAATTCCCCTTTTGTACTTTTTTTAAAATAAAAATTACTAAGATTACTTACATATATCATGTATCGTAAGTAATCCATTTGGAAGTTTGGTTAAACCATGTGGTCTCCTATTGAATGCACCCGAGATTAAAATTTATTTTAAAAATTTATTGCAGACTAATTAATTATTATATACACAAAATTTAAATTCTTGATATTTGGTTAAACAAATTGGTAAGTTAATTACTAAATTAACCCAAGATTATTTCAAAGTTACAAATGTTAGTAGAGGCATCTTCCAGACAGGCCAGCTCATCTTCTATTCTATTCCCATCCGTTCTAGTACTGTGATTCAACCAAATAGATGGGCCAACGCTACAGTGATGATTTTTTTTTTCTACATGTGATGAAATTTGCTGTCATACCTAAAGGTATGACACGTTTCCTCTATTTTGCAGAATAGTCAAATAATGATTCAGAAGAGTCGGGTTCGGATTGCTTTATACTTCAGATTTCATGACGTCTAAAGTCATGTGACTAATTCCGACAGCTTTTTTTTTTTTTTGTATCCTGTTTGCTCGGAAGAGAGCCATTCATCTTTGATTCCTTCTATAAAGAATTCTGGATTACTTTTTCGGAAATCTCCTTTAAGATTTAATCTAAACAATCGGTCGAATATTGAGTTTCGAGTCGCTGGAATTGAATACTATAAAGACTGAGGTGAACCCATCTTTTAGACTCTTACAAAATTGCGTAAAGAAAGAAAAAGAGAAGAGATGATTATTAGCAACATTTTGAATGTTTTTTATTGTCCATTTTGTAAGTATGGGCTTTAAAGGCCCACTTTTCGTTGGACTTTTTTTTTCTTTTTTCTAAGCCTAATTTTGGTTTTTTATTGGAGTTAATGGTAGAATTTGCTATCTCACAAGGAACTTACAAAAGTTCGAACCTTCACTAAGCTCAAGAGGCTATAGAACTCATAATAGTAGTAGTGTATATGAGTGTATATGGGTGTGTGGTGTAAAAAAAAAAAAAGTCTTTTTAGACAGCCGAAACCTAATGGCAGTATCATCTATCTCATTAGGAGCTGCACCCAAATTTAAATGGTGCAATCTGTGGTGGCCACAAATTTAGTGTGGCTATGATGCCTATGCTAGTTGATACAATTATTTTTTACATGTAAACAAAAAGAATTTTTTTTTCTTTGACTTCTATATTGTTAATCGCGAATATTAAGCAAGGACGGTAAACACATGGTAGTTGATAAGTTTGAGTAGTGTTAGGGAGCCAATGACCTAAGCGTATAATGTATATAATAGACTAAATTTTTGGTCTATGAATAAAATGAACATCACCTATATTATCCAGAATAACCATCCGGATACCAGGGATAATAAACATCTCATATTTTGGGGTTCACCAAGAATCGAACTCTTGACTTTTCGGATTTAGAACTCTAATACCATATCATGAACCCACTCATCCCAAAAACGTAACTTGACATCACAGTGTAACACTAATGGTCATATCTCTAATACTTCCTAAACCTCCATTGTACACATTGTACGCTTAAACCATTGGCTCCTTATGCCTTCTCGATAAGTTTTTAAATGATGCAAATTTATGTTAAAAAAATAAAAAAAATAGAAATTTTATATAACTCTTCTTCATTCTCTCACTATTACACTCTCAACCGTTCAACCATAGCTACCTGCAACACTTGTTTTTTTTTTTTGGACAAGGTCTTCACCAAACCCGACCCATACTAGAAATCAATCATAACCTGAACACCCACCCGGTATCCAAACGGTAATCCCTCCAATACTGTAATACATTTTGATCTCTAGCTCCCTCTCAACGGATCTTCACGCGGGAGCAGATCATTAGTGGTGCATCTATGGTAACTTGACTCTCTCCCACCGAACGTGCTTCGACATAGGCGCTTCATGAATTTCCATTCCTGTGTGTGCTATGTCGCTGCTGTTACTATTGAAGTCCTCATTTCTCTGTTGCGATTATTCAGTCCTTGTCCTTGCCGAATGTCTCCGTAGAGATGTCATCTGGTTGATGAAGAAACTGAGACTTTCTACGGTAGATCCGGTGCTGTTTTTTCTATGTAATAGCCGTCGTATCCCTACAGTAAAACAATAAAATTTGACCGTCTTTAATTTTGTCAAGATAACTTAACTACACTAAAAACACTCCACTTGTCACCATTTAATTAGAAAGTCAACTCATAATCACCGTTAGCCACCATAACCACGGCCACCAGAGACGCGGCCAATTTAAATCCTCAAATATATATATATATATATATATATATATATATATATATATATATATGTTGGGAATAAGTAGTATGACCACAATTCAATCAATCATGTGTCAAATAATTTGTTATTGTTATTATATTAAAATGTTAATATAATAAGGTCCTTGATTAAATTTAGAGATTTATCATTGTGATAGTGATCATAATATTGAGAGATAAATCTTTTATAATTTAATCTAAATTGTTATTGGTCATAGGATTATTAAAAATGACATTAATAATTCGGAAAGATCAATATATATATAATGGTCTTCATTGGATGAAGATTAATAGATCTCATTTATTAAATATATATATATGGTGCATATAGGGATATGACCATTGAACTGGCTCATTCTGAGAATTCCTAATTGTTATAATTACTGCATATTTGTCAATAGGATATTCTCAAGATGAACATAGTAATAGAGTTTCATTTTACCTGCGACTATCATAGTAATTAACAACGTATTTATTATACTTTGATTCCAGACACCTAATACCCTAGGGTGCTAGTTGAATGGATATTTGGTATAATTTAAATACTTGTAGAATTAATGATTAGTTAATAAGGAATCCGTTAACTCTCGGCAAAAAGTTTGAGCTCTATGATTATAATGACTGAGATGAATAAAACCTTGGACAAGGAAATTGAATGAATGAAAAAATGAGTTTCTTAGGTCATTCACAGTTCATTATAATAATGGTAACGAGTTAGAGTTTGACAATTAAATCATACTTTAAGGGTTAACCAAGAGTTGGGAAGATGGAAGGAATTATACTTTGTTCTTCTAAGATTCTTAGTAAAAATATATGACTTCATACTATTGGGTCGTTGAGGAGTGTTGCTAGACGCCAACCTTGATTAGTAAATTTAGTATGACTAATTTACTACCCGCTTAGTATTGAATTTATGGGGTCACACACTAACGAGTGTTCTAATCTTTGCTATAGAATTATTTAATTATTATTTTGATTTGATCAAATAAATAATTATATTAATTCAGATGGAATATTATTATATTTTTTGCTAGCACCAAAAATATAGTAATAGTATGATAATTGAGAATATTAAATGAGATTTGAGAATAATTAGTTATTCTATTTATAAATTTGGATGAGATCCTAACTGATTCCATTTTCAAATTGAGTTAGTCAACCATTGCACGTTCCACCTTTTATGCGTGCGTAACTTGGATCTTGACGCCATGAAATTCTCGAAATATGCAAATATATGTATGTGATGAGTGAATAATATGTTTTTCTTAATTTATATTTTGGATGGATCAATGAATGATGATTTCTGCTTTCTGTAGGTATTGCTGATCCTGAGAATGAAGAGTTTAGGATTGAAATGGAATATAGTTTTAGAAAGTCGATCGTCACAGCAATTAGATGTTACACTATATGTAGAGGAGTTGACTACAATTTGAGTCTCTAGCAATATAAATGTGTGAGTTTCTGGCCTCTACCTTTCCACCAAAGCAGATAGTAAAGAGTAAACTCCTTTGATCATCCCAATCTAAAATCATGGTAGAATCCCATTAAGCGTCTTTTACCATTGGGCTCCACGTCTGATCTTTGACAGATCTAATTTACAAATAATAAGATTTCTATTAGACTGGTACAATAAAAATATGTTCATTTATTAAATATATCTATTAATTTTAAAAAATAAATTATTTAATTGTACTAATTTATATTAAATAAATTTATGTATTATAACAAATAATTATTTAATAAAAAATATAATAATAATTTGATTGCACTAATTTACATAAATAAAAAATAAAATAAATATATCATATTATACTATTTACTTACTAGTTTAAATAATATAAATACACTCATAAATAAAAAATAAAATAACATACAATAATATTATTATCCTTCATAATTATCATAAAAAATACCTTAAATTTTTTTATAAATTCATAATAATTGTTCATTTTTATAAATAAAAAATATTCGTTAATATTAATATTTAAATTATTTATTAAATCTATACAAAAATAATCACATTATAATAAAAAATTTCCAAAATTAATGAAATCTACATTTATATTATTTCTCTGTTTACTAATTAACAAACAAATATAAAATAAAATAAAATAAAAGAAAGTACCTTAACTTTTTTTATAACCATTACATTTTATATTTTTACATTTTCGGTTATCATCATCATATTTTTTCTTTATATACTCGCCAATATTTTTTGTATCTTTCGTCCATTGCTTCAACATCAACCGCTTCAGAACTTCCATCACATGCTTGTGCTTCATGACGAAGAACATATACTTACATGAGTACCCGTGCATGTCCCAAAAGTAACAGTCATACTACAACCTTTTCATATTCTTATCACATAAGACCACAATATGCCAGCTTGGGTGCCCGTATTCTTCCACTGTGTACACTTTGGTGGTAAGCGACTGCCGAATCTCTACAAAGTTAACAGAGACAACGGCTTCGATTTCCTTCTTCACATTGTTGAAAATAGTTCGAATATACACTCTAGCAGCAAACCCTTCTAGGGAGTCCAACGATGTCGTCAAGACCCGGTCACCATAGATTAACCTAAATTGAGATAGTAACTTGTTATTTCTAAACCCTCGAAGAAGAAGCTCAAGGTTTTGGACAAATTCGAGCATTGTGTGTTTAGATTGAAGAAACTTCTTCACAACGCTATTAATGCCCTTACACCGCGATGTTGTCCTGAACCCGACACAAAACTTATCACGCAAGAATGCGTTGGCCCACATATCCCTCTTTCCATACACCTAGTTCTCCCATAAGGTACCATTCAATCCATACTCAACCGCTGCTTTGGCCCACTCGGTCTCAAAGTCATTGACCTCCATGTCTGCATACAACCACCTATTGAATTAGCTGGCTAAAGCCACATCCTTGACGTTAGATGTAATATTCTTCTCAATGTGCCATGCACAAAGTCAATGGGTTGCCTTTAAAAAAATTTTTCGAACAGCCTCCCGGATGGAATCATCTCCATCAGTAACAACAACCGATGATACCTTGTTGCACATAACCTCCAAAAAATTCTCCAGCAGCCATGTATATGAAGCGATGCTCTGATCTAACACCAACCCAAAGCCAAATATACAAGTTTGCTTGTAATTGTTGCCGTCAAAGAAAATCACCAATGACCTGTTGTATTTATTCTTCTTATATGTTAGTCGAATGCAAGAACATCGCCAAATATTGATAGTCAAGTCCACTTTCACCGTCTGCCAGAATAAATTAGCAAGCATGTCATCCACAGTAACATTATAGCTTTCCATAGACATCGGGTTGGTATCAACTTTTCCCTCCAGGTACACTATAGCCAAGTTCGCATCTCCGTCGGCTATTCTAGCACGCCTCCTGCTGTCAATGTAGTTATAAGCATCCTTCTTCAGAAAATCAACTAGTGAATACCCTCTGACCTTGCCAGCTAGGAATTGCATCGTCTTCGACGTCGAAATTTCACACCCTTGCATCCCATTTATTTGAGCTTTTGCCACTTCTGTCGTGGACCAAAAATTTGGAATTAGGTGGACTATGCCATGATGTGTCAGCGCATGGTTGTGCTTCATGATAACCTTTTTCACCCTCCAGATGTTATTGCTTCTGTCAAGATATATGCACATCCTTGCCTCACAATTTGTCCTTGTCTCCGGTTTGTGGGACCTCTTCTTATCCACCCGATTGTAATGTTTTCTATGTCTGAATCCTTCTTTATTGCAAAAATATTTTCGCCTAATTAGGTTCCCTCCTCCGTCTTTTAACATATCCCCTTCCGAATTCCAAAACCATGAAACTTACCCAACTTCTAGTAGAAATCATATGCATCTTCTTCCATTGAAAATACCTTTGTTAATATGTCGTCATCGGTCAGAGAAGCAACATCTCCTTAATTTACAACGATATTTTCTTAATCTAAATTTAAGATCCTATTAAGATCCTATTGTCTCCAACCGAATTTTGTTATTTTCACTCATGTTTATGTTTTCTTCGTTACTGGGTCGGCGTGAATAAAGCTCACTTTGACTACTGTTTCATTTAAAAAAATGTCAACAAAAACAATTCTTCAGTAAAAAATAATGTTCAACATGCACAGCCCAACCCTGCTGAAAAATCCAATTGGCCCACCAAGTGTGTTCTCCAAAAATTATTTAACTACATCCTTCCATTAACAATCACACATTAACAATTAATCCTCTCAAACATTAATGACCCATATCTGAAAAGCACTTTTCTTTCCTTCTTGTGTCAGAAAAATTCTGTGCATGTTGACTTCCCATGTCCATGTGACACCGCACGTGTCGTGCAATGGAGATATACACATGGCATCCATATGTCTGAATATTTTCTGGTGTCCATACCATAGCCTTTACTTTGTTATTATCCTCTTCGTTCCTCTCTCATAATCCAAATGATAATGGACAGAATGTAAACATTTGAAAGACAATGGAGGAACATCATGTTTGTTCCGGAAATGGGACCTCCCTCTCCATGATTACAATTTGGTCTCCAGGTCCAAGATAATGAGAGTGGTTACATTGTGCACTATCACTATTACACGTCTATTTCTTTTGAATAACTTTAAAATTAAGATGTAGAAGTATTTCTCAAAAAAAAAAGTTACGGATTCATAGTCCTTTTTAATAAGTACAACGAAAAAACATTTTGTTTGAAATTTGAGTTAAAAAATAAATAAAAATTAGTATAATTGCCCTTAACTATTACTACTTCCATAGTGTTCAAAGGATAACTGTAGCGTAAATTAGATTAATTGAGTCATAATTCACAAGTACTTGAATGCATGTCAAGCAAGCATTTTACAAATATAAAAAATAATATTAGCTATTCAATCAAAACTTTATTGAGTAACCGCAAAAGATGACAATGGCGGAGGGTATTAGATAAGATGTAAATGGACACGGCATCTCACACGGCTTGCTTACATGTCTTCAAGCTCAATTATTCAGGCCCAATTATAAGCACTGATTGCAGTTTGGATGTCAAAATGACTACAGAACTTAAAAAATGGACAGAAAAACTTCCCCTGGACATGTAACTGAGAACAAGAGCAAATTGGGAATTTGGAATCAAACATGCTTGGGGTAAAGTTGAGATAAAGTTTGTCCAATCTATATAGTCTTGGGATTTCCAAATTTCGAACAAAATATACTCTACTCTAAGCACTGAACTCAACACAGTGACTTACCTTATATAAAACTGAAAGGGTCATGCTTTGATGATAACCATAAACGGTAAACCATTGAAAGGATTATGCTTTAACTAATCCATTTCAACACTACTATCCAGTTGAAAAATAGGGACTTTTTATCTATGCAGAAGGAAATACCATACGCTCAAAAGAATCAAATATTGTTTTAACTGGAGACTGCAACAACGTATATTATTACAGTGGAAGGTTTCAATTGTTGCATATTCTTCATTCTTTGATTAACAACCATGCATTGAATTCTACATGGCTGTAGCTACTAAAGATGATTCCCAACATATGGACAACAAGCTCAAGATGAGAGTCAACTAGTTTGGATTTTGATCATTGTGGGGAAAAAAAGGAAAGAAAAAGAATAGGGGAAAACTCTCAGACAATCAAACGGGAACAAGTAGTGTTGGTATACAGACTCAAGTTCATGGTACATCCTAACTAATCCTAACTGAGAACCTAGGTTACAATTCAAAACAAAATTTAACTTATAAGTATGTAGATACCACAAAATGACGGTTTTCCTGGGAGTAAAATGAACCACCATAATCTTTCTCGTACTGTGTGGGTTAATTTGTCAATCTTTGAGGGACCATTTTGTTAGCAAACTAACCTTTGGAGGCTTAAAGTGGTAGTTTACTCCTCCTGTTTTGTTCTATTTTGTTTTACTAGAGTTGCTTTCTGAATTTTTCACAAACACAGTTGAACCAAGGTTCAACCATGTTCCTTGGCAATATCAGATTTCGGTCATCGTTCCAAGTTTGTCAGTCATTTAATTAGTAGCTATGCCATTCCAAACACTTTCTTATATACAAAGATACCACACCACTTGTAGAAAATCAAACATATGGATATAACCAAAACTAAAATCAATAGTTTTAACATTTTTATGTAAGGGATAAGGATTATATTAAACCAATCAAAGCAAATAAATTCCACCTGGCTCATGTTTAGAACTAATAGGTAGTTCATTCCTCAAGAATTACCAAAGATACATCATATAAACATAGCAATGATTTCAAAATCACAAAAACAGAGATAGAAAATAAATAGATAATGAATTTCAAGAAAAGATGCCAAAGATAAAAATTTACAGAACTTCCTTTACCTCTTTAATCAAAGAAGTACAATGTTTATATATATGGTCTTAAAGACAAGCACCACTGCATTCGCACCCTCAGTGCCTATACACAACAATTCTTACATTTTTCAAACTACAAAAAACTAAGCAAATTTTAAAAAAGAAAAAAAGGATCATGGGGAGAATATAGGTGATTCAGCGAAACAAATAGGGCACCTGAGTAATCCATTCTCGTTGCACTTGCCACAAGTTATGAACTCTCCATTCTTCTCCGTATATACTTTCCTGCTACCGTCACACTCGTCGCACAGAACGAACCTCTGACCACCGCACACGTGGCACTCACCTGTATCCGCCTTGGGCAAACCTTCCAAAAGCTGCTTCAGCTCACCGGTCTCGTTCATGCAGATCACCTCCTCTTCTCCCCCAACGTATCTTCCTCCTATGAACACACACGGAAGCTTATTGGGCCCGTCCGGGCCCAATATGCGGCCCAACTCGGTTAGAAAGCTCGAGTCCATTGACACGTCTCGCTCGTCGATGGGGACTCGGAAGCCGGTGAGGATCGAGAGGACCGTCCTGCAGGACTTGAACGTGTGCCTCACAACGCGTAGGGACGTGAAGTAGACCACCACGCGCTGCTCCGTGCCAGGTATGTAAAGAGGGGCATTTTCGGTATTTTGTTTGGCGGTTTTGTGGTTTTGTGGTTGGAGGTTGGGTTCGGTTTCATGATGATGTTTTTCTTTGCGTCTGGGAGAGGGTAAGGATAAGGTCCTGGCAGGTTTGGGTGGTGGTGGTGGTTGTGGTGGCGGAGGTGGTTGTTGGCGGGGGGGTTGAGTGTGATTTGACCAGGAGCGGACGAGCGAGTTGGCGAGTGTGACTCGGTGGAAGATGGAGGATACTCTTTTGTTGGTTGGCGAGGAACAGAGTTGGGGTTGGGGGGCGTTGATTTGTAATTGGTTAGAATCTTCGAGGCAGAGGGATTCAACGTCCTTGAAGGAGGAACAGGAGAAGAGAGGAGAAGGAGAAAAGGTAGGGGACGATGACGATGAAGAGATCCGGACCGTTGAGTTGTTGGTGCTCCACGATCGCCACATTGAAGTGCGGTTAATGGAAATTTTGGAATATTATTCAATTCAAGGGAAGCTTTTTTGTTTTTAATAAGGTGAATTTTAGGATGCGGTGTGGCGGTAGAGGTGAAATGGGAAATGGTATGGATGTGATGAGGGAGAGTGAGTTTCTGTTGTTTTCTATTTTGGGTTGATTGCTTCAAGAAGCATAAGCGGATGGTGCTTAATTTGCATGCTTGCAAACTTTGGGGAGCTCCTCTGCTTTTTTTTTATTTTTACTTTTACTGGATAAGAAAGAGAGGGAGAGAGAGATGGAGAGACAGGATTTTGAAAAAACAAAATTTTGAAAGGAAAATGAAAAGAAAATCTAACTAATCAGTTTCCGGATTTAAGGGCAGAATTTAGGAGAGGGGGGGTAGTGTGTTTAAGGTTGACACTTGAGAATTGATATGGTCAAATGTGAGATAAAATTTCCATTTATTTTTAAAGTTCTTCAATATTATAATTTTAAATAAATTTACTGATTTTATAAAATTTTTATTGGGTCCAACAATTTTATAAATTTTTTGTTACCATTTCATATTTTGGATATTTAATTTATTTTTTCGAATTTACGTTGTGGATTTGTTTTGCCTTATTATTTTTAAAGGAACAGTGAGAGTCTACCAAGTACTTGGCAGTTAGGTTGTTGAGTTCTTGAGGGCTTGAGGCCATAGTTAGGGATTCCATTATTTCGCTTTTTTTTTTCTTATGACTGGAGTTTTAGTTTTAACAGAGTATACAAAAATGAGATACTCTTATTACTCGTTTTTACGAATAATTATTTTTTTTTTAATATTTGTGTGTTGTATGTATGGAAAGAAACTTAAAAAGTTGAAATAGCTGATTAAACAGTAATAAAATAATAAAATCTTTCGGCACTTAATAATGTGTTAGTAAGGTTATTTATAATTCAGTCGTGATTGAAAAATTTTGTAAAATGATTAATTCATTCTCATGATGTCAGCATGACAGCATGGATCTAATGATTAATCTCTAGTTAATAATGTGGATTTATATAAAGAAACTAGATACTATCACAAGTTTTAAAGTATTTATATATATGTTTAGGTTTAGGACAACGTATGAATCCTTATACTAATTAAAAAAACAGAAGGACCTTATCCCTAGTTTGAACCGACGCAATTGCAAAATGGCATAATTATTTACTAGTGATTGTAATGGTATCTGTATGTACTATGTAGTTGTTTAATTTTATTAAAAAAATATCAAAAATTAATAGTTAACTTAAAAAATATAAAAATAAATAATTTTTAAATATTTAATATTTATCTTAAAAGACAAGTTCTGTAAATTCTGATACTAAATTTAAAGAGACTAAAAAAATTGTCTTATTGATTTATCTCTATCTATATAATAAGAATTGTGCTTTTATAATTATCATTTTTTTTTTCTTTTGAGTGTTTTATGAATTGAATTTGATGATATTTTGATCTAGATTATATTTCAATTAACAAATAAATTTTAAGGACTGAAACACCCAAAAAAAAATGATACATACTATCTCACGCTTCTCTAATACATCATTTCCTTGACCTTATGATTCATTTTTTATTATTATGAAAATCCAAAATTAATTAGGTAAATAATGTATCACTAGTTATATGAACTATGGATGTCTAAATTCTTTTTTGAAATATTAATATGAATACATAAAATGAAAGAATAAACAATAAATATTTAAAATTGATATAATAAACACAAATTCTATGTATGTATCCACTAATTATTAATTGTTTCACTCATTCTTTTATCGACTTCGATAGTTAATGTCAAAACGAGTTTGTATCAGATACAACTCCTCTTTCAAAAGGGTGAGTTCGATCCAAGATTTACTTAATCAGTATTTTTATTAGATCGATAGAGTGCAAAGCTTCAATCGATAAACTTAAAACAAACAAAATTTAAAAATAATATGAACGTAAGAAATAGCTGAAATCGACAATGGAACTGGAAATAATGAAAAGTACAAGGAAAAATAAAAAATATAAATGATAAAAGAAATTATAACAAAAGAAATTATAAAATAACGAAAAAAAAGAAATAAAAACAATAAAAAGGAATTGAAAAAAATAGGAAAAAAGTGATGACATTCAATACACACATATGCAAGCACTCCATACGTCAGTGTGATTGAAAATTTCTTGTAGAGTTTTGGTGTGGCTTAAAGTGGGTTGGAATGCATGCTTGTGTTAATTTCAACCTTCTTATTTATGGAGAAAATTCTCGACAGTTATTCCTTTTTTCTCCCACGTTCTTTCTTCAACTTGTTCCCCAAAATTCGCACTATATTCTCCACTTTCAATCTGAGAGTCAAGTAAAAATCTTGGTACTCAAGTCAAAGTAACCACTAGTCAACCTTTTTCTCCTTAACCTTCACGCCCCTTACAGTCGACCTAGTTTGCAATTGAGACTTATTCCAATCAAGAAATCTATTTTTACTACCAACAAATTGTCCCTTTAAAATTTGTTATTTTGTTAAAAAATACAAATTTTATGTGTTTAGGGTCATGTAGTTGGCACATGTCATTTTAAATTTTAAAAGATATTTTAGTTATATCATGCTAAAGCGGCGTGCGCTTTTCTTGGGGATACGTAATGTTTTCTTGGATTTTTAATGAGTCATTTTGAACATAAATGCTGATGAGTTTGGAAAACTCCAAATTAATATGATGATGATCAAATATTGTTAAAAATAATTAATTATAAAATTATTAAATTAAATTTTAATTCACATTTGTTGATCAGATTTCTTTGGGCCAAAAATCACATTAAACCCAATGTAATATTTAGCCTTTGGTACAAAGAGCTTAATGATATAAGGCTAAATTATTTTACAAAGTGCTAATTGGGCCAGGATAACAATGAGCAACCCAAAATCTTGTGTTGAAAGACCAATTTTCTCATGGTCCGAATTTGAAAAGAAAAAGAAAAGGAAAGAGAAGTGGTTCGGTTACCCACTCTCTATTTTGGTGGAATTCAAATTTAATTAACTTGTTTTAATGCCTTGGTAATTGGAAAGAGAAAGTTGAAATTGATTTGATGGCATTAATTGATTTTACATGTTACTAGGCATGGGAATTTGAGAAAGTGGAAACATAACTCATTTTAATTTCATTCTTCAATTCCATTGAAAGCTTTTCTCTATTCTCTCTCTTTTCTCTCTAGTTTCGGTCATTTTAATGTCAGAGAAGAAGATGGTAGAAACAAGTAATCAGAAGAAGGAAGCAGAAGCTAGGAAGAAGTAAGAGGCCAAGGTGAGCTCTTGCAAAAAGAAGATCTATAATATGAAGTGGCTGAGATTTTTGCCACTAAAGACAAGATGTGGGGAAGAAGCCTCAAGATCTCCATACTCAAAAATGGAAGAAATTCATTTCGGTCAGAGAAAGAAAATTCCAGTGGTATGGCTTGTTTCTACTTTTCGTTCATCCATCACAGAAGATAGCTACTGTAGCTACGTGAAGGAAGAAGCAGAAGTGGAGCAGATGGAGCTGTCAAGGATCAAGGATTCATCAAGGGTCAGAAATTCTTTTTGGGGACCAAGTCAAGATGAAAAGCTCGGATTGATGAAGCTTGATGAAAAGGGATGAGAGAGAGGTAATTGCATGTTGGTTTTGGCTTTCGGTTCCCTCTCTATTCTCTCTGTCCGAACCGATTTTGGTGTTGTAGAAGAAGTTAGCTCGGTTGAACCGTTTCAACCTTGGAGGCTTCCCCTTCTATAATAAGGGTGAACAGCCAAGGCTTGAGACAAAGAGAGTAAGCACAAAGTTCTCATATCTACCCAAGCTAACAGAAGTTCTTCTCCTTCAATGTGTTTTATTTTGTATTTTCTTTAAGTTTTGTCTGTCTTGGATCTCATGGTGAAAAAGGAAAACAGTGTGAGGTTTGTAAGAAAAAATAAGTGAGCGAAAAAAGGCAGAGTGTACAAAATTAAAGAAAAAGCCATATGTGTCCTAGAGGTCCTTTGTACATCTATGTGTTGTGTATCATGATTCTGTGGAAATCCCCTTGCAAGTTGGGTTAGCACTTAGCAGTTGAAAGCTTGGTAGGTGACCAAGTCAAGTTCAGGATTGGGGATAGATTCTGGACTTGTCCCGGATAGGAAGGGTAGTTCCTAGGGAGAATTGGTGTATGTAATCAAGATGATTATAGTGAATTCCATCATTGTTGTGATGGAGACTGGATGTAGGCTGCATTGCACTTAGCAGCTAAACCAGGATACTTCTTGGTGTGATTTTCTCTCTCTCTTCTACTCCATTTTTGATTCTGTTGTATATGAGACAAAATTGAAAAATATCTCCTGATTGGTTACGAGACAAAAAGAAAATGTCTCTTGACTAATTACGAGACAAAAAGAAGAAAAATCTCCTGAAGCTATTTCAAATGGCAGAAAGTAACTCTGAAAAAAAAGGGGCTAAGATTCAACCCTCCTTTTTTTTAGCCACTGATAACCATCAATTGATATCAGAGCTTGGTCTCAAAGAGATCAAGCTTTGCAACTTGGAGAAAAGATCTTGATGGCAGAAAGCAGTGGCTCAAACCTGGTGGCCTATACTCTGACAGAAGGGCAGTTAAGCAACAGAAATCCTCTCTTTAATGGAAAGAACTACAAACCAACTTGGGTTGGTCGAGTGGTCAGCTCACTCGTCCGCTTAAGCAAGTGTCGGGTGTTCGAACCCCGCCTTGTGCATGCAGCAACTCATTGGCAAGCGGTAGACCCTTAAATGGAGCTCAGATCCGCGACGGATTAGTCCTTAACCTGTCGGGTTGGGGGATACCATTTGGATAAACCAAAATAATGGAAAGAACTACACTTATTGGAAGAAAAGAATGAAGATCTTTGTTCAATCAGTAGATTACAGACTCTGGAAGATAATCTTAGAAGGTCCTCAATTTTCAGCCACTACAGGAACTGATAGTGTGGTTTCTCTCAAAGGCGAAGCTAGTTGGACTGAAGAAGACAGATAAAAGGGTAGAGCTCAACGCCAAGGCTATCAACTTGCTCAACTATGCAATTAGTTTCAAGGAATACCGATGGGTATCAAGATGCACAACAGCAAAGAAAATCTGGGACAAACTTCAAATCACTCATGAAGGTACAACTCTAGTAAAGAAGACCAGAATAGACATGCTTAATAGAGAATTTGAAATGTTCTCAATGAAGGAAGGAGAATCGATAGATGAACTGTTTGAAAGATTCAACATCATCATCAATGGCTTGGATGCTATGGGGATCACATATCCAGAATCTGTGCTTGTGAAGAGAATTTTGAGAAGTCTCACAAAAGAGTGGGAAACTAAGGCAATAGTGATATCTGAGAGTAGTGGTCTTGATTCTATTACTTATGATTTGAGAGAAAATTTACTTGCTTTTGAAAACACATATTTGAAAAAAAAACAAAAAAGAAAGGAATAGCTCTCAAATCTGTTGCTAACCCTTTGGATGATGAATCCAATGATAACTCATCTGAAAATGATTTTGTTTTGTTTGCTAAGAAATTCAGAAAAATGGTGAAACTAAAGGAAAGAAGCAAAGGGAGCAGCTCAAGGAAGAAGGATCTCAGCAAAGTGATCTACTACATCTGCAAAGATGTTGGGCACTTCAAATCTGATTGCCCTAAACTGAAGAAGGAGGAGAAACCGAAAAAGGGAAAGAAGAAGGGACTCATGACTTCTTGGGAAGACTTGGAAAATGACTCAGATGAAAATGAAGAATCAGAAACCAAGTCTCAAACTTGCCTCATGGAAGATCACGTTGAGTAGGTAGTATTTCATAACCCTGACACTGAAGACCTTCATCTCATGATTGATCATCTTTCTAGAAAAATCAAATGTTTCCTAAGTGAAAACCAAGATCTTGAGTCTCAAATAGAAATACTGAAGGAAGAAAAAGATTTTCTAAAAGAAAAATTGAGAGAGGCTGAAACCATTGTTGATCTTGTTGAAGAAAACAAGCGGTTGAAAGCTGAAATAAAAGCTTGTGAACAATAGCATTCTGTAGTTGCATATCTTAACTGTTTTGAAGAAAATGAGAAGTTGCTTAAAGAGGTAAAAAGACTTAAAGAAGACTTAGCCACCTTCGCACAAAGTTCTGAAAACTTAAATCAACTCTTAGCTAGTCAAAATTCTCTTTATGATAAGGCTGGGTTGGATTTTCATAAATCTACAAAATTTGTTAAAAAATCCTTTTTTACAAATATGGCATCATCTTCAAATGATGTAAGATTTCAAAACCCAACAAGTTTTGTGAAAACAGCAACTCATAGATTTTGTAGATCATGCAAGCGAAATGGACACTTTCTTATTAAGTGTTTCTTTAGTGAAAGAATGATTGGAAACAAAGTTTATAAAATTATTTGTGACTATAATGGCTTGGGACAAAGAAGATGGTTTGACGTCAAAAGATCCAAAAAGATTTGGATATCTAAGGTCACTTGAGCTTATTTTGTAGATTTGCCTAGCATCCAAGCAAAAAGACAACATGTGGTATATGGATAGTGGATGCTCTAGACATATGACCGGAAAGACAACCTTCTTTATTAAGCTTGATGAGTATGATGGAAGATTTGTCACTTTCGGTGATAATGGAAAAAGAAAGATAGTGGCCATAGAAAAAGTTGGTAAAAGTTTCTCTTCTTTTATAAATGATATTTTACTTGTTGATGGTTTGAAACACAACTTACTAAGCATTTGCCAATTATGTGATCTTGGTTATGAAGTCATTTTTAGAAAATTGGATTGGTTAGTTATTTGTGAAAAATCTGGAAAAATCTTGTTTGAAACTAAAAGGTGTAATAATGTGTATGGATTGACTCTTGAGGATTTAAAAGATCAAAAAGTGACATGCTTTACATCAGTTGAATCTGAAAAATGGCTTTGGCATAAGAAATTGGGTCATGCTAGCATGTACCAAATTTCTAAGCTTGTTAAGAAGAACTTGGTGAGAGGAATTTCAAACATTAAATTTGATAAGGATATTACTTGTGATGCTTGTTAATTAGGCAAACAAGTAAAATCCTCTTTTAAACCTAAAGATGGAATTTCCACCAAGAGGCCATTAGAAATGTTGCATATTGATCTTTTCGGTCCCACTAGAACTCAAAGTTTAGGAGGTAAACATTATGGTTTGGTGGTAGTAGATGACTACTCTAGATTCGGTTGGGTACTCTTCCTAGCTCATAAAAATGATGCTTTCCATACTTTTTTAACCCTTTGTAAAAGGATTCAAAATAAAAAAGATTTGAAAATTGTCCATTTAAGAAGTGATCATGGAAAAGAATATGAAAATCAAGATTTTGAAAAATTCTGTGATGATTTTGGAATTGCTCATAATTTTTCATATCCTAGAACTCCTCAACAAAATGGGATAGTTGAAAGAAGGAATAGAAGCCTTCAAAAAATGACTAGGGCTATGCTTTGTAAAAATGATGTTCCAAAATTTTTGTGGGCTGAAGCTATAAATACAACTTGTTATATTTTGAATAGGACTATCATTAGAAAAGGGTTAAAGAAAACTCCTTATGAGCTATGGAAAGGAACCCCACCTAATCTTAAGTATTTTCACATTTTTTTATGTAAATGTTTTGTACTTAACAATAAAAAAATCTTGAAAAATTTGATCCAAAATCGTATGAAGGAATATTTGTTGGATACTCCACCACTAGCAAAGCATTTAGAATTTACCTCAAGAAACATAGAACAATAGAGGAATCCATACATGTGTCCTTTTGTGATACTAACTCAATTCTCAGTGCCCTTTTAGATGATGATGCAAGAAGTGAAACTGATATGAACCATCAATCAAATCAAGAAAATTCCAAAACCGTCCCAAGTGAAGAATCTATCCGTCCAAATATGTCTCATTAGGATGAAGGAGACATTTCAGTTTTGTCTCCTGAACAAGCCAGAGAAACCAAAACAGAACAGACTGCTGAAGCTCATCAAGGCAGAACCTTACCTCAAAAGTCAAGAAAATGGAAGTTTTTGAAGAGTTACTCTCATGATTTTATCATTGGTGATCCTTCCCAAGGCGTAACTACTAGATCCTCAAACAAGAAGCAAGTTTATTAAAGTAATGTTGCTATCTTATCCCAATTGGAGACTCTCAATATCAAGCAAGCTCTTGGTGATCCCTCATGGGTCAAAACCATGGAAAAAGAGCTAGTTCAATTTGAAAAGAATGAAGTTTGGACACTTGTACCTAATCCTAATGGTAAGAAGGTAACCGGTACTAAGTGGATCTTTAAAAATAAATTAGGTGAGGATGGTAGTGTTGTTCGTAACAAGGCTAGATTAGTGGCCCAATGTTATGATCAAGAGGAGGGTATTGATTTTGATGAGTCTTTTGTCCCAGTAGCAAGAATGAAAGCAATTAGGTTGCTTCTTTCCTATGTTGTCCACAAGGGGTTCAAAATGTTTCAAATAGATGTCAAATGTGCTTTCTTTAATGGCTTCATAGATAGAGAAGTATTTGTGCCTCAACCCCCCAATTTTGAAAATAAAAATTTTCCAAATCATGTTTTTAAACTTTCAAATGCTCTTTATGACCTTAGGCAAGCTCCAAGAGCTTGGTATGAAAGATTTAGTGCCTTCTTGTTGAAAAATAAGTTTCAAAAGGTACCACCGATACTACTTTATTTATCAAAGAATCTAATGATGATATTCTACTTGTTCAAGTTTATGTGGATGATAGAGTGTTTGGATCGGCCAATAAAACCTTATGTGAAGAGTTTGAAAAATTTATGACTAGTGAGTTTGAAATGAGTTTAATGGGAGAATTGACATTCTTTCTTGGTCTCCAAATTAAACAAACTCCTAGTGGCATTTTTATTCACCAAAAAAAATATGCAAAAGAATTAATAAAAAAATTTGGCCTTAAAAATTCCAAACCAATAAGAACACCTATGCATCCAAATACTAAACTTGAAAAGGATTATAATGACAAAGATGTGAATGAAACACGGTATAGAAGAATGATATGCTCACTCATGTATCTTACTTCCTGTAGGGTGGATATTGTTTAAAGTGTGGGTGTATGTTCAAGATTTCAATCTCACCCAAAAAAATCTAATCTTTCAGCCGTCAAAAGAATCATTAGATACATTAAAGAAACTTGTGATTTTTGCCTATGATATCCTAGATTTAATGATTTCTGTGCAGTATGGTTAATTAACAATTGATTGTTTGTCAAAAAAAAATCAATTGTTTCATTTATAGAAAATTTATAATGAATAGTTTTAACATTAACTGTTCTCCACCTAATTTATAACATTCCAATACTTTGGGTGCTTATAAATAGATGGTTTGAATCCCTTTCCAAGTGTTAAGCCTCTTTCATTGAAATTTTGAATCTAGTTTAAAGCCATATCTGGTAGAGTGAGGTATGATTTCATTGTTTAATTTGTGTTAGTTGAATAGTTTGCATACACATATGTAAGGTAAGATGATACTTGAAAAAAGCAAAAAGAGTAGAAAAAGTAAAGGAATTGTTATCCATATAGGGCCATATGACATAATAAACGAGGCTTGTTTAAGAGTACACTGCAACAACCATCAATGGCATCTCTCAAAAATTAAAAAATAAAAGAAAAACGAGAAAAAGCTAAAAGGTTTTTAACCCTTTATAACAAGCACCACCGTACAAGTGGATTCTCAAAAGGTTCACATGTTGCCATGACACTACAGATTTATATTAACTTTTGCGTTACTGAGATAAAAATCAAGGTTCACCAAAATCCAAATACTAATCTCCCATAGACCCATACACATAAAAAGCCACCTATGCTTGATCTTGCAAAGCAAAGAAGTCAATTTTGTCTCTATTTTCAAACATTTTAGTCCACTATATCTCTATTTTTGAAAATATCGAAAAAAAATACTAAAATTTTAGTTATGTATCTCTATATTTTAGAAATACTGAAATGACTGAAATTTTAAATTTTAGTACTAATTTTAATTTCAATTTTCGATCACTAAATATGATACTAAATCTTAGTCTTTCAATTTCAGTCTCAATTTTTACAAACAAACTAACTATAGAATTATCAAAATGAATCAACTATTATCTATTACCTGGTCGGTCTTTTAACCATTTTAGATAGACAATTTTTTAATTCTAAAAATAAATCTACGGAAATGAGACGTTTAACGAATTTGTTTAAATTAATCGTTGAGCTAAACGAGTTGGCTCATTTATTTCATGGAGTTTTTTTATTTTTTAAAAATGTTTTTAATAACTCTTTTTTAACAATCCAGTTCAAATAAGTCTCAACTCAATAACTATTAAAAAAGCAAAAATATTTAGTTTAAAATTAATATTTTATCCTAAAAATCAATAGGATAGAAAAATTGACTAATTAGTTTAATTTGTTTTTTTTTTTTAAAAAGTTGATCTTATTTTAAAATAAGCATTAGCTAATTTATTACACATGCATTTTTTGTATAAGTTCATACCTCCACAATAGATAATAAAAATAAAACTTAAAAGTACCATACTATATGATTACACATTACAGTTTCAAAAGATTAAAAATATTATATGTCATTTGTTCAGGGTGTCTTGAAGCTTGTTGCATTATCTGAATTATGAAACAGGAAGCTAAAATATTATCACCTTCCTTTGTGGCTATGTGATACCAATTAGTTCCTGCTTTATCCGAACTGAACCAAACCTTGAATAATTTAAATTCGTTTCTGCGCTTGCATTTAACGGACGTCTATTTTAGAAGCCTATAAATATTTAATATATAGTTGATCTGAACTATTTAACTCACATATTTAAATGAATGGGTTGTTTATTTAAATAAATAATAATAATTTATCATTTTAAATGCAAATTCAAAAATATTTTTGTGCATTTAGTTACGTTTTTACATAGCACAAAGTTTTTGTATTTAACACAAACTTGTTGATATAACATAAAAATTTGTGTACATTGTATATAAATTTATCAATATACCATAGAAATTTTTTTCACATAACCTAAAAAATTTCATTGCACGACTTCATACACCAAAATTTATGTGCTTAATATTAATAGTTTTGCTGTTATTATATCAAAATATTTTCGATAAGATGTTATTGAACTCTTTAATAGGTCTTCGATAAATCTAGATTTCCATCATTGCCAAGTGCTAAAAATATTACATGATCAATCGACTTTTAAGTACAGACTTTGAAAGTGATTACATACTCAGAGTTCCAATTGCATATTAAAACTAACTTTGAAAACAATTACATACTCACTCATAATCCAGTTACAACTTTCTAAGTGTGTGGAACATGTCTTCTACAAGCAATTTTTAAAAGTTATTAGATATAATTATAATTTTTAATTATTAGAATTCTCTATAAATAGGAGTTTTAGGATCAGAATAAAAGATTGGAATTATTCTTCCAAAAAAACTCACACATACTGAGTTTTTTTCTATAAAATTTTTTTCACATCTTTTTTACTTTTTTTTCACAATTGTAATTTTTATTTATGCCATTTATTCTTTTAGCAAGTTTAAGTTTACTCATTTTATATTCAAAATTTGTTTTTTGTTCTCTTTTATTTATTTTGTAACAAACTTTATGCAATTTATTACTTCATGTGTGATGAATAAACCATGTATATAAGTTGGGATTGAAAAATTGCTAAGATATATTCAGCGAGTAATGTTCATTCTCTTGATTTAAAGTTTTGTAACAGTGACTAATGCATTTCTTGTCTCTATTTCTTTCAAAACAAGAGTTCGGTTAAAATTATTAGCTTTCAATAATTGATAATAACAAATGTAAAGGTCGATCAATCATGGAAGATATAAAATGCAAAAACATGAAAGTAAAGAATAGACAGTTGATTTTTTGTATCATGTCAAGTTATTTGTAAAGACATCACAATTAGTTTCAATTCATTGAGGATAAATTAAATATTGTGATGTTATATTAGGTAAGGCATGAACAAAATTAGATTAAGTAGCAAATATTGTCAAAATATCTATATTATAAAAATAATTTATATATCACCGGAAAATTTGTTCAGAAATAATAAGTAAAAGATTGTAAAAAATTGTGAAATTTTATTCAAAAATTTGAATGTAATTTAAATTTTATGAATTTTGGTGGAGCAAAAATTATTTTACTCGGTTTCACTGTGGGCGCCAGTTGTTTTTGTATGGATGAACTTTTGAGATATATCTCATTTTAAAAGGAATCAAGTTTGTCTTTTTATTTCCAAAGGATGTATATTTCGGCAAGAAGAAGAATATCGAAAGTACAGACCTACAAAAATACTCAAAAACTTAAGTCAATATAAGAAGTATATAAGAATAGTAAAATAACTCAGATCCTAGAACTTATTATGGGAGTCCTTCCCGAAATTAGATATAGAAGGTTCTGTTTATAGGCATAAAATTGATAAATGATATTCATGTTATGACCGTTTGGTTATTAAGATAGAAATAATGGTCATTAAGTCGATAATAAAAGTATCGGTTACAAACAAATAATGAATGATAATTAAAGTCAAGTTATAATTCATCATAAATAATAAATACCAAATTATAAGGTAACAGATCACAATAATAATGATGATGATGAGAAGAAAAAGAAAAAAAAAAAAGACAAAAAGAGAAGAAATCAAATAAAAAAAAATGTGTACAATAAACACAATTTGGTTTGACTTAATTTTAAAAAAATCATTTGACAGCCTAATATTTCTGTACGTAAATAAACAATTATTTGATAGCACCATAATTAACTAGTCAAATTTCTAAAAAATTAACTACATAACTATTGGAAATTAAATTAAACTTACCAACAACTTATAATCAAGTTAAAGAATTCAAATTGAATTACAATTTTTAGAAATGGTTAGAATTTTCATGAATTACAAAATTACTAAAAGAAGGCCATTACTAGAAGCTACAAGATCTTGAAGAAGTTCCTCAAAGTTTGATAAGCCAATAAAATTGGCTAAAAGCATATCATATGACAACTCAAACTTTTGAAAGTCAAAAAAGACAATTTAATATGATACTTCCTACCAATTTGAAGGTAACTTCACCATTAGAAAACTTTTGCACAAAGCATCTGTATTATTTTTTCTTAGGTGAAGTTTGGGAAAAATATGATGTGAGTTTGAGTCTTCGTTTTTTTTTTTTCTATTAAGAGTATTAATAAAAATAAAGATATATATTATTTTTATAGTATTTTCCTTCTTTTTAGTATATTATTAAATTATTACTGAAAAAAATTATATTGCAATTATATTATATATTGTTGAGCTGCTTATGTATCTGAGTAATATGAGAAAATTAATAGTGGGATTTTAAACCTACAATAACATAAATGGTTTAAAATCACAGGCTGCCGGCTGGCTTCTGATAAAATCCTTATTTGCTGGGATTGTAGGTGTGCAAAGTCATTTATGGGATTCCAGCCATCATTTATAATTTTTGTAATATCACATAACCTCAGCCAAAATCAATGTAAGAATTTAGTAAAAAATCTAGAGAAATATTACGATACTAGCTAGGAGTAGGAAATCAATGAACGTTGTGGTGGTACAGGACTATAGGTCACTTAACATTATTTGGAAAAAACGTGAGACACGGTTATGAAGAAAAATACATCCAAAGGTCATATACATAATAGGGGGCCAACCCCTATCACCATCATAAAAAATGGGATCACATTATTGACTTGTCGTGTTGAATCCAACTGTCCAACAATACATTGGGGAGGAGTTCGTTTTCTTCATTTGTTTGGAACGAATTCTCATAAATTAGGATTAACCTTTCTTTAGATATAATAATAATAATAATAATAATAATAATAATAATAATAATAATAATAATAATATAATAACAACAACTTGTATACTTGAAAATAATATGCATTAAAAATAATGTTTATGGTTAAAGTGTATATTTGAATGTCATTAAATTGTCAAAAAAATCTGTTTTCTAGTGTGTTTGCTAAATTATTTTACGTAAAATAATTAAAAAAAATTAAAAATTAAAAATCATTTTTGAGAAAAAAAATATATTCATCTTTCTAAACAAGACCTTTTCTATTTTAGAAAAAAAAATATTTTAACATAATAAATAAACAAAAAATACTTTTATATTATTATACCATAACATAATTAATAATCAAAAATATATTTTTAAATAAAATATCTAAACATCAAATTATTATTATTAATTTTTCAAAGATATATGTCTCTTAAATAATTTAAAAAAAAAACTCGTTCAAACAAGCCAAAAATAGAAATCCTCCTACTCTAACCCCGCGGTCCACAAAATAATAATTGGAAACAAACAAAGTACATTGAACAAGGACATCATCAATAAGAAATTCAATAAACTAAGTTCCAAGCCCTTCCCCATTTGATAAATTGGATGTAGCAATTCATGTCGAAGTCTTTTCCAATAATTTGTTGATCTAGTTAAGGACTTGGTATTGAGGTAGAATGGTGCTTTGCCAAGTCTTTTTCGATATTTCAGGACTACGAAAATGTAGCGTTGGTGAGGCTATCTTAGGATTGACAGAAGCAAAGAAAGGAAGTGGTAGGGAAAAGGGATTAACGGAATCGCCCATAAGAGTAATTTTTCCACTACATTGGATAAATAATTGATTCATCAAATTAGGAAAAATAGTTGATTTCATCAAATTAGATGGAATCAATTCCTTTTTTTTTCTTTTTTCTTTTTTTTGTTCAAGGAATCAATTCCTTTAAAAACCTTTCAATTCAATCATAATTTTTTTAATTCAAAGAATAGAAGCCCATAAAATTTTCTTTGGTCTCCATTCCACTCCAAACATAGCCTAAAGGATCTAAGTCCCTAAACCAGTTCCAATGGGTAAGAATAGCATGACTCATTTCCTAATTAGAGAGAATTCTACAAGCATTTGTGCTTCCAACCGGTGTACACCAAGAACACCTCGAGTCCTCTGATAAAGGTAAAGAAAACAGGAACTATGATGTAATATTTGCAAGAATATGAGCTAGTTTTACGGGCAAAGAGGACTTGGATCAAAAGATGGTCATAGGGATATTAATCAATTCGAGGATTGCAGATCTTGTTCGAATTCAACAGGCAAAGTCCATTTGTTTTCATCGATAATATTTTTCATTCGAAAGAATAGTGCTGATAAATGGAGAATCTTTCTGCAATTACTTATGCCATAACCAACGTAATTAAGCACGTTTCTGCCATTAAAAAACTGTAAGCCTAGATGCTAGATGTATGGCAAACATGATAAAAGGGATGAGTTGCACAAGATAAAGTCATGGCATGCCATCATATCACCATCTCAAGAAACAAAGGCACAAAAAATCAAGAAACACCAAACAAAATGACGTACAAAGAAAGTTCGTTCCTTATCAATTCATATATGAACTGTTCTATGGAGAACAATGTCAACATGCATGTAGCCATTATGAATATGGAACAGCAGAGTCAAGCATTCTGTCCTTTTTTCTCGCTTCTAACCGAAGTCAAGTCTGAGACACCTGATGGATGAAAAGAGCCTAACGGAAATAAATAGATATCTGAGGGATGTCAATGTCATTATCATCGTCATCCTCGCAGGCCACGACAACGTCCAAGTGACGACGGTATGAAGGGATCTCCACCTTGGCCACTTCCTCTGCGAGATCCACCATTCTCTTGTCCATTCGATCTTTGTGCCTAGGGAACATGCTATTATAGAGCAGACAGCTACCACACGAAATGCTATAAGCATTCAAGCCTTTTGCCTTCAGCCAGTCAAGGAGCTCTCTGAGAGTAGGATTGTCTTTCAATATCCACCTGTCCCAAACTGTCCAACTCATATCTTGATGCTTGATGACCTTTGGAGGAACTGGTTCAGCCATGGAAAAGAGGGGGAGAGCTAAGTTGGCAAATGTGTTTCGGTAGTCCTCAACTTTGTGTCCTCCATCCAAGACTTTGTACAGCTCCAGGCACACAAGACCAGTGGCCATGGCAGTTGAGGTTGCAATTGCTGGAATGATTCGGCCAGCAATAAACTTTGCCTTAAGTTTGTCAACCTCAGGAATGCTGTAATTCCGTGCCCTCATGTTTGCTAGGCCAGCAATCATGTCCATATGGTAGTTTGTATCATCATCCTGCAATTTTGCAGTAAAAATGTAAATCTTTCTTTATATTTTAAAAAAAAAAAGTAGAGTTGAAAATCGATTGAAATTTAAAAATCCAAAAAGAAAAAAGAAGGAAGATCTCATGTATTCATGAACCAAAACATCCTATTCCCAGCAAATACAAATACAAACTCAACCTCCATGAATCCAAAAACTTTAATTCAGATCACAAAATACAAGAGAAAAGGGAAAGCTATATCCAGAATCATGGGGAAAAAACCCAGTCAAATCAAAAACCAAAATGACAAAAAAAAATACCTTTTCAAACTGAATTGGCCTCATCCTGAACTCTGATGATAGATTTGCCCGGCACCTTTCTAGCTTGGTGATTAGATCATTGATAACAGCTGCATCATCTATAGAAGCAGTGGAAAGAGTAGTGGCCTTCTCGTCTGTCACTATTTTTGCATCTTTCTTGGGCTGGAAGTCAGGTACTATCACGCTATCAACAGCTTCAGCCAATTTTTTAGGGTTCTTCACCCAGTCTGGGATTGGTATACCAAATGTTTCTGCTCTAAGTATGGAAGCTGCCATTACAAACTGAAGATGACCAATATCAGAGGATGAGAACTGAAGTGGATGAGGGAATCGTTTAGGTGCAGACCAGAAAGGAGCTCCAGTACTGGTTGAAGCATCTTCAGGGAAAGTATAAATTAACTGCTTCACTCGGTTAGCAAAATAATCTTCAAACCTGGGAAAAAGAAACCATGTCTTAATATAGGAGATTAAGAAAAATACCATATGTTCCCAATAAAACATTGCTACAAGTAACAGAAAAGCATATACTATTCTATATTATCAAGGAAAACATACTTTAGTCTGGCCCAAGTAATACAATCTTCAAAAGTGTCACACTTCTCTTTGTCCAAGCACTCAAGAACACGCTCCAAGTTGTCCCTTGCTTGAGCATCACCAGCACTCCTCATTGCATTGGTATATTCACTTGGATTAGACAAATATGCATTTACCTCAGCAGGTGTTTTCTCAAGCAAACCCTCAAATTCTGATCGAGCCCATGTCAAGCAGTGATCAATGTTGTGTGGAAATGAGTGTACAGTACACATTGGTGCCTGTTTCTCGGGCGGATCTCTTGAAGCGCCATAGTTTTCTGTTAGGTGGGGAATGACCATCTGTGTATTGCATTTGGCTCCAAGAGTTCCAGACTCGAGAAGAGGCTTCTGGAAATACAAGCACCTCTGATCGACATACAATCTAGCATTCACGTTGTCTAATGCATTAATCACAACACTCAAATTCTCCCAAAATGCATCATGGAACACATTTTCAGTTTCAGGACCAACTCGATTTTGTAGAGCTTCAATATTCAGAGATGGATTTATTGATGCAGCAGCTGAAGCAGCAACTGTAGACTTAGCCTGGCCAATATTCCAATCACGGAAGAGGAACTGCCTGCTTAGGTTACTCTTCTCTATGACATCATCATCAGTAACTGTCAGCTTTCCTTGACTTCCACAAGAAACTCCCATAAGGGCAAGATTTTTCAAAAATTCACATCCCAATGCACCAGATCCAACAACAAACACTTTAGCATCCTCTAACTTCTTCTGTAACTTTTGTCCAAATACTGAAATCTGGGCATCATAACGACTGTTTATTGGTCTAAAATCATTGGGATCCAGTGGTTCTGTAGGAAGTGATTCGACTGAGTCGAAGTAGAAAAACTGCATAGGAGGAACATACATTAAAATCACATAAAACAATCAGGACCATAGAGTTGTTTTTCTTTAGGTTCATTATCAGACACAGATTGCTTGATCCAAATCCTGAATTATGCTCATGTAGTTATTAAAGAAATAGAAGGTCCAAGAACAATAGGATATTAACTAAAACAGTAAACCTGACACAGACCAACCAACTAACAAACTGGAGTGAGCAAGCATCCCATGTCAATGCAAGGTTCGGGGAAGGGCCGCATCCAAAGAAAAAGTATTAACAACAAAGAAAAAATATTTACCTGATAAAGTGGATGAAATTTTCCAGAGCATGCCTTCACAACCTCTTGTCCCACAATTCCACCAAACATTGCAGCCATTGGGTTCAACACTGCCCTAGCACCAAAGGCAAATTGCCGCAGAAGTTTTGGATTCACATCGTTCAACCGTCCATCACCTAAGCTACCATTAATATCACTAGCAATAGATACAAGTTTCTGAGCATCATCCTCTGAACCAGCAACAGGAAAGCGACCTACATCAGAGACAAACTTATCCAAGGCCTGGAATGCCAAATGCAGGAGCGGCGGGCGATCAAACTTGGAAAAGTCACTCAGAAGAAAATCACCAGGATCACGAAGTGCTTCCCTTAGTGGTTTAAAGTTCAACACCTTTGGTTGTTTGACCTGTGTGACAATACCACCTTTCTCATATGTACCATATTTTGTGGTGTCTTCTTCAAGAGTAAATGAATATGCTCTAGCATTTTTAATCTTCCTTGGTTTTCCATCATTCAACTCTGTCATACCATGAACTTCAGAAAATACAACCAAATCTCCATCCTGAAACTCGAGCCTCTCATCATCAACACAAGATACCAGAGCTGGGTTGTCATTACTGATGGATGCAATTATACCAGTATGGGGATCATTTCCATCAACATCAGTAACAGTGAACTCGGGCCCAAAATCACAAAACACAGATCCAAAGAGGCCTCTAACTTCAGTTTTAATAAAAGCAATGGCAGGCTGATGGTTGTGGCAGTAATCATTGAACTCAACAGCTTTCTCAAGACTGGTTTCAGTGAAAACAACCGCCTACATAGCAGTCAATAAACACAAATGTCAATTCATCCAAACAATAAGAAAACTTTTACACTAAATCAAACCCTTAACTAAGAGTCTCTATCTATGTCGGATATCACTTAGGTAGTGTTTGTTTTCAGAGACTAGAACAGGGACTAAGAGACTAGGACTCAAGACTGTGTATAGTGGCTAGAGACTGGAACTAAAATTTCAGTTTCAGACACAATTTCAGTCCCGTACCCCCAAAAAGTGATGACACAAGGAACTGGAATTTTTGGGGACGGGAACTAAAACTTCATCGACATTTTCTTAATAACCAAAGATATTTTAGTAAATATTCTCATTTCATATCCATATTTATCTTGAACCAAACACGATACTAAGACATAACTCAGTCTTGTATATTTTACACCAAACATAATACACATACTTAATTTAGCCTCGATGTGAGTCTCAGTTTCTCTTCCAAGCCAGCCTTAAGCATCATAATATTCATGACTCATAAGGACAAGTATTACTAAAACAGTACATAATTTCAAACTCCTCTCACATGGTATTACTATTTACAATTACAATAATGTAATGCTATTTAGTCTTACATCGCTTTCAGTACATATATCAATCAATCTAAGGAACATCTTGTGATGAACAATGAAAAGTCTACACAATTAGTTGTCTCCAATCATGTTATTAGCAATACTTAAATATCACATAGCGGAAAGCAATACAGGATCACAACTACCATATCAACACTAACTACTATATCCATATACATAGTTACATACACCACATTTTCAAGTACGTGGTTAGAAATCCTCTACATTTTAAGTTCGAGCATAAGAATAAGTCAGCATACAAGAATTGTGGCAGCAAAGCAGCTATACAACCTGCTCAAAATTTATATATCAAGCAGGTAATATTCACATTTAATTCACAAAAATGCATGTCCAATATCCAATATTAAAATACTCGTATACCTTTATGAATAAGACTAGTCTGTTATTACAAAAGCATGGCAGTAAAGTCAGCAAAAATAGTCAAGTGCTTCATTATAGTTAGAACAATTAGTGTATTAGAAAATAACTTTGAGCATTTGTGATGCCAGACAAAAATATGTCAAGAAAATACCATGTGAAATGTAAACTACTAACCTCCCATTTACAGTAATTAACTCCCTTCATTTGCTAATTATTAAGCATCAGGTCTTTAAGTTAATATAGATCCATACAAAATAGCAAGACATTCAAATAGATAAATAGACGCAGACAAGTACAAGATTATTTATTATCCCTTCATTACTAAAGTATGCACAAGATAAATCTTTTCCATAATTCCCTGGACATATTCAAGCACGAGAAATTACAAATTATAATAACTTCACATGTAGCATATATATAGATATATATTCTTTTTTGGAATGATGCTTAAATTAGAAAGAACGTTGAAAATAACTTGTAGAATGCAAATAGAGTTACCTGGAAATCAGAAAGTTGTTCTCTCGTCAACGTAGTTGTCAAGGTTCGAACAAGGACAGCATTGTTGAGTTCCTGCAGCTTAGCAACAGAAGCCTCTGCCCTGTTCTTGCCAATATCATTCTCAGAAAACACAAAATTACTGGACAAATCCCATAACTCCACATTCCCTTCATCATGCAAAGTCACGGATTTGACACCAGCAAGAATGAGATTCTTCGCTGCAGGTAGTAAATTTCATCAGAGCTAGCACAAATAGAATCTATATCACAAACAAAAAAACTTAAATAGAATAAGAAAATGGAAAAAAAATTATTGCAGAACTGGAACTATTTGGTATCTGTAATTATATCCCAAAATGATGAACCAACCAATTTAAAAAACAAATATCACAGTTCAAAATTGCATTACATATTAGTAAACTGTCTTGAGTCAAAAATCTAAAATTATAGAGGCCATATCTACTCTGCCATAGTTACTCTGCAGCAACAAGGTTTCCAAAACAAGGGAAGGCAATGACACTTAATAACAACACAACAATAAGAAAACACATGAACAACTTAAGTTTAAAATACTAACCTTGTAGTACTGAATTTGAGAAACTAACAACCAATTTCAGTGAACTAATTCAGCATGAACAACATATTATGGGCCAGTCTAAGTTGCATGAATACGGGTACGGTACCAATAACCGGTGTGAATATGTTACAGGATCTCAAAAATTTTGCGGAGGAAAAAAAGGGGTACATCAGTACATATAGAAATATATGTAAATTTAAAAATATATGTAAATTTCACAAACTTCTAAAAATAAATGATAATTTTCAACTAATAAATTATGTTTTTATATCAAATTTAGTTGATCTTAAACTAAAAAGAGCCTAAATGGTCAACTTGAATTCTTAAACTGCACATCAAAGTAGTTTCGAAATAAAAAATAAATAAAATTTACTCAAAACAGCATAACTTTGAACCGATTTGAAGTAAAAAAATGCCAAGTCGCACCCAATACATACCCAAAACATATTTTTATGTAAATAAAAAAAATACCCAACACATACCCGTACCCAGTACCGGTGCATTGGTAAAATGCACTCCCCAAGGCCGGTTTGTTAAAGCTCTTACTTTTCGAAAATAGCTTGTCAAAACTGGTTTTGAAAGTTAGCTTCCTATAAGTTGTAACGCCTATGTTTGGAAAATCATAATAAAAATGGTTTTCAATAACTAACAAGTACATGCAATAATTGTGTTTGGTAAAACAACTTTTAAAATTTAAAAATACCATAATAAACATAAATATAAGAATATATTTAGATATTTATTAATATATGAAGTTATATTAGACTTTATAATTTTGATAAGCACAAGCTAACTTTGTAAAGCATCTCCTTCGGTGTTTTCAAAAGCACCCTGAACGTTTAAAAGCAACAAGTAAAAGGCTAAAAGCACATGATCTTTTTTAGTACCAAACACAAAACGAAGAACTTGTGCTATTTTCTAAAAACTTTATCAGGCCAAGCCTACATGCCCATGACTCACAATCTCACTGCATATATTAATTTCTGGCCAATAATGGAGACCAGAGACCAGAGACCAGATCACCAAATTTAGCAAATGCATCAATCTTTCCTTTTAATTAGAGAGCACTAAAAGCAACAAAAACCATTGCTAGTATAGTACATGCTGCCCCCTAGGTCATTGTATATTCGTATAAAATCATTTTAGTATTTGTGAGTTTACGATTACAAGTTTACAACCAATTCAATAGCAGTCTACTAAAACCCTGAAGAATTTAACAACAAACTCCATTCATCGTATATATAACCATCTTGAACAGCAAACATCTGATAATCCAATAGCAAGTTTAGAAGGATGTTAGGATAGCTCTCACATAAGTTTAATAGTTCAAGAATGATATACTCTTATCATATTTGGTTTTGAGTTTCATTTGTCATTTGACATTGATTCTGCTGTCGAACCATCGTGTTGGGTGCTATACCAAAAACTTTAATTTTGTCAAATCTTCTCAAATAGAGGGTTCCTAACTTCACTTCAAAATCACATTTCACTAAAATCTATTCAGACAAAATCAAGATCAAGTATTAAGTTTGCAAACACAACAAAATAGGCACTAAACATTCACTCAACAAGCAACAACATCAGAGCAAATCGAATTGATAGATCGCTCAAATCTGAAAGTAACAATTACCGATCTCAACGCCAAGACCCTGCATCCCTGAAACAAGGACATTGGAACCAACGAGCTTCCTCATGGTCTCGCGTCCGTACACCGCAAGCTGACGGCTATGGAGATCCTCATCGATCTCCGGCGGGTTGGAATCTCCCAAAGCCATATCTGACGGTCCTCCTTCGACGCTTATGCTGTTGTTGCTGCTGCCGCTGTTCTTGTCGTCTCTGCTCCGGTCAGTGTTGTTCACCGCCGAATCCTCGGCAGCACCAGAGGGCGAGCAGGCAGTTAGGCTCCCGATCCGGCACTTCTTGTGAAATGAGGCCGCAGCAGCACCACCACCTACAACGCCGCCGCCGCTGTTGCTTCCGCTGTTGTTGCTGCTGTTGTTATTGTTTTCAGTCCCTTCTTCTACAACCTCTCCTTCGCTAGGTCTCTTTCTTGGAAGCATATAGTGCAGTAATCTGCTACACGCGCGTCCACACCGAAATCGCACCATAAGGGCAACAGCACCAGCAACGAAAACAACAACGACGATGGCGATTTTCACAAAGAGGGAAAAATCAAACGAGTTAGAAATAATATGATCGGCGAGAAGATCTCGCGAGATGAAGTACGATATTATCAGAGGCAACAACGCTAAGAGCCAAAACCCTAATAACTGTCGCATCTTGATTCGAATGCAAAGCGATGAAGCAAGCAAATAAAAAATGAAAATGGAAGATTTCGAGGGTGGAAATGGAATGAAAGGAAGATGAAGGAACGTACCAGTTGGAACTTGGGAGAAGCAGAAGAAGAGAAGAATGGAATCTGTGATGTGAAGGTGAGAATCGGAGGTAGGAATTTTTGTAGAGTGCGATTGCGTTTTTGTTAGGTTCTGTATTTTTGAGGGTTTTGCTTTTAGGAATGATGGAGAACAAGTGCGCGTATAAGGGGCAGTGGGGGTTTGTATAAGAAGAGGTGAAGTGGTTAGGGGCATTTTGGACCTTTGGTTCCAATAGAAAATAATTTAAGAAATATGTTTCGCTAGGGTTCTGATAGACAGGTGGTGGTTTTGCCTCCATATGCGAAAATTTCTTACCTGAAACTATTAAACATCATGAAAACTCACATACATTTTTACTATTAAACTTAGATAAAAATAAAAATAAAATAAAAATATTAGTTAACTAAATTTTTTTAACCAAGTCAAATTTATATACATACATTTATGAATTATTCTTCACATTTAAATAATTTTTAGCATCTAAATTTAAAATTCTGTTAGACGTCCAAACAATTTTACATCCAAATTCATATAAGTTATTTAGTTTAGACTGCACGACTTCGTATTTCTTTTCTTCTTTCTCCTCTTCCTCCTCCTCCTCCTATTTTTTCTTCTTTTTCATTTTTTTCTTATTATCGTCATTGTCACCACCACATCCATCTCCTCCTCCTATTTCTTTTTTATTTGAATTTTTTTGATCTCCTCCTTCCTTTTCTTCTTCTTCCTCTATCATTATTATCGTCATCATCAACAATACCAACATTTTGCTAACATTTTTATTGATTCTGATTCTCTGTGGTGATCGAATGAATCGAAAATATTATCAAAACGAAATCATTGTATAATACCAAATGAATTGAAAATGGTCCATTATATAAATTCAATTTCAAAAACGCATGCGTCCTGAATGAACTGAAAATATTATCTGTTAAGTTAAGAAATTAACTAATTATAATTGATGATAACAAATATTATTTTATTGGATTAATTACCCAATTAGTTTTGATTGTGTTTGATTAAGTGTTGCAGGCCAAAGAATCACCAGCCCAATTAGAAGAAAATAAAAAAAAAAAGTGTTGTAGTGGATCTCTAACCAACAAAGCCTAAATATGGTAAAACAAAAGAAATTACTTGGGCTGAATAGTAAGAAGCAAACCCAAGCCTGAGTTGCTTACTCAAGTTGATCCCTCCATGGTGATACCCTCCAAAGCCAACGTTCACTTTTTCCTTTCGGTCAGATACAGAGAAAAGAGAGAAAAAGCTTCATTCCCTGCACATTTTATTAAAGAAGAAAGAAAGAGAAAGCTTAATACAAAAGGTTAAGGTCTAATCACCCAAATCCAACCATCTTAGGCTAAGTCAGAAATTAAAGGTGATTTATTTTTCTTTGCATGCATCTTACTTTCTTCCATTCTTCTCAAACTCTCTGCTGCTCCAATTTGGGATAAATGAAGAAAGTGATTTCTGATAATCACTATTGTGAATCAAATGCCAAAATTATTTCTTGGGGACAAAGTGGTAGCTCAAGAGTTCAGATATGGGTTTATCATTGAACAACTTTTTCTCTGCTTACCTAAGGCTTTCAGTCAAGCAAAAGGGGTCATATTCAAAACTCCTAATTTAAGGATTAATTAAAAATAGTGAAAGGAAAAGTTGGTGAAGCACACAGCTCGAGGAGTTGACTTGGGAGGAAGCAATTCAACAACATGAAAGGAGATACAAAAGAAAATTTTTCATGCTTCTGAGAGTAAAGAGAAAGAACCAGAGTTTGAATTTCAAAGAGAGCTTCCTGAGAAGGTTTAACGTTTTGGACAGTGCTATCTAGAGAAAGAAGCATTCCGCCAAGATGAAGAACTTGATTAGTGTTTGCTCAACCCGGTTCAACACATAGCATCAGAGGCTGTTGAAACATCAATCTCCTTTATGTTCTTACCGTTTGTATTTCATTTTCTATATATATCTTTCTGTAATTTCTTGAGTAGTAAAAGGCAGAAAGAGAGGAATCAAGAAAAAGCCTATGAGTGATAAAAGGCTGAGTGATACACTTGAGTGAAAAGTCTAGAGTGATTTCAGATTTCTTTAGGTTGTTTCTTGTGTCTTGTATTGGTACCAGTGAGGTACCCCTTTCTTAGTTAAGTTAGCACTGAGAATAAAAAGTTAGGTATTAGCATAGCCAAGTCAAGTTAGGTTAGAGCTTGAGAGAGAAAGGATTGTGTCAATCCTGTGGAATTAGTGTATGTAATACTTTGACTATAGTGAAAATTTCACCACTGTTGTGGTAGAGACTGGATGTAGGTTGCATTGCACAAGGCAACTGAATTAGGATACATGATGGTGTCAACTTTTTCTCTTCCCTTCTTTGTTTTGTTTTATGATATTCATGAGATAAAATGAAATTGTCTCATAAATTTTTCGCTGCTGAGTTTAAACAGATTCAGATTTAAAGTTTGAAATTAAAAGGTTATTTCATTAAAGTAAAAGAAGGCCATTGATTCAACCACCCTTCTCTAAGCCTTCTACAACCTTCATTATCAAAACGAAATCATTGTATAATACCAAATAAACCGAAAATTGTCCATTATATAAATTCGAATTCAAAAATACTTGCATCTCGAATGAACCGAAAATTAGCTCAAAACAAAACCATTGTATAATACCAAATGAAGCAAAAAGTATCCATTATATAAATTCGAGTTCGATGATAATGATAACGACGATACGTATTAGAAGAAGACAATGATGATGATGATGATGATGATGATGATGATGATGATGATGATGATGATGATGATGACGATGATGGATGAAAGTGAAGGAGGAGACGAAATTCCAATAGGAGGAGGAGGAAGAAGAGGAAGAGGTGTTGTTGGTGACGATGGTAACAAAATTGAAAAATAATAAAAAAAGATGAGAAGAAGAAGAAGACGCAGCATCCATAGTGAAGAAGAAGAAGCGCAAGAGAGAAGAAAACGGGAAAAAAACGCGTAACTCAAATCACTTGGATGTAAAATTGCTTGGATGTGGAGAATTACTCCTAAATTTATCCAAATAATTTAGAGTCACGCGCTTCTTTTTTCCGTTTTTTCTCTTTTCCTATGATGCTTCTTGTTTCAAATTCACGCATATCTCCTCCTTCTTCTTCTTTTCCTCCTCCTTCTCCTCCTCTTTTTTTTTTTTATTTTTTACTTTTGTTACCATCGTTATCACCACCACCACCACCACCTCCTCCTCCTCCTCTTTCTTATTCTTTTCTCATTTTTTGTTCATGATTCAATTTTTGTTTGTGCTTATTTTCGAATTGAGTTTGTGCGTCACAATCATTAAATAATTTCGATTCATTCTAGATTTAAATAAGGTGCACTTAGTATGTGCTTGTTTTGAAACAAGTTTACGTTCTGAATGTAATTTTTCGTTTATTTCTAAATATAATTTCGGTTCATTTCTAAGTGAATTATTTTGTTATAATTCTTCTTGTTTCACTATCTTGAGAGGAATATAACCAAGAAAAAGAGAAGAAAAATCAAACAAAAAAGAAGAAATAAGAAGAAAAAATTCTTTAAAACTTCTCATCATGTTCTTATTTTTCTTGTTTTGTACATCTAATCAAACAAAGAAGAAGAAACACATAATGCTGTAAAATCACTTGATAGATTTGGATGTATTTTTGTTCATGATTCAATTTTGTTTATGTGTTTGTTTTCGAATTAAGTTTGTGTGTCGCAATCATTAAGTAATTTCGATTCATTCTAGATTTAAATAAGGTGCATTTAGTTTGTACTTGTTTTGAAACTAGTTTACATTATGAATTTAATTTTAGGTTTATTCTGAATATAATTTTGGTTCATTCTAAATATAATTTTGATTCATTCTAAATATAATTTCGCTTTATTTCTATTCTGCACAATTCAAAAAAACTCTTCCTCCTCATCTTTTATTGCTTCTTCACCAGGGAGAGAAGAAGGAAATGAAAGAAAAAAATACAGCAGCAGCAACAACAAAAGAATGAGGAAGGAACGCGAAAAAGAAGAAGGAGGATGGGGAGGAAGAACGTGAAGAAGAAGAAGACGCTCCGTGCGTAAACGAGCGTGAGAAGAAGAAAAAGAAAAAGAAGTTCTATGCGTAAATAAGTGTGAGAAGAAGAAGAAATGTGCGTGTAATCATGCTCTTTTAATGAAAGTGGTTTTTGTTGATGTTGGGTCTACTTGGATGAAAAAATACTTAGATATATAGCAACTCTGATAAATCAAGAAATGAACTTAAAAATTTTTCCTCACAATATTAGACATCAACTACATTTATTAAAAACATGTGAGCAAAAAAAGAGTTCATCAATGATTGAGAAGTGGTCGGCGCATTTGTTAAATCAAATGGCATGACGAGCCATTCTTAAAGACCTTGGTGAGTGCAAACGGGGTCTTGTGACAATCTGATAGAGTCACCCACATTTGGTAATACCCAGCCCGTAAAGAAATAAAAGAGTCACCATGTGGTTAATGTTTATGGTGGTTAACTTACTCATGTAAATTTTAGGGTTCATCAACTAAGACGTAAGGTTTATAATGAACATCAGTAGTGTTAGATTAATTGACTTCGCTGTTTAAATTTGTATTTTTTTAGAGTGCACTAATATTCATAATATTTATAGAATACAGAGAATGAATCGCATATAAAAAATAAAGGAGTCGCCATATGATTAATGTTTACGGTGGATAGTTTAATTTATTCATGTCAATTTAGGGTTCACCAATTGATATGTAAGATTTAGAATGAAGATAAGAGCTGAGATAATTGACCTCAATTTGAATTAGCGCTTCTTTAATAAGCACCAATGTTCATAATATGTTTGAAATATAGGTGGTAAATCACATATAGAAAAATAAAGTAGTCATCATGTGATTAGTGTTTACAATAGTTAGCTTATTAATATAAACTTTACGATTTACCAATTGAGACTAAGTGTTGGATTAATTAAACTCAAAGTTTAAATTAGCTTTTTTCTTTAATTGCACTAAAATTCATAATATTTATGGAATATAAGTGATGAATCCCATAGAAAAAAATAAAAAAAAAGTTTTTTTTTTTTTAAAAGAAAGAGCTCTACACTCAAAGTGGAGCATACAAGGACAAAGATAACAACAATACTAACTAACTATTATGTCATCTCCGACATAGCCATCAACAACATAAGCTAGTTACCACACCATTCCGTAGCACTAAGAAAAGATTGTGCCACACACTCTACAACGCATGCTGTCTTGTTCTGGAATATTACACTATTTCTCTGTAGCTAAATGTTCCTTATAACTGAAAAGAACCCAACTAGCCAGAACTTTCGTACCTCTTGTCTCATAGGCATGGATCTCCAACTCTCAAAGTGATCTTTCAATGTGCCGGGAGCTGTCCACTCCTGACCAAATTTCGAGATCCATCCACACCACACCTGCCAAGAAAACTCACAAGCAACCAACAGGTGATGAACACTTTCAACGACTTTCTTACACAACACACACAGGTTATCATGTTGTCCCAGAATACCCAACCTATTAAGCATGTCCTTTGTGTTGACCCGGCCAATCAGAACGAACCAAATGAATAGCTCAACTCTAGGCGGAACTAATCCTCTCCAGATCTCTTTTGTGAATTTGTACCTCAGAATCTCCTCATCCAGAGTCGCTTCCTGCAACACCTGTACAAATGAGTTAGTCGTATAAACACCTTCCTTTCCAAATTTCCACACCACTCTATCTTGCACTGCTGTTATTAACAGATTGCAAGGCAAGCAGCATTTGATCTAAAGTTTCTAATTCCCACTGCGGAGCTCCCGCCTCCACTGAAAATGCCATACCCACTCTATCCCATCTCAGAACCCACAATCCCCAATAGGTGATCTTTTTTGGCTTGAAATCAAGAAGAGTCTCGGATAAGCATCTTTCAACTTTCCTATGTGCAGCCACGTATCCTCCCAAAATCTGATAGTCCTGCCATCCCCTACCTCTATCGCTAGGCCATCTATCATCTTCTGCTTTACTTGTTGCTCCTTTATTTGTAATTGACATATATCTTTCCATGGACCCCCTCTCACTGGTAAAGTATGAGTAGACAACAACTGATTTGGGTTCAATCTATTGCAAGAACACACGATCTTCTTCCATAATGGACAGTCCTCCTTCGAGAAACGCCACCACCATTTAAACAGTAAAGCAGTGTTACGAACCACTACATCACCCACTCCCAGCCCACCTAACTTCTTTGGTGTCTAGATCATCTCCCACTTCACTAGAGCCATGCCAGGCCGTCCATCATCCTTCCCCCAGAAAAACCTCCTCTGCAAAGTAATGATTCTTCGAACAACTGCATTCGACATCTTATACAGACTCAGATAATAAACTGGTAGGCTGTTTATGACTGACTTAATGAGAACCAGCTTTCCAGCCTTAATTAGAACCTTCGCTTTCCATAGGCTAAGCTTCTCTTCCACCTTCTCTATAACCGGCTTCCAAGTTTTCACTAACCGCGAATTTGCTCCTAGACTAATACCAAGACACCTTACCGACAGGGTTGCTTCCTGGCAGCTGATGCGTGAGCATCTTTTCTATCTTTTCATAGTGAATTTGCATATAATTTGTTGAGTTTAATTAAGAATTAATTATATTTTAGCCACTATGGATGCTATTTTGAATTTTGTGCAATTTTATTTATTTTAGGTAGCATTCGGTTGGATTTGATGGAGTTTCTGCAACACAAGAATCAAAGGAGATGGATGCGAGAAGCGACGCGCACGCGTGCCTGACGCGTGCGCGTGAATTAGAGGTATCCATGGCGACGCGTGCGCGTGACTGATGCGTGCGCGTGATTTGAAGATTTGCTCAGCGACGCGTGATTTGAAACACCTCAGAAGTCTCTGATAACTTCTCACTGTCCCCTCCTCGGTCGGGCAGAATAAAATTGTGTCATCCACAAATTGTAAATGTGACAACTCAATATTATCCCTACCTACCAACAGTGGGAGATGCGACCGTTCCTTACTGCCTCACCTATCATTCTGTTGAGCACATCCACCACCAAAACAAACAAAAACGGCGATAATGGGTCGCCTTGACGAAATCCCCTCTCCATTTTGAATGCTTTTGACGGGGATCCATTAACCAGAATAGAAATGGATGCCGACTTTATACACTCCTTCACCCATGCCCTCCATGTACTACCGAAACCCATCTTCTCTAACATGGTATCAACAAAGCACCATTTAACTCTATCATAGGCTTTGTGAAAGTCCAGTTTGATAATCACTGATGCCTTTCTTTCTCTTTTTAGCCAATGTACCGTTTCGCATGCAATTAAAGCTCCATCGTGTATCTTCCTTCCTTTCACAATGGCACTCTGGGATTCTCCAACTAATTCCGACATTACACTCCTCATTCTTTGTGTCAGCAATTTAAAGATAGCTTTATATACACAACCAACAATGCTGATTGGTCTAAGGTCTTTTATCTCCTTCGCCACTATGAACTTTGGTGGCAACGCTACCCATGTGATATTGGAGTCTGCTGGTAGTCTCGCATGCTCAAAGAAGCTTAATACAGCTGTAGTGAATTCCGATCCAATCTCTTCCCAACACTTTTTTATAAAATTCATGTTGTATCCGTCATTCCCTGGTGCTTTCGAAGGTTCACAGTCCTATACCGCCTCCTTCACTTCCTCTGCTGATGACATCACCTCTAAGGCTTCCGCTTCCTCCCTCTCCAGTCGGTTCACTAAACCATCTCTAAAGCTCACCGTCGGGGAAGCTTCCTGGTGGTACAAGTGCTTATAAAAGTCTCGAATCGCCACCTTTATCCTTGCTTGGTTCCTTATTAGTCTCCCATTAATAGCCAAAGACTCGATTTTGTTATTCCTTCTTTTTGCCGAGGCGATATTGTGAAAATATTTAGTATTCCTATCCATTTTCTTGGCATACCGGGCTCTAGACATTTGCTTCCAGTGGACATTCTGCCTAACATACCACTTCTCACAGCATCTCACTAGCGCCCTTCTCCTTGACTCCAACATACCATCATGCAAACCACTACTCACCACTTCGTCCACCTTCTTGATCTCTTCTTCAAACTTTCTTATCTTCTCAACTATATTCCCAAAGTGCTGCTTATACCATATCTGAACCGGAACAGACAACGATTTCATCTTGTCTAGGAACTGTCCATTACCTAATTCCCTCCACTCTTCTTTCACCATTCGTAGAAAACCTTCATGCGTAAACCACGAATCCAAGCTCCGAAAAGGTTTTGGGTCATCAAACTTTCTGCTCTCTTCCATAATCAATGGGCAGTGGTCTGATAAACCTCTTGGGCCTCCCCTTAGTCGTGTTCCCGGATACATCTCTAGCCATCCCAAGGTAACAAGGCTCCTATCAATTCGACTGCACGAGCTCCTCCTAAACTATGTATACCTTCGATCATTTAACGGCAAGTCAACCAGCTCCATATCATTTATCCAAGCTCTAAAATCTTCCGCAGAAGCTGATAATGTAGTAGCTTCTTTCCTTTCTTCCACATGCATAATTTCATTAAAATCGCCCAGAAAACATATCGGAACCTAGCATAACCTTGCAATGTAACTCAATTCTTTCCATACTACTATCTTCTCAGTTCTCACATGTGGTCCATACACCAGACAAACAGCACACTGAAACTGATCTTTTATCACAACCCTTTCCACACACATCCATCTATCTCCTTTATAACAATTAGTGAAATTAAACACTGTTTCGTCCCATATGATCAACAACCCTCCAGACGCCCCAACTGAACTTATATACTCCCAACCAGCTCCATCTCTACCCCAGATACGCATAACATCAAACTTAGTTACAAGCTCCTTTTTTGTCTCTATTAGCCCAAACATATCCAAGCCAAATTTATTTTTAAAATTCTTTAACATACTGAATTTTCCAGCACCACCTAAACCTCTAATGTTCCAAGAACTTATAATCATTTAGCATTAATAGAACACACCTGGTTGCGATACTTTGGTCTACTTCTTATTTTCTCTTTTTTCTTTGCTTGTCGCCGCTTTAGGGCCATTGCCTCATAGTTAGTATTCTAAGTAGTTAATTTATTCATGTCAATTTTAAAGTTCACCAATTGAGATATAAAATTTATAAAGAAAATAAAAATTGAGTTAATTGACCTCAAAGTTTAAATTAACGTTTTTTTAGTAAACATCAATATTCATAGTCTCTATAAAATATATGTGATAAATCACATATAAAGAAATAAAGAAATCACCATACAATTAGTGTTTATAATAATCAGCTTATTGTGTTTTGCTACGACAATAAACAAATGACAAGAACAAACTTTATCAACTGTTGGTATTTATCCTCTTAAATCTGTGTTTACACATAGTCAGCTATATATTATACTGTCCAGAGTAAATAATTCAGAGCTAAAGGTCTTGATCATGAATAACAATGATAAAGTATCAAATCACACTGTAAATATTATTTATCGTAAGGTCTTTGGCAACTTACTTCATGGTGTTAATAATTAACAGAAGATTTGGTGATTTATAATTTGTATTAATTTTTGTTTCTTTTTTTTTTCTGTTTTTTCAAGTCTAGATTGATTAATTGTATTGATGTTTTCACCTATGTTTATTAAACTAGTAATACAACAAAATCACACAGAATTATGATAAAATAGAGTAAGTATTATAAATAGACTAAGCCTAATATTATCAAGGCTTTTCAGCAGTAAACATAATATAAGATTGTTGAGTTTTGCTTGAATAATTTGTAAGACCAGTTGATGTGCAAAGGTCCTCGATCTCCTCCTCTGTCAAATAGCTATAGCCTTGAGGACTCCTCTGCAAACCCAAAAAATGATTTACCTGGCTACTGCTCAAAGAAATGTTTTGTTCTTTATTCCGTTACCTACTTTTAATTTAGTATCTTCTATTTTTAGGGTTCTATAGAAAAAATGTGAAAACAATAAATGAAAATAAAAAATATATTTTATTATTTCCGCTGTTTTGACTTTTCTTTGCAAAATTTTGAAAAACAAAACATTGGAAATAGAAAACAGAAATCAAAACCCGTCTAACAGGTCTGAACAAGATTTCATGGGGAAAAAATTGAGAGAGTAAAGTGTGATCTCCTACCATTAATTTTATAAGTGTAACAAAAAATAAATATAAAAGAGAGAACAATAAAGGATTAGAAATCACACTTTACACTTTATTTTTTTTAACAATTAAGAAGATCCATTCACATTTCAAGGGACATCTTCTTCAGCTTGCAAAATATTTAGAACTTAAAAGGTTCAGAACCAATGAAAAAGAACAAAGATAACTATGATCTGAGTTTACCTCTCTAAAAGGGCGTATAATCCAGGGAGTTGATGAAGTGTAACGCAGAAAAGTGGTCCCCACAAATTTTCCACCACTTCTTAGTATCCGGGTGATTTCAGCAATCTTAAAGAGTTTATATTGGGGGAGTCATTATGAATTTATTTTGAAGAGCATGCAGATACAACAGATAAAGATAATAGTCGAGAAAGTCTAGGGGCAACATTTTTGTTGAAATCTGGCCAGCACTTAATCATAAAAAAAATGAGTAATCCTACACCATTAAAAATATTGATGATGGCTAATTGATGGCTAAATATCACAAATTCTGTTGGCCCCTAGCATTCCTCGATAAAAGTCACCTTCGCATGAAGATATGGAGTATTGGAGTGCACAAAAGTAGTGCACACGGAGACAGCACATTTAGGAATTAGTTGTAATTTTTTTGTGTTGAAGTAAAGTAACATAATTACTTCTTCGCAAAAGAATTTATTCTCATCCAGAAGACTATGTGTACCATATCATAGATTTGTAAGATTATAATGTGTTCCAACCCGGATAATAGTCTATATGTGCAGGCTGTATACACAGATAAAACATTCATGTAATCATATATATGCATGTGTCATGTATGTATACATTTCTTCTGCACATAATAGGTTCATATATTGAGGAAACTCAACAGAAACTACTGTCAAGGGTCAACTTCCTCTTTATAATCTACTACTCAATATCTAAGACTAGAAATCTTGCTTTCCTGCTGCCCTAATTAGGTTAGACACATGTAAATATTCTGTTTCAACATACATTTTTCTTTCAGATTTTTTCTCGATTGCGATATAAAAATCTAGGCAACATTTTAATTAAGCTAGTATCTGAGTCCTGCAAAATGCTTGACACATAAAGATGCAGAAATGCAGTATATGCACAAAGTAATAAGTTAGGCAATGGCAACCTTAAAGCAACATCATGTTTGTCTGATGATTAGCTCAAGCTTCTCAATAGAAAAATTCACAGAAAATATCATGTCACTAATAAGGTTTGCCAGAATGTTCTACTGTTCATAAGGCAATGGCAGCACTTACAGCATTGGAGGGAGATGGCCAACAGTGCAAGGCTGCACCAGCATGAACAGCATCAACTGAACCTGAAGGGAACGGAAGCCTAGAAACATCGGCCCTTACTAGAGCAATATTGCTGCAAAGTGTAACCAATGAGATTAATACATCAATGTCTGATTGAAACATTGAATTAGTTATCATTATGGAGGATTAAATTCAGATTTATGCTGAAAGAGGGGGAAAGTACGCTGTTGAAAGAGTGTCCTCTTTCTTAATGAAATCATAACACTGGCGAAGCATATTCTCTGAAAAATCTAGTGCAACGACTCCAGAATAACTTCCAGATTTAGCAAACTTTCGGGAAAATAAACCACTACCACAGCTGACATCGACAAGCAGACCACCTTTGGAAGATTCAAAGTACTCTTGGGCCACTCTGAACTGAATGAAAAAGAAAAGTTGATGAGCTCAATATATATTATGAAGAAAGCTAAATTAAGTAATAACAGAGAAAAAAAAAAGAAAGGACTAGAGCCACATATAGATTCTAATGCCATTTTGGATAACTACAAATCTGCAATCAACATGATTCAAGCATACCTCTTCATCTGGACCAGGAAAGCCACTTTGCCTGAAGTTCTGACGCCAACCTCTCTCATATAAGAATGAAACAAGTGGGCTCCTAACATTTATATGAAAATGAAATCATAAATACTTTCCCAAAGATTTGGTCATGCAGAAAATTGCATTAAATTACAACTTGTGTTGCAATATGATACAAGGAGATTTTCCCCTATCAAAGGTTTTATATAGTGAAATACAATTATTGGCATTGGTTCATTTAATTACAGCACAGCTGGGTGTAATACATGGATTCCTTTCTTGAAAGTTGTTTACTTTATATAACAGCCAATGACAATTGTATTTCATTTAGTAGAGTTTCTGATTTAATTAACTAAAAAGATGCGAGGTTTGATTAATATAATTGTCATGATCATAGTTGCAAAATGGTATAATACATTTTGTGTGATATGACTTCTACTATGGCATTGCTTAAAGGTGTTGGTGGTTTCCTTATAAGGATAGTATATTTATCTATTATCTATTACTAATTTTACAACCAAAATATACCACATGCCACTCTCTCATTGCAATTGAATTGAAATTTTTCCCACCAAAATTGAAGAGTAATGATATGTAACAAAGTTATCCCATGTAAACAGAGTTGAATCACAATCTATTTATACCTGAAAAGCTCTGTTCGAGCTGGTTGAACTTCAGAGTAATCTCTCAAGCCAGAAGTCACAGTTAGATCTAAATACGTGTCCTTGCTAGAGTAGAATTTATTGCATCCCTTACACTTAAATGCAGACCTGTAGATTGCTGATCTGAAATTCCAAATGAATTTAGTATATTAGAATGAGACAGAGTTTAAGAAACATACAGAATTGAACACACCAAAACTCATGCATATCAGCTCAACCTACATGTTAAGGCCAGGAGGACCTTTCCGTTTCAGGGGCTCAAAGCATATTGGACAAGAGAAGACATCAACTTGTATTTCCTGCTCATTCTGTGTATTTAAACCCTGCGGGTTAAAATAATGATAATTCTAAGTTGGAATATTGGTTTAGGCTTCAACTAGAAATTGATATAAAATAGATATCCGTGTTATGTTATGAATGCACTGCAATGCCAAAATTCACAATGCATCTGAATTTAATATCTATTTCTATATAGACAAAGAGCTAAACAAATTTAGCACACTATTAATACAGCTAATAGACATTGGAGGAGAATTTCAAGCAATGCCACAAATTAAAGTTTTCAAGGAAAAATCTCAAAGTTTCAAGTCATGGACTACCACTAAAAGTTTAGAATCTAGAGTACTTAACAAAAAATTGAAAAGCATCACAAAGACGGTGAATCAAGCCTATAAATTTTGGCATGAAGCACACATTTGAAGTACTGTATAAAGGCCATAGGAGCCTCGGATTTGCGCATACAATTTTCGTAATCATTTTCATCATTAGTATCTATTGTATAATACATCATCCCATAATAGGTACATTTTCATTCATTCCAATATCAAATTCACTTTATCACTACATTTCATCCATCCATATAGCCAAAAATTATTTTTTCTAGTACTAACAATGGACATGAACCAATGGACAATAAACCAAATTTGAGTTATTTAACAAGGAGAAACTAATGTACTCCAATAATTTTAGATTCTCCTGTCACTCAAACATCAATGTTACTTACTTTCCCTAAAATTATAATCAATAGTTCTCAGTTATTGGTACGGGAGACCATCTTAGCATTCCTAGCTAAACCACATAAGAAAGAAGGATTAAGTCAAATTACAGCATTGGAAATCTGCTACCAAGCAAATATCACTAGTAATAAAAATCAACACTTTCATCTCATATAGCTAGAGATGCCGTGAAAACGGAGAAATGCCTCTCATTATCCATACACTATTCATAATTTTATTAAGTTTATATTTTATCTTGGATACCAATTGTGACCTTTGCCAACAGTCATATCTAACTATGTAATTGTAACTCATGAGGCTTCGTTTAGAAAGCAGAACACAAATTCATCCATTAGACATTTCCAAACAAGAAGGTTAAACCACAATTACAAATTTCCAATCAAATCCCTTGCAAAGCTTTCTCTCTTTCCGAATCAGAATCATCTGCACATGTAATCTATTAAGCTCAAAAAGAAGGAATATCATAAATTTTACATTTCTATAATATTTCGTTCGTCACCTTTAGTAAATAAGGACTACTATACGTAAAATAAGACTTTTCATTGTCATGACATCAATTAATAAAAAAAAAAATCAAAATATCATAGTTCAAACTATTGTATCAACCTTTGACTCTTAGGTAAAAAAAAAAAAAGCAAGAAACATTAACTCTAAAAATTAAAGTTGTCAGAGTGAGAGGGTTTACTGTACCGACTCTAGAGTAACAGCCGAGCTTGCATGAATAGTTCGTTGGGACTTGAAGCGGAGGAGGTGAGGGAGGAACTGGGGTTTCGAAGATAGGAAGGGGCATTTGCGAAATTCCGCTGGACACAACGGGCGGAGGAATGGAGCAGAAGAAATGGCCATGGCCTGAGAACTATGCCGCTAGTTCCTGATCACTCGTCCAAACAGAGATACATTTATTTTTTTTTTTCGTTTTTTTGTTAAAACTTATGCAAGAACTATGTACACGTTGAACGATGAGAGGCAAACACGCGGTAAAGTGGGATAACATTAAACATTTGTTCAAAATTCATTTGAGAGACGGTGGGATTTTTTTTAAAGAAAAAAGTTTAATAATAAGTCAAATTTATTGTTTTTTTAGTTTAACAATTTAATAATATAATTTTAGTTTATATTTTTAAATATTAATAATTAATTATTAATAAAAAATAACAAATTTTACATATTTTAAATATTTTTGTAAAAAATAATTTAAATATTTTTATTTATAAATATATAATTTTAAAAGTATAAATAACATACTCTAAAAGATAAAAGAGATACATCAAATTTATGTCGTTTATAACATAAATAAAAAATTAACCAATCTCTATATATATGTACTCGAAATTTTTTATTTGCACAGAGTTTGACAGTTTTAAGTACTTAAATCAATTTATAAGTAATTGGTCATGACCCAACTTATGTGTTCTTTTTGAAAGTTGAAACTTTTTATTATCTTTGATTTGTAAATGCATGAGATTCAATAGTTACATAATCAAACACAATGACTATAATATTATTTTACTAGAATGGTATGTATGCTCATTTCTATTTTAATTTTTTTATTTAGAATTTAGTGAGAAAATTGAAGTTTTTTTAAATATTTAGATATGTATTTATTTTTGTGTATTTTAAATCTTAGAATGTCAGGTAGACAAATAGAGTTTTAAACAAATGGACAGACTACTTGATAAACCAAAATGTTTTACTTTTTAATCTTGTCAAAACTTCAGCAAAGATGTCTCTAAAGCGTGAATTATTAGTATATAATCTAATAATTGTCTTTAAATGAATAATTATTAGTTTCTTCACTTCATTTATTTATTGAAGAGTTTATGATGCATCTAATTTTAATTATGTCTCTCACTTGAGTCTTTTTCTCACTTTTTCTCATAACTACTTTCGTTTCTTCAAATTTAAATTGAAAATCATATACAATTGCAAACAGATAGAATGATGGACAAAGGAGGAGTATACTTTGTTTTTAGGAATAGTAATATTATATGGACAAGAATGACAATGCATAAAAAGTAATATTTTAGATCCCCAGTCAACACTTATTTTTTAAAATTTTATTCTTATGGTATTTCATCTTATGCATATTTAATTTGAATTGCCAATTAATTTAAAAATGTATCCAAACTCAAAATTTTGAAATTGATGTCACTGTTTAATTCCTTTGCTTTTATTTGTTGATATTTGATATGGTAAAAACATTTCGTTTCAGATATTATTTGTCCTTTAAAACTAAGTGACTTAAATATTTACAGGTTTGACAATTTTTAAATAATTATTTATGAAAATATATGAGATTTTGTTGTAATATCTATTGTGTTATATACTCTTTCATATCTTTTACTAGGATAAACTTCCACAAATTTACTCTGTTACCACCACTATTCATGCATTGCTTCTTATTATATGTATCATATTTTCTCTTGTTTTTTTATTGATTTTCTCTTCACAAGTCTTTGATTTGCTATTATGAGTGTTTATTTGGGCGTCAATAAATTAATAAAAAATATATTTTTTCAATAAAATTTTTTATTTTTTAGTGTATTTGATAAATTTTTTATAATAAAAGTAAAAATATTGGAAATTTTTTTTTTGATAAAATATAATTTACATCTTTTTAAAAAAATCTTTTTTACTTAAAAAAATATTTTTCACATAATAAATAAATAAAAAAGTACTTTATCTTATTTTACCTAAATATAATTGATAAATAAATTTTTTTTTATATGAGATATCCAAATATAAAATTACTTTTATTTTTGTAAAATATTTTTTAAAAAATATCATTTATAAAAAGATTTTTTTCAAAAATAGTGTCCAAATAAATCCTTAGAATATCAGTGAAAAAGAACAAAAAAAAATTAAATGAATTTAACTATATAAATATTATTATAGTAGGCATGTGATTTAAAAATACGTAAAGAATTGTTAAAGGTAATAATATTATTTTTTGTTTGTATTTAATCATATATGAGGTCATACACTTCTGAGTTTTTTTTTTCTCTAATACATCACCTTTGTTTTGCCAGGGTTAATATTTATATAGTCTGAGTTAATGAAAACTCATGAAGGAATGATTGTATTTTTAGGATTTTAAATTTTATTTCTGCAATTTATAGAGTAAGAATAGGCTTTGGTAATTAGTATTGCATAAAAGTTTAGAATCATAGTGTTAGTAAAAAATAATTGAATTCGAAGGAGGAGATTATTTGAGTAACCAAGTGGAGTTTTTGGTAAGAAGTTGGTGTCAAAAGAGACGTATTCGGGAACATTAAGTAAGAGTCTAATCGACTTAGCGAATCGAGGAGGTATTCGACAAAGAAGATCGAAGACTTTGAAATCAAAAGAATTTCTAAAACCATCACATGATCAGGCAAAAGAGTGGGAATGATTACTTATGTTTTCGCTCACGTGGGAGTTTTCTTTAAATAAGTATCTTTTTCTCATACTAAAGATTCGATCTCTTCAATCGAATTTGGTCATGGTTTAAGATCTTCTTATTTACATAATTCTAATGATATTGTTAGTCAAATTACTGTTGAAATAGCAGAAGTTCATTGTGTTGAAAATGAAGCTGTTGTTAATCCAACAAATAAAAAAGTTCGTTTTAATCCTATTAAATCAGTTGATTTATCTTTTGATTGCATCTATGATTTAGAATCTTTGGGTTTTGAAAAATACTCAATAAAAGATGATGAACATACAAAAGGGTTCGAATCATAGGATCCCTTAGAAGAAATTAATTTGGGATTTATTGGTGATGTTAAAATTACTTATATATCTAAAGGTCTTGCGGCCCCATTTTGAACTAAATTATACCATCTGCTATTGATTATCATGAGATGTCTGGTCTTGATCGTTCTCTTGTGGAACATCGATTATCGTTGAAACCAGACGCTCGACCTGTAAAGCAAACGCTTCGACAATTTGTTCCTGAAATTAATCAAAAGATTAAAGAAGAGATTGAACGCTTGATTAAAGCAAAATTCATTCGAACCGCTCGTTATGTTGAATGGGTTTTGAATATTGTGTCTGTGATGAAAAAGAATGAAAAATTAAGAGTGTGTATTGATTTTAGAGATTTGAATAAAGCCACTCCGAAAGATGAATATTTTATGCCTATAGCAGATATGTTAATTGACTCTGCTGCAGGGAATGAAATTCTAAGTTTTATAGATGCTTATTCAGGATATAATCAGATATTCATTGTTGATGATGTGTCCAAAATTGCTTTTCGATGCCCCGGAGCGTTGGGCACTTATGAGTGGGTAGTTATGCCGGTTTGAAAAATGCTGGTGCAACATACCAACGTGCTATGAATACCATTTTCCATGAGTATATTGAAAAATTTATGAAGGTATATATTGATGATGTTATGGTTAAATCGAATTCGACAACTCAACACATCGATCATTTGAGAAGAGCATTTATTACTATGCAGAAGAAATGATTAAAAATGAATCCTTTAAATTGTGCGTTTGGTGCGTCAGCAGGGAACTTTTTAGGATTTGTCGTCAACAAAAAAGGGATTGCTATCGATAAGAATAAGGCTGATGCAATTATGGCATTATCCCCTCGTAAGTCGAAAAAAGAACTACAATCTTTTCTTGGAAAAGTCAATTATCTTCGAAGGTTCATATCGAATCTTTCAGGTCGAACTCGAATATTTGCACCTTTAATAAAACTAAAAAATGAATTACCGTTTCAATGGACGGGAGAACATCAAGAAGCTTTCGAGTCAATTAAAGCTTATTTGTCCAAAGCGCCAATAATGATGAATGTTCACCCTCATGAACCTTTGAAATTATATATTACCGCATTTGGGAACAAGATTGAGTGTATGTTAGTTCAAGATGATGAGAATGGCCATGAGCGAGCTGTTTATTATCTTAGTCGAGTTTTAACTGATATCGAGACAAGGTATTCACCTATTGAAAAGTTGTGTTTGTCTTTGTATTACGCTTGCACAAAGTTAAAGTGCTATATAGTTGCCAAACCTGTGAAAATTATTGCACAAACTGACCTCGTTAAATATATGTTGACTTCACCGATGTTATGAGGTCGACTAGGGAAATTGATGTTGCCATTAACAGAGTTCGACTTGCAATATGTTCCAGTCAACGCTGTGAAAGGATAGGTCATTGCAGATTTTCTAGTTAACCATTCGAATAACCTGAATGACCAGGGGGAAAATATAATTGACGTCCATATCGATTATTGGAAGTTATATTTTGATGGTTCGAAGCATAAAGATGATGCAGGAGTGGAAATTTTGATTATCTTACCAGAGGGAATTCCATCAAAATTTTTGTTTGAGTTAAAATATTCTTGCTCGAATAATGTGGCTGAGTACGAAGTTTTAATTTTGGGCCTTGAAATTTTGATCCAAAAAAGGGGCTTTAGAAGTTCAAATCCTTGGGGATTCTCAGTTACTTTTTGAAACAGTTGTCAAAGGAGTTCAAATGTAACAAAAATATTTAGCAACGACATGGGAATTGTTAACTTCCTTTCGAAAGGTCTCATTAGTCCATATTCCGAAAATTCAGAATGAAATTGCTAATGAGTTGGCTCAGATTGCTTCGAGATATAAAATAGACCCAGAAACACTAAGAAAATTGGCCAAAATTTGTCAAATATTAGTGTCGGTGGAAGAAAGAGAAGTTTTGTGTTTGGATGCATGAGAAGATGATGATTGAAGAAAACCTATTGCTGAGTATTTAAAAAATTCCCATATTCAAGTGGATAGAAAAAAAAGTTGAAAGTAATGAATTTTGTATTAATGGCTGATGAGTTATACAAGAAAGGAATCGATGGAAGTCTTTAGAGATGTTTAAGTCAAGCCGATAAAGATATTGCTTTAGGGGAGTCTATAGAGGTATATGTGGCGCTCATCAGGCTGGGATAAAAATGAAATGGGTTTTACATCGAAATCATGTTTATTGGCCTTCGATGGTTAAAGATTGCATCCATTATGCAAAGGCGTGTCAAGAGTGTCAACGCCATGGAGTGGTGCAATAGATTCCAGCGTCTGAGTTGCATTCGATCATTAAGTCATGGCCATTTTGAGGTTGGGCTTTAGACCTAATTGGGTTGATACACCCTCGTTCGTCGAAGAATCATAAATTTATCTTGGTAACTATAGATTATTTCACGAAGTAATCATAATTGAATTCGAAGGAGGAGGTTATTCGAGTAACCAAGTGAGTTTTTGGTAGGAAGTTGGTATCGAAGGAGACGTATTCGGAGATATTAAGTAAGAGTCCAATCGACTTAGCGAATCGAGGAGGTATTCGACAAAGAAGATCAAAGACTTTGAAATCGAAAGAATTTCTAAAATGGTCACATGATCAGGCAAAAGAGCGGGAATGGTTACCTATTTTTCGCTCACGTGGAAGTTTCATTTCAGATTAATCAGTTAAGGATACAGCTATAAATACCAAAAGGCTCGAAGTCACAATGGTTGGAACTTTTCTTCAGAAAACACTCAAGCACACTCATATCCTAGCGACTTTCTGAGTCTGCGTTCAAGTTTCTTTTCTATAGGGTTCCTTCCACTGTTTTCTATCTTTTTAATTTACATTTTTTGCAAACTTTACTTTCCTTGCAAATTCACTTTTTGAACAACATTTAATTTCTTTGCCAAATTTCCATTTTAGCATCTTTAATTTCTATGTCAAAAGTCCTTTGACTCAATTGAAGGCAATTTATCACTTTATTTAAATTCAATGCAAATTATTTTGATTTCAGTCAATTTAATTTTCAAAATCTTTATCTTTCATTCTTTCAGTTTTTTTAATTCTTGTCTAATTCGAGGAACTTTGATGAACTTCTAGAAAACTGGTACTCGCAAAAAAGAGAAGTAGGTTTCGTTTTCAGACCATTAGAATCGAACCACCATCGATTTACTAAAAATCAACAAAATACATAGTATCCATTTAGTAGTTACTATGCCAATGCTTAATAGTGATCTTGATCTCTCATCTTACAAAAAGGTTCCCACTTTTTGCTAAAAACATAGTAATTATTTTTTTATTTTTGAATCTTTATGGTTTTTTGTTTTAACAATAGTTATTGTACATGTATAATTGTCTAAAAAATTGAACTCTATCAATTGTTATACAGATATATGAAGTATGAGATAGAGTTGTTAGTACCACTCTCTATGCAGGTCCTTTAGTATTGTCTGGCTTATTTTATACTTACATTTAACAAATTTGAGATATGTTCATTTATTTTTATCAAAAGCCAATGTTATGGTGCTGAAATGAAAAATTTTCAGCACTTACTGAAATGATGCTGAAATGAAAAAATTTTAGCACCTATTAAAATGATGGGGACATATGTTACTAATGACGCGTGTTAGCATGAATGTGATAGGATAAGAGATGAACTCAGTGAAAGCAACAGTTAATAGGAATTTGTCGGAGACACATGACGTAATTATATGAGTGATTAATTGAGTGAATTAGGCGATTAATTATTTTTTAATTTTTAAAAGAATTGAGGGTTTTTTTGTGAAGATTGTGTGTGGCCTTTCTTTGAAGAAAAAGTCTATGTGTGAAAACTTCTATATAGTTTAAGCATAGCCTATGAAATCCTCTTCATTAACTTATATGTAGGTGCTATCCCAAGACAATCTCTTATAATACGTATTAGTTACGTGACACATAAATAACCAAGTCTAATTTAACATAATTTATTTTTCAATATTTTACCACAATAATTCAAACATTATTTAATCCAAATTACTTAATTAACATTTCTGAATGTAATGAAAGAATATATATTTTCAATTATAATGCCTTCAAACCATATCAATCTTATAATTGGTTATAGACAGGGACATATTTAAAAATTATAATATAAAGGAGTCGAATTTTAGATGAATTTTTTATTATATTTTTTATTTCATAAAAATAATTAACATATAATTATTGAGTTAGTTTTTTAAAAGGTTTATATATATATATATAAATTATAATATAAAGGAGTCGAATTTTAGATGAATTTTTTATTATATTTTTTATTTCATAAAAATAATTAACATATAATTATTGAGTTAGTTTTTTAAAAGGTTTATATATATATATATATATATATATATATATATATATATAAATTCTTTTTCACATCAATAGTATAAAATATAATAACTTTAATAATATATTATAAAATTATAAAATACTAATAATTTATAATGTGTTTAGTTAAAAAATTATTACGTATCTTATTAATTAAAATTAATTCTTTCAAAAATTTTGAAAAATTTGAAAATAAATTATAATTTATTAATTATTTGAAAGACACTGTACCCTTATAGAATACAAGATAATTTTTCTTTTAACAACGTAAATTTAGAAGTTTAATGAGTATTTTTTATAAGAAAAGATTATATAAAGTATACAATGTAGTTATCAAAACATAACTACGTAAGTCATTATTAATATTCTATATAATAATATAAATATTAAATATGTTAATATAAAAAAATTAAAAAAATAGATATAGAGATTAATATATAAAATCTAATTTAAAAAGTACAAAAACGTGAGGATATGATATTAAATTAGTTAAGTGAAAAATATTAGTGAGAGACATAAATTCATCACATAATAAAAAATAATATATATATATATATATATATATATATATATATATATATACACACATTTATATATATATATATATACAACTACTAAATTATACAATTTTTTTTATTTTTTCAAACACATATCCCACATATAAATATATAAATGTAATTTTTTAAAATTTTGGGAGAAACCCCTCTAAGTCTGTTCTTAGTTGGCAAAGTATTAAATGGTTCCAGAACGTTTGGACTATTAAATGGTTCCATAACAAAACATGTTTTTTAAGTTTTTAATAACTGCTAAATAGTCATTTTCTAATTTTAATTACAAATTAACCCCATATTTATTTAATTATGAAAATTATTTTTTATTTTATAAATTATTATTTTATCATTCATCTATTATGTTTATTAATAATCAAAAACAAAATAATACGAATTAGATCTTCCATTGATCGTAATAACTTTTTGGCAATCCCAATCGATTAAAAGTTTATCTTTGATCCGTTACATCCGTCGAGGGTTGTGTAATCGTGTTTCTTAGAAATCAATCGATTGGATTAACAAAACAATCGATTGAATTTCAGGTTTCCCATAACTCAATCGATTGGACTTCAGGTTATCACAAAACAATTGATTGAAAGTTGCAAGGCAGTATGATTTTCGCAAAAATCAATCGATTGGTCATATTACCCAGTCGATTGAACGATGACTAGAATGTGGATTTTTTATAATTCAATCGATTGTTTATATTACCCAATCAACTGAAGACTTCAAAGCAACTTGAGGTCTCACAATTCAATCGATTGGTTGTGTTACCCAATCGATTGAAGTTTGTACGTGACATATGGTATATTCAAATTCAATCGATTGGTATGAGAATTCAATCGATTGAAATGTGACGTAAATAAGTTATTTTCTGCATTCAATCGACTAATAAACATGCGTATTCAGCCTCCCTCCCCTTTTTAAAACATAACACCATTTCTGCATAACCTCTCTTCTCTCTCTATATCCAGAAAACTTATCTCTTCTTCTTCTCCAATCTCACCAATATCCACTCCAAACTACATATATATTATTAATCCTCATCCAAATCCCTACAAAACCCACCGAACCAATATCCCCAAAATGGCCAGAACTAAAAACGCCAAAAGAGTTAGGGTTGAGGGTGAAAGTTCTACATCCGTCAGACTAGTTGCTTCATCCCATTACATGGCAAGGTGGTTGCCATCTCCGAGGGCATTGAACAACTATTTAGAGAAGTTCGAGTTAAGGGCAATTGTTCCTCCTAGGTACATTACAGCCGAGTTCATTCATGATAGACATTATAATTTGGTCTGGAATGCTTTGCAAACACTGTGCTTGACTAATTTTGTACAAACTAAGGATGGTTATTATCCCCACTTGGTTAGGGCTATTTATAGTACTTTAAATTATGTTGTTCCTAAAATTGATGAAGAGAGTGAGGAAGTAATGCCGCTGATTGAGTTTGATTTAGGGTCACGACATTATAGAGTTACTTTGGAACAATTAGCTGAACAATGGAATTTAGTTTATCACGGGATAAAATTTACTAGAGGTATTACGGTATATGAGGAATGGAGTGAATATAATAGATTGGTTGGTTTGCAGAGTCTGCAGTATGAGAATCCACATATGGATGCTAGAGGTAATATAAGTTGCAGTTGTTTGGGTAATGAGCAGCGTATATTGATGTATTTGTTTTCATACATGTTGATTCCAAGAAAACATAGTGCTTTGGGCTTTGGTGACTGGAAAGAAGATAAACTGGCCTTATTTTATGGTTCATCATATGCTTGAAATGAAGAGAGAAAAATCAAGTGTTAGTTTAGGATATGCTTGCCAATGGACCAAGATTTTCAAATGGCTTGGAATTGACTTGAGTGAAGAGAAAAGTATCATCTTGAGTAATATAGCTAAGATTGATGACATCATGCTAAGACAGATGGGAAGAGATCTGGATGCCGAAGAACCTCAGATCCAAGGACAACCACAAGACCTTGAGGTGCAAGCACAACCCCAGGAATCCCCACCACCGCCGCCTCCGTCGCCAACAATGCGAGATTTGATGGATGAATTGCGAAGCATGAGATTATACATTGAGGGACAATTTGCTGAGATGAGGCAGCATCAAGACAGGTAAACTAAAGCTATCAATCATCAAGGAGAAGCAATTGATCTTCTATACACTAATCTAGGCATCACAAACCCAAGGGGCATCTGGACCATGAAGAAAATATGTCGAAGAATGAAAAAAATTTGTTTCAGGGTCTTGAAATTGTTTTAGTTCTTAAAATCAATTCATACGCATTTAATCGATTGAATTAGGAAACCAATCAATTGAAGAATGCTTGCAATAAGAAGTTTGTATGTATTCAATCGATTTTGTTAGTGAAATCAATTGAAGTATATTCAATTACTGATTCAATCAATTGTTTTGTTAGTGAAATCGGTTGAAGTATCCTCAATTACTGATTCAATCGATTGGTAAGTGCTTGAACACATGTAGTGCTATTCAACTAGTTTGTTCCTATTTTTATTTAATTATTAGTGATCCGTCCAATATTGTTATTATTATTTGAGTATTTATTGACTTAAAAATAATTATAGATAAGATATAATCATATGAATTAATAAAATTCACTTTGTTAAATTTTAAAATTAAAATCAAAATAAAATTCAATTTGTATTTGATTTTAACCAAAAGACAAGATAACATGAAAATTTTTAGAATTGTTCACTTAGTTTAAAAATTTTAAAAAATATAGAATTAAAATTTGACTATCTTTATTAGGTGTATATATATGTGCTCACTCCGACTAATTTTTTATACTTTGACAAATTATTTTAAATATTTACCATTCAACCAAATTTACTCATACAATATTATTCAATTGATAACAATCATGGATATTCCTCTAACGAAGATTTAGTGCCCAATGATGCATGTAATACACCGAATATGTCACTGGCTACAGACTGTGATCTTAACACAATTGATCTAGTTGATCAGATATGAACTATAGTTCCTAATGCTAAGGTAAGACGTAATGGGTTTTTAATTTTTAGTAGAATTTATTATGAGTAATTAAATCTTTTATGTTTTCTTTCTACAGAATGACCTAGTTATTAATGATGATGTCAAAGATCTAAATAAAAGTGAATAATTGTCTATTAAAGTGGAAGAGGTCCTTCTTAGCATGCAGATAACTTAATAGGCAAATAGTAATGAAATTTATATTATATAATACATTTTATATATTATAAACATTTTTCGCTATTAGTTGTGATTAGAGAAATCTTTGTCTTATTCCATTGACAATCTCATCAGAACAACCATCACTCTTTTTGTATTTTTACATTTATATGGAATTATTTTACCTAAAATGTTTGCAGTCAATGAGAGTTGCAAACATGACTAGGGACGAAAAAATTGGTAAAATCCTTGAATTTGTAAGCCGCATTGAGACAATGATGACACAACTGAATCTGAACAATGATTTCGAGACTCCGACTAAACTTTTTTCACACAAGACACATCCATTCCCAAATAGATTGAAGGCTAAGAGTTCGAATATTGATATTCATACTGCTATATCGGATGATGAAGATGATCTTATTGAGCTAGACAAGAGGTCTTTCACTCACGATGATGCGTTCAACATCGACATCAATATGGACAAACCAGTATCCCCAACTGTAAGAGCTGCAACGAAAAAGAAAAATATATCAAAGGTATATGCATGTGTAGTAAAATTCATGCATCATATTTATTAGTATATTCCTAACATGATAATAAGTGTTTACTGACCTATTTTTTTTCTTAGGGTAAGACTATTATGGGGGCACAGAAAAAATTACCGTTCACTCTCTCAGGTGGAGTTAGAAAGTCAAAGATTAAGCCCAAATTATTCAATAATCCAAGACCTGTTTATTTCTTTTCCGTTACCAACGTAATTACCTCTTAGGCACCAATTTTTAATTATCTAGTTTGTTGTAAGTAGTGCTAATTAACCATCTAGTCTACAATGAGTATTGCTAATACTTTTGTGTTAAACCTTGTAGTTAATAAAGTGTAAATTTATGCCAACTCTAACCATACGTTTTTTGGAAGATCAGATAAAGGCCTGTGCATATGCATTTTCAGCCTCGCTAGATTCATCGTAAGTTATTTTGATATTATTCGTGTTGTCGATCAATGAGGACATATCTAATGTGTTTTGGTTTTTAATTGATACAGTGAAGAACTTGTGGTAACAGACACAATCAGAGCTACTAGATCAGACTTTGATAATTTCATACATGACAGACACATTACTGATATGGTACACGAATTATCTATTAATTAATTTGCATTTGATTTTTCGTACAATCTAGTAATATATTTGGATTATGGTTCATATTCTTGAATTAGTGGCATTGAGATGCACTGATGATCAATCTGATGTAAGTTTCAAGACAACATGGCAACTTCTACCGAGTTTTGTGATATGTTCTATAACACCTAACAAGATAATTTTATTGATTATAAGTTATAAATGTAATACTGATAAAGAACCATGCTTTATCATGTAGTAACAGTTATATGAATGCATTAATATTTTTAGGTGGATGTCTTCAGCAAGATACATTTAAAGCAAAAGATGCAACATTATATATACAAATTTAAACAACCTACTGCTGATTTAAAATTTGTAAGATTTTTTTTTGGATATTCTTTGTTGAATATTATTTTTCCTTATCAACATACATAACTCCCGGGTAAATTTTATGGTCTAGATATATGTTCTTATTCAAGAGGGTGACCACTGGTATCTAATGGTAATTTCGGTTGACGATTGCACAATCTATCACTTGGACACCCATTTTAATGATGACAGAATTCACTATCGTGAACGTGTTATCAAGACACTAGTAAGGCAAAAAAAATTTATAAGCTTATTTGCTGATATTTTGTTTTTATTATTTAACTAGTTAATTGAAATCAGGCAAACGTACTGGAGCAAATCATCATGTTAAACTTTTACAAGGATGATGACATTGAAGAGTATAATAAACAATTTTATGACTACAAAATTATAAGACCAGAAGATATACCTCAATGTAGTTCAAGCTGGACCTCTGCAACTTGGGCAATGAGTTCTAGAAGTCACAAATTATAGCGTCGGCCAATGAGTTTTAGAATATGCACACAAACCATGAGATGTAAAGATAATAGTAGTAATCTAAAATAAATTACAATACTTTGGTTATTGAGTATTTATTTGTTAGGTTTGGTTGATGTACTTTTTTAGTTATTTTTTAATGATTTCTTAAATAGATATTTTTTGTTTTGTGGCTTTTACAATTTTTCTCTATTTCTATGCACTATATAGATATCTTAGTTTAAAAAAACTCATATTTTTATGATGAAGTAATGTCATTTTCATTTATTATTTCAGCAACAATGCCATACAATTATTATGTATGGTGAAATATATTTTATTTTATACAAATAATTTATTTTTAAAAAAAGAGTCCTTTTTTTTATTTGTGTGCATTCTATTTTTAATTTTTTATGTTTTCATATATTCAAGATTTGAACTAGTATGATAAATGATTTTTCAAGCCACAAAGGGTTTCTTTTTCTTAAATCCTCTTCCTTATATTTGTAAGACGTATTTTAGACTTATTTATATTTGTGAGGCATACGTTAAACTTATTCAAGTCCAAAATAATAAGAAATTTCCACTAATAGGGATTACAAGAAATCTATTAACCGATACTATAAATAAAAATCAGTAGTGAAAATAGGAAAAGAATAAGAAAATTGAGTGAGAAAAAAAGAGAAATATTTTATTTAACATAATAAACAATATATTTGTTTCATTTCCATCTAATAACTCCATCGATCTCCTCTTCTACATTTTTTCAGCTGTATCCTTAGCTGCAAAACCACTTTCAAATACTAAATAAAACTTTGTAGATTTAGTAATTTTTTTTCGTCGTTTTCATCATTGACACTAATGTTTATATATATCTAACAGCACCTAATTAAATATTTAGGGGATAAAAAGACAAGACGTATCAGATACACCCCACTCCCCACTATTATCCAACAGAATCTTCTTGAGTAGTTCATTGTCTTTAGCCATGGAATCAATATAATGCCTTTCTTTAGCACCCTTTGAAAGAGAATTAGGCATAGAAGGACGCTCACCTTTTCCAATTCTATATAATGCCTGCATATGTTGTCAGAAGAGATCGAAAGTTGAGAGACTAATAAAAATCTATAGCAAAAAATATGCAGTTATGCAACTAATCAATTAATGAAAAATATTCATATTACTATATATCTATTAGCAATCACTAATATCTCCCAACAAAATATATTAGTTATTTATTACATAAGATCTGGAGCTCGAAATTTCGATCAATAGGCATAAGCATGAACTGTTCAATCACTAATAAGAGGCCAAAACAAACTTTATAGGAATAGATTAAATAGAAACTAAAATCAAAACTGAAAATATGAAAATTGCTTCAGACAAAAAAGAAGAGGCAAAGACTGATTATATTATAACTCTGTAATGAAAGGGAAATAATATGACACATACACTTTCAAGCTCTGAATATAGAAGTTTGCCTGTTAACATTTCTAGTACAGTGCATCCCAAAAAACCGTAGTTCAACCGAAAAAATCGTTTTATAATAAAATAATAAATATAATATAAATAAACACATTAAACCACAATGTTACGACCTCATTCAAATACAAACTCAGAAGTCAAAATAACAAAAAAAACCAACACAATCACAACATATCCACTGAAGCATAAAAACTACGAACACATGCATCAACACTGCTATATTTCTAGTTAATAGTCTTACTTAAAAAGTTTGAATATATTCTTAATGGTGGAGAAAATATTATTATTTTTATTTACTTCAAAGAAAAAAGATTCATCTATGAATTCTAACATTAAAATTTAGATCATAAAAAATATGATTACTTTCTGACAGGTTGCTCTTAATGTTTTCCAGCAAAGTAAGCTCCTTGATCTTGGTTCCAGTTTTCTGCAAAGTAAAAATTTTAGAATCAATATTCAATAGGCAGTTACAAACTATAACAAAAGAGACATTACTAGTTTACTAAAACAGAATAACACTACTAGTGCCTAGGCTAATGGATATTCTAAGCAAGCTACCTTCCTTGAATTACAAATTACTAGTACACATCGAAAGAAAAAGAAAAAGGATAACGAAACAACATACAGATTCTCTAGTTCAAGCTTTTTCAACAATGAAAATTTCTTTGTGTTTCAACCACTTCCCCACCAACAACCATATCCATCTACGGAAACAAGTCATAAAATCTTATCAACAATAATCCAATCCACCACTATTTTCTGGGAGCAGAGTGAAAGAATCAATAAACCAAACCCTAACGAGATTGATTCAAAAGAAACAATAAACCAGACCCTAATGAGATTGATTCAAAGAAATGATATCATACCATCTTGAATTAAAGCCTGTCCCAGGAATCACAGAATTTCAAAGAATTACAGAAATTAAATCACAAACAATCCAGAAATATAAATTATAATGAACAAGATCAAAATTCTAAGAATAATCATAATCAGAAATATAAATTATAATTAACATAAATCACATAAATTAGAACAATGCTATAATAATTAACAAATTTACCAAAGTAAATTAAGAATACATCGATAATATGATAGAAAACCCTAAAACGGTAACAACAACAAGGTTCACAGATTAATTAACAATTATTCAACCCATAACACGTTCACAGATTATTCAATAATAATTATTCAACAATTATTGTTAAAAATAAATACCTAGAAGATAGAAGCATAGAACAGAGCAGATTCTTAGTAAGAGTGGGAGTAGCGCTGACTGGTGGAACAGAGATGGCACCGGCGACGGTGGAATAGAGCTTCGCGACGGAGGCAGGAGGCGAGCCTGGCGATTGTGCTTCTATTGCCGAATCGTCAGCTGCACGAGCAAGAGTGAGGGAGTGAGCTTCGAAGGTCCAACTTGTGACGTGGTAGGAGAAGTCCGGCGGCTAAACAGAAGTAAGGGAGTGAGTGAGCTGGCGTTGAGAGGAACGACGAGCTTGAGGCTGATGGGAGGGAGGGATTGTGTCTGCTGCTGCTGCGCCGTTGGAGTGAGTTAGGGTTATTGCGTTGGTAATGGTTAGGGTATTAGTGGATCAGCACACAAAACGGCAGCGTTTTTGGTCAAATTCAAAAAATCGGTTTAGCGGTTCAATTCCGGTTTTCTATTTTTGCGGTTTTAGCATATAACCGAATCGTAATTCCTATAGGTTCATGGTTCAATCGGTTTGTTGATGCCAATGAGTTTTGTAAAATTTTTATTAACAATAGTTATATAAGTTAATAATTCAATGAATTAAATAAATCATTAATTTATTTATTGTCTAACCAAGGTTTATTTGACAATTATTTCATCTAAAAAACATAAGCACGAATATTGGAAGAATATAAAATTTTTTATTAATATAGTAAAAAAATATAAGCACAAATATGTAAGTGATTCTCTACTAAAAAATATTAAGTTTATGGAGGTTGCTAATTATCACTATCTAAATCAGGACTTGGTTCGGTATACATGTCACCATTAGCTTCATCTTCCATAACGTTGTTATGTCCTTTTGCCAATGACATGTTGTCTTCTTATGTCCTTCCATTTGACAAACACTACAACGTTGCCACTTCTTCTTAGATGGTTGTCCTAAGCCTATATTAGTTTGATGCACATACGGATTGCTACTTTTAGCTACACCTGACTGAGGTTGCGTAGTGCCTTCGTCTGCAGTCTTGTAAGATGAGTAGAACCCCATAATAATGTCACGTGTCTCTTCAAATCTCTCTGGGACTTTAGCAGCAACAACAGTCAATTGTTTAGAAAATTCCATGAAGGCACTTTGACGACTAATAACAACAGCATCCCTGGTGAACCCACTTGCATCATTGAGTGCTGATTTCACCTTCTTTTTCCATCTATCCAACACTAATGATTGGAAAATTTCACAAATGTCTCTGTCAACCAAAACTTTCACAATATGTTCACAAGGAATTCCAAATGACTCCATTCTTAAACAAGAACACATAAAGATCATTTCTTCTTGACAAAATTCAATGGTCCACAGAAAATTAGGCCTGCCATGCTTACACACAATGTACTTTGAGCAATCATCATTATTCTCTATGTTTAGCACCTGCATTGATCCATCTCTAGAAAGAAATGGCCAAAACAATAGAAATTTCTCATGAGTGTGTACCTCAGCAGCAAATCTCTCTAGCAGCTCTATACAAGTCTACATGACGGGCACCCCAAGTGTAGATTCATAATCAGCATTAAATTCTTTAAAGTGCAAGTGTGCAACACACCTTTGAAAATGCTCTATAAAACTTGTCAAATTATACTGCGACCCCACATACCTTGCCATAACTGAGTGTAAACCTTCACATCTTGAGGTAGTTCTAAAGCCAGCAAAAAACTTACCTCTTATATATGCAGTAGCCCACATATGCTTCTCTTCATACATCTTGTTCACCCACGGCTTATCCTCAAGGCCAAATTCTTCAATAAGCTGAACCCACTTACGCTTAAACACGGGAATCTCGTAGTCTCCAAACACGATTTTCCTGAATATATATGTAAATGATGGATTTCCAACATTGCTAGTTGCATTTCGAATAAGGTGCCAAACGCATAATCTATGTCTAACTTCGGGAAATACACCTCTTACTGCATTCCTAATCGCCATGGCCCCATCAGTTATTATTGAGGTCGAGGTCTTACCCTTCATGGCAAACATGAGCTAATGCAGGAGCCAAATATTTGTATCAGTAGTTTCGTCCATAATTAACGCAGTAGCAAAAATAATTGTTTGATTGTGGTGGTTAACCCCGCTAAATATTACTAATGGACAACTATACTTGTTCTTCTTGTACGTAGCATCAAAAGCAATAATATGCCCGAAGAGTTGGTAGTCTAGTTGGCTAATCCCATCAGACCAGAACAAGTTACGTAACAAACCTCTTGAATCATGACATGCCTTGAAATATAATAGTGGATCCTTCAACCGCATATCCTCCAACTTCTTCAACACTCGTGCTGCATCACCAGGAACTTGATGCCTTTGCCAAGAAATCTCATTGTACAAATCTATGGGTCCATAGCTGACAAATTCATACCCGCCTGCTTGACTAGCTAGAAGACCAAACATCTATAAAGTGTTAATCCTGAACTTTAGCATGTTCATCATTTGCATAATATCTGCCTCTAATATTTTTCTGTGGGCAGGCAACATAGAACTGAATTGTGTATCCAATAGATCATGGTTGTGTTCGTCAGAGAAATAAAAGATATGCCCCTTTCCAGTTTCAGGTACAAATTTAACATTCATTCGGGCTTCACACCCAGTTTTTGTTTCCAATCTAGGCTCTTCCTTTTTTCCATCGTGTAATATTTCTCTTCTTTGAATCCTTGCCTATGACATACAAACTTGTTTGTAAATCTCGCTAAATACTATTCTTGAAAGTCTTACTCTTCCTTGCACTGAAGCCCTTCGACTTTGAGTACTTCATATAAAAATCAAATGCAAGCTGCAAAATTAAAAAGTGATATTTACCAATTTTCTCCGCACAATTTTCACTGAATTCAAAGTTGTAATGTCTTGCACGGAGTCAACCGCATAAGCAGCTTCAACGGTATCTTCTGACGGATCAGATTCAAAAAAATACGCCCCCTCAGTAAATTCATCTCCGAAATCTTGTTCGAATTCATTCTGTTCATCCATCATATCTTGGTCACAAACTAGCTCTTCTTGTTGGTTAATGTCATCGTCCTCTTGGTATTGCTCATCCATCTCAGTGTCTATAAATATATCTGACATCTTAAAAATGTCCAATGAAAAAAAATTTCAGTACACTCTGTCTTATAACATTAAAAAAAACAAATAGCTTCTAATATTGCTAGCTAATTAATAATAAAATATAATAAAATTTATTTACTTTTTAGTATTTCTCAATGTTTGTGAATTATTAAAAGATAAAAATATCATGAATAAAGTATCGAAACAAAAAATTGCAAAATTAGAGATATCTATTCACTGACCTCGATTTTGTAATCAAAATAGTGTATTGTTTTCTGAACACTATAATAAAAAAATTGATTGGACCTTTGTTGATTGTTGCAACTGTGATTATCAATAATGATGAACAAATATTGGATGTTAAATAGACGGATAAAAAATGAAGAAAAATTGGATATTAAGTAGATGGATATCCGAAAGAAAAACAATGAAAATTTTGATAATCAAAGAGATTGATACACGATTCCAATTGTGAGATTGAATAATTAGTGATAGATTATTCACCAATTTATAATCTTAATATTAAAGAAAAGATAATATTAGAGTATCTAAATCAAAATAAAACTTAAAAATTGAAGATAGAATTTTAAAGATAAGATAGATGAATAATAAGATAATAATTTATAAAAATGATAGGAAAATTAAGAATGGCGTAGTGCACAATTCAATCGATTAGATAACACAACAAATTGATTGAATTGGGCAAATCCATATTGCTTTGAAGATTTCAATCGATTGGTTAACACAACCAATCGATTGAATTGTGAGACCTCAAATAGCTTTGAAGCCTTTAATCGATTGGGTAATATAAACAATCGATTGAATTATAAAAAACCCACATTCTAGTCATCATTTAATCGATTGGGTAATATGACCAATCGATTGATTTTTGCGAAAACCAGACTGCCTTGCAACTTTCAATCGATTGTTTTGTGATAACCTGAAGTCCAATCGATTGAGTTATGGGAAACTTGAAATTCAATCGATTGTCTTGTTAATCCAATCGATTGATTTTCTAAGAAACACGATTTCACAAAATTTGTAATTAAAATTAGAAAAGGACTATTTAGCAGTTATTGAAAAACTTAAAAAACATGTTTTGTTATGGGACCATTTAATGGTCCAAACGTTTTGAGACCATCGAATCCGGTGCCTTCTTAGTTATTGTACTTATTTAAGTAATTTTTCTTTTTACAAAGGATAGGGAGATTTGAACCCGCGACCTCTTAAGTAAGTATGTGGAGAATATGCCATTTGAGCTATAACTCGTTGGTATTTTAAGTATTATTAAGTTATTAAAAAATATTTTTTAATGAATTTTTTTTATTTTTTAGTGTGTTTGACAAAATTTAAATAGTAAAAATAAAAACACTAAAAAGATAAAAAAAAATTTCCTAAAAAATATTTTAAACATAATAAATAAATAATCATGAGAGTATGTCTTGGGAGAGCAGCTACATATAAGTTAATGGAGAGGATTTCATGGGCTATGCTCAAACCATATAAAGGTCTTTCCAGAAAGACATTTCCTTCAAAGAAAGCCCACACACAACCTTTAAAAAAAACAACCCAATTCTTTTAAAAATTAAAAAATAATTAATCACCCAATTCACTCAATTAATCACTCACGTAATTACCTCATGTGTCTCTGACAAATTCCTACCAACTGCTGTTTTCACACAGTTCATTTCTCTCCCTATCACATTAACACTATCACGTGTCATTTGTAATTTGTGTTTGCATCGTTTTAGCATGTGCTGAAAATTTTTCATTTCAGTACTATAGCATGACCCTACATAAGTTCGTGCTAGTATTCTTCCATGACATCTTAGTCTATAGTTTGGATTGGCCTTCTTATCTATAACACTTATCTTAGGTGCTAACAATTTTTTGGCATCATTCTCTTTTTGCGAAATTTTCCAAATGTTCGTTGGCCAACACCTGGGTCATGTTGTGTTCGGCAAAAGTGTACGAGTGGATCATAATAAAGTAGCTGCAATTGTGGAATGCCCTGTGCCTACTGATGTGAAGCAGTTGCATGCTTTCTTGGGGCTTGTGAGTTATTATTGTTGGTTTATCAAGAATTTCTCTCTTTTAGTGGCTCCGATGACTGACCTCTTGTGCAAGGATGGTTTCCACTGGTCTAAGGCAATCGACGATGCCTATTGATTATTAAATTGGCACTCACTCATGTGACTATCCTTGCTTTGCCCGACTTCTCGCAACCTTTTACACTTGAGACTGATGCATCCGATTCCAAATTCGGTGTAATTCTCAGTCAAAGTAACCACTCCATTGCATATTTCTCTAAAGAGATCTCGGGTGCTGTGCAACACCAATCTGCCCATGTTCGGGAGATGTAGGCCATTCTTATTGCCGTGACTAAGTTTCGACATTATTTCTTGGGCCATCATTTTATTATCTGCATCGCTAACCAAAGCAATGTTGGGCGTGAAAAACACGTCCATTGTGTGCAATAATTTATACAAATTATCCAATAAGGAATAAGGAAAATGATAGGGAGACAATGAAAATACTAAACAATGTGGACAATGAATACATCGGATGTTCAATTCAATAGGTATGCAGATGATTATGTTGATTATTCTAAAATTGATGGTTATTCCTTTTGATTCGATTTACTGATGCATAGTTAACAATGGCTAGATGTTCAATTTACTAGGTGTGCGGATGATTATCCTAATGTTAAGGTTTAGGAGGTAATTTCGGGGTGGAGTATTTTTTTATTTTATTGGGTCAACTTTAAAGCCCAATGTTCACATTGTTTACAAAAGTCATTGTCTACCTAACAAAACCAAATTAATAAATTAGTATATTATAAAGAGAAAATATATGAAACAATGCTTTTTCTGAACAACGAAAACGATAGGTTAAAAAAGAAAAGTTAATTTTAATTTTAAAAATAAGATTTTATTGAATGAAATATAATCATATTTTTTTCAAATTTTTCAACACTTACCCTAATTCTGATTCTCTCTCAGCACCAACGTTGCTTCTTTCTCCCTCACGTCGTCGTCATTGTCCTCCGTCGTGTCGCCCTCCGCCCTCACATCTCCCTCCTTAATTGCATCTCAATGGGCGCGTCCTCCCTCATGATGCCCTCCACTATGCTGCCGCGGCACCGGCCATCGTTTGTGCGGCCCCGTCGCCAATGAACCCCCCCGTGCCGCCCATTGCCGCAGCATCATTGCACCGCCCCCTACATCTAAGGCAAACTCGCCTCCCCATGCTGCCCAACGGACGTCCACCAACTAGGTAACCTCCTCTCTGCAGTGCTGTTTTAATTTTATGTTCCTCGTGTCATTAATTTTCCAGGTTTGAATGGAGGTGTGTTGGATATTTTGTATTCTTTTAATGTTTTAGAGTTTCTTTTGGTGAAGTTGGATGTTTAATTTAGTCATATTGAATTTTTTTCCATGGATAGGGTTATTTTTTATGTTTCTTTTGCTATGTTTGAATATTTGTAGCTGAGATTTTGGATTTTTTACGGTTTAATGGATGTTTTGTCTAAAAATATTAGATTTTTTTTATGGTTTAATAGTATCTTTTACCTGAATATTTTTGTGCAAATATGCAAGAAGATTATGGGATTTTCAAAGGTTTGCTGGTGATTGTGCCAACATTTAAAAGAAATCTCATTCATCAATTAATTCAGAGTAGAAGAGTGAGATTATTGATTCTTTCTTTCAGATGATTCTACAGGTCTATGGAATCTATGATCCAAATAAGGTTAGAATCCTTTAATGTATGTATTGTTGGGTTCATCTTTGTTGCCGTTTTAGTATCATTATGTTAAAACTGTTTTTCTTGACCAATAGATAAGTGTCAAGATTAAAATTGTTTCTGGATCACCTTGTGGAGCAGTGACTGCAAAAGTTAAAAAGGTCCAAGCCAAGTAGGTTGTATTTGACAAGTAGTTAGTGATAACAAAATTGATGAATTTTCAATTCTTGGGTTATTTTATTGATCTAAGATGATAGTTTTTTGCTTTTGCCATTTATTTTGGTTGTGCTTTCTTTGCAGGCAGCTAAAACAAGAAGAAAAGCAGTGTATGGAAGAGCTGTATTACAACATTGTTGTTATGAAGCAATCCCGTGTACCATGTTTAACAAATTGACCAAAATATCACCCATGCACCATGTTTAACATTTATTGTCTCTCTTCGAATTGTTGAGTGGCGTATGTACAAACAATGCTTTTCATAAAACATGTTTTCTATTCTTTTGTTACTTGGCTAGGGAGATGAAGTATTGGTTGTCAATAAGATGGAGTTAATGAAAAAATCAGCATTTGAAGCATCGTTCATATTGTAAGGCCCTAATGGCACTTATGTGACTATTTAGGTTTTGGATTCTGATTCCAAGTTAGTTTAGAACCTACTCTAATCTTTTTTGTAGGTTTGATACTGCAGGTTTGATTCTGGTATTACTATTCTCAGGTAAGGCATGGCAACTATGGTCCTGTTGAATTAGTAGAAGTCCAACGGCAATTTGTTGCTCATACACCAGTCTTTTCTCGACTGGAACAAATGGATGGTGGTGTTACTCCTGTTAGGTACATACGCCTCAAAGAGTTCAATGCATTGGCCAGAAAGGATTTAGTTATTGGTTAGATTTACTTTTTATGCACCTTTTTTTTCTTGTTCAGACTAACCAAATTTGAACTTGAAGTCTTACTTAAAAAATAAATAAATAAATGAGGTATAAAGCTGCTTGAACCAATCAAATTATTATTTAATCGGCTTTAGGATGTTTTTCTATGAGTTAATTTATTCTTCTCGTTGCCTATATTTTGTTTGAATGCAAAATTAGAATATTTAATTCACTTTTTGGATGTTTATTTTTGTGTAAATAGATATTTTTTTTATAGAATTATTAGATATGAGTTATTGGATGTTTATTTTTACAGGCTTTGGAATGTTTCTTTTGAGTTACTCATCATCATGAATAAGGAGCAGGCTCTTTCTATCAGCCATGATGTTGTTCGTGCATACATATACTGAAAATTTTACCAGTAGAAAATGTATTTATATCATTCGTTGGATGAGCGTGTAAACATAATTCTTGAATTTCAGCTAACAAATCTTTGTTATGACCTTCTCCTGAAAGTTGATACCTTTTTTGATGTAATTGAATTTGGATGTATACAAAACTTGACTTGTAAACTCTTCTAGATATGTACTATTTATTCATCAATAAATAGAGCAATTTTCAAAATTGTTCATCTCCATTGTGCTTAGAATTGAGTAATTATAAAAAGCCCAAAATAAGATTTTATCCTTGTGATTTCAATCAGACTAAAATTCACCTCTAGTATAACCTATATTATCAATGGTCTTGCATGGTTATGCTACAGTAAGTTAATGAAGAAAAGGGACGATGATTTACAACTTAGAATTGGATTTGAAATTTAAAAAGTCGTTATTAGTAAACTAAAACCTGAAGTGTATTAGGTATAAATATAACTATATATATATATATATATATATATATATATATATATATATATATTGAATTAGCAAAAGAACCAAGTGTATGTGAAGATATCTATATTAATAATACATGTCATTGTTTTTGGTACTAGTAGTGTAGTTTTAAGTAGCTAAATACCCTAATAATAATACCTCTCAAAATATATATTTAACTCTTTAATTACAAGTAATCCTCCACATGGTGCTTGTTTCATGATGAATTGGGATCCTTTTGAATATTCTGTATAGTGTCTAGGGGTGTTCGCAGTGCGGTTTGGTTCGGTTATTTAAGAAAAAGCCATTCGATCCGATCGTTTATTAAAACTGCAGTTCAGTTTGGTTCGATTTTTTTTATCAAGATCATCCGAACCAAACCAAACCAATTAAAATCGATTTGGTTCGGTTCGGTTTGTTCGTTTTTTTTAATTAATTCAAACAAAAATAATGAACAATATGAGCACATAGTGATACAAAATTTAAAGAGGAAGAATCGTATAAAACATAGAAAAAAACTTTAGGATTAAGAGTAGATGCAACTTGAAGAAACTGAAGATTGATGGTTTAGAAGTTATAGTAAATTCTCGTTGTAAGTATAGTTACTAAACCAAGCAATCAACCTTTCTTACAAAAGTTTTGGTTGTCACAAGTAACAAGCCCCTTTGAAATTGATAACCGAGTATTTAAACTTCGGGTCGTCTTCTCAAGGAATTGCAGGGAGGTATGTTCTTATTATTGGTTATGAAAAAGTGTGTTTTGGGATTTTGGATTAAGGTAAAAAGTTAGTTGAATGACAAGTAAAATAATAATAACTGTAAAATAAACCTTTGGCAAGGTACAAGAACTGGAAGTCATATCCTTATCAATTGTGATGAGAATTGGATTTTAATCCCACTTAGTTAACCTTTACTAAACAAAGGAAGGTCAAGTGGACTAATTAATTTGATACCTAAAGTCCTAGTCTTTCCTTTGGAAAGGCTAGAGTTATTGGAACTCAAATTAATTAGCAACTCCCAATTTCAACTACTGCTTTATTTGACAGCTCAAGCGTCACCAATTACTCAACCAAAGCCAAAAGGAAAAAATCCAAATTATTTATATTATAAATAAAAGAAACAAATCATAGATCTGAAAATACCTCAAATTATATTAAATATAAAATCAATCCAAGCATAAAGAGTTCATAAACTAAATTGAGAAAATAAAAGGAATATTGAACCTGTGATTGAAGAAGATGAATTCCTAATCCTAATCCTAATCCTAAGAGAGAGGAGAGAACCTCTCTCTCTAAAAACTACATCTAATCCTAAAATTATGAATTATGAGAGCCTGATTATGAATGAATGGATTCTTCCACTTTATAGCCTCTAATCTGTGTTTTCTGGGCCGCAAACTGGGTCGAAAACAGCCCAGAAATCGCTGGAGAAGAAATCTGCCACGCTGATTTTTGTCTCTCGACGCGTCCGCGTGGAGCATGCGTTCGCGTCGCCTAGCTTCAGGGCAACTATGGCATATTATATATCAAATCGAAGCCCCGGACGTTAGCTTTCCAACGCAACTAAAACCGCATTGTTTGGACCTCTGTAGCTAAAGTTATAGCCGTTTGAGTGCGAGAGGGTCAGGCTGACAGCTTTGCAGTTCCTTCAACTTCTTGTATTCCTTCCACTTTTGCATGCTTTCTTTCCATCCTCTGAGCCATTCCTGCCCTGTAATCTCTGAAAACACTTAACACACATATCAAGGCATCGAATGGTAATAAGAGAGGATTAATATTAGCAAATATAAGGCCAAAGAAGCATGTTTTCAATCATATCACAAAACCAGGATGGAAAATGTAAAACACGCAAATTGTATGAATAAGTGGGTACAAAATAGATAAAAATCACTCAATTGAGCATAAGATAAACCATAAAATAGTGGTTTATCAACTTCCCCACACTTAAACATTAGCATGTCCTCATGCTAAGCTCAAGAGAAGCTATAAAGGAATGAAGAGGAGTGGTAGAATGCATAAAATGCAACCTATGAATGCAACTAAATGCAGAATGCTTTTTCCCTACTTGGTTAAAAGTAAATAAATCTTTCAAGAATACGTATGAACTAGATTTCACTAATTCAAATCACAGAATAGAGTACAAGTAAACTTGCAAAAGAAAATAGCTCATGAAAGCCGGGAACAAGGAATCGAGCATCGAACCCTCACTGGAAGTGTATACACTCTAATCGCTCAGGTATTTAAGGTTCGATTCTCTCAATTTCCTACTAACCTTGCTTTCTAAGGCTTGTTCTTCATCTAACAATCAACATAAATTTGATGCACAGATACACATATCAAGAGGTCTTTTAAGGGTTGTAATGAGGTTAGGGTCAAGGTAAGATTGTATTTGGCCAAGTGGACTAAAATCTGAATCCTCAATTAACTTAAACTTTCCACCTAACTTTAGACAATCCATGTAACCATAATACCACATTTAACTATCCATTAACCATGTTTTCCACATATTCATGCATTCTAATTTCAAGTACAGTACATATACATTGCTTTCACTACTTACTTTGGGGCATTTTGTCCCCTTTTTATTATTTATTTATTTTCTTTTTTTCTTTTTCTTTTTCTTTTTCTCTCTTTTATTTATTTATTTATTTTTCTCAATGCATATGATTAAATTATTGAATACATGAACATGTCCTAAACATTATTTTCACATTTTCAGAAAATTCTAACATACTCAATTCTCAAACTAAATGTTTCCAAATTCAACTTTTCCCATACTTAAATTATGAGTACTCTCACTAGTCTAAGCTAACCAAGGATTCAAATTAAGGACATTATTGTTTTCCGCTTAGAGTTAAATGATGTGCTAAAGTAAAGAACAAAGGGGTATAATAGGCTCAACATTGGTTTGCAAAGGATAATGAAAGGGTAAGGCCATATGGGTCTGTAAGCTCAGTGAAACAAAGGCCTCAATCATGTAAGTGTATGCATACATCAAACAATGGAAATATAGAATTAAGCAAGACAAAGATCACAATTTTAGAGAGAAAAACACACACCAAAAATAAAATATTAGTTGGTAAAATGCAACCAATTCAAATAGGCTCAAAAATCTCACAGGTTTTGTGTGTTCAAGCTCTAAACCATGTTCCAGTATAATATTTCTTCAAACAAGTGTAACATTAAATTTTATTCAAATTAGTGAAATGCTCTAAAAGGTTTCTTGAAAAAGAAAATATTACTTTAACCAAGTGGTAAAATATGCAAAAATCAAACAAATATGCAATCAATCATGCAAATGCAACAATGAACAAGGAAAATAAACCATTGGTGTTGAGATAGAAGAGTAACTAACCCATGGAGATCGGTATCGACCTCCCCACACTTAAAGATTGCACCGTCCTCGGTGCATGCTGAGATGTGCAAGTGGACAGGTTTCTCCAACTGACGCTTTTTTCCAAAGATTGTGCATATGGACTTGTTTGTCTCCCCTTTTAGAAGTTTCTCTTTTTCCCTTCCTCGGTGGCCATCCTGAAAGAAGAGAAAAAAGAAGAAAAAGTAACCCAAAAATAAAGATAAGAAAATAAATAAAGTATGGGTGTTAATGCCAGATAATAAGGGTCTCAATTACATGGTAGCTACAACATGCAAGTGAGAAAATAATAGAAGCCATGGCATGATAGTGGTGCAAGATTTGAAACATAGGGGAGGAGAGTGTGGGTAATGAAAGACAGTATAAACTCATGTCAATGCAAAAAAGAATACAAATATCATAAAAGAATAGCATTGATTTAAATAATATTACCCAACAGTGTAAACAAGTCACTAAGCACAAGATAATACCAGAAAAGTTATAACAGTTGAATAAGAAAATTTAACACCAATGGAAAAATAATAAAGTTAGAAAAGAAAATAAAAATATGCACAAAATTAAAATGTAATGAATGAAAGTATGCAAATAAATTAAATAAAATAAAATAAAAGTGAAAAAGGATGAGAAGAAGAAAATAAGAAAAGGACGAAGAAAGAATAAGAAAAGATAGAAAAATTAGGATTAGAGAAGAAAAGATAAGAAAATTGGCACTAATCTGGATAGGTTGTGCGACGTTGGCGACGCGGTCGCATGGGTGACGCGGTCGCGTGGATAGCACTTCTACGAAGTGACGCGGACGCGTAGGTCACGCATTCACATGAAGTGATTCGTGCCTTTAGCGCGAGTGCAACCTCGCGATTGCGCAACTCTCTGTTTGAAATGCAGTTTGCCAAAAATCTAGGTGACGCGGTCGCGTGGTTGGCGCGATCGCGTGAATGGCCTTATTTCCAATATGACGCGGACGCGTGGGGCACGCATTCGCGTGCGAGGGCTTGGGCTTCCAGCACGAGTCCAGACCAATTCTAGCTCAACTTTCGGCCATATACCCATTTTACGTTGATTTACAGGGCCACGCAGTTGCGTGGATGACGCGAACGTGTGGGAGGCTTATTTTCCATATGACGCGGCTGCGTGGGTGACGCGAATGCGTGGGCATGTTTGTGCCTAAAGCGCGCCTCCAGCCACGCTTTCGCGTGACTCTCTGTTCACTTTCTTTTCTTCACAGTGCACAAGTGACGCGGACGCGTCAGCAACGCTGCCGCGTCGCGTGCGTGGTTTTTTTTAATGCAAAATGCAGAATGCAATGCTTAATGTGAATGCTATGTATGATTCCAGGTTCAATAAAATAAAATAAAATTCAAAAATAAACAAAACTAAATAAAATTAAAATTGAAAAAGGAACGATCATACTATGGTGGGTTGTCTCCCACCTAGCACTTTTAGTTAAAGTCCTTAAGTTGGACATTTGGTGACCTCCCTGTTATGGTGGCTTGTGCTTGAACTCATCCAGGAATCTCCACCAATGTTTGTGATTTCCGTAACCTCCGGGATCCCAAACTAGGCGCAGAAAGCCTTCAAGTAAGTTAAAGCAAGTGACAAGGCCCTAAGAGTATTGATTTCTAGATTGAATTCCGGGGTCCCAAACCTTGCTTTTGCACCCGTCTTCTTGTTGATCATTAGTGTTCCAACTGGGTGGCAGGCAATCTGAATTCTCACTAAAGCGGCCAAACAACTTCCTAGACCCATTCAGTTGAGCTTTACACCAACCTTTGCATTTAAATTTTGAGCTTCCAACCATAATGAACCTTGCAGGACAGATCTTACCCCTGACCATCTTCTTCTTATTCTTAATGCCTCAAAGAGCTCTAAGTTGACCATCCGTCTCCAGTAGCCCATATTCAAGTGGGTTAGAAAGCTAAGGGATATGAATTTTACCCACTTGAATGTTGTGAAGGATGATGGCAACTTAGGGGGAGGTGTTTCTAATGAGCGTGCAAGCTCCATTCCCTTGTGCTCTTCTTTGACATCTTCCACCTCTTTGCAAGCTTCTTCAATATCAACCTCTTCCTCTTGGTAGCTTTCTTCTGATTCAATTTCTTCTTCATTGTTCACCAAGGGCATGGGAGGTTGTGCCTCTTCTTGAATCTCCATCTCTTGATTAACTTCTTCCAAGTCTTCAACCATGACATGCCTTGGGGGTTGTACACCCTCCTCAACAACAAATTCAAACTCCTTAGAAGAGGGTTCTGTGACTCGAGGTTCCCGTGGAGGTTCTACATCTCCTAAATCTTCAACCATTTCTTCCTCTGCAACTATTAGGGTTTTTTCCACTTGTTCCAGTACAAAGTCATGCTCCTTACTGTCCACTGGAGTTTCTAATGTCTCCTTCATGCTACGTTCTTCATTAGATTGTCCACATGAAGCCATGGGGGTTCCTTGAGTGTTCGAATGTCGGGAAGCTAATTGATATATTGCTTGCTCTAATTGATGAAGGGTTGCATGAAATTGATCTACTGTTTCTGGGAAATGATCCCTTGACTCTTGTTCCTCCTTGATGATTACCTTTCTGTGACAACTCCCTTCAATTACTCCTTCATCTTCAAGGGCCTCTCCTACCTTCACCTTTAGTGCCTCCTCTAGCTCCTTATGAAGTATGGATTCACGAAGATGATCTTCTCTCTCTTGTTCTATATCAATAGCATTATTGGGATCATCTTGCTCTTGGATTGATGGATGTGGGTGCTCTTCCATGGATGGTGGTGATGGGATGGGTGGACATTATGTGGTTGAAAAGGAAGTACACTAGAGCTTGAGGGTTGATTGTTGAAGGTATTTGGTGGTCTGATTCGGGCGGCGAGAGCTTGTATAGTAGAGTTTAGATCGGTAAATGCTTTCTCCATGGAGGTTTGAGGTGGATAGGAGGGTTCATTTGTTAGGAGAAGGGGTTCATGGTAGGAAGGTGGTTTATCTTGATAATGATAAGGAGATGGTGTATATTGAGGTGGTGGTTCTGTGTATGGTTCATTTGGCTCATAAGGTTGTTGGTATGGTGGGTACGGGTTAGGATCGTATGAGGGTGTTTGGTGGTAAGGGGCTCGTGAGTATGGTGGTCCAAAGCTATGTAGGCGTATGGTGGTGGTTGTTGATAATCAAAAGAGTGCTCACCATAGCCATTGCCTTGATATGCATCACAGAACAGTTGTTGATAGTCCATTGGAGGTGGTTGTTGCCATGAGGGTTGATTAAATCCTTGTGGCTCCTCCCATCTTTGATTGTTCCAACCTTGATGCCTGTTCTCATTATAATCTCCTCTTCCTGCAACATAGTTGTAACCAGACTCATAGCCAAAGGGGTGAGAGTTCATAGTAGTAGAAGAAAATAAAAACAAAAACTAAAAAAAAGAAAATATTTTGAAAAAGATAAGATTTTGAAAAAGATATGATAGGATTTTGAAAAAAGATATGATTTTTGAAAAAGGATAAGGTAAGATTTTGAAAAAAATATAAATTTTTTTTTTGAAAAATATTTACAATAACCAATAATAAGGCACACGTTTGCAATTCTCCGGCAACGGCGCCATTTTGAAGAAACTGAAGATTGATGGTTTAGAAGTTATAGTAAATTCTCATTGTAAGTATAGTTACTAAACCAAGCAATCAACCTTTCTTACAAAAGTTTTGGTTGTCACAAGTAACAAAATTCTTTGAAATTGATAACCGAGTATTTAAACCTCGGGTCGTCTTCTCAAGGAATTGCAGGGAGATATGTTCTTATTATTGGTTATGAAAAAGTGTGTTTTGGGGTTTTGGATTAAGGTAAAAAGTTAGTTGAATGACAAGTAAAATAATAATAACTGTAAAATAAACCTTTGGCAAGGTACAAGAACTGGAAGTCCTATCCTTATCAATTGTGATGAGAATTGGATTTTAATCCCACTTAGTTAACCTTTACTAAACAAAGGAAGGTCAAGTGGACTAATTAATTTGATACCTAAAGTCCTAGTCTTTCCTTTGGAAAGGCTAGAGTTATTGGAACTCAAATTAATTAGCAACTCCCAATTTCAACCAGTGCTTTATTTGACAGCTCAAACGTCACCAATTACACAACCAAAGCCAAAAGGGAAAAATCCAAATTATTTATATTATAAATAAAAGAAACAAATCATAGATCTGAAAATATCTCAAATTATATTAAATATAAAATCAATCCAAACATAAAGAGTTCATAAACTAAATTGAGAAAATAAAAGGAATATTGAACCTGTGATTGAAGAAGATGAATTCCTAATCCTAATCCTAATCCTAAGAGAGAGGAGAGAACCTCTCTCTCTAAAAACTACATCTAATCCTAAAGTTATGAATTATGAGAGTCTGATTATGAATGAATGGATTCCTCCACTTTATAGCCTCTAATCTGTGTTTTCTGGGCCGCAAACTGGGTCGAAAACAGCCCAAAAATCGCTGGAGAAGAAATCTGTCACGCTGATTTTCGTCACTGCAACACGTCTGCGTGGAGCACGCGTTCGCGTCACCTAGCGTCAGGGCAACTATGGCTTATTATATATCAAATCGAAGCCCCGGACGTTAGCTTTCCAATGCAACTGGAACTGCATCGTTTGGATCTATGTAGCTAAAGTTATAGTCGTTTGAGTGCGAGAGGGTCAGGCTGACAGCTTTGCAGTTCCTTCAACTTCTTGTATTCCTTCCACTTTTGCATGCTTCCTTTCCATCCTCTGAGCCATTCCTGCCCTGTAATCTCTGAAAACACTTAACACACATATTAATGCATCGAATGGTAATAAGAGATGATTAATATTAGCAAATATAAGGCCAAAGAAGCATGTTTTCAATCATATCACAAAACCAGGAAGGAAAATGTAAAACACGCAAATTGTATGAATAAGTGGGTACAGAATAGATAAAAACCACTCAATTGAGCACAAGATAAACCATAAAATAGTGGTTTATCACAACTTCTATAAAACAAGGAACAATCATAACAAATAATATTTATAATTAAAAAGCTAGATTAATGAAAAAATTATTACAATATTACATATCCACCAATTCCACCTTCAGTTTCACTAATGTTATCCCTCATACTATGATCAAACTACAAAAATATCACAGATACAACATTAAATATCAACACTAACAATGAATCAAAACCAAAAATAAAATAACAATAAATCATTGAATAAAGAAACAGCCTTGCCCATACATTTACTAGGAGACAATATGCATATATCTATGTTGAACATTTGGATGGTTGTGGGGGAAAGCCGACACATACCAATTATAAGATACATTGATATTACTTCTAATCAATAATTAGGAAGCCCATCTGAAATACATTTTGATCAACAAAATGAATACTTTACAAGTGAAGTTTGTATTCCATGATTACTTTCAAGTTCAACATGTTAATCTACTGAAATATTATCCTGGATACTCTTCTTATATACTTATATAGTGTCCCTTATATCATTAACTAGGTTATTGAAGCTACAGTGTTGTCTAAACACTACAAATTCACCATAAACTCTTCTTTCTTGCTTAACAACAGAAATGAACTACAACAATTTCTACTAAATATGATAGATTCCATGACAAATAGATCCTACTACATGAACATGCAGAACCAAATAGATTCACTAAAATGACAAGCCTAAAACATCACCTGTGCTGCGAAAGCATCTCATCACGAGTTTCCTACTTCTTTTCAGTTCCATTGTCTGAAATCACTTCTTCCTGCACCTGCTCCTCAATTTCCTAGCTATCCTCCATTGGACCAACTCTAAAACAAATAAATAGGTATTAACCAAAAATCACCAAAATTATCTTACAGTTATAAGAAATCATATGCAAACATCAACAAGAAAAGAATCGAAAGCAAATTAAGCATCGAAGTTAGAAAGGAAACAGTGAGGCTATATGCTATGCAATAAATTCTCAAATTAGACAGTTAAACCAGCAAACAATAATTTAACCAGCAACAATAATCAATAACCAAGTCAGTAAACAATTCAACAAATCCATCAAAGAAAGGCTTTGTAATTACTAGCAATTTGTGGAGTTTCTAAGCTAAATTGTTAGCACGTATGTTAAGTAGTAACAAAAACAAAAGAAGTTACCTTTCAAGTAAAATCCCTTCTTCTCAATTCTGCTAATAATCTCCCCAACCTGAAACAGAAAGTAGTTTTTTTTCAAATATTATAAGGGGAAAAAGAACAACATTGACCTATTTTACAAAATAGCTACCTTCATCAACCTAATTACTAACAATTTCAAACAATCAGTAATGAATAAATCATTAAAAAATTAGTAATGAATAATAAACAACAACCAGCAATCAACAATGAACAATGAATAATAATCAACCATGAACAATGAACAGCAATAGTAATTACTAGCAATTTCAAAAAATAACAACAAAATAATGAACAACAATCAGTAATGAACAACAATCAACAATCAAACAACAAAAATATAGAACATTGAAACTGAAATTATTGATTTATTGATTAATAAGTTAACAACAACCAGCAGCAATCCATCAATGATTATTGATTTATTGAACAGAAATTAGTTAAATTACTTAAATACATACCTGATTCGGAGGCTCGGGCTCCATATCTCAGTTGAATCGGTGGCTGGGTGGCTCGGTGGTCGGTCCTGTGCTGTCCTGTGTTGTGGGTTAAGTTAAAATGCTGCTGGCTGGTGCTGTGCTGGGTGACTCGGTGGGAAGAAGGCTTCGGCGGTCGGCGGTCGGCGGCTCGGCGCTGCTGGGAAGAACGTTGTTGGGTCGGTGCTCACTGGCGACGTTGGGCGCTGTTGGGAAGAACGCTGTTGGGAAGAACGCTGCTGGGTCAGTGCTCGCTGGGAGGAAGGCTTCGGTGCTGGTGGTGGTGGGAACTGAGAAGAATAAAAGGCTTCGAGAAGAGCCTGAGAGTAGCAGAGAGCGAGACTGAGAGAAGAGAGGGAGAGAAGCTAGGTTTACGTTTGGGGGTGGGGGTTAGGTGACTTAGGTCACGAGTGAGGACTGAGGAGACAGGAGTCACGTTTGGGGTCTTTGGGGGGGTGGGTAGGTTGGTTTTTTATGGTTTTTTTCATATGCCGGTTCGGTTCGGTTCGGTTAAGGTTTTCATTAACAGAACCAAAAACCGAACCGAACAGCAATAAAAACTACAAAATTTATTTTTTTGGTTTTTTCGATTTTCAGTTTGTTCGGTTTTCAGTTTTTTCGGTTCAGTTAGTAGGTTTAGATCGGTCCGGATCGGTTTTAAACACCCCTAATAGTGTCTACACTTCCTATAAATGCCACCCAAATAAAGAACATATAAGTGATGGCTAAAGAATTTACAAATAACAAATTTTGAATTCAAGTAAAAGACCAATTATATAACCTAAACAACATTCACTTTTTGAACGGAAAGAACCATCTGCATACATGGTAAAATGAACATCTGCCTTAGTTCTTTAGTAATAACAAACAAATTGACCAAAATACCACCCGTGCACTATGTTTAAATGGCTTAACTCAAACTCAATTTCAATTCAAGCAAAATTAAACTAAATCAAATCCAAACCACATAACAAAAGAAACCTGCGAAGCATGTGCATGAAAAATCCAGCAAATCAAGTAACAGAGCAATGAATAAACCAAATAATTATCTACTTCTCATATGAAAGAACCATCTGCATACATTGTAAAATGAATATCTGCCTTAGTTCTTTAGTAACAACTAACAAATTGACCAAAATACCACTGGTGCACCATGTTTAAATGGCTTAACTCAAAAAATTAAACTAAATCAAATCCAAACTACATAACAAAAAAATTTACGGAGCATGTGCATGTAGAATCCAGCAAATCAAGTAACAGAGCAATGGTATAAACCAGATAAAAATCCATTGTTTCAATGAAAATAACCATTGAACTTAGTACTTGAACCCTAGATTCACATCCAATTTCAAATGAAGCTACATTATGCTGAGTTATAACTATTTTTGGGTTTCACAATAAAAATCACAGATTCAGGAACTGGACTTTCAAATTTGATCTAACTAGAAGTTCATAGCATTTATAGCAATTCAAATCCAATATCAATCACATCAAACAACCAGACCCAAAATCAAAGAACATATGAACCTTAGTAGTCAAACAAACATCCTATGAATAGTAGAACAATAACTTTATACTGACCTGTCGTAGTCCAAGGGGGGACGAAGAGAAGTGTCGTGATGAATGGGCAAAATCCACGGTGGCGTGGCATTGCGACAGGGGCAGGGGTGCAGCATCGGAGCGGTAGCAAGACGAAGATGCTATCTCTGTGAGGTAGCGACGACTCTCCGTGCATTTCGTGACGGAAAAACCACCACACGTGATGGATGGCAGAGAGAAGTTGAGATGGTGAACCGTCAAAGTAGCGGTGGATGTTTGCCCACGAGACGGTGACTCTGAACGTGTGGCATAATGACAGCAACTGAATACCGAGCTAGATTGCTCCGTGCCGGCGTCACAGGGGAGACGGCGATGAAAGCTGACAATGACTGCAGTAGTATATCGAGTGTGGTGAAGATAGGGTTTATGGTAAGTAAAATTAGAAATAGGTAACAGTAAACGGTGAAAGTGAAATTAGGAATCTGGGTAATTAGGCTGGGAAGTGTATTTCATGGTAATTGGGACTATGTGTACAGCGCGTTGTTCACGTTATTCACAATTCCTGTTATCTACCTAGCGGAATTGTAATTAGAAATGTAACACTACTTAAAAATGTTAGTGGATCCCCATCTCATGTGTGGCCCATAACTTAAAAACAAACAAAAAATAAAAAAAAGAAGAAGTGGCTTTGATGAAGAAAAAAAAGAAAAAGTGAAGACAGAAAGTGTATCATACATTGAAAGAAAGAAAGAAAATCAGACAGTGAGGGAGAAGAGAGTGACGAAGAGAAGAGAAATGGGAGGAAAATAGCAGTTCAAATGTGCTTCTATTGAACTGGTAAACTTATTCTATTTCTTATGAAATTTTAGTATGTTAGTTTCAGTGTAGAGATGAATATTAGGATATAACTGATGAGTGGATAATTTATACGCTTTTTGGCATTGTTTTTAGGTAGTTTTTAGTAGGATCTAGCTATTTTTTAGTATAATTTTATTAGTTTTTAAGCAAAATTCACATTTCTGGACTTTATTATGAGTTTGTGTGTTTTTCTGTGATTTCAAGTATTTTCTGGCTGAAATTGAGGGACCTGAGCAAAAATCTTATTCAGAGGCTGATAAAGGACTGCAGATGCTGTTGGATTCTGACCTCCCTGCACTCAAAATGGATTTTTTGGAGCTACAAAAGCCCAAATGGCGCTCTCTCAATTGTGTTGGAAAATAGACATCTTGGGCTTTCCAGAAATATATAATAGTCCATACTTTGTCCAAGTTTTGACGATGCAAACTGGCGCTTAAACACTAACTTCCTGCCCTATTCTGGCGCTAAACGCCAGAAACAGGATAAAAGCTGAAGTTAAACGCCCAAACTGGCATAAAATCTGGCGTTTAACTCTAAGAAAAGTCTCTACACATGAAAGCTTCAATGCTGAGCCCAAGCACACACCAAGTAGGCCCGGAAGTGGATTTCTGCATCATTTACTTCTTTCTGTAAACCCTAGTAACTAGTCTAGTATAAATAGGACCTTTTACTATTGTATTAGACATCTTTGGATTATCCTTAGATCGATCTTTGATTAGTTTTATGCTATCTTAGACTTTTATGAGGGCTGGCCATTCGGCCATGCCTGGACCTTCATCACTTATGTATTTTCAACGGTGGAGTTTCTACACCTCATAGATTAAGGTGTGGACCTCTGCTGTTCCTCGAGTATTAATGCAAAGTACTATTGTTCTTCTATTCAATTCAAGCTTATTCTTATTCTAAGATATTCAGTCGCACACAAGAACATGATGAATGTGATGATTAAGTGACACTCATCACCATTCTCACCTATAAATGCGTGTCTGACAACCACTTCCATTCTACCTGAAAACAAGCTTGAATGTATATCTCTTGGATTCCTGGTTCACGATGCATGGTTGCCTCTCCTGACAACAGAGCCTTCCATTCCGTGAGATCAGAGTCTTCGTGGTATAAGCTAGAATCAATTGGCAGCATTCTTGAGATCCAGAAAGTCTAAACCTTGTCTGTGGTATTCCGAGTAGGAGCTGGGATGGATGACTGTGACGAGCTTCAAACTCATGACTGTTGGGCGTAGTGACAAACGCAAAAGGGTCACAGGATCCTATTCCAACACAAGTGAGAACTGACAGATGATTAGCCCTACGTAACTCATAGTTGGACCATTTTCATTGAGAGGACGGGAGGTAGCTATTGACAACGGTGAAGCCCGAACATACAGCTTGCCATGGAAAGGAGTATGAATGATTGAATGAAGACAGTAGGAAAGCAGAGATTCAGAAGGAATAACGCATCTCCATACGCTTATCTGAAATTCCCACCAATGAATTACATAAGTATCTCTATCTTTATTTATCTTTTATTTATCAAAGCTTCATAACCATTTGAATCTGCCTGACTGAGATTTACAAGATTACCATAGCTTGCTTCAAGTTGACAATCTCCGTGGGATCGACCCTTACTCACGTAAGGTATTACTTGGATGACCCAGTGCACTTGCTGGTTAGTTGTGCGGAATTATGAGGAAAGTGTTGAAATTACGATCGCGTGTACCAAGTTTTTGGTGCCGTTGTCAGAGATCACAATTTCGTGCACCAATAACACTACAAGAAAAATGCTGAGTACCGTCGGATTTAGCATCGCAGAGTAGCGGCAGAGTTACGGTCGAATTTACCAGCGGTAACGACGTCGAATTCGTAAGGTTAAGTAATTACCAGCGATTTTACATTTTTGATGGTAAATTCTCTGGTAATATTTAGAGGAAAAAAATAAATTGGCGCGTCCTTTAGGGTCTAATTGATCGTCGAAAAAATCTGACAGTAAACCCACCTAGTGAAACGTTGCATTTTGGTAACCTGCAATGGTTTACCGATGAATTTTTTCGACGGTATATCCGACGATAACTAGGTCGTATAATTCAAAGCGCAAACCATCTTCCCCCTTCATTCGAATTTCACTCACACACTCTCTCTCTCTAATCCTCTCGCCTCGTTCTCTCTCTCTAACCTTTTACCCCTCTGCGCCTTCTCTCTCTAACCCTCTCGCCTTCCTTGTTCCCGCCGGCCACCCTAAGCCGCCGCCTCTCCCTTCTCTTTCTTCCCTTCTCTCTCTAACCCACTCTAGCTCGGTCCCTGTCATAAAGCCCCTGTTCTTAGCTCGTTTCGGCTAGCTTCTAACTTAGGTAATCGTTCATTTTCCGTTTCTCACACCGGAAACATCATAGTGCCGCTGAAACTCCTTTCATATTCTTCGTTTCATTTTATTTTGGCAACCCAGGTTACTACTCAGTTTTTAATTTCTGTTTAACTTAATTTTGGTTTCATTTATCTGATTTCTAGTTAGTGAATTTTAAGTCGTTGGGATAGGTTAGATTAGGTTATTAGGTTCTGAATTGCTAAAAAATATTTGGATTATCTGGATTATGCTTGGTTGTTATCGGTTTTAAATTATTTGTTGTTGGTGTTGATTGTTGATTTGAAATTGAGGTTGTTAATTGCTATTTGATCTTGATTTTTCATGTTTAATGTCTGGCCAAAACTTTTGAATTTTTGAATGATTGAGGCATTTATTTAGTAGTACAAAGTTAATTAAGTTGGTCCTTTTTAACCCGATTAGGTTAACTTTGTATATTTAATTGGTTTTGGCTTATATTAGGGATGCATTTCAAATTTTGAAATTAATTGGTTCTAATTTCTGTTCCTTATTTAGTTCTAATATTAGGATACTGAACTTATTTTGGACTTAGGATTTTCTAAAATTCTGAACTTAGGTTATTGAACTTGTTTAGTTTCAATTTTAATTAGAACATGTTCTGATTTCTATTCCTTATTTAGTTTTGATTTATTCTGATTCTAATTAAAACATATTTTGATTATCGTTGATTTGTTCTAAACTAGTTATTATAATTTATAAGGTTGATTTGTTATTCTGAATTTCTGATTATTGTTGATCATTGTGTTGATTATTGTTGATTTGTGTTGATTATTATTGATTTAGTTTGCTTGGTTGGATTTCTGAACTAAGTTTAACATAGTTAATTGGTATGCTATTTGCAAACATGACGATCGGTGGAGGTTCAGCGGATCAGGCTACTAGTTATGGACGTGGTGGTGGTTGTGGCCTCCAATGAAGAAAGCCGCAGCCCGGGAGTCTTCTCACAGAAGTGAGGTAGCTGATGCTCTTACACCACCTCCCAAACGGTTGACGATTTGGCCTGATTGCTGCACGGGGCAAGTATCACTTTAAGTCTTCTATATTTCTTAATTATTGAATTGCTGAAAGTGTCTGATTATTGATTCTAGTTTAGTGGATTTAAGGTTGTAGGTTTGAATGGCTGAAAGTGTGTTTTCTGATTATTGAATTACTGAAAGTATCTTATTATTGATTCTAGTTTAGTGGATTTAGGGCTATAGCTTTGAATGGCTGAAAGTATTTCATGTTTCTTGATTATTGAATTGTTGAAAGTGTCTGATTATTGATCCTAGTTTAGTGGATTTAAGGTTGTAGGTTTGAATGGTTGAAAGTGTTTCATGTTTCCTGATTACTGAATTTCTAAAAGTGTCTTTTGTTCATTGATTGTTGACATTTGGTGCTGTTTAAGTAATTATTGATGGAAAGAGTTTGTGGCACTTTCTAGTTATAGATGAAACATTGCCAAAATGTTTATGAAAATCTCTATATATTATGGTTATTTGCTTCTGAAGTTTTAATTTATATTGCCATATTGGTTTGTTTGTGGATTGTTGATAGGTTCGCACCGAACAAAAACGCATGTACTCAGGAGATGACCAACGTCATCAAATTAATGTACGACCATCTCTGGCCTAGCTACAAGAAGATCCTCTCTAAGACCAAAGAGCGATGATTTCAGAAATGGGCGGTAACTATTTTTTTAGTCTTAAACCTTTTAGCGAGTTTATATCTTCTATTTTGATTAACTAATTTTAAAGTTTTTTTGTGCAGCTGCACTTTATATGGGACGCCTCTCACAATACTCTCATTAGGAAGATCTACAACCATCAAATGGGTCGGCGGTTGCAGCAGATGCTGGAGAATGTTTGTGAGGGGCGAGACCACCTGATGACCTGGCTCCGCCCGAAAATAAAGAAGGTTCTGTTAGTTCACCGGAGACCAATGAAGGGTTCAGGTATTGGCATTTCACCAACAGAACTAACAAGGCATTGGCCATGTCATCGATGTATCCCGGCGACTTAGCGACCTTCATTAAAACTAAGGCCAGGCTGGTATGTAGTGTCTTTAATTTTGTTATTAACTTAGTTATATTCTTTTACATATCATTACTAGGCATCTTAATCATATTGTTTCAATACAATGTGTAGTCGAAATCATTAGATCGCGAGGCGACATTGGCAGAGACATTTCAAGTACACCCAGACGTTGAAGGAGAGCAAAGCAAGATTTGCTTATCAGCGGTCTCAAGATCATTATGTTATTAAATATACATCTAATCTTATGATTAAAAATTAGAGATTAACTGTATAGTTGTCGTACTAATCACAATAACATGTTTTACACCGGAGTCCTACAAGCAGAGACTAGAGGTCGTGACTCAGCAATCTCAGCAAAGTGGGGAGGACGCTGCTAATGAATCTGCTGCTTTAGTCGTCGATCTCGATGCGGTTTGGCGCGAGATTGCCTCAGCGTCGTACAAGAATCGCGGGGACGGGCTGAGGTCATTCTTCGCCAGTAGCCTCCGCACCTCCACGTTGAGGTCATCGTACGCCTTTGCCACTAGTCAAGCCGTCGAGCCCGAGGAAGGTGTGAATTTGAGGCTGTAGGTGTAAGATCTTACCTGTAGCCTTCACCAGCAGGCTCAAGAGCTGTATGATTAGCGGGGCAGGTATCAAGAGATCCTCACACGCATGACGGACACTGATGAAGTGGAGGGAGCAGCTGGAGCGGCTTCAGCAGATAGAGGCTCAGATGGAGGTATATCAGGCTCAGATGTGTGCCATTGGCATCATCTTTGCTAGTGGCAGTGGTCCTGCTAGTGGCACACAGACATCACTGCCTTCTGCGCTGCCTCATTGGGGCCACGGGAACTACGACGACGACGACCAGAACTATCTGAATCTTTAGTGATTAGTATTTCATTTTATTGTTTCATTGTATTTATTTGATTTACTTGACTTTTAATTTATTTAATCATTTTATTTTTTATTTTAAATAATAAATTTCTATTATTTATAAATTGACTATTAATTGCGTAAAAAATAAATTAAAAAAATTAAAATTGACCATTTATTTCACAGTTTTTTTTTTAAAAATTGACATTACCGTCAGATTTACCGAGGAAATAATCTGATGGTAATAGTGCGGGAAACAAAATATTGTGACGCCAACATTACATTGGAAAAATCTGCCAGTAACCAAATGATTTTTCGAGCAGGTAATCCGTCGCAGAATCTAACGGTAATTACCGACGGACGAAAAATTTCGACGGTAAACATTTACCAGCGAGGTTTATACCATCTGATTCCTTCCGACAGTAACTTAATCTGACAGTGCTCAACATTTTTTTGTAGTATAACTTAGTATTTGTATTGCTTTTTTTTTTGTCTGAATTGAAATATCGATTTTTGTGAAAGGTTTATGTTGATTCCATTAGTTTTGATGACATCTTTTATTAATTGTTGAGATATCCTAGTATTACTAGAAATATTAATTGTATATCCATTATTTTGTGTACCCATTATAGGTATCGTGTGTTTTTTGTTCCTCTTTTTTAAGAATTTTTCTATGATAAAAATTTAAATATTTGATTATTTAATTTTTATCGTTATATTTACAGTTTTGAGTATTTTTGAAGTTACCTATTTAATTGCACACATTATGAAAAAATTATTTTGGTGTCCAAACTTTGACTTTCTCCAAAAAAAAAATGACATTATTATAGATAGCAAATAAAATATTGGATTGTAGGTTTTATTTTGTATTTTTTTTAAAGAATGTATGTAGCACGCGCAATAGGTTTCAATTTTCAAAGATGCTAAAGATACTAACGGATAAATCGCTCTCCAATAACAAAGCCCGCAGAAGTCCCAATATACTTTTTTTTCTTATTAATATTTCTCACATATATCTTACATTTAAAAATATAAAATTACATGTTTTTGTAATCCTATCTTCTGTCATTACTCATTATCATAGGGTTTCATATTTTATAGCATCATTCATTGTAATTTGAATAAGACGTATCCCTGATAGGGAAAAGTAGACTATACCAAGCGAACTTGTTCATGGCAACTTAAATCATCAAAGATGAAATAGATGACATAATAAATGAAGATATATATATATAGTCTAAGTAGTTGTCACCACAAACTTGTATATATGTGGTGGTGAAGAACATGAAATCTCAACCATTGAAGCAGTTGTTTCCTAATAAATTCTTTTTTAGTACTGTAACATATATATATTGGTTTTTGGCTGTTAAGGAAAGAAATAAATTGCAGCCGACGAACGAAGACAAAAAATTAAATCGAGTAGTGGATTGCTGAAGATTGGATTTTCTATCCTCACAAGTCACAATTATTGCCCAATAATCATACTCGAAGAAAGCTAGCAATTCCAAATCAAAAGCTTTATAAGATCACAGCAGCTGTATTTTCAAATGGTGTCACCTAAAGTTTAGTATGTATAGCACAAATTAAAAGTGAAAACTCACGTGTAATTGTTTTCATATGAAGTTATTAATTAAAAATTATTAAATGATTTGACATATTTGATTAAATTATTATCTAACGATCTCAACTAACAATTTCACATGAAGACAATAACATGTGAGTTTCTATCCAAATTAAACGTAGTTATAAGTTATTTATAGGAATAGGCACAAAACAAGTTCAGTACCCTAACTTTAGAATTAAATAAGGAGCACAAATTAGGATTTGTTCTAATTGAATTAAAACTAAACAAATTCAGTACCTAATAAGTTCAAAATTTTTAGAAAATTCTAAGTTTAAAACAAGTTCAGTACACTAAGTTCAGAACTAAATAATCAATAATAATCAGAAGCCTCAAAACAGCAAATAAACCTTATAAATTATATCAACAAATCAGAATTTTAGAAAATCCTAAATTTAGAAGCAATACCTAACGAAGAGCACCAGAGCTGAAAAGAAAAAGCAGCGTAGACGGCAACGACGTAGGCAGTGGTAGCAGCGGCATAGACGGCGACAGCAACGGTAGCAGCTTGTTCAGAATCCGATAGCTACAACGATGACAGCGAAAAAGACGAGGAGTGTGGCTCTCGGAGAGGAGGGGGCCGGGCTACCGGGAAGATGAGAGGGATAGAGAGAGAGAGAAATTCAAATGAAGGGGAAAAGGGTTCGAACTTCAAATTTACGGCACAGTTAACGTTGGTTTTACTCTCGAAAAAATCCGACAGTAACATACTAATATTGCAAGTCATCAAAACAAAGCGTTTCACTAATAAGTGGATTTACCGTTAGATTTTTCTGCCGGTAAATCCGACCTTAAATGACGTGCCAATTTTTTTTGTTTTTCTCCAATTATTATCGTCGGCTTTACCGTCGAAATTGTAAATTCGCCAAAAATAAATTGACCTGACGAATTTGATACCTAACTTGTCGGTAAATGTGCAGCTACTCTGCGATGCTAAATCCAATAGTAATTTAACATTTTTTTGGCCGTGAAAACTAAAGAATCATCCTAAAAAATTGACAAGCATGAAGACTATTAAATAATAATAGAAACACAAAACTATATGTAAGCATAAATCGTGTATTTAATAGGGAAAATCACTATATTAAGCCAAGGAGAGCAAAATTTTACACAAATCCGCCAAACCCAAATTTGGTTCATGAATCAATCAATGCATGTTTCTATATAGTTCGAACTAGATTAATTCGAACTCCAAAAACATATAATTCGAACCAATGTGATTTGAACTATACACACATGCACACACCCACTAATTCGAATCAACCTGATTCGAATTACTCCCCAGCACGCAATCTTAAGTATTTCGAAACTGGCTGATTCGAATTACACAATATTTAGTTCGAATTTAGCTGGTTTGAATTATATGGGGCCAGACGTGTATAAATATGGTGTAAACGTGAATTGATCTCATTAGAGTGGGAAAATGGCTAGTGAGGAGAGTTTTGTAGTGTTGGTTCACCACAGATGATCGATTAAGAGGAAAATATGATCTGGTGTGAAGTTCACCGATAAGGATCCTCTCAGTATTTTTATGAGGCCTACGACGAGCTATGATGACCTTGTTAATTCTGTACTACAGAAACTTGCTCTGGAAGGCGTGAAACGGGTTAAGAAGTTTTTCTATCGCATTCCAATCTCGGTGCTGCAAGAAATCGTGAAGTATAATTGTTTCACGATCGGGAGTGATGAGAACTTGCAGGTCATGTTTCACTGTCGTCGGCAGTTTCCTGAAGTTAGGACACCTGAACTGTTGGTGAAGTTGGTTGATGTGGTATCCATACATAACTTAAATAAATAAAGCAAGTAAACGTACAACACTGATCATAAACATAAGTCATACACATAAATTGGTCATCTAAATAGATGCGAACCGGTGAAGCAACGACGGGGAACCCGTGTCCTCTGGCCTCTCTGGACGAGTGGCTCCTTGTCCTCAATATCATCCTCGTCATCATCTGGGTTTGCATGTGGAGGTGGCCTAGGCTGGACTGGCAAAGGACATGAGAAAGACCCTGAAGGAGCTAACTCTCCGCGGACGGGTGATCTAAACGGTCCAGCAACTGAATGTGCGCCACCAGTATAGGCGGAAGGAAGGGTACCACCCAACGCAAAATAGTCATGAGCAGGCACGGAAGAAGGCTCATTCAGATCAACATCTAAGGGTGCCTGTGTCCCCGTAATCTGACCCCACTGACGTGCTGCATCATCCTCCTGCATAATAGCACTGATCTCTTCTAAGAAGTGTGAACCGCCGAACTCCACATCCAGACCATCACTGGCCAGCAAGTCTGAAAATAGCATCCCCAGACTAACACATGTCTGACTCTCATGAAGTGCATGGTCGTCATCGGGGACACCAACGAAGTAATCAACGAGCGGCCCTAATCCAAGTCCACCATCACCCTGGGTCGAACCATCTCCCATACCGGACCCATACCACTCTCCACCATGACCTCCATGACGAGGACTAACGCCCCCTATCCCAGCAGGGATCCCCCCGCCCCCTCCACCAACATGGCCTCCAACATCTCCCCCACCAAAACCATGCTAATCACCATCGTCGTCATCGTCACCAGGACCACCGTGATCGTCCACCCCAGCACGCGCCCTGCGTCGGCCTCCACGCCCTCGTCGTCTCCCTCCATCCTTCCCCACTGTGTAAGAACCGCAATTAATCGAACTGGTTAATTAAGTGGTTATGTTGCCCAAATTTGATTCTAAAAGCTATAATGAGAATTTGAGGTTTTAAATATCATTTTTGGACTCAGTGTGTCTTTCCGAGTCAGAAAATGTGTTTTCTGCAAAAAAACCGTGAAAATCCGCGAACCGACAGTTGAACCGGTTGAACCGATTCAAGTCTGCCCGATGCTGCACGAGAAAAAGTAGAGACAGTCAAAAACCTTAAAAAAATAGTTCAAATGGAAAACCGGGCGTTAATTTTAAAAGTTTAGCCCGAAGTTGGCCAAACGGGCTAAAAACGCTAACGGGTTGAATCGAGCCCAAGTTGGGTCCAAGTCCAACATATGTAAAGGTTCATTTAATGAACCCTAGTCTCATAAACACACACACTTCAGAAATTGAAAGAGGGAGATAAGAAGAGGTTGAACCCTAATCACCTCAATCTTCTCAAGCTCATATCTTGAGTTCTAGAGCTCCGATTTGCGTGCCGTTAGCGGCTACGCGTTTCTTATGACGAGCTCTACAAAACCCATCCAAGAAACTATAGAGGTAAGCTTGAAATCTCCCCAGTTCTTCTCTCCAAAATTTCGGGTACCTAGCATTTTTGAGTAAGTGAATTTTTGTGATTCTTGATGTTTAGGTTCACTCTAATCCTTGCTTGGCTTTGGGTTTTGCCATCTAAATCTATTGGGAAAGGTAAGAGCCTTTGCTCTCTTGTGAACTTTTGATTTATGTTGAGCCCTAGGTTGATTTTGTGGTGATTTATATGTATATAGCTTGATTATTGTGAGTTTGGAGCTTGTTGGTGCTTGTTGGAGCTATATTGGTGGTTGGATTTTGGTTGAAAGCTCATTTGGTTCATATTTGTAATCGGCCAAGGTATGGTTTCAATTTCCTCTATGTAATATATAATATTCATAGACACTTAGGCTAGTGACCCATAGGATAGGATTGGATTTGAATGGTTGTTGAATTATTGGACGTGATTGTATGATGATGTTTGATGAAATGATGATTAATAGTGATCCGATGGGAATAAATGAATTGTGAAGTTGAGGAGTGAATTATGTTGATAAATGTGAAATTTGTGTTGATTGATTTGTAATGTAGTTGGAAATTGTTAACGAAGTTTGATATATGAGATATATTGACATGGATGTTGTGGATAAGGAAAAGTGAAGAAAAATGTGGTAATTTTGGTGTGGTATGACATAGAGGGTTGATTTTGATGAAAGGTGGAGTTTGGGAATGGTTTGGTTTTGGTTGTGTTTTGCAAAGCAATTATGAAAGTTGTGATTTTGGGTAAAAGTGAAATTTTGGGGAACTTTGTTTGATCATAACTTTTGCCTCGATTTTCAAAATTGGTTGGAACTTGTTTAGAATTAAAGATCTTTGAAAACCCTTTAATTCGGTATAAAGATTGTGAAACTTGGAATTTTGTAGAGGAAGTTATGATCATTCAAAAATTGGTGTTGAAAACTGGAAATTTTACAAAGTTACAGGATTCTGAGTTTTCTGGTATGTGCGCACGCACACTTTGCGTAAATGGTAACCTGTGCGCACGCACAGACCTGTGCATCCACACACGCAGAGGCAGGCAATCTGCTTGCTGCGCTGGCACAGTCTGTGCGCGTGCACACCAAAAGAAAAATTGCATCCTATGCGTACGCACAGACTTGTGCGCACGCACACGTTGGGGAGGCTAGTCTGTTGCGGGTGCTCACACAGGTTGTATGAGTGGACAAACCCTTTTATGTTTTGACACATGTGCGTACGCATACTATTAAAAATTTCCTGGGCGTGCCCGCGCACACCTCTGTGCGGACGCACACGTCCTGTTTCTCAAATTTTGCTTTGTTTTCAACTATTTTACCTTCCCGACGAAGTTGTAAGCTTCCATAACACCTTTTTAAGACTTTTGGGCATATTTTTGGGTACTCAAACATGGGAAATGGGTTAAGGGTCTTAGACACTATTATTTGGGAAAAGTTAGCAAACGGAGTGCTAGGTTTCTGTTGTACTAGGGATGGTTTGATGATGTGTGATGAATGGTTGATGAATGAGATGCGAGATCAAGGAACTGAAATGTAAAGGAACAGTGGTTGAAAAGAGTCGAGGACTTTGAATGAAGTGATGGATCCACTGTGTACTAAAAATGTTTTTGAAAACTACTGTACTACTGTTTTATACTGAGGTTATGAGATGCTATACGTCCGGCAGGGACGGTGGTTAATCCCGCCTGTCGAGGTAGCGGCGGCAGCGTAAGAAAGGTGATTAATCCCGGTTACACTTAGATGTGAGGGCGGAGGCAAGAGATTCTGCTCACATCCCTTCGGATCATCAGAGCGTACAGGCGCAAAACTTTGGATAGTGATCCAAGCACTATATCTCGGGGGTTCCCACACCATGATTCCGAAGGGCAACATCTCCATGGGGATGTGTTGGGTTGGCAATTGAACTGACAATGTGATGTCACAGCCAGTAGGGCAGGCATTCATCATATGCATTTTCTACCTGCTTGTATGCTTTGCCGACTTGATATTGTTTTCCCTATCTGTTAAACATGCCTAATTGCTACTTGTATTAATTGCTGTATATACCTCTACTTGTGTTTTACTTGTATTGTATATACTTGTGCTTTACTGGGGTTGAGGAGGTTCGGAAGGTAGTGGCGATGGGACCGCATGGCGGATCGGTTGATGAAGGCTGTGGGACAGCGGTGGTTGATTAGAGTAGAAATTCCCTAAGATAGATTACCCTTTTATGGTACTACGGCTAAAGTTGTATTGAGGAATTACATATTATGCTGTTTTGTTTTAGAATGCTTTAAGCTTGAATCTTGTGATGGATATGGAGTCTAGGATTGCCTTTGGCGTCCCGGGATCTTATATTCTAAATCACTGGGAACTGTTACCATACTGAGAACCTCCGGTTCTCCTACCATATTTCTGTAGTATTTTTCAGATTCAGGTTGCAACCCACCTCGGTGAGTTGTTTGGTTGGTGACAGGAGCGGAGGATCTGGATATCTTTTAGAGTCCTTTTGATTTATTATATATATATATATATATATATATATATATGTCTCTCACTTTTGTACTTTGTTTAGCCTAGAGGCGTGTATTTGAGAGAACAAAACTTGTATAAGCTGTTTTTACCGTCTGGTTTCATATATGGTCTGTATCTGGCTAGTCGGCTTAAACTCCGTGAGTCGTGGCTAGCGTCTTATGATATTATAATATTATACTATAGTGTTTTGTTATTCTATATTTTTTTCTTATGCTTTAAGTCAGTAGCTTCGTTAGTACGTTTTGCGCTTTTCAAATCCTATTTTGAGCTATATTCTTTATCGGGTTTCTAGATATTATCAATTCCTTATATATATAATATGTATAAGCTTAGAACTGTCGTAACCTTTGATTAACCTTTACTTTACGACGCGAGGTAAGTGATAAACCACTATTTTATGGTTTACAATGTGTTTAATTGTGTGGTTTTATCATGGTCTTTACCCACTTATTCATATAATTAGCATGCATTTATATTTCCTTCCTAAAATTATTACATGATTGAAAACTTACTTCCTGAAGACCCTTTAATTAGGTATTTTAATCCCTCTTTATTCCATTCGATGCCGTGATCTGTGTGTTAAGTGTTTCAGGCTTTATAGGGCATGAATGAGTGAGAGATTGGGAAGGAAGCTTGCAAAAATGGAAGGAATACAAGAAATTGAGGAGATGACCTGCGAGAAGTGACGCGTACGCGTCAGCGACGCGACCGCGTGGAAGAGAGGAATTCGCAGTGACGCGGCCGCATGAGTGACGTGGACGCGCGGATTGGAAAAACAGAAGCGACGCGGAGGCATGGACGATGCGCCCGCATGGAAAAGAAAAACGCCGAATGACGCGTCCGCGTGAATGACACGTCCGCGTGACGTGCGCGATCTGCAGAATTTCAAAAGTCGCTGGCAGAGTTTCTGGGCCGGATTTCAACCCAGTTTTCGACCCGGAATTACAGACTAGAGTCAGGGAACATGCAGAAACGAAAGACACAATTCATTCTACATAATTTTTTAGTTTTAGATCTGGATGTAATCCTCACCTAGGTTTTTCACTCACTTAAGCATTCATAATTAGCATTGGAAGATTTTGGCTTTAGCTTTTGAGAAGAGTCTACCTCCGATACTAGTCATTTTATTTTATTATTTACTTTTTATATTTATTCTTCTATATTTTTAATCCCTCTAGAGTTGACTTTGGCTTATTTTTACAAGTTATTAATATAGATTATTTTTATTTTCAATTAATCCTTTCATTATTGTTTATCATGTCTTCTTTTATTTTCACCATTAATTCTGTGAATTTTATAATTATGATGAGTGAGTAGTTCCATGACTTGATTGGGGGATGATTGAAAGGAACCCTCGAGTTGAAATACTCAAGAGAAAAATTATAATTGGGTTTATTGTTGAATCACCCTCTAATCATTAACTCTAGTCCTTCCCAAGGGAGAGGGTTAGGACTTATGACTAGAAACCGATTTCCAACTTGCTTGACTTTCCTTTACCTAGTAAGGGTTAACTAAGCAGAGTAACTTCCAATTATTAATTAATCTTGAGAGTATTTCAATAAGAATAGGGCTTCCAACTAATCTACCCCCAGTCAAGGCTTTTATTTGAAATTAATTAAATTCTCTAATTTAAATTTCTGTTTATCAACTCAACCATTTTTGAAAACACCCGATTGATGAAATAGCACATCTCTCTGCAACTCGTTGGGAGACGACCTGGGATTCATACTCCCAGTATTTTAATTTTCAATATTGTGACAACCCCTTTTAAATTGATAAGCGGATTTTTGGTTGGTTAAGGACTATACTTGCAACGTATCCCTATTAATAAATTCTTAACTCGCCAATTTCTGCCACGTCAATTTTTGGCGCCGTTGCCGGGGAGTTGCAACAGTGTGCTAATTTATTGATTGGTATTTATTTTAATTGCAATTTTTCTTTTCATTCTGTCACTATGAGCTGTACGTTTCTTTTGTTAAATGACGCGTTCCCTTCCTGATCCAAGCTTGCCAGTATTTGACCCTGAGATTGAAAGAACTCTTTCACGTATAAGGCAAGCTCGGCGTCGGCGACTCCTCTTTGAGGACGAACCTGAACCGTCATCTAAGGAAGAAATAAGCTCCCTCTCTACTGATCCAGTTCATTTACATGCAGGTGACATGGCAGCACCCAGAAGAGTCACTATCCAGGAGGAAGGAGCCCCTGATTTTACGCTCCAACCATTCCAGGCACACCACCCAGCAGTAGCTGTAGATTTTGAAATAAAGTCTTCACTACTCAACTTGATGCCCAAGTTTCATGGCTTACCTGCTCAAGAGCCTATCAAGCATCTTAGGGATTTCCAGACTGCTTGTTCTACTGTTAAGCATGATGGCACTGATGAAATCTCTATTCTGTTGAAAGCCTTCCCATTTTCTCTAGAGGGAAAGGCAAGAGAGTGGTACTACACTCAACCCGGAACAATTGTTTCCAACTGGGATACACTTAGGAGAGAGTTTCTGGAGAAATTCTTTCCAGCTGAAGTTGCCGATAAGCTGAGGAAGGACATGCCTATGATCGTTCAGGATGAATCTGAGACCCTCTATGAATACTAGGAACGCTTCAATAATCTTTGAGAAGCATGCCCCCATCATATGATTGACAAGATAGTGTTGTTCGGCTACTTTACACAAGGTTTGAAATCTCAAGATAGAACCACATTGGAAGGTGCTAGCAATGGTTCTATGAAAAAGTACAAGACTACGGAAGAAGTATGGCAATTGATCAGCGACTTAGCTGACTGACGTTGGGATTTTTGCTAGTAAAGAATGTCATAAAAACAGTCGCATTGTAGATATAGTCTCTAAACCGACAGAAATCCCTTCGTACAAACGTTTTGGTTGTCACAAGTAACAAACCCCTTTAAAATTGATAACCGAGTATTTAAACCTCGGGTCGTCTTCTCAAGGAATTGCAGGGAGGTATGTTCTTATTATTGGCTACGAAAAAGGTAAAATTGGGGTTTTGGAAGTAAGGTGCGAAAATATTATATGACAAGTAAAATAAAATAATAATAGCTATAAAATAAACCTTTGGCAAGGTATAAGAACTGGAGGTCCTTTCCTAGTTATCCTTATCAATTGTGATGAGAATTGGATTTTTCTCCCACTTTGTTAACCTCTAACTATGAAGGTAAGTTAAGTGGATGAATTCCAATTTTCAATCAACAATGAGTTTGATAACTCTAGAGTCACCAATTATTTAACCAAAGCCAAAAGGAAAGAAAATTGAAACTGCTGGAATAAAAATGCCTTCAGATGGGAGGCAATAATCATGTAATTAAAAGAAAGCAATAATAACTGAAATATCTCAAATAATATTAATTCAAAGAAAATCATAACATGAAAGAGTTCATAAATTTAATTGGAAAAATAAATAAAAATAAAGTACCTGGGATTGAGAGTCACTCCTAAAACTAAGAGAAGTCCTAAATCCTAATCCTAAGAGAGAGGAGAGAACCTCTCTCACTAAAAACTACATCTAAAACTGTAAAAAGTGAATTATGAGTGAATAATTATGAATACATGCATTCCCCCACTTTATAGCCTCTAATCTGTGTTCTCCGGGCCGAAAACTGGGTCAGAAATAGCCCAGAAGTCACTTCCAGCGCTTTCTGGTCCGTACAGGTCGCGGAAAAGTGACGCGGCCGCGTGGGTTGCGCTCCTGCCAGGTCACGCGTCCGCGTGACCCACGCGTTCGCGTCGCCTGGCGTCGAGGTAGCTATCGCAAATTATATATCAAATCGAAGCCCCGGACGTTAGCTTTCCAACGCAACTAGAACCGCGTCGTTTGGACCTCTGTAGCTAAAGTTATAGCCGTTTGAGTGCAAAGAGGTCAGGCTGGACAGCTTAGCAGTTTCTCCAACTTCTTGTATTTCTTCCACTTTTGCATGCTTCCTTTTCATCCTCTGAGCCATTCCTGCCCTGTAATCTCTGAAAACACTTAACACACATATCAAAGCATCTAATGGTGATAAGAGAGGATTAATAATAAGCAAATATAAGTCCAAAGAAGCATGTTTTCAATCAAAGCACATAATTAGGAAGGGAAATGTAAAACATGCAAATAGTATGAATAAGTGGGTAAAGAGTTGGTAAAATCCACTCAATTGAGCACAAAATAAACCATAAAATAGTGGTTTATCAACCTCCCCACACTTAAACAAAAGCATGTCCTCATGCTAAGCTCAAGAGAAACTATAAAGATGAAGAGGAATGATAGAATGTATGAGATGCAACCTATGAATGCAACTAAATGAAAAATGTTTCTACTTACTTGGTTAAAAGTAAATAAATTCTCCAAGACAAACATAAATCAGATGTCACTAATTAAAATTATACAGTAAAAACAAGTAAACTTGTAAGAAGATAGCTCATGAAAGCAGGAAACATAGAATTAAGCACTGAACCCTCACTGGTAGTGTATATCACTCTAGTCTCTCAAGTGTATAGGGTAAATCACTATACTCTTCCCTAGTCATGCTTTCTAAACCTTGTTCTTCATCTAACCAATCAACAAAAATTTAGTGTACCAATGCAAACGTCATGAGGTCTTTTTCAAGGTTGTAATGGGGCTAAGGTAAAGGTAAAGGTATATATTTGATCAAGTGAGCTAATAAATTGAATCTTTGACTAGCCAAGCTCTCACCTAACATACATACACTCTATATAACTTTAAAATCATACCTAGCTACCCATAATTCCCACTTTGGTATGATTCCCATACTCATGTACCAAATTTTTCTTTTTAATTTATCACATGTGCATTGATTTTTTTCATTAACTTAACATTGGGGTAATTTTGTCCCCTTATTTATTTTATATATATATTTTTTCTTTTTCTCTCTCTTTTTTTTTTGAATCATAAAAGCAAACATAACTTATCAATGCACATGGATTCTTCATTATTTTTCTATTTTGATTTTTTATGAGTAGGTTCCCAAATTTCCAATATTCAAATAAATTAAATACATTCCCTTATTAACCAATGTTCCCACAATTTTCCCACACTTAGTTGATGCACAATTTCTATCTTAAGCTAACCAAAGATTCACTTGGAATTTTTTATTTGTTTTTCTGCTTAAGGCTAGTAATGTGGTTATAGAACAAGAGGGGATTAAAAGCTCAAGGGGCTAACAAAGGTGATGTAAAAGGTAGGCTTATTTGGGATAAGTGAGTTAATAAAAAATAATGGCCTCAATCATATGCAAGCATGTAAATACACTAAATAATGGACATATAGAATGGAACAAAGCAAAGATTGCAATTATAGAGAAAAAAACACACAGGAATAAAAATTTATGGTTAAATAATGTAACCATATAAATAAGCTCAAATCTCACAGGTTGTGTGTTATTTAGCTATAATTCATGTTCCAAATACAACTTCAAACAAGTTTTAACAGAAAAAATTTTTCAATTTAAATTAGTGAAATACTATAAAAATTTCTTGAAAAAGAAAATATTACTTCAACCAAGTAGTAACTAAATGCACAAAATCAAATAAACATGCAATCAAATATGTAAATGCAATAATGAATTAACAAAGAAAATAAGATTATTGGTGTTGAAAAGAAAGTACTAACCCATGGAGATCGGTATCGACCTCCCCACACTTAAAGATTGCACCGTCCTTGGTGCATGCTAGGATGTGCAGGTGGATGGGTTGCTCCAACTGATGCTTTTCTCATCAAGGAATGTGCGTAGGAACTTGTTTGTCTCTCCCATGTAAACGTCTTCCGGTCTCTTCCTGGTGGCCATCCTGAAAGAAAAAGGGAAGGAAAGTAACCCAAAGCAAAGATAAAAAACAAATAAGACAGGGGTTGGTTAATGCCAAAAATAAGGGTCTCAATTACATGGTAGCTACAACATGCAAGTGAGAAAATAATAGAAGGACATGACAAATCAAGAGTGCAAAAAGTTGCAACACTAGGGAAGAGAGTGTGGGTAAGGAGAGATAATATAAATTCATGTCAATGCAAAAGTAATATAGGTATAAAAGATTGGCATTGATTTAAATAATATTACTCAATCAGAATTAAACAAGTCATGAAGCACCAAGAAAATACCAGAAAAGATGTAACAGTTGAATAAGAATATTTGAACACCAATAATAACTTTTAGAAAAATAAAATATGCAATGAATGAAAGTATGCAAATAAATTAAATAAAATAAAATGAAAGTGAAAAAGAATGAGAAGTAGAAAAAGAAAGTGAGAAAGGAGAGAGAAGGAAGAAATTAGGATTAGAAGAGAAAAGATAAGAAAATTGGCACTAATCTGGATAGGTTGTGCGACGCTGGCGACGCGGTCGCATGGTGTGCGATAAGGTTGGGCGACGCGGACGCGTGGGGTACGCGATCGCGTGACTCGATTTGTGCTAGTGGCGCGAGTGCAGCCTCGCGGCCGCACAACTCTCTGTTCAAAACGTCAGTATTGCCAAAATCCAGGGTGACGCGGTCGCGTGGTCGACGCGATCGCGCGGGTGGCCTTATTTCCAATATGATGCGGACGCGTGGGTGACGCGTTCGCGTGGCAGGGCTTGTGCTACTAGCACGGGTCCAGCCCAATTCCAGCATAACTCTCTGCCATACACCTTTTTTTACGCCGATTTCAGGTCACGCGGCCGCGTGGAAGGCCATTATTCCCATGTGACGCGGTCGTGTCAGCGACGCGATCGTGTGGGTTGATTTGTGCCATTGGCACGCCTCCAGCGCTGCTCCTGCGAGACTCTCTGTTCATATTAATATTGTCTCCCATCTCCTTTCGACGCGGACGCGTCGCTGATGCGGTCGCGTCGCGTACTCGCTTTTTTTTTTTATAATCTGAAAAATGCAGAATGCAGTGTTAATATGAATGTGATGCAAAACTCCAGGTTCAATATAACAAAATAAAATTCAAAAACAAATAAACTAAATAAAAATGAAAAAGGACGATCATACCCATGGTGGGTCTCCCACCTAGCAACTCCAGGTTCAATATACAAAATAAAATAAATTCAAAAACAAATAAAACTAAATAAAATGAAAAAGACGATCATACCATGGTGGGTTTGTCTCCCACCACTTTTAGTTAAAGTCCTTAATTTTGGACATTTGTGATGCTTCCTGTTATGGTGGCTTATGCTTGAACTCATCCAGGAATCTCCACCAGTGTTTGTGATTCCAGTAACCTCCGGGTCCCAAACTAGGCATGTAAAACCCTTGAGCAGCTTCAAAAAGATTCTTAGCTCTCGGGGTGTTGGATGTCAGAACAGATTCCAGAATCCCAAATCTTGCTTTTACACCCGTTCCGTGTTGATTATCATGATTCCATCCGGTAGCAAGCAATCTGAATTCTCACTAAAGCGGCCAAACAACTTCCTAGACCCATTCAGTTGAGCTCTATACCAACCTTTACGTTTAAGCTTAAGCTTTCCAACCATGATGAACCTTGCAGGACAATTCTTACCACTGATCATTTTCCTTTTACTCTTAATGCCACAAAGAGCTCTAAGTTGACCATCCGTCTCCCAGTAGCCCATATTCAAGTGGATTAGAAAGCTATGGGATATGAATTTTACCCACTTGAATGTTGTGAAGGATGATGGCGACTTAGGGGAGGTATCTTTAATGAAATTGCAAGCTCCACTCCTTGTGCTCTTCTGATAATTACCACCTCTTTGCAAACTTCTTCAATTTCAACTTCTTCCTCTTGGTACTCTCTTTCAATTCAATCTCCTTTTCATTGCTTTCCAAGGGCATGGGAGGTTGTGCTTCTTCTTCTTGAATCTCCATCTTTGATCAACCTCTTCCAAGTCTTCACTATGATATGCTTTGGAGGTGTACACCCTTTCATCAATTTCAACTGTCTTGGAAGGAGGCTCTATGTCTTGTCTTTCCCATGGAGGTTTCTGCGTCTAAGTCTTCAACCAACTCTTCTTCTTGAACAATGATAGCTTCTTCTACTTGTTCTAGTATGAAATCATGTTCTGTCTTGTCCACTGGAGTTTCTGGTCTCCTTTATGCTATGCTCTTCACTAGACTGGTCCACATGGGGCTGTGGCTGATCCTTGTGTATTTAAGCGTCTAGAAGTCCATTGAATTAATACTTGCCCCAGTTGTTGAGTGGTTGCCTGAAATCGATCCATTGTTTCCTTGAGACGATCCTTTGCCTCTTGATGCACTCGGTTTCATAAGTAGGATCATAATGCTCTTGGATTGATGGATATGGAGATGGTGAATATTGAAGTGGTGGTTCTTGTGAGTAATTGGGTTAGAATTGGGGTGGTTCTATATATGGTTCATATGGCTCATAAGGTGGTTGGTATGGTGGTGAGGGTTAGGGTCATATGGAGGTGAATGGTGGAAAGGGGCTTGTGAGTGTGGTGGGTTGAGGTTGTGTTGAAAGATGATCTCTGAGCATAGGGGGGGGCTTGTTGGTAACTACAAGTGGTCCATATCTATCAGCTTGGGATGCATTGTAGCCTGGTCTTTGTCCATGATATCTAGGATAGTGTTGTTGCCTAAAGGGTTGATTAGATCCTCTGGCTCCATCCATCCTTGATTGGTCTGACCTTGATGCATATTCCTGCTGTGGTTTCTATTTCCTTCAACAAAGTTAGAACCAAACTCAAAGCGAGAGGGATGAGAATTCATAGTAGTTATCAGAAATAAAGGGGAAAAAGGAGAAACAAATAAACAAGTAAAAGAAAAATATTTTTTTTTAGAAAAATATTTACAATAACCAATAATAAGGCACACCAGGGGCGAAGCTAGGTTGAAGTTGAGGGAGGGACCAAAAATTAATCTTGTAATAGAAAAAGAGTAAAATAAAATTTTTAAGGGGGGCTAAAATAAAATTTGTACATAATTTATAAGAAAATTTCAATAACCAAAATAAGGCCACCAGGGGCGAAGCTAGGTTGAAGTTGAGGGAGGGACCAAAAATTAATCTTGTAATAGAAAAAGAGTAAAATAAAATTTTTAAGGGGGGCTAAAATAAAATTTGTACATAATTTATAAAGAAAATTTGAAGTTTGGGAGGGGCCATTGCCCCCCTTTTATTATATGTAGCTCCGCCCCTGAGGCACACGTTTGCAATTCCCCGGCAACGGCGCCATTTTGACGTCGGGATTTTTGCCAGTAAAGAATGTCATAAAAACAGTCGCGTTGTAGATATAGTCTCTAAACCGACAGAAATCCCTTCGTACAAACGTTTTGGTTGTCACAAGTAACAAATCCCTTTAAAATTGATAACCGAGTATTTAAACCTCGGGTCGTCTTCTCAAGGAATTGCAGGGAGGTATGTTCTTATTATTGGCTACGAAAAAGGTAAAATTGGGGTTTTGGAAGTAAGGTGCGAATATTATATGACAAGTAAAATAAAATAATAATAGCTGTAATAAACCTTGGGAGGCAATAATCATGTAATTAAAAGAAAGCAAATAACTGAAATATCTCAAATAATATTAATTCAAAGAAAATCATAACATGAAAGAGTTCATAAATTTAATTGGAAAAATAAATAAAAATAAAGAACCTGGGATTGAGAGTCACTCCTAAAACTAAGAGAAGTCCTAAATTCTAATCCTAAGAGAGAGGAGAGAACCTCTCTCACTAAAAACTATATCTAAAACTGTAAAAAGTGAATTATGAGTGAATAATTATGAATACATGCATTCCCCCACTTTATAGCTTCTAATCTGTGTTCTCCGGGCCGAAAACTGGGTCAGAAAAAGCCCAGAAGTCACTTCCAGCACTTTCTGGTCCGTACAGGTCGCGGAAAAGTGGCCCACGCGCCGCGCGCGCTCCTGCCAGGTCACGCGTCCGCGTGACCCACGCGTTCGCGTCGCCTGGAGTCGAGGCAGCTATGGCAAATTATATATCAAATCGAAGCTCCGAACGTTAGCTTTCCAACGCAACTGAAACCGCGTCGTTTGGACCTCTGTAGCTAAAGTTATAGCCGTTTGAGTGCAAAGAGGTCAGGCTGGACAGCTTAGCAGTTTCTCCAACTTCTTGTATTTCTTCCACTTTTGCATGCTTCCTTTTCATCCTCTGAGCCATTCCTGCCCTGTAATCTCTGAAAACACTTAACACACATATCAAGGCATCTAATGGTGATAAGAGAGGATTAATAATAAGCAAATATAAGTCCAAAGAAGCATGTTTTCAATCAAAGCACATAATTAGGAAGGAAAATGTAAAACATGCAAATAGTATGAATAAGTGGGTAAAGAGTTGATAAAATCCACTCAATTGAGCACAAGATAAACCATAAAATAGTGGTTTATCACTGACTCTACTAGGAATCACAGGCAAAAACAAAGTCAGTCAAGAGCTGTTACAGAGGTATCCACTAGTAAAGAGACTGCTGCTATAGCTCAGAGCTTATGTGAAATGACCAACTTGCTGAAGCAGATGCAACTGAATCAACAATAGCCTCAGCAAGTTCAGCCTTCTCCACCACAGCACAACCAGCAGTTGGTTCCACAACGAGTATACAGAATCTGTGCAAATTACAGTCACTATACCGATGAGTGTCCACAACTCCAACTAGAAGACAACACTGTAGCAGCCACTCATAACTTTCATGACCGCCCCAATCAAGGGTACAATCAAGGTGGCAACTATAACCAAGGATGGCAGGATAACTCTAACCAAGGCTGGAGAGACAATTCTAACCAGGGTTGGAGGGACAATCATAACAGAGGAAGCAGAGATAACAATGGAAATCAGAGGCGGAATAACAATAACAACTTCAGGCAGCAGAATCAGAATCAGTCCTACAGAGCACCTCATTTAAGACAGCCTCAAGCATCTCAGCAGACCTCTCATATCACTTACCCCTCTTCATCTCCTAATGATGAGTTACTACAATCTATTGATCAGAGACAACAGGCCATGGAAAATAACCTTACTTCTACTCTGAATGGTTTGAATTCTACTTTGCAAGCCCTTGTCTCACAGATTGGATCAATGAACAACTCCAACAACCAGTCCTCAAGCTCTGGTGGACTCCCCTCTCAACCATTACCCAACCCAAAGGGTGGTATTAATGCCATCACCCTAAGGTCTGGAACCACACTGCAAGAGAGGAATCAGGAAGAGCCAAATCCACCTGAACACACCTCAGCTGAAGAGGTAGTGGAAATAGAAGATGTTGAAGAAGAAAAGAGCATACAGGACATGGCTGAAGATGAAGACGCCAAATCACAGAAAGAAGCACCAAAGGGCGCAGACACTATAGAGGACGCCGTTCCTATTCCATTTCCACAACTTGCAAGGAAGCACAAGAAGCAATTGGAACCTGATCCCAAAATGGTAGAAATCTTCAAAAAGGTTGAGGTAACTGTTCCCCTTTTTGATGTCATTCAACAGGTACCTAAATATGCAAAGTTTCTAAAAGATTTGTGCATACATAAAGACAAAATTAATGAATTAGAAACTATTCCTTTAGAAAGTTCTATATCTGCTTTAATGGGAAATATACCTGAAAAATGTAGTGATCCAGGTCCATGCATGGTTAACTGTACCATTGGAGGTGTGATATTTTCTGACTGCATGTGTGATTTAGGAGCATGTGTTAGTATAATGCCTTTATCTGTATATGATGTTTTGAGGCTCCCTCCCTTAAAAAGGTCGGCAGCTCGTTTTGTGTTAGCAGATAAAAGTATTATTACAGTGGCTGGAGTTGCTGAAGATGTATTGGTGGGCATTAAAGGTCTCACTTTCCCCATTGATTTTTACATCCTGGAGATGCCCCAAAATGACTCAGAGAAGCCATCGTCTATCCTACTCGGAAGACCTTTCTTGAAGACCTTAAAGTTCAAATTAGATGCTTTCGCAGGCATATACTCTTTTGAAATAGACGGCCGAGTAGTAAGCTTCAATCTGAATGGAGTTATGAAACACCCTCCAGAAGACCGTTCTATCTTCCAGTGTGACATCATAGATGAAACCGTAGCTGAAGTTCACCAGGAAGAGTTTGAAGATAAGTACATAGGACAAAGTCCAAGTGTGGGGAATTCCGAGGACAATGCAGGTACTCTACCACTGCCACCAGTTCCAGATAATCCAGAGCCAGACCATGAACAGAAGTTAGAATTGAAACCCCTCCCTCCACACCTCAAATATGCTTACCTCGAGGACAAGCAGAAGTTTCCAGTTATCATTGCACGGGACCTCACTTCTCCGCAGGAAGAACAATTACTTAGTGTGCTGAGGAAGCACAAGAAAGCAATTGGGTGGAGTTTAGCAGACATAGCAGGCATCAACCATCAAGTTTGTGAGCACAGGATATTTTTAGAAGAAGGAGCAAGACCTGTTCGTCAACCCCAAAGAAGATTGAACCCCACTATTTTAGAGGTTGTCAAGAAGGAAGTGACCAGACTATTAGAGACAAGTATTATCTACCCCATCTCAGACAGTGAATGGGTGAGCCCAGTACAAGTGGTGCCCAAGAAGTCTGGAGTCACTACAGTGAAGAATGAGCATGGAGAGCTCATAGCAACCAGAGTACAAAACGCCTGCAGGGTCTACATTGATTACAGGCGTCTCAACCAATCTACTCGTAAGGATCACTACCCTCTTCCATTCATTGATCAAATGCTGGATCGCCTGTCAGGTAAATCACATTATTGCTTTTTAGATGGTTACACAGGCTATTTCCAGATTCATATAGCTCCTGAGGATCAGGAAAATACTACCTTTACCTGTCCCTTTGGGACTTATGCTTACAAGAGAATGCCCTTTGGCCTGTGCAATGCACCAGCTACTTTCCAAAGGTGCATGATGAGTCTTTTCTCTGATCTTATTGAGGACTGTATGGAGGTTTTTATGGATGATTTTAGCGTTTATGGTGATTCTTTTAACCTTTGCTTGGATAGTTTATCTAGAGTATTAGATAGATGTGTCAGTACAAACCTTGTATTGAATTTTGAAAAATGTCATTTTATGGTTAAACAAGGAATCGTACTAGGACATGTTGTATCTAATACTGGCATTTCTGTAGATCCAGCAAAGGTGGATGTTATTTCTAGTTTGCCTTACCCCTCTTTTGTGAGGAAAGTCCGTTCGTTCCTTGGACATGCAGGTTTCTACCGAAGATTCATTAAGGACTTTAGTAAGGTAGCACTTCCCCTATCCAGACTACTGCAGAAGGATATTGAATTCGAGTTCAGTAAGGATTGCAAACAAGCGTTTGATAAGCTGAAAACCGCCCTGACTCAAGCTCCAATTGTGAGAGGACCGGACTGGAGCCAGCCATTCGAAATCATGTGCGATGCTTCTAACCATGCAGTAGAAGTAGCACTAGCTCAGCGTGAAGGTAAGGACCCTTTTGTTATTGCTTATGCGTCTAAAACTTTAGATGCCGCTCAGTCTAACTACACTACTACTGAAAAAGAGCTTCTTGCTATTGTTTTTACTCTGGATAAATTCTGAGCTTATTTACTTGGTACTAAGGTAGTAGTGTATTCAGACCACGCAACTCTAAAGTATCTATTAGCTAAAAAGGAATCCAAACCAAGGCTTATACGTTGGATACTGCTACTACAAGAATTTGATTTAGAAATAAAGGATAGGAGTGGTAACCAGAATCTAGTGGCAGACCACTTGAGTCGCCTTGAACACATTAAGGATGACTCCACTCCTATAGCTGATAATTTTCCATTTGATAACCTACAAGCAGTATCTGAGACATTGGGGATTCTTACAGAGATAGCCACGACAGGTTAATCTTTCTTGGGTTGTTGAGTTCTACTCCAACTTTCACCTGCCGACTCTGCAGTCAGGTTATTTACGCCAGAAGCAAGTCTCCATTACAGAAGAGGCCATTCAGCAAGTCTTAGATCTCCCCCCTGCTCCAGAAGGATTGGACGCTTTTCAGAAAGTCGCCGTCAAACGCCAGGCGTACACCTTTGATTGGGACGCTGTTCTCAGAGTTATCGCTCAACCGGCAGCAAATGAATCTTCGGATACCATCGTTCCCGTCCTAAGAGAATCTCGGCTTCTGCACTTACCTTAGAGGCTCACGTATGGGCACAGATTATGTCCCATTACGTCTTCCCGAGTACTCATGAGTCCTCCTTCACGGCAGACATGGCCGTTCTACTATGGTGCATCCTCACAGACCAGCCTCTTAATTTATCGAGACATATCCGGAATGTTATGGAACACGTGCAGATCGCGGGCAACCTACCTTTCCCCGCCTTGGTCTCTGATCTTATCTCGGTAGCCGGAGTATCCTACAGAGCTGAAGATACCAAAGCCATTCTTCCACGGGATGATCAGTATGTCTCTAGCAGGAGATATCTCAGGCCACAACTTGCCACTACCGGCCAGTCAACAGAGGATGCTACAACTCCTCCACCATCTACTAGTCAGCTGCTGCACCAAATACTGAAGCGATTGGACCAACAAGAAAAGAAAGCAAAGCTCCGAGAGCGCCGCAACCACCGCTGTTTCAAACACCTCAAGGAGCTACTTACAGGCAATCACAGACCCAATGACGATCCAGGCACTCCAGACTCCACTTCTTTCACCAGCACAGGGAGCCATGACGGTCCCGACTGTGGAGACACTGCCACCAGCCCACCACTGTTCCTGACAGATGGCACCGAGGACGGTGCAAATCCTTAAGTGTGGGGAGGTCGGTCAGTACCTGACTTCCGGAGATAATTTTTCTTCCCTAAACACCAATAAATTAGGATATTTAGTTAGTTTTTCTTTCTTTTGTAGAATAGGATAAATTACATAGTAATAGATTAGTTGCATGCATGTTCTACTTGATTGAAAAGACAATAAGTTTCTTCTAAAACTCTATCTTTGGAACAAAATTTCACTAATTTTAATTAAAACTCTTACGTTAAATTTGCTTGAAGTTGTATTTGGATCATGAATTTTAAAGCTAAAGAACACACAACCTATGAGAATTCAGCCTTTATGTATGGTTACATTATTTAACCATATTTGTTTTATTCTTGTGTATTTACTTCTCTATGATTGTAACCTATATTTTGTCCCATCTTATATGTCTAATGTTTAATATATTTATATGCTGCATATGATTGAGGCCATTAATTGTTTAGCTCACTTATCCAAATTAAGCCTACCCTTTCAATTACCTTTGTTAGCCACTTTGAGCCTTTAAATCCCATTTGTTCTATAATCTACCACATTACTAGCCTTAAGCGGAAAAACAATTATATACCCCAATTTGAATCTTTGATTAGCTTGAGATAGAATTGTGTGTGCTAATTAAGTATGGAAAATTATGGGAATAAAGGATATTAAGGGGATATGTCATGATAATATAATGGGAATTTGGACACCTACTCATGTGAAACTATAAGAATAAAAAAAATCTATGTGCATTGATAAGCTATGTTGATTTTGAAAATAATAATAATAATAATAATAATAAGGAGACAAAATTGCCCCAATGTTGAGTTAAGAATTCAAAGGTCAATGCATGTATGATAGAATTAAAATAAACAGTTGATACATGAGTATGGAATGTGAAAGAGAATCCTGGGTAGCTAGGTACGAACTCCATAGTTATACAAAATATATAGGTTATGTTAGAGTTTGAGTTAATTAAAGATTTAATTTATAAGCTCACTTAACCATATATGTATCCTTACCCTTACCTTGGCCCCATTACAACCCTAAAAAGACCTCATGATGTTGCATTGGTATATTAAATGTTGTTGATTGGTTAGGAGAAGAACAAAATTTAGGGAGCGTGATTAGAGAAGGATAGAGTGATTACCCTATACACTGGAGAGATTAGAAGATACATACATCATTAGTGAGGGTTCAATGCTTACAATTTTATGTTCTCTGCTTTCATGAGCTACCTTCTTGCATTTTTATCTGTTCTTACTGTATGAGAATTGAATTAGTGGAGCTTGATTTGTAATTATTTTGAAGAGCTTATTTATTCTTGATCAAGTGGGCAAGAATCATATAGTTGCATTCACATGTATAGGTTGCATTGCATTGCATGAGTTTTACATGTTCCTACTCATTTATTTTATCTCCTTCAACTAAGCATGAGGACATGCAAAAGTTTAAATGTGGGGAGGTTGATAAACCACTATTTTATGGTTTACAATGTGTTTAATTGTGTGGTTTTATCATGGTCTTTACCCACTTATTCATATAATTAGCATGCATTTATATTTTCTTCCTAAAATTATTACATGATTGAAAACTTACTTCCTGGAGACCCTTTAATTAGGTATTTTAATCCCCCTTTATTCTATTCGATGCCGTGATCTATGTGTTAAGTGTTTCAGGCTTTATAGGGCATGAATGAGTGAGAGATTGGGAAGGAAGCTTGCAAAAATGGAAGAAATACAAGAAATTGAGGAGATGATCAGCGAGAAGTGACGCGTACGCGTCAGCGACGCGACCGCGCGGAAGAGAGGAATACGCAGTGATGCGGCCGCATGAGTGACGCGGACGCGCAGATTGGAAAAACAGAAGCGACGCGGAGGCATGGACGACGCGCCCGCATGGAAAAGAAAAACGCCGAATGACGCGTCCGCGTGAATGACGCATCCGCGTGACGTGCGCGATCTGCAGAATTTCAAAAGTCGCTGGCAGAGTTTCTGGGCCGGATTTCAACCCAGTTTTCGGCTCGAAATTACAGACTAGAGTCAGGAAACATGCAGAAACGAGAGACACAATTCATTCTGCATAATTTTTTAGTTTTAGATCTGGATTTAATCCTCCCCTAAGTTTTTCACTCACTTAAGCATTCATAATTAGCATTGGAAGATTTTGGCTTTAACTTTTGAGAAGAGTCTACCTCCGGTACTAGTCATCTTATTTTATTATTTACTTTTTATATTTATTCTTCTATATTTTTAATCCCTCTAGAGTTGACTTTGGCTTATTTTTACAAGTTATTAATATAGATTATTTTTATTTTCAATTAATCCTTTCATTATTGTTTATCATGTCTTCTTTTATTTTCACCATTAATTCTGTGAATTTTATAATTATGATGAGTGAGTAGTTCCATGACTTGATTGGGGGATGATTGAAAGGAACCCTCGAGTTGAAATACTCAAGAGAAAAATTATAATTGGGTTTATTGTTGAATCACCCTCTAATCATTAACTCTAGTCCTTCCCAAGGGAGAGGGTTAGGACTTATGACTAGAAACCGATTTTCAACTTGCTTGACTTTCCTTTACCTAGTAAGGGTTAACTAAGCAGAGTAACTTCCAATTATTAATTAATCTTGAGAGTATTTCAATAAGAATAGGACTTCCAACTAATCTACCCCCAGTTAAGGCTTTTATTTGAAATTAATTAAATTCTCTAATTTAAATTTCTGTTTATCAACTCAACCATTTTTGAAAACACCCGATTGATGAAATAGCACATCTCTCTGCAATTCGTTGGGAGACGACTTGGGATTCATACTCCCAGTATTTTAATTTTCAATATTGTGACAACCCCTTTTAAATTGATAAGCGGATTTTTGGTTGGTTAAGGACTATACTTGCAACGTATCCCTATTAATAAATTCTTAACTCGCCAATTTCCACCACGCCAGTAAGGCTTTGGCTAATTAGGGTGTTACACGCCGCGTCACGCCGTCACCCTCCTCCATGGCCTGGTCAAGCCACCTCCACTCACGCTGGCTCCGTCGTGTCCCGACACAAGCTCTCCGCTCAACCCGACGCCTATCCGAAACGTCGTTAACACGATCCATCTCAGGCACTTGTCCGGCACCCCTATGCGTCACCTCGACAGGAATAGGCACGGCTCTCGAATCCCCAAGGTACATCTCCAGTGCTGCCGACCCCCAGCTATAGCCATCCATCTCCTCAAACCTAGCCACATAGGGTAGCCATCTAATGTAAACACGGTTGCCGGACTTGTCAGCAAACAGTTGAGTACCCAACAGCATCATGATATAGGCACGAGTATAGCGCCTGACTGTCTCCTCGTCGGCTCCCTCGGGGCACTCTCCGAACGTCTCCTGGAACCAGGTGCAGTTCACTGCAAACTTTTGAATTTGGTTCGCAGGAGGTAACTGGTGGACGAAATTGTGATTCCTATTTTGTGCCTTTTGGCATCATTGTAAAATTATTCCTTTTTAGAAATTGACCTTCCTTCACAACTCCGTTCAACTAACCAGCAAGTGTACTGGGTCGTCCAAGTAATAACCTTACGTGAGTAAGGGTCGAATCCACAGAGATTGTTGGTATGAAGCAAGCTATGGTCACCTTGCAAATCTCAGTTAGGCAGTTTAAATCTGTTTATGGTGAGTTCGAATATTAATAATAAAATAAATAATAAAAGGATAGAAATACTTATGTAGATTCATTGGTAGGAATTTCAGATAAGCAGAATGGAGGTGCTGTAGAGCTCTCGGACGCCTGCTCTCCTATTGCTTCAATTCAATCCTGAGTTTACTCCTTTCCATGGCAAGCCTTGTATAGGGGTTCACTATCAGCTGTGGCTACTTTCATTCCTCTCGGGGAAATAACCTGCACGGCTGTCACTCGCACAGCTAACCAGTCTGGAGGCATCACCCATGGTTGATAGCTACATCCCATCCTCGCAGTGAAAGCTATGCACGCACTCTGTCACAGTACGGCCAATCATCGGTTGGTTCCCGCTCCTACTGGAATAGAATCCCTCTTTTGCGTTTGTCACTAACGCCCAGCAGGTTAAAGTTTGAAGCACGTCACAGTCATTCATGAACGGAATCCTACTCGGAATACCACAGACAAGGTGAGACCTTCCGGATTCCCAGGATCCTACTCGGAACACCACAGACAAGGTTGGACTTTCCGGATCCAGATGAATGCCGCCATCTATCTAGCTTATACCACGAAGATTCTGTTGGGGAATCTAAGAGATACACATTCAAGCTTGTGTTGCATGTAGAACGTAAGTGGTTGTCAATCACGCGCGCTCATGAGTGAGAATGATGATGAGAGTTATTAGCTCATCACACTCATCATGTTCTTGAGTACGAATGAATATCTTGGAATAAGAATAAGATAGAGAATTGAATAAAAGAAAATAGAACTTCATTAATCTTTGAGGTACAGCAGAGCTCCACACCCTTAATCTATGGTGTGCAGAAACTCCACCGTTGAAAATACATAAGCAAGAGGTTCAGGCATGGCCGAATGGCCAGCCCCCTAAACGTGATCACTAGATCAAAATACAATCCAGGATGTCTAATACAATAGTAAGAGGTCCTATATATACTAGACTAGCTACTAGGGTTTACATGAGTAAGTAATTGATGCATAAATCCACTTCCGGGGCCCACTTGGTGTATGCTTGGGCTGAGCTTGATCTATCCACGAGCTGAGGCTTCTCTTGGAGTTGAATTTCGAGTTGTGATGTGCTTTGGGCGTTCAACTCCGGATTATGACGTTTTTCTGGCGTTTAACTCCAGAAAGGAGCATGTACTTGGCGTTCAACGCCAGTTTGCGTCGTCATTCTTCGAATAAAGTATGGACTATTATATATTGCTGGAAAGCCCTGGATGTCTACTTTCCAACGCCGTTGAGAGCGCGCCATTTAGAGTTCTGTAGCTCCAGAAAATCCATTTCGAGTGCAGGGAGGTCAGATTCCAACAGCATCAGCAGTCCTTTTGTCAGCCTTTTTCAGAGTTTTGCTCAAATCCCTCAATTTCAGTCAGAATTTACCTGAAATCGCAGAAAAACACACAAACTCATAGTAAAGTCCAGAAATGTGAATTTAACATAAAAACTAATGAAAACATCCCTAAAAGTAGCTTAAACTTACTAAAAACTATATAAAAACAATGCCAAAAAGCGTATAAATTATCCGCTCATCACAACACCAAACTTAAATTGTTGCTTGTCCCCAAGCAACTGAAAATCAAATAGGATAAAAGAAGAGAATATACTATAAAATCCAAAATATCAATGAATATTAATTTAATTACATGAGCGGGACTTATAGCTTTTTGCTTCTGAACAGCTTTGGCACCTCACTTTTTCCTTTGTAGTTTAGAGGTATTGGCGTCTCTGGGGGAACTTAGAACTTGGGATAGTGTTATTGACTTTCCTAGTTAAGCATGTTGATTCTTGAACACAGCTACTTTATGAGTCTTGGCTGTGGCCCTAAGCACTTTGTCTTCCAGTATTACCACCGGATACACAAATGCCACAGACACATAACTGGGTGAACCTTTTCAGATTGTGACTTAGCTTTGCTAAAGTCCCCAATTAGTGGTGTCCAGAGCTCTTAAGCACACTCTTTAGCTTTAGATCACGACTTTAACCATTCAGTCTCAAGCTTTTCACTTGGACCTTCATGACACAAGCACATGGTTAGGGACAGCTTGATTTAGCCGCTTAGGCCTGGATTTTAATTCCTTGGGCCCTCCTATCCATTGATGCTCAAAGCCTTGGATCCTTGCTTTAAAATTTTTGCCACTTTTTTTTTTTTTTCACTGCTTTTTCTTGCTTCAAGAATCAATTTTCATGATGTTTTTCAGATCATCAATAACATTTCTCTTTGTTCATCATTCTTTCAAGAACCAACAATTTTAAACACTCATAAACAACAAGATCCAAAGACATATGCACTGTTCATTCATTCATTCAGAAAACAAAAGCATTGTCACCACATCAAAATAATTAAACTAAATTCAATAATAATTTCGAAAATTATGTACTTCTTGTTCTTTTGAATTAAAACATTTTTCTTTTAAGAGAGGTGAAGGACTAATGGAATTTATTTATAGCTTTAAGGCATGGTTACATACTAATGATCATGAAATAAAGACACAAAACATAGATAAACATAATAATTAAAAATCGAAAACAGAAAGAAATAAAGAACAAGGAATGAATCCACCTCTAGTGGTGTCTTCTTCTTGAAGGACCAATGATGTTCTTCAACTCTTCTATGTCCCTTCCTTGCCTTTGTTGCTCCTCCCTCATTGCTCTTTGATCTTCTCTTATTTCTTGAAGAGTGAGGGCGTGTTCATGGTGTTCCACCCTTAGTTGTTCCACATTATGGCTCAAATCTTCCAAGGAGGTGCTAAGTTGCTCCCAATAGTTGTTGGGAGGAAAGTGCATTTGAGGCATTTGTTGATGGTGAACCTCCTCTTGTTCTCCTTGAGGGCCGTGAGGAACTTCCCTTGTTTGCTCCATCCTTTTCTTGGTGATGGGCTTGTCTTCTTCAATGGAGACATCTCCATCTATGATAACTCCAGCTGAATAACATAGATGGCATATGAGGTGAGGGAATGCTAGCCGTGCCATGTATGAAGGCTTGTCAGCTATTTTGTAGAGTTCATTGGCTATGACTTCATGAACCTCTACTTCTTCACCAATCATGATGCTGTGAACCATGATGGCCCGATCCACAGTAACTTCAGATCGGTTGCTTGTAGGGATGATGGATCTTTGAATGAACTCCAACCATCCTCTAGCTACAGGCTTGAGGTCCAGTCTTCTTAGTTGGACTGGCTTGCCTTTGGAGTCAACTCTCCATTGGGCGCCTTCCACACAAATGTCCCTAAGGACTTGGTCCAACCTTTGATCAAAGTTGACCCTTCTAGTGTAGGGGTGTTCATCACCTTGCATCATAGGCAAATGAAACGCCAACCTCACATTCTCCGGACTAAAATCCAAGTATTTCCCCCTAACCATGGTGATATAGTTTTTCGGACTTGGGTTCATACCTTGGTTATGGTTTCTAGTGATCCATGCATTGGCATAGAACTCTTGAACCATTAAAATTCCAACTTGTTGTATGGGGTTGGCTATGACTTCCCAACCTCTTCTTTGAATTTCAAGTCGGATTTCCGGATACTCATTCTTCTTGAGTTTGAAAGGGACCTCATGGATCACTTTCTTCTTTGCCACAACATCATAGAAGTGGTCTTGGTGGCTCTTGGAGATGAATCTCTCCTTCTCCCATGACTCGGAAGTGGAAGCTTTTGCCTTCCCTTTTCCTTTTCTTGAGGAAACTCCGACCTTGGGTGCCATTGATGGTGAATGAAAAATAAAAAGCTTAGGCTTTTTTTACCACACCAAACTTAAAATTTGCTTGTCCCCAAGCAAAAAGAAAAGAAGAGTAGAAGAAGAAGAAGAAAATATGGAGAGAGGGAGAAGAGAGGGTTCGGTTATGTGGGAGAATGTGGGTTTGTGTTGTGTGAAAATGTAAAAGAAAAGAAGGGTATTTATAGGGAGGGGGGAGGGTATAGGTTCGGCCATGTTGGGTGGGAAAGGGTGGGAAATTGAATTTGAAAGTAGTGGGGGTAGGTGGGGTGTATGGGGAAGAGGGGTTGATGTGCATGGTGAATGGGGTAATTGGGAAGAGGAATTGAGGTGATAGGTGAAGGTTTTTGGGAAGTGTGACATTGAGAATGAGATTTGGATTAGAAGAGTGTGATTAGGATTAAAAGAAATGTGGTAGGTGGGGATCCTGTGGGGTCCACAGATCCTGAGGTGAGGATCCTGTGGGGTCCACAGATCCTGAGGTGAAAACAAATACCATTCTTTCACCATATAGGCATGTAACATGCCTTGATGCATCATTCTGGCGTTCAAACGCCCATTGATGCTAGTTCTGGGCGTTAAACGCCCATGTTATGCACGTTTCTGGCGTTGAACGCCAGTTTCATGCTTGTTTCTGGCGTTCAGCGCCAGATTGTCCTCTGTGTGCGCATCCTGGCGTTAAACGCCAGGTTGTTGCTTGTTTTGGGCGTTCAACGCCAGAAAGATGCTCTGTTCTGGCGTTGAACGCCAGAAAGATGCTCCTTCTGGGCGTTGAACGCCAGCCCGTGCGTCCCCTGGGTGAAAAATTTTTTCTTCTGTTTTTGACTCTGTTTTTAATTTTTTGATTTTTTTGTGACTCCTCATGATCATGTACCTAATAAAACACAAAATAACAAAGAAACAAAATAAAATAAAATTAGATAAATAAAATTGGGTTGCCTCCCAACAAGCGCTTCTTTAATGTCAATAGCTTGACAGTGGTTCTCATGGAACCACAAGGTGATCAGGTCAATTTAAGTGTGGTATTCCCAACACCAAACTTAGAGTTTGGATATGGGGTTTGAACACCAAACTTAGAGTTTGGTTGTGGCCTCACAACACCAAACTTAGAGTTTGACTGTGGGGGTTCTTCTTGACTCTGAACTGAGAGAAGCTCTTCATGCTTACTCTCTTTTGTCATAGAGGGATGGCCATGTGCTTGAAACACAAGGTAGTCCCCATTCAATTGAAGGACTAACTCACCTCTGTTGACATCTATCACAGCTCCTGCTGTGGCTAGGAAAGGTCTTCCTAGGATGATGCATTCATCATCTTCCTTCCTAGTATCTAGGATTATGAAATCAGTAGGGATGTAAAGGCCTTCAACCTTTACTAGCACGTCCTCTACTAATCCATAAGCTTGTCTTATGGACTTATCTGCCAATTGTAATGAGAACAAGGCAGGTTGTACCTCAATGATCCCCATCTTCTCCATTACAGAGAGTGGCATAAGATTTATCCCTGACCCCAGATCACATAGAGCTTTTTCAAAGCTCATGGTGCCAATGGTACAAGGTATTAAGAACTTGCCAGGATCTTGTTTCTTTTGAGGTAGAGTTTTCTGAATCCAAGTGTCTAGTTCACTAATGAGTAAGGGAGGTTTACTTTCCCAAGTCTCATTACCAAACAGTTTGGCATTCAGCTTCATGATAGCTCCTAAATATAGAGCAGCTTGCTCTCCAATCACATCTTCATCCTCTTCAGAGGATGAATATTCTTCAGAGCTCATGAATGGCAGAAGGAGATTTAATGGGATCTCCATGGTCTCTAGATGAGCCTCAGATTCCTCTAGATCCTTAATAGGAGACTCCTTCATGCTTGAAGGATGTCCCAGGAGGTCTTTCTCCTTAGGATTTTCGTCCTCCTCCTCCCTAGTGCATTCGGTCACTTTGATTAAATCAATGGCCTTGCACTCTCCTTTTGGATTCTCTTCTGTATTGCTTGGGAGAATACTGGGAGGAGTTTCAATAACTTTCTTACTCAGCTGGCCCACTTGTGCTTCCAGATTTCTAATGGAAGATCTGGTTTCATTCATGAAACTGAAAGTGGCCTTTGACAGATCAGAGACTATGTTGGCTAAATTAGAATTGTTTTGTTCAGAGTTCTCTGTCTGTTGCTGAGAAGATGATGGATATGGCTTACTATTATTCAGCCTTGCACGTCCACCATTGTTAAAACCTTGATGGGGTTTTTGTTGATCCTTCCAGGAGAAATTTGGATGATTTCTCCATGATGAATTATAGGTGTTTCCATAGGGTTCACCTAAGTAATTAACTTCTGCCATGGCAGGGTTTTCAGGATCATAAGCTTCTTCAGAAGCTACCTCTCTAGTACTATTGGATGCATGTTGCAATCCATTCAGATTCTGAGAGATCATGTTGACCTGTTGAGTCAACATTTTGTTCTGAGCCAATATGGCATTCAGAGCATCAATTTCAAGAACTCCTTTCTTCTGAGGTACCCCATTGTTCACGGAATTCCTCTCAGAGGTGTACATGAACTGGTTGTTTGCAACCATGTCAATGAGTTCTTGAGCCTCTTCAGGCGTTTTCTTCAGGTGAATAGATCCACCTGCAGAGTGGTCCAATGACATTTTCGAAAATTCAGAGAGACCATAATAGAATATATCTAATATGGTCCATTCAGAAAACATGTCAGATGGACATCTCTTGGTCAGCTGCTTGTATCTTTCCCAAGCTTCATAGAGGGATTCACCATCTTTTTGTTTGAAGGTTTGAACATCCACTCTCAGCTTGCTCAGCTTTTGAGGAGGAAAGAACTTGTCTAAGAATGCAGTGACAAGCTTATCCCATGAGTCCAGGCTATCCTTGGGTTGTGAATCCAACCATACTCTAGCTCTGTCTCTTACAGCAAAAGGGAAAAGCAAGAGTCTGTAGACTTCAGGATTAACTCCATTTGTATTTACAGTGTCACAGATCTGCAAGAACTCAATTAAAAACTGGTAAGGATCTTCAGATGGAAGTCCATAAAACTTGCAGTTTTGTTGCATTAAAGCAACTAGTTGAGGCTTAAGCTCAAAGTTATTGGCTCCAATGGCAGGAATGGAGATGCTTCTTCCATCAAACTTGGATGTTGGCTTTGTGAAGTCACCAAACATTCTCCTTGCATTATCATTATTATTTTCGGCCATCTCTTCCTCTTGTTCGAAATTTTCTAAAAGGTTGCTTCTGGATTGTTGTAATTTAGCTTCTTTTAATTTTCTCTTCAGAGTCCTTTCAGGTTCTGGATCAACTTCAACAAGAGTGCCTTTGTCCCTGTTCCTGCTCATATGAAAGAAAAGGGAACACAAAAAAGAAAGAAGGAATCCTCTATGTCACAGTATAGAGATTCCTTTATGTTAGTAGAAAAAGAAAGGGGTAGAAGAAGAGGAATGGATTCGGATTTTTGATGAAGAGGGGTGAAGAGAAGTGTTAGTAATTAAATAATTAAATAGAAGAGGAAGAGAGAAGAGAAATTTCGAAAATAATTTTGAAAAGGAGTTAGTGATTTTCGAAAATTAGAGATAAAATGTAATTAAAATTAAAACATGAAACAATTAATTAATTAAAAAGAACTTTTGAAAAAGGGAGAGATATTTTCGAAAATAGAAGAGAGAGAAGTAGTTAGGTGGTTTTGAAAAAGATAAGAAACAAACAAAAAGTTAGTTAGTTGATTGAAAAAGATTTGAAATCAAATTTGAAAAAGATAAGAAGATAGTAAGTTAGATAAGATATTTTGAAATCAAATTTTGAAAAATATAAAATTTTTGAAAAAGATAAATTAAAAGACAAAAAGATTTTTAAGAAAAAGATATTTTGAAAAAGATTTGATTTTTAAGATGACTTAGCTAACAAGAAACTACAAGATAAGATTCTAGAACTTAAAGATTGAACCTTTCTTAACAAGAAAGTAACAAACTTCAAATTTTGAACCAATCACATTAATTGTTAGCTAATTTTCGAAAATTAGATATAAAAGATAAGAAAAAGATTTTGAAAATAATTTGAAAAATATTTTTGAAATTTTCGAAAATTATAAAGAAAATTGAAAAAGATATGATTTTTGAAAAAGATTTTGAAAAGATAAGATTTTTAAAATTGAAATTTTGACTTGACTTGTAAGAAACAACTAATTTTGAAAATTTTGACCAAGTCAACCCAAAATTTCGAAAATTTTGGAGGGAAATAAGGAAAAGATATTTTTGATTTTTAAATTTTTAAGGAAAAACACAAAAATGACCCAAAACATGAAAATTTTGGATCAAGACACAAGATGCATGCAAGAATGCTATGAATGTCAAGATGAACACCAAGAACACTTTGAAGATCATGATGAACATCAAGAACATATTTTTGAAAAATTTTTGATGCAAAGAAAACATGCAAGACACCAAACTTAGAAATTCTTAATGCATGGAAAATATGAATGCAAAAATGCACATGAAAAACAACAAACAACACAAAACAAGAAATCATCAAGATCAAACAAGAGGACTTATCAAGAACAACTTGAAGATCATGAAGAACACTATGAATGCATGAGATTTTCGAAAAAAAATGCAAGAAAAAATTTTAAAAGCATGCAATTGACACCAAACTTAAAAATTAACACAAGACTCAAACAAGAAACACAAAATATTTTGATTTTTATGATTTTCTAATTTTTTTGGATTTTTATTTAATATTTTCGAAAATAAAGTTTTGGAAAAACGAAAAATAAAAGAAAAATTTTTTTGAAAAAGATTTTTGAAAAGAAAATTACCTAATCTGAGCAACAAGATGAACCGTCAGTTGTCCATACTCGAACAATCCCCGGCAACGGCGCCAAAAACTTGGTGGACGAAATTGTGATTCCTATTTTGTGCCTTTTGGCATCATTGTAAAATTATTCCTTTTTAGAAATTGACCTTCCTTCACAACTCCGTTCAACTAACCAGCAAGTGTACTGGGTCGTCCAAGTAATAACCTTACGTGAGTAAGGGTCGAATCCACAGAGATTGTTGGTATGAAGCAAGCTATGGTCACCTTGCAAATCTCAGTTAGGCAGTTTAAATCTGTTTATGGTGAGTTCGAATATTAATAATAAAATAAATAATAAAAGGATAGAAATACTTATGTAGATTCATTGGTAGGAATTTCAGATAAGCAGAATGGAGGTGCTGTAGAGCTCTCGGACGCCTGCTCTCCTATTGCTTCAATTCAATCCTGAGTTTACTCCTTTCCATGGCAAGCCTTGTATAGGGGTTCACTATCAGCTGTGGCTACTTTCATTCCTCTCGGGGAAATAACCTGCACGGCTGTCACTCGCACAGCTAACCAGTCTGGAGGCATCACCCATGGTTGATAGCTACATCCCATCCTCGCAGTGAAAGCTATGCACGCACTCTGTCACAGTACGGCCAATCATCGGTTGGTTCCCGCTCCTACTGGAATAGAATCCCTCTTTTGCGTTTGTCACTAACGCCCAGCAGGTTAAAGTTTGAAGCACGTCACAGTCATTCATGAACGGAATCCTACTCGGAATACCACAGACAAGGTGAGACCTTCCGGATTCCCAGGATCCTACTCGGAACACCACAGACAAGGTTGGACTTTCCGGATCCAGATGAATGCCGCCATCTATCTAGCTTATACCACGAAGATTCTGTTGGGGAATCTAAGAGATACACATTCAAGCTTGTGTTGCATGTAGAACGTAAGTGGTTGTCAATCACGCGCGCTCATGAGTGAGAATGATGATGAGAGTTATTAGCTCATCACACTCATCATGTTCTTGAGTACGAATGAATATCTTGGAATAAGAATAAGATAGAGAATTGAATAAAGAAAATAGAACTTCATTAATCTTTGAGGTACAGCAGAGCTCCACACCCTTAATCTATGGTGTGCAGAAACTCCACCGTTGAAAATACATAAGCAAGAGGTTCAGGCATGGCCGAATGGCCAGCCCCCTAAACGTGATCACTAGATCAAAATACAATCCAGGATGTCTAATACAATAGTAAGAGGTCCTATATATACTAGACTAGCTACTAGGGTTTACATGAGTAAGTAATTGATGCATAAATCCACTTCCGGGGCCCACTTGGTGTATGCTTGGGCTGAGCTTGATCTATCCACGAGCTGAGGCTTCTCTTGGAGTTGAATTTCGAGTTGTGATGTGCTTTGGGCGTTCAACTCCGGATTATGACGTTTTTCTGGCGTTTAACTCCAGAACGGAGCGTGTACTTGGCGTTCAATGCCAGTTTGCGTCGTCATTCTTCGAATAAAGTATGGACTATTATATATTGCTGGAAAGCCCTGGATGTCTACTTTCCAACGCCGTTGAGAGCGCGCCATTTAGAGTTCTGTAGCTCCAAAAAATCCATTTCGAGTGCAGGGAGGTCAGATTCCAACAGCATCAGCAGTCCTTTTGTCAGCCTTTTTCAGAGTTTTGCTCAAATCCCTCAATTTCAGTCAGAATTTACCTGAAATCGCAGAAAAACACACAAACTCATAGTAAAGTCCAGAAATGTGAATTTAACATAAAAACTAATGAAAACATCCCTAAAAGTAGCTTAAACTTACTAAAAACTATATAAAAACAATGCCAAAAAGCGTATAAATTATCCGCTCATCAGTAACACACCAAGCAACTCCTGGAACCACACCCAAGCTGGACGACCACCTTGGATTTATGTTTGGAAATCCTTCAAGCAACCACTGACATAACGTCTGTCGACCAGCAACCCCAACTGGTACGCCACGTCCTGTAGTGTGATCGTGCACTCCTCGAATGGCAAGTGAAATGTGTGCGTCTCTGGATGCCACCGCTCGACGAAAGCACTGACAAGGGACTCATCCAATCTGAACCATCTATCGTTCAGTCTCGCAAGATGGTATAATCCCGCCATCTGCAAGTATGGAACGTACCTGTCGTCGAGTCGCATTGCCTGCTGTCGCCGCATGCTAGAGATGCATCGCTGGGGTTGCGCATATGAAGGACCGCATAATTAAAACTAATTACAAAACCACTAACATAAACCACTAATATAAAAAACTAACATAAACCACTAACAAAAACCACATGCAAACCACTAACAAAAACCACATGCAAACCACTAACAAAACCACTAACAACCACTAACATAAACCACTAGCATAAACCACTTGTAAAACCACTGGCATAAACCACTAACATAGACCACTTCCGAAACCACTAACAAAACCACTAACATAAACCAACAACAAAACCACAAACAAAACCACTAAAATAAACCACTAGCAAAACCACTAGCATAAACCGCATGCAAAATCACTGGCATAAACCACTAACATAAACCACTTCTGAAACGACTAGCAAAACCACTAACATAAACCACCAACAAAATCACAAACAAAACCACTAACATAAACCACATGCAAAACCACTAACATAAACCACATGCAAAACTACTAACAAAATTACTTGCAAAACCACTAACATAAACCACTAACATAAACCACTACAATAAACCACATGCGAAACCACTTACAAAACCACTTGCAAAACCACTAAAAAAAACTTTAACTACTAACCTTGTCGTTGATGACCCCGGCTATATGAGCTACTTCATCCAAACGATATAGTCTTTCCAGATTGTCCCCCATCGGCTTAGTATTTGCTCGAGCCTTTGTCGGAGCAAATCTGGTTCGTTTTCTCTAGGATTTGGTGGGGTATAAGTTTGGAAAAGTGATTCGAATGAGGGTGGTTCGAACTCCTTTTATAGGCAAACTAAGTGTAATTCGAAACACCCCAATTCAAATTATTACTATAGCTAACAAATGAGTAATTCGAATCAGCCAGATTCGAATTACTTGGGACTTCGTCCTTGGGTGTAATTTAAATCACCTTGATTCGAATTAAGCTTTGTGTAATTCGAATCAGATTGATTCGAATTAGTAAGTGTGTGCGTGTGTGTAGTTCGAATTTAGGTGATTCGAATTACATGTAAATGAAGTTCGAAACAAACTAATTCGAACTATATAAAAATATGCATTGGTGGATTCATGAACCAGTTTTTGGTTTAGCTGATTTGTGTAATCTTCTGCTACCCTTGGCTTAATTAAGTGATTTGCCCTATTTTAATGTGATTAATTTTGGCTAATTTTTTTTATATTGTTTAAATATATGTGTAATACATTATTATTGGAAGACTGGGTGTTTTTTTTTTTTGATATGGTGTTTTATTCAAATCGGACGGTCCGATTTGTTTGAAGAGAAAAATAAATTACAAATCGGAGGGTCCGATTTATTTGGAGAAAAAAATAAATTACAAATCGGAGGGTCTGTTTTGTATTTTTTATTTTTTTTTATTTTTTAAAATAAAAATCGGACGGTCCGATTTCAACATTAAAATTTTTTTTTTCGAATTCACAAATCAGACCGTCCGATTTGTGATTGTTTGTTTGAAAAAAAAAATAAAACAAACAAATCGGTGCATCCGATTTGTACATCCCATACCAATGTAAAACACACTTCTATTCACAGTTTCTTGTTATACACTTCTCTCTCTCCCACATAAAAAATAACAAGCGATTAATTTTACCTCAAATCATATATTTGGGAATTAATTATAGTTAATTTAGTTTAATTAATTAAATAAAATAAAAATATCTTCAAGAAAAAATTACATCTATCAATTTTTTAATTAGTTATAATTGATTTAGGGTTTAGTGTAAATATGCATTAATTAAATCAATAGTTGTATAATTTATTTGTTATAATTAATTTGATTTAATTTATTTGTTATAATTAATTAATTGATTATAATAAATTGTGTAATATTTGAATATCTAATTAAATTAATTAATTGATATAATTAATTCACAATAATAAATTAGATTTAATGTATTAAAAAAATAAATTAAAAAATATTTTTAAAAATATGCCAATTCAACTCTATTATTAAATATAAAAATTTAATTTTTATAATAAAATTAGTATATATTTTCATATACTGCACGAAATAATATATAAAAATATATAAAATTTTTTATTAAAAAAATTAAATAAAATTTATATATAATAATTATCACTATAAATATTTTATAAATTATAATTAAAATAAAATAACGATTTTTGATGAGGGGTTAATGCTGGAGCTCCGCATCTCTGCCGCTGTCTGGGCCGCTGCTCCCCACATGATAAATAATGATTTCATAGTCCACAATAATCTGATCACTGCTGAACACACTATTTCTTATTGAACCATTATTTGTTAATCATCTTTAGGTATGGAGGATAATAGCAAAGCGAGCGTAGTGAAAAAGCTCCAAGCTGTGAAGCAGAAGAACGGCAAGTCGTACAGTCAGTTAGCGGAGGAAACCGGACTGACCAACGTGTATGTTGCCCAGCTCCTCAAAAGACAAGCTCAGCTCAAACCCCAAACTGCCCCTAAGTTCCGGGCAGCCCTCCCCGAGCTGACCGATGATCTTTTGGAAGAGATGATGAGGCCTCCCTTGAGGTCTTATGACCCTCACCTCATCCAAGACCCCACTGTATACAGGTTCTTCTTCTTGCTCCTCACATTTCGGTGCTGTAAATTTGGTTTAAGTTCAAAAAATGAATTAATTATGAAACATGGTGTAGAATTGAAACCATTTATCAGTGTCTGAGAATGGATAAGGATTAATGCTATTGTCTTTGTTCTTTTTTATTTGTCACAACGAAATTTGGTAAATTCTTGGATCAGTGTATCTGAATATAAACTTAGATAAATTAATTCAAGAATGTACGAGATTAGTGACTGATAAAAGGGGAATGGAGGCAGTGGCATTCAATTCTATATGAGCTAAATATAAAATGCTTCTGTTCACTCAAGGAATATGTGACATACTTCATTATTCCAAGTGGTTTACATGTACTTTGTGGACCTGTGTTACTCGCTTTTTTGGTTTCTAATATTAGGAATGTATTACGCATGATGCATCATATTACTTGCAGTTTTTGGAAGCTTAGTTTCTCGGGTTTTATTGATATTCTCTTTCATAGGTTGAATGAAGCTGTTATGCATTTTGGGGAGAGCATTAAAGAAATAATCAATGAAGACTTTGGTGATGGGATGTAAGTTTCGAATTTTTTCTTTTTTATAAATTTCTCTTGCTTGATCAAATTATACTCTGTTTATGATGCTTTTTTATATTGATAATGCTATGCCGCAGTGTCATATATGCTATGCCATTCAATTTTTACAGCTTATTGTTTAAAAAGAGGATATTAGGTCTAAGGAATTCTCTAAATTATTGTCAAGACTGGTCCTTATTGAAAAATTGACACTAACTCTTGCCGCTGAAATCAATTTTGATTTTCTTATAACGCAGTAGGCTATGTATGTTATATATATTCTTTAAGTTACAAATAAAAATGTGCACTAAGGCTTAGTTTGGTAAAGTTTTTACTTTTTAAAAATAGTTTATAAAAGTTAACTTTTAAAAGATGGCTTTTTAAAAGTTGTAGCATTTATGTTTGGTAAATCAAATCAAAAACAATTTTTAATAAACATAAGTAACATCAATTGTGTTTGGTAAAATAGCTTTTAAAATTTAAAAATACTATAATAGACATAAATGCAAACATTAAATTTAAAAATTAGTTAACATATGAGGTTATATTAGACTTTTAAATTTTAAAAAACACAAGCCAGCTTTGAAAAGCTCCCTCCTAGGTGCTTTCAAAAACACCCCTAACTTTTAAAAGCCGCAAGCATAAGCATTTGAGCTTTTTAATTTACCAAACGCAAAATGACGTGCTTGTGCTTTTTAAAAGCACAAACACTTCCTGAAAAAGCTTTACCAAACCCAGCCTAAATATGTTGAGGCTTATTGAAACATGGTTTCTATGTTAGAGAGAATATTCAACTGATAATACATTATGTATTGATATTCATATCATATGCTTGTGGTTATGCCATTTTCAATCAGGGTTGGGACATTTTTGTATCCACCTTGTTTTCAATATGAAGCGTACAAATTATTAAGCATTGTTAACTGATAATTTAAATTAATAATTCAAAGTGCTGATGTAATATACTCTAAAATCAGGATTTTAGAATTCTTTTTAGCAAGGTTCTTAAAATTGAACCAATTATTGAACCGTTTTAATTATTGATTTACAGTTTTATAGGTTCAACTAGTTTAACCGTAGTTCATTCGAAATAATTGAGTCATACTAAAATTATATATAAAATTATAAACAAACACATTTAAATATAAATATATTCTAATATAAATCCTAAAAATAAAAAATTAAAAGTATAACACTAACTAAAGTCTCACAATCCTATATAAATAAGATTTTAAAAATTAAACTGAAAATTAAATCGTTAAAACTACCAATTCAAAAGTTTAATTAAACTGTTCGATTTATTTAATTGGTAATCAAACAAATTATATATTAAAATAAAATGAATAATATATATAAAATTATTGTATTATATAATATATATTGTGAAATAAACAGCGAACAATAAAAATATTTATCATTTAATAATAATAATAATAATAATAATAATAATGATAATAATAATAACAATAACTAATATTTTTTATTCTTTAAAGTTATTTGTCTCGATATTTAATATGTAAAGGTTCCTTAATTTTGATGTTTAAATTAATATTTTTTATTTTGCCTTAAAAATATAAGTGATAAAATGTTTTTATTTTTTGGGTACAAACAAGTGAAAGATAAAATTTTTAATGTAAAAAATGTAATCACAAGGAAAAAAAAAAGAATGTAACCATAAATTTGGACCTAACTCGATATCCAATGAATATAATAAAAAAAAGTTTTCTAATACAGTAATACACTAATACCAATTCAGTAATCTCCTTCTCATTTTTGACATTGTGTCGTCGTCCTCTCTAACTACTTCTTGCAACAAATTAAAGAAGGCAGAAGGTTAACAATAAAAAAATAAATGATGAAAGATAACACGGATACAATTCAACAAAGAAGAAGACGAAAACAATAATAGAAGGAGTGGTGAAGATGATGACAGAAGGGGCTTCTCTGACGAAAGGGAGGCGAGATGGTAGCAGAAGGATGTGCAGCGGTTGGGTGCGAGGAAGAAGATGCATGAAAGTGGAACCACTAAACCTTGGGTTTTCTGGCCTTAGGGAATTAGGCCATTAAAGTTACAGGTTAATTACCGTTTTTTTTTCTCTGATTAATGAAGGAAACGACGTTTTACAAGCTTCAAATGTGAAAACCGATTGGGTTCCAATTCGGATCGATTAGACGGTTTTTGGCCAGTTCAGCAGTTTGAAAGCGGTTTCTAAAATAGGCAATTATACCTAGTTACCTACTGACCGAATTGTTTCTTCGTCGGTTTATGGTTCGACCGGTCTAACTGACCGATTTAAACCGATTTCAGAACCTTGCTTTTTACGATAGAACCAACATTAGGGTAGCGTTTGTTTTCGGGGGCAGGATACGGAGACATGGACAACACTTGTTTAAAAAGTGTTTGGAAGCAGAGACATAGACAGTGGACATATTGTCTCCGAGACAGTTTTTTATACTTTTGTGTCCACTCTTTTACGAAGGACAATGATGGACACGAGATTTGGAAGAGTGGACACGGCCAATTTTATAAATTTTGTTTTCCTTTTTTTCCACTATTACCCCTTCTTATTTTTCCTATTGGGTTGTTCATAGATACTTTTTTCTTCCTGTTCTTTCTCTCTCTCTCTTTTCCAAGTACTCTCTTCTTTCTGTAGAATTTTTTATTGGGGATAGATAATTCTTTTCTTTTTATCGTTTTACTTCAATACCATTTTAATCTTATATTATATTATTTGATTTGTAATAAAAATAATAACAAAAATAATTAATCTTAAAACTTTTGAAAGATAAATATTATTAAAAATAAAATTGATCTTTTAAAATGCTAAAAAATAATTTATAAATTGTAATTGATTTTATATAATTTAAAGAAAAAATCAGTTTTTTATAAAGAAAAATCAGTTTTTAGATAAAAAAAAATTAATTTTTTTAAATAAAAATAGATTTTTATATGCAAAAACTAATTGTTTTTTCATGTAAAAATGGATTTTTTTAAAATTAATTTTTTTATTTAAATTTAATTTGGCTTATTAACTTAAACAAAATTTTTTATTAATCAAACTCAAAATTATTTTTTTTGTTAATCTTAACCATATGTATTCCTACATATTAATAATAAATTTTAAAATAAAATAATTATATTTATAAATTTTATTTTAATATAAATACTAATATATTTTTTTATTAAAATTTTTTGCCTCTTCAAATATTTTTTTCAAGTTCTGTCTGTACTCCTACGTACTCTCATTTTTTTATTAAATTAATTTGTATTGATGTAGAAAATTTGGAATTACAGGGCTATTTTAGTCATTTCATATAATATTTTAGTCTTGTCCATGTGTATCCAAGCATAATACTAGACATTACATTAGTGTCTTGTCCATCGTATTCAAACACAATACACAAAAGATAATTTTTAGTGTCTCCGTCCTGTCTCTAAAAACAAACGCAGCCTAGCAGAACGGGTAAGTTTTATTGGTGCACGGAAATTGCCAATTAGCATTTCCTAGAAGATTCTACACAGTTAAAACTAACAACTCAGGGAGAGGGATTCTCTCCCGTTTCTAACAGAATTCACAATAGAAAATGCACAATAAATTAAACTAACTATAACCTAACTATTTATAGGCAGTGAGTAATAGAGTCTAACAACATATCAGCTAGTTAGACTATGATAAAAACTTTTAAATTGCCACTTAATTTCTACTTACCTCTCTTTTAGTAACACAGCCTAAACCTGATAGTAGTATGCGTCTCTATATCAATACTTTCCCTTTGAACAATCACCTTGTCTTCGAGGTGAAACACCAAAAAAAGTATCCCGCAATATTATTACTCGCTCTAGCTGTCTTCGTAAGGAGAGAGGCCCTCCCAGCACACCAAATACTCCAGCCCCATCCTTTGCGGTACGCGATGCCACGATCTGAGAAGGATTCATCACCAGCTCACCATCCTCAGCCAATCCAATGGAAGCGCCTGCACTTATTGCTGTGACGGGACATCCTTTTTCAACTTGCTAACGGGAAGATCGGGTGAAGTCTGCATCCTAGAGGCATAGCTAACCTATATGACACCGTCCCTATCTTTTCAAATAACTTCAAACGGCCCATAATAACGCGGGCTCAACTTTTCATTAAACCTTCGAGCTAGTGTCCGCATCCGATAAGGTTGCAAATTCTAATAAACCCACTCGCCAAACTTAAACTCCACATCCCTTTGATGCCCATCCGCTGCTGTGCCTGCAACAAATGCATCTTTAGCTTTGCCAAAACAGCATTTCTGGCTTCGATCAATGCTGTCACTTCCTCGACATGTGATGTAAAATGTCTCTCCATGGAAAACAACTAGTGCCGGCATCCTATAAAGTGCTTGAAATGGTGTTGTTTGGGATGAGACATTATAGGAGGTATTAAACTAAAACACCCATCCATTTCTTCGAATAGCCACCTCCAAAGTACCGCAAATAAGTTTTCAAACAGCAATTCACCACTTTGGTTTGACCATTTATTTATGGATGAAATGTCGTGCTGTACTTGAATTTTTTTTTCTGCGGCTTGGAATAGTTTGGACTAAAACTTATTTATGAACATCCTATTCCTATCCGATATGACAGACTTGGAAAATCCGTGTAGTCTAACCACCTCCTTAATAAAGGCTTTTGTCTTCTTTGGCACCACTAAAGGCACCTGTGTTTCCAGAGAAGAAATATCAAAGTGATAATCAATGTCATAAATCTCATTGAATGAATCATTTCCAAAAACTTTGGATGGTAAAACCAAAGGATCCAGAGATCTTGTAGTAGTAAAACTCTCACAAAATAAGAAAAACAAGATAAAAAATATTGTGCTTTGTATTTCTTAATTAAAAAATTATAAAGATAAAACTGAATATATATACAACATTGTCTATGAAAAATAAAAATCAATAAAGATAAGATAACAAATAAAGATAAAATAAGAACAAATAAAAATAAGGTAAGAATAAATAAAAACTATAAAAGCTAAAATTATGGCTAAATTTATGTATTCTGTTGGATTGAATTTGTGGGTTGTTGTGAAACCTTTTTGTTGTTGTCATTGGCTAATGTGGAAGAGAAGTTTAATACGCTCCCGCGAGCTAGAGGATGAAAAATATCAAGAACACCAAGTTTATTTAGATTAAGATGGAATGATTGAGGAGACAAAAATTTAGTGAAGATGTCAGTTAGCTGGCCAGAAGAAAAAATGGGGAGAAATTTCATCACAACAATTTGAGCTTTCTGTCGGACCAAGTGACAATCAAATTTTGTCAATAGCAAAAGTTAAGTACCATTTTGTCAGCGTCAAAATCTTTCGGGTACCGATTTGATATTTACCTCCAACAAAATATAAGCATCCAAAAATTTTAAACTCATGGTAATTTGATGGATGATTAAATAAAATCTCAAATGGTGTTTTAAAATTAATTGCAAATGATGAAACTCTATTAAGCAAATAAACAGCATGATTAATAGCATAAGACCAAAAAGATGATAGTAAATTAGATTGAAACATAAGAGCACGGGCTATATTCAAAATATGTTGATACTTGCATTTTACCCTTATATTTTGTTAAGGGTTTCAACACAACTACGTTGATGAATAATGCCCTTTGCAGTACAAAAATCATGTAAAATGAATCCTGGTCTATTACTGGAACTGACAGTTTTGACTTTAGAGTTGAATTATGTTTCAACTAAATTAATTAAATTCTTTATATGATTTTGCACTTCTCCTTTTGATTTTAATAAAATGATCCATGTAAAGCGACTAAAATCATCAATAATAATTAATAAATATTTATGATTAGAAATAAAAATGTAATAAATAAAAACTTATATTAGCTTTATTAAAGTTTTGAGAAAATGAAAGTTTTTTTTTTGCGTAGAAAGATAACAAATGTCACAAGTTTCATCATGATGCATAGAAATAAAAGAAAAATATTTATGTAAATGATTAAGCTTTTGTCTAAAAAATAATTCTAAACGAAAATGCTATATATTTAAAGGTATAATGGGTGAGAATTGGATGGAATTTACGGGATGTATAGTAAATGAATTATTAGTGAAGTTGCATTCAAAGACATATAATCCCTCTCTCATTCTACCTAAATCAATCGTCTTTAAAAAGAAAATGAAAAGGTGAGTATACATTTGAATACGGAAGTAATTTTTGAAATGGAGATAATATCAAAATTGAAATAGAGTAAATAAAGAATATCATGAAAAATTAAAGATGGTAAAAATTGAACATTGCATTTATAAAAAATAGTAATACTATTTGATAAATGAACAATAATAAAACAAATTTGAGTGTAAAAGATGAACCAAGATAAATTTAATAAAATGTTATCTATAGCACCAGAATCAATAATCTAAGTATTTAAAAATAAATTTCAATTTAAAAAATTATTAACAATAAAAAAGCACTCAGGAATAAAAATAATGAGTGTTTCAACTTGACAAAAGTCCAAATTAATTGGAAGCACTAATTTTTTTTTTTTTTTAAACTAAAAGAATGGTCTAAATAATGAGTTTCAGTCTTCCTTAGAAGTGTCGTGAGAGAAGAGTTTTATTCCGAAGCTAATGGGAATATCGTATTGTTAAAAGGTTTAATGTTAAATTGTGTTTATTAATAATGTCTTGTTAGGAGGATTTCAGACAAGACACCAAGAGACATTCTGGTTTTTCTGAAACTGAGTCCTGGTTAATGATCTCTAATAGTCTAATTGAAACCTTGATCTTGTGTTTGTTACAACCGGATGCTTATGAATGATTTTCGGATGAGGGAACTAAACCTCGCAAGGCTTAATCACACACAGACATGCTGTGATTTAATGATCGTATTCCTTATATGTTATTTCCTCGTTAGCCAGCATTATCTCTTTCTCCTAGAATATCAGGTTATTGTTTTGTCCTGCATGTCCATTCATATGTTCTTAAACGTATCTTCCTGCACCCTTCCTTTTCTTATTGTTATCAGAGTGCAAGTTAAAATTGAAGGAGCAAAGTCGGAAGTGAAGAAATTTGAAGTTCTTTCTTTTGGAGATTGAAAGTTTACCACTCACAGTTTATGACATACATTATTATCACCTTTTATCCTTCTTTAGTCTTTACTATCTCCATTGTCCAATCTATAATGGAACATTTTCACATAAACGTGCTTAAGATCTCAGCAAATAATAAAATTCTTGTGGAAAGCAAACTGAACATTTTATTTTTAGAAGATTTCCCTGCCTAACAAATAGTTTTTGTTAATTTTCATTTTCAGCACGTCAGCAATAGATTTCTACTGCTCAGTTGACAAAGTCAAGGGAGTAGATGGGAAAGATCGTGTGGTCCTGACATTTGATGGAAAATTTTTGCCATATTCGGAGCAGGTGAGTTGCATCTTATGTCTTTTTTCTCTTGCGAGATTTTGCTGCATGGAACAATGATCCACACAACGGAAAAATATAAATAAAGATAAAATTAAACAAAACAAAAAGTCAGGAAAATAATGCTAATACCATGTAAAAGCGGGGATAACAGAAAATTTCTATAATTCTGCAGCCTCAAGAGTGTCTCACTTTGCTAACTGCTATACTTATGTCCAAACTTTCCCATTGTGAGCAGAAATCAGAGCACATGGTTTCAAGACAAAGGCCACACAGAAATTAATGAGTGCCGCGATGCGTCAACCGATACCAAAATTGTCCGTCTTTCCGCACAGTCATTCCTCTCTGCCTGTGTTTCGTATTACTGCATGATGTTTTTGTTAGCTGTTGTCTTGTTTGTGCGGCTTATGTGTGTCAAAGCCAGAATAAAAGGTAAGTCCTAAAATATTTTTGGGTGTCTCTAGCTTGACCCAAAACAAAATAATGTACAAGTTTTTAGACTAGCCAATCTTGGCCGTGTATGGCTTTTGGGATTAATGGCGTTTGTATCTTCTCAAGTCTTTTAACAGTAAATAAGCTTTTATTGAAGTCAAGGAAACTTAAAAATGTTCATCCTTATTCCGTCCAACATTGTAAAATATCTGAAGTTTGCTGTTGAAAACCTAGGTATGTTTATCAATAATTACATTTACCAATAGGTTTTCTCAAGTTCAAAATTTATGAAAAATAGTAGCTGGAGACATGTGAAACTGTGAAGTGTGAACTACATAATTTATGTAAAAAGTAAAATATTAAAATCAAAATCTGTAAAAATTTATGAATAATAAAAATGTGGTTTGATGGATACAATGTCTAATCTGAAGTTATATTTGTTATAAATTATGTGTTTATATAAAAAATGAAAAAAATAACAGCTTGTAAATTTTACCTCTCTCACTACTACTTAAGACTTGTTAAGACTTGTTTGGATGAACTTTAAAAAAAATATTTAGTTATTCTTTTTAAAAAAATTTTAAAAAGATAAAAATAATTTTATATTTGAATATTTCATACAAAATTTTTTTTATTTATCAATTATGTTTAAGTACAATAATATATAAAAAAGATATTTTTATATTTTTTTAATACTTTTATTTTTATTACAAAAAATTTATCACACTAAAATATAAAAAAAATATATTAAAATTTTTTTTTAATCAACTTAATAACATCCAAATAAAAATTTATTAAAAAATATATTAATATATTTTATATTTATTAAAATTCATCAATATTTTTTTCTGCAACAACTTTTAATTTTTATTTAATGAGATCCAATGATTTTACGAAAAGTGACATTTTAATACGCACAAAATTACCTTTCTTATTTTAGACACACCCCAATAGTCGAATTAAAGACTCACTAATGGTTATAATGACTTGAAAATTCTCAAACATTAAAACTAATATAAAAAAGATAACAATAAATATTCTAAAATATCCACCAAATAATTTATACAAATTTAACTAAAATAATACAAAAAGTATTCTTTAATTCTGCACTTGCAATACTCATATAAGTAATTGTGTTTTGAGAATGACTTCATTGAGTTTGTCTCCTAACGGAAACATGTGCCCTGCACCTGGCAATTCATGGTAGTGAATCCATGGAATGTTTTGAGCAAGATAGCGTTGTAGCATAGCAGGAACAAGCTGATCATCTTCACCTTGCCATAGATGAACCTGGCCTTCATTCTTTGGAAATGGGTTATCAATCTTGAGGGGATCGAAGTCCCAAGCTCCGAATCCAATGATCATGTCACGGCAAATGGATTCAGATTCACCTTGTTGCACCGCCTGTGACGATAACAAGAACGTACATCACATCTTGTTAACAAACAAATGGCTTTCTCTTAGATATATTCAAATTTATCTTTTAGGTTAACTTTTTAGAACATCTAATCTCCGTAGATTTTTTTTTCTCTTTTAATCGGGGAGGGGATGAGAGTGAAACACATACTTTCAAACTGAAATAAAATGTAAAAGATTTAACCATTAAGATATGGATTCATTCTGTACCATATTAAACTTAATACTACCTTTTGAATAAATAATTTAAGAGTGGGTAGTCTCTCGAAGTTTATTTTACAAGATATTTTATTTTACTAATAACTTTTAAAACATCAATTTTATAACATACTGGGGTCCCCCTCATTTGTAATTTTTAAGGTATATTTCGTTCAAATTACAAATAATTTTCTTTAAATATTTTTTAAGCTACTAAAAACTTGTTTGGGTAGACTTTTCTAAGAAGATTTTTTTCCTAAATTATCCTTTTTGAAAGAATTTTTTAAACATATGTTTTTCTTTTTAAGACTTATGTTACGATATAATATTAATTTTCTTTTCTATAAACTGAAAATTGTAAATTTTTTAAAATGATTTTTTATTGCCTTTTTTCTAGGGATATAATAATAATAATAATAATATAATAATAATAATAATAATAATAATAATAATAATAATAATAATAAATCTTCAAATTCTCTTTAACTAGTTAGAACATCGATCCCATTTAAAAGAATAAAAAATAATAGTAGGTAGCGTCGAAACCCAATAAACATGAAATATAATGTGTGACGAGATCTGGTGTGAAAGGTGTGGCATATCACTATACTTGGGTATGGGAAAAAGATTGCAATATTATATTTATTTGCTAAACATGGAGAAATAGAGTTAAATAATTGAAATACTTACCTGATTTTCTCGACCTTTTGAAAAATTAGAAGAGCGAATTATGGATAAATCTTGTTGTGAGAAAATAGCAGGATTGTATTCCACAACACTTGATGTTGGAAACCACTTCTGAGTGATCCACCAATATGTTAGCGATGGTAAGTAATGAGCAACTCCAACAGCCCATTGGTCTTGTGCAGGTTGCTTGTAGTAAGCCTTTGTAAACAAGTTAGAAGGGAAAGCATTCCACCAGTAGTTGGTAACTGGGGTCAATAGTGTTGCTCCAGCAAGTCTGTGCAAGTGTGTAGCATTTATATATTCTTGTCATAAAGGAGCAAACACTTATATTCAAATAAATTGTATTAAATGTTGTAAATAATAATATGTGCTACAATTGATATAAATATTAAGTATAAGTATATCTATGTTATTAGAATTTGATCTAGCTAGGTGTATGAAAAGTTAAGCTTACATTTATCTAATCGTTGTAGAAATATAAATTTTTAGACTGGCTTTCTAAAAGGTTAATGAGATAGTAACAAAATATTTTGTTTACCTGTGAGGGATGTACTTGAGGACACCCCAAACAGCCTGCCCTCCCATGGAATATCCAAAAACATAAAACTTGGGTCCAAGTCCCAGCTTATCTGCAAGTTCTTCAACATCAAAAGCCAAACTTTTGGGTGTTCTGATCGGATCCGGATCACTCTCCCCATACCCTGGTCTATCAAAAGACACTATATATGCTCCCAGTTCCTCTAGAAGACCCTAGTGATCATTATCATCAATTATTGTTATTTAGGGAGGCTTTACAAAATCTAGAATCAATCCAAGTAAATTCAATTACTTGTCAAACTGGTCAAATCAAAAGCTTCTTAAGCCTTTGTTTGGGAACAAAACATTTTTATAAAATTTTGAGGATATTAAAATATGATTATTAAAAATACTAGTAATAAAAAAACTTAAGAATGTATTTTTAAACAAGAAATATATGTCTTTCTTAAAAATTAAAAGTTTAAGAATGCTTTATAAAATATTTACTAAGTAAATATTTTTTTTAAAAAAGTCTCAGGAGACGCCAATTCAAACACAAGTAAATTATCTCTGTATTGAGGCTGGTCTTGGTGGTTTGAATGGTTGTTGTTTGAAATGGGAGAACTTTACATGAAAAAACATAAGAAAAAGGGAAAAAAATTAATTCCAACCCTTTCTACTGTATGAAAAAAAAAAGCATCATATGAATTAAAGGAGAATACCGAAGGAAGATTCACTGTAATCACAGTATCATGTCTGGTAGAAGCAAAGCCGTGTAAGAAGACGATCTTGTTCTTGGCTAATTCTCTAGGAACACCATGTTCCTTGTATGCCAAATGCCTCCCATCTCTAAGCCTTATTCTTGGTGCTGTGGTGGGCGGACCACCCGGTGAACCGCATGTTCTTGGGGGAGGCGGCTGGATTGCCCTGTATGCCAACGCTATCAAGGCAACCAATAAGAAAATCAATGTTCTTTTTTGTTGCATTATTGTTTTGGGAACAAAAGGGATCACAAATGAGTGACTCTTGTATGCTCTAGTCAATGATCTTAAATAATAAGATATTTTGTTTTTGGTGACTCAACGATCTTAAATATTAGTTATTGTAATGAAAATTCACCTATGGAAATTAAAATAATATTTTCTTGTACCTTCTGTTCAAAAGTATACCAGTAGCGTCAGACACAATATACAAATCAATATTTTTTTTATTATGGAGTTTCAACATTGGTAGGTCATCAATACAGGGTAAGAAAAAAATGGTTGCAAGAACCGAACCGACATCAATCGGTCAAATAACGGGTTCAATGATTTAATTGAGATCGAATCATAATTAAACTGATTTATTTAAATATACAATAAAATTATTAAAAAATTAATATATAATTTCAGAAATCCAAATCAATAAGAATGGTAGAGATCCTCAAACTAAGAATCATACAATTCTAATACAAAACAAAATTCAATTCAGTTACAAATTTGTAAACCTGCTGAATATAAGAGATCCAAAGCATATCATCATATTAATTTTTGAAATTCTAATCAATTAATCAGGAACGTGATTCTGACTTCTGAATCCAAATTAAACTGAAAACACATTAGCAACAAAGACTAAATTGAATCCAATTCCAAACTAAGAATTCAAATTAAATTGAATTCATAATCACATCAGCATTCAACAAATCAAACAAATAATCCAATTCCAAACTCAGCTCTGAATCTTAAAAATTAATTAAAAAAAAAAGATGAACCCAAAATTAATTTAAGAGTAACTGAAGAACCCACGGCGTCCATATAGGGGGAGTCAGGGAAGAACGACAAGGTTAGAGGCGAGGAGCTTACCATGGACGATGTCGAAGAAGCAAGGAGCGGCATCACTCGCGACGGAGAACGAAGAGGCGAGCAGAGAGGTGATTTGGGCGGCGAGCCGGCGACAGAGACGAAGCAAATGGAACCGTGAAGTAGCAAGGAGAGGGCCGCGGGTGAGATGACCGACGCTGGTTGCGTCAACGACGGCGACAACGATCACTGAAGCATTGAAGATTGAAGAATACCTCAATAAAAATTTTGAAAATAAAACTCCACGAAGCACTGAAGCAAGCAGTGGCTAGTGAGGAAGGAGCCGAGGTGAGCAGAGGCCGGAGAGCGCAGAGGCGAGCCGACAAGATGATCGACGTGTGACAGTGAGGTGGGCGACGCGAGCGGCGGCGATGTCTCCGAACAGAGATTCCACGCCGAGGCGAAGAGGGCGACTGGCAGATGGTGGTGGGGGCTGCTCTAGTCTCTGATTGGGTCCGTTTAGGTTTGGTTTGTGAATTCACTGGAGATGAGAGGGTTTTTTGTTTTTTATTGCAAAAAGCCGGAAATTTTTAAAAAACCGGCAGGTTCTATCGGTTTATTACCGGTTCGACCTTTCTTTTACCGGTTTTTTCAGGTGGTTTTCTGCTTCAACCAAACCAACCAAAAACCGGTTCAAGGTTAATTCGTCCGGTTCGGTTCGATTTTCAGAAAAAAGTAAATACTATAATAGATATATAAATAGATAGATATTGTTTTATCATTCCCATTTCCCAATTCCCGTTATCCCACAAGGTAAAAATAAAATAAAATGAGTTTTTATTCTTTTGTTTTGGGCCTTCGAAAGATTAGTGATTTAGTGCGTAAAGCAAGTAGTGGTTATTCCGGCTTGTGATGGAGGCCATAGCCCAAAAGCAAGTGTAAAGAGGGCACGGGCTCCACGCACACTCTCCCTATAAATTCCGAACTAGTGTGGTTGTTCCCCATTGCTGTGAAAAGAAGAGATCGGAAGCCCTGGTTCGTTCCATCTTTTTAATCAAAGGAATCACAGTTGAGGGCCAAGACAACCTCGTACTCTCTCTCTCTCTCTCTCTACTGTGTTCCTTTGGTTAACCAGATGTACTGAATCATCATCATCTTTATTCATCGGCTTTTCGGAACCCTAACATGAAGAATTGAAGGTTATGTTCCAATCATTCTTATTATATGCTCGAAGTATGCATTTGAGAACATTTAGAAATTGATTGTGAATTAGGTTTTAGAGGAAAGAAAATATTTTTGATGTTAAATTTTAAATTTTTTACACTGCTAATCTTTCCTTTGGTTTTGATCCCTAAAAAATGTCAGCTCGAAAACAACCGAATCGAGGAGTAAGATTGTGGTCCTCGGATAAAACAGAGGTTGTTGGCCGAAGAGATCGAGTTTGAGGATGTGGCGCCAGTGGCGGACAGGGTTAGTGGTGGAACTGGAATCTGACGAACAGGGTTTTGGACTTTTGGTTTTAGGAACTACCAGATTTTAGATGGATCACCGGTGGTCCAGAACCAGACAGGACCATAATATACAACGTGTACATTATAATACTATTTCCTTTCATTATCAAATATCAAGTACCAAGGTCATTTGGTAAATGTTATCAATTGCATGTTTAATAGGATTTGAATTTAATTTTGATGTAAAATGTTTTTGATATACTGGTAAAACCTAATTCAAAAGCAATTAATTGGCTTTATGCGTTATAGTTTAGGAAGGTCATCAAGTGTACCGGGAACATCGGTATTCTAGTTATTTTAACCGTTAATCTGAATTATAAAAAATATATATAATATATATTAATTAAAATCAACGGTTAAAACAACTGAAACACCGATGTTCCTAGGTACACCTGATAACTTTCCTATAGTTTAATACTGTATTACCATTCAATGAAAATGATTGACAAAAGTGTAATTCACCTTAGCTATAAAGGTAGGACATTTTATCTTTTATAATATACACACTGAATATATAATACCCACTTAAGCATTTGAATACTTTTTGTAGGTACACTTTTACATTCATTATTTAATACTTTTACATTCATTATTTAATAACTCAAGTACTCTTAATCTCATCTTATTTAACATATTCTAATATTATTTAATTTTTATATCCATTAAATTAAGGGTTAAGTACGATTTTGGTTTCTAACATAGAGACTTCAGTTTTTTTTCGCTACACAATGGTCTCAAAAATTTTAGTTTATTTTAAAATCGTTATTTTTACCAAATTTTACATTTTTATTCTAAAAATATTTCTAACTAAAAAAAAAAAAACAAAACATTGAATAATGGGAAAAGGGGAAGAGAAGAGAGGATAGAAGAAGGAAGGAAAGGGAAGGGAAGGGAAGAGAAGGTGGGGAAGGAAAGGGGAAGGGCCGCTGTTGTTGCTCTTCTCCCCTTCGCGCTAACCCCAGAGCCGCTGCGACCTTCTCCCCTCCTTCTCTTCTTCCTTGTCTCGGACCTTCTCGAACCAGAGCTCATTCCGACGAGGAGCTATCATAACACTTCAGTTGTCCACTAGCGGTAAGGCATCTACGGCCTTTGGTGGCGAGGAATCTAAAGTAGGCAGTTGGTCCGAGACTGATGCGACGTTGGCGGCAAGGGAGGCGGAACAGGCAGACGATGGCGGCGACGGCAATTGCAGAGTCTCGACGGTGGATTTGGACTGTGCGCCGCGGACAACTTGATCCCATAGAGAACCCGTTCCACGCTTTTGATTCCATTGAAGAAGAAGACAATGTTGTTTCACTTCTATTTCTTCTGTTTTTGTTTCTGATTTCATTGAAGAAGAAGAAGAATAATGTTTTCTGTTTTTTTTTTTCATAATTCAAGTTATCATTTTGCTTTCAATTTCTGTTTTCGGTTTGATTATGGATTAGTTTAGCCGAATGTCAATTTTCTGTGAGTGGATTTTAGGAAATGGTTATTGCTGTTGATTTGATTCTGTTTATGGTTTGATTCTGGATTGCTTCTGCTTCTAATTCTGCTTTTGTTGTTGCTCTGAAGGACGATTTTGAAACTAAGTTAAGCCTTCGAGACCATTTTGTAGCGAAAAAAAGGCTAGGAACGAAATAAATTTTCGATCTTTACGTTAGGGACCAAAACCGTACTTAACCCTTAAATTAACACAACAAATCCTAATCACACACTTTATTAAACAAATTTAACCACTGATTTAACCTAAACCTTAACCAAATGCTAAAGTCATAAATTTAATATGTAAAAAATAAAATCATACCAACAATAAATCCGATGATAGTGGTTGGAGGGTCTCTCTAATGTGGTGGTGATAGAGGCGGCAGTGACAGCGACAACCACGGCAAAGGATGCAGCGGGAATAGCAGCAGCAACAGCAGAACGACGACGACATGCGCGGTGGCTTCGGTGGGTACTCTAGGTGGCGGCAACGTTGACAACGAGGTCCCGACAAGCTCCCGGCATGGCGATGGTGACAGTTCGACGACGAGGGAGAGAGAAGACGAGAGAGAGAGAGAGAGAGAGAGAGAGAGAGAGAGAGAGAGAGAGAGAGAGAGAGAGAGAGAGTTCGGACAAATGAGGGAAAAGGGTTCCGCGTGTGAATTTTAACCCAATTTTATCGTTGGATTTTTCAGACAGTAAATGACCAAAATGACGCATAAAATCATTATACCGGCAGAATATACCGATGGTAAATCCGACAGTAATATTGGTACCGTTGAGTTATATTTTTGCGCCAATAATTACCATCGACTTTAGCGATAGAAAATTTCTTTCGACAATAATCTTTTATGGTGACGAATTTTTCCTCTTTTTTGTTAGAAAATTCGACAATAAATCTGTCAGTACAAATCAAAACTAAACCTAATAATAACTCGACGGTATTCAATATTTTTTTTGTAATGTATGAGAGCATAAAAAGTATTATAAAATATTTTATCAAACCAGAAATGTCAAAATTATTGGGCAATGTTTGGTTACTAGCGTCTTCCCATTAGTGCAATGACAAAATTATTAGGTAGGTTAGTGTTCTTCAAGACACAAATATAGAAAGAGTTACACATATAAAGATGTACACATTGTTTACTATATTTGATGATGATATACATGATATACTAAATTAAAACAAATGTCAATTTTATTCTTTCATTACTTCACTACTACCACTAGTATTATTGCTTTTCACTACACTACTACTAATTTCTCAACCCAAATTAGTGAAATTACTACCATCAACGATTCTAATTTAATAATTAATTTAACAATTATTAAAAAAAAATTGGTGACATGAAGAGAAAAAGAGACAGGCAAAGACAAAAATAGAGACAGTGGTAGGAGCACGAAAGGTGGAGCATAACAAGAGGGGGGTTAAGAGACATTAGGGTTAGAGTAAAACTTGATTTGCTAAAATTTTATAAAGAGATGTTTGTGAAACTATTTATTTTGTGTTTAGTAAATAAAAAAAAGTATATACTTGTGTTTGTAATTTTTGAAAGATAAGAATGTTTTTGAAAACGTTTAAGATAGAATTTTTTAAAAATAACTTGTATTCATCAAAATTAAAAAGTCTAATATAATTTCATGCATTAATTAATTTTTAAATTTAAGTTTTATATTTATGTTTATTATAATATAAAGACTATTTTATTAACTACAATTGTTGTTGTTTATATTTTTTAAAAATTATTTTTTTATTTAATTTACCAAATATAGATACTACAATTTTTAAAAAGTTATTTTTTAAAAGCTAATTTTTATAAGTTATTTTTGAAAAATAAAAATTTTATCAAACTAAACATAAATAACAAACTAAAAGTTTTAAAAATAATAAGAAAAAAATAAAAAAATTAGTGTCTCAAAAATTGTATTTTAATATTGCAATTTTAAAGAAATAAACTAAAAATATGTATTATGTGTATTGATGTACTTTTATATTCATCAAACTTTTGTGTCTCAACAAAATGGACATCTATCATAAATCATAATATTTCTGGAGGACACAAAAAGTAACCAAACAGTATCTTGTTAAGAGACTTATTCAAGACAAAAAAAAAAAAGAGAGAGAGAGAGAGGGAGACTTATTTAGTATGCTTAACTTAATCACATTTAAAGGACTAAATTAAATTAATGGAATGACCAAATTAAAGCTTTATCAATCAGACCTGTTTTGAGCAGTCTATGGGTTTGAGTTAATGTTTTTTGTCCCTTTAAAAAATCCGAACAAGTATGGGTGTAAAAAATTCTTTGTGACGGACACAAACAATAAGGTTACATTTAAAAAGAAGATTGAGAGACAAAAAATAAAAATTTTTATTATATTGAGTGTAAACTGTATATAATTAAATTATATTTTAATATTTTGTTTGATTTAAAATAAATATAAAAACTGAAATAAATAAAATTACTTAAATATTTTCGTTAATTAAAAAAATCCTAATCTTGTTAATTTTTTTTTAAAACAAAAACAAAAACTCTCTTTTTCATCATCAAAATTCACCTCATTTTTTTTATAAAACAAAAAAAATCTATCTTATTTTTACTCAACACATATACCAAAAAAAAAAAGAAAAATAAAAAGAAGAAAGAAGAGTAAAGTGACAATTAAGTCCCTGAAAATTTTGCGTTCGGACAATTTAGAGCCTAAAAAAAGGTAACAAATAGATCCCCCAAAAAATGAAACGTGAACACGTTACATCATTCTGTTAGTAAAACTAACGTCGCCTCTAACGTGGACTGTTAAAGTTTTGAGGTGTCTGTTAAATACCACATTGAAATTACTATAGATGATGAGGACAAATTGATCCTTCTATATTGTTTGAATTTAAAATGTCCGAAATCCTAATTTTTTAGAATCCCCAATTATTCATTCTGAAACAAAACCATAGCACAACGTATAATGACTACCACCGAAAGCTCTAGAAGCACGAGGCGCCAAAGGGAAAGAAATGAAGGCAGCGGTGGAAATTGTAGGGGTGACTCAACACATGGAAGAGGTTTCAGTAATAAAATCACGCCCAAGTGTAACTGTCAGCTATATACAACAATATACAAATCTGAAACAGTAGAGAATCCAGATAGATTGTTCTTAGGATGCCCAAACTATAAGATAAGTGTTTAATTCAAATTGTTTTTATTATTTGAGTTTTGAGTATTCCATTAGATTGAAATTCATAGCTGTCATTCAAGGTATATTTTTTTGTTCTATTTATAGTACAAGTTGTCATACTACAAGTTCTTTAGATGGTTAGATGATGTTGCTGGAGATATGGAGGTTCAAAGTTCTAAGTAGAGGAGAATAGATTAATTGATTTGGATGAGAGAATTCTGAGATTGAAAATGAATTGTAGAAATAAAGAAATTCCAACCAAAATTAATGGTAGTAGATTTAGCAATGTTATGTATTTTATGGCTGATTTTTTAATTGCAATTATTGTGAATGTGTATGGCAAGAATTTTGGGTGAATCAAATTAGATAGTTGCAGTATGAATGTAGTAGTATTTATAATTATATTATTATGAATGCGATCATGAATAACTATTTTTGAATCATTGTATGATCTATGATGGATGTTGGTGTTAATGAATTTGATGTTCACATTGATGAAATGAAAGAATCAAATAACTATAACAGGCATAAAAGCATTGTTATATTATCTAAGCTTCCAAAAGATTATTTTTAATTGCAGGGGTTCATCCAAAAAGAGATTGAACACTTGTTTGTGTTACTAAATCAAAAAAAAAAAAACTTACATAGCAACATTATCATAATTGTACAATATACTGTGCTTAATTCAAAACCGGAATTAAGTCTAAAAAAAGTATATCCAAAATACTAGTCGATTATATCCAAATTACTAATCCATCATATCCAAAATACTATAGTTTCATTTATTGAAAACTTCAACTAAGGCTTAAATCTAAGGGTAGGAATAAAGTGAAATATTCTTGCAGCTAAAATTTCTGCAGAAATACCATCAGTTGAGCTTGTTGGTTGTTGTGGTGGAGGTTGTTTAGGCTTTATAATAGATTATTTTTTTCTGAATAAGGCTGGCTAGAGGATTTTGACTGGACTTGAGTTGGATTTTTTTCTTAGGTAGTTGTTGTTGAAGGGGGCTTATTATGGCCTTGAGATTGGGCTGAAAGCCTGATTTGGTTCTAGACTAGAGCAAGAGGCCTATATTGGGCTTGGGCTTGTTTAGGAAGCCTGAACTGGAATTGGACTTGACCAGGAGGCCTAAACCCTGTGGACCTTCTTATCCTCCTTTTTCTTTCTTTTACAGCATCTTTCAATTGGCCTTGCAATGTTCACAAAAAAAAATTCAACATGATCCATATTCATTTGATATTAAACAAACAAATATAGTAGACATAATATCCTCCACAAAGAACTTACAGTTGCATAGTTATAATAATGTCAGATCTAGTTGTTATAGTTCTATGTTGAACAACATCATCAGAATTATTTGCAATATTTGTATTAGTGGCAGCTCCATTAGTCACAGACCTAGTTGGTTCCACATTTTGAGTAGTGACAGTAGGGTTAGCATTTTCTGCTTAGATTGAATTTGATTAAATAGATATGAATAAAACAATTGCTCCAATATCAGACTAAACATCTAAATAATTGATTAACCATTTTAATAGTATGACCATTAAACCCCTTACAAGTTAGTGATATGACATTTAAATTCCTAATGAAAATGCTAACAAACAACTAAATCCTTAATAAAAATGCCTACCTATGGCTGTGGGTTAGGTTCAGCAATGGATTCTTGATTTTTTGGTTGGGGAGCATTGTGAGATAGCGGTACTTTTTCATGTGTATTATTCTTTGACGAGGATCTAGTTTTTTTTTCTTTCTTAGTTACTGGATCCCTTTTGCATGTTTTGAAGTAATGGCCAGATTTACCACACTTGGTGTAAGTCACTGTGCAGCTTCTCTTAAATTTATTTGCATTTAGCAGTGGCTCAACAGGATCTTTTCTTCTTACATGTAGCTTTGGACGTCCAATGGGTCTCTTAGGCTTGGGTGAAATAATTCTTGATCCTTCTGCCCTCTTCCAATATTACTCACTTGGAACTGGTTGAACACAATATTAGTATGTAGCGTTAAATGAGGTCATTTCAACGATGGATGTCATAGTCTTTAGGTCGCTCATTTTTTCAGGCTATAGCAAATATAGCATGCACACATGGTATTCTTGACACATACAAGTAAACAACAACAACAACAAACAAAATCAGAAGATCCAGCTAACAAACTATGTCTATATCTAATCCAAAAAGTTCTATAATTAGGAAGTTTTGACATGACCTGTGAATTGCCATACACCTTCCTCCCATCACACTAAACTTCATATTTGACTCGATCATCATCACCAATGCATTGTGGCTGCCACTTATCACTAGCTTTCTTTAGCATCTCCATCTTTATTTATTGAACTGGTGCAATCTTTTTTTTATACCCACCCAAAAGTCTCCTGTGATTTGCCATCCTTCTCATAATATAATGTAACACCCTACCAAGCTAAGCTTTACGCATAAGCCGTAAAACAGAGGTGGTGTGGTATTACGACCTCTAAAATAAAATAAGTACATATAATAGCAGAAGAATTATAATATGCTAGAAGCCGTGAAGAAAAGAGGAAACAAAATCGCAAAATAAAAGCGCAACGCTCAAGGAACGGGTTAACCTGCGTGCTAAGAAAACCATAACTATTAAACATATGATAACAGAAGTAGGAATAGAGTGCCAAAGATACAAAATAACAAGCTCCTAACTCAGCCTGCGAAGTCAAGACTGGCCGGAGAATATTTACATATATATACATACATATCCAAAACCCAAAAGTATATATACACAATCCTGCCTCTCCATAAACCTCTAGGAGGATCAAAAGAACAAGTTATGCGGAAAGAAAACCAAGTACATATATACACATCATAGCATTCAAGGGTCCAGACGCCTAACGAGATGCCTCTCGACCTGCATCTGAAAAATAACAACATAGAATGGTATGAGAACCCGAGGTTCTCAGTATGGTAAAGGTGCCACACACATAATATATAAGGTCCTGGGAATGCCAGAGGCAATCCTAGAACGCTGACACTCAGATTGTAGAGCTTAAAGTATTAAACAGAAACCATAAAAGGTAGTTTACTAAGGATATTTAAACCTAACTTAACTTAACCTTAAATCTAAATCCCATTCTACCATTCCTCCATACCTCCGACTCCATCATGCATTTTCACAGACAACTAAACAGACAAAGGCAAGCACAAGAAGGTTACAAGTACTGCAGATAACAAATATACATTTAACATGGCAAGTACATTTAGGCACACCCAGTTAATACACAAGCAAGTAATTCAAGTAATATGCATATGATGCATGCCTGTCCTATGGCTGATGAGGCTCATCTGTCAGTTATCCAGCCAACCCGACAAGTCTGAATTGTCCTTAGACTGTCCCCCGACGTGCATCCCCAAGAGTCTATGCATAGATTTTTTCTCAAATAATCAATATTGCTCAATGGGGGTAATATTCCCAGGAATTTATATAATGCCCGGTCACACTTACGTTGTAGGGTCAACAGAGTATCGAGTTTTCTACCTGGTACACGTGGTGGCAAGCCACGGCACTTTATCCAGGGAATCTCGTATCTCAGATCATTCAAATTCATAAGCCATATAAATAATTCAATTATAATTCATCAACATCCACATCATTCTCAATTGCATCTCATTCATCATCATACATTAAACATAATCAATCCTTATCCTTCATTATCACACCTCTCATTCCGTCCATCAATAGCTCCAATTCAAAACATAATTTATTCTTTTCTAAACAAATCAAACTTAAAACATGCTCATTTTCCTAATAACTCTAAATCAAATCATATAACCCTTGAATCTAAATCTTTTTAAATAATCATATAAACTACATCTCTAATTTTTATAAAATTTCGGCAGCATCTCCTCTAAAACTCGGACTTTGCCACCCTTTTCGGGTCCAAACCTGCTTTCTTTTCAATTCAACATACCCTTCCTCATCATCATATCAGTCACCACAATAAATCTACCTCAGATCAACAATTATACTCATACAATATTCAAATCCAACAACCAAAATTTAACTAAGGATCATAGTTCACAAATCCTAGACTTCTAACACAAAATGCCTCAAATCAATAATTCACCAAATTATTAGTTAATCAACAAGTACCTAACCAACCATGTTCATCAACAATAACATTCAACCATAATTCTCTCCAAATTAACATAATAACATTCACCATCCAAAATTAATAACTAATTATTCAATAAACTTCAACCAAATATATTCATCGACAAATTACTAAACATTAAACATACACCTGCATTCTAACTTATCCTATGGTCATCTAGCCTAAGTTTTCACAGAACATTATATATTAAATGCAAGAAACCTAAACCATACCTTGGCCGATTTCCACGTAACGACCAAAGCAAATTATTTAAAACCAAGGCAACCCCTCAAAATTCAACTAATCAGCTTCCTCCAAATTCCAATATTCACAATTTCAAGCTCCAATTATTTATTCACAACCTAATACACATTTATAACACATATATATCCAATTTAATACTCAAAGCTCAAATTTAATGAAATTAAAATAAAATTATCGTATCCTCACCTTACCCAAGCTTCACATAAGCAAGAGTAAACATTTTTCTCAAGCTAATTGGATCCTAAAACATCAGAAATCAAAGAAATTCAACATTCCCACTTAAAATTCGAAAATTGGGGGAAATGAAGGCTGAGTGTAAAATAATGAGTTACCTATGAAATTGTTCCGGTAGAAATGTAAAGCTCGACGCGGTGAATGCGTGGCCGCAAACGGTGCGGCGATTGGAGCTCGGACAGAGAAGTTACGGGGATCGGAAGTTAACGTAACAATTTTGACGTTCTTCCTTTCTTCTCCCTGATGCTCTTCGACGCTGCCAAAAATGGGGAGAAGAAGAACGTGGGTTCACTTAAAGGGCTGGTCCGGTTGGGCCCACGGCCCGGTTTGGGCCCGGTTCAACCGGTTCGGCCCGTTCGGTCCAATCTTAGACCGATATCTTCGAAATTGGTGTCAAAATTCTCGTTTCGATGAGCTCTATCCTAATTTAATATAATATTCACATTTCTAATCTTCCTTATTAAAAATTAATTTATTGACTAATTATCTACTAATTTAACCGGGGTTTACATCCTACCCACCTAATAAAGAATTTTGCCCTCAAAATTCAAATCTAGTTACCTGAAAAGAGATGTGGATAGTCCTTTCGCATATCTAATTCGAGCTCCCAGGTATGTTCCTCGATACCAGCTCGACTCCAAGCCACTTTTACCAATGATACTTCCTTTTCGCGTAATCGTTTAATATTAGTATCATCAATTCTCACTGGAATCACTGGAAGTGTTAGATCTTCTCTCACTTGGATTGGTTCTGGTTCTAGAATATGACTTGCGTCAGGAGTGTACTTCCTAAGCTGAGACACATGAAACACATCGTGCAAATTCAAAAGATATGGCGGTAAGGCAATTCTATAAGCCACTGGCCCAATCCTCTTCAGAATCTCAAACGGTCCAATATAACGGGGATTTAGTTTCTTAGTCTTAATAGCTCTTCCCACTCCAGTGGTTGGTGTAACTTTCAAAAAGACATGTTCTCCTTCTTCGAATTCCAAAGGCTTTCGCCTCTGATCAGCATAGCTCTTCTGACGGCTTTGGGCTATAAGCATTCGACTACGAATTTTCTTTATCTGCTCAGTCGTTTCAGCTATCATCTCAGGCCCTAACAAACTCCTTTCTCCAGTTTCATACCAACACAATGGAGATTGACATTTTCTGCCATACAGAGCCTCATATGGAGCCATTCCAATGCTCGCATGATAGCTATTATTATAAGCAAATTCTATTAATGGCATATACCGATCCCAGCTTGCTGGCTGGTCCAAAACACAAACCCTTAGCATATCCTCCAAAGTCTGAATAGTTCTCTCTGACTGACCATCTGTCTGAGGGTGATACGCAGTACTCAAACTTAGCTGAGTCCCAAATGCACGCTGAAAAGCTCCCCAGAATCTTGATGTAAAACGAGGATCCCTATCAGATATAATGGTAGAAGGCACGCCATGCAACCTGACAATCTCTTTAATATACATTCGTGCTAATTCCTCCATTGTGCAACTTATTCAGATAGGAAGAAAATGAGCTGATTTCGTCAATCGGTCCACAACCACCCAAATAGCGTCACAACCAGACCAGGTTCTAGGCAAACCTATCACAAAATCCATTGCGATACTCTCCCATTTCCATTGTGGAATCTCTAAAGGCTGAAGGGTTCCTGATGGTCTCTGATGCTCAATTTTAACCTTCTGACACGTTAAACATTTAGATACATGCAATGCCACATCATTTTTCATCCCTGGCCACCAGAACATCGCTTTCAGATCCTGATACATTTTAGTACTCCCTGGTGAATTGAGAATCCACTCTTATGAGCTTCCTTCAAAATACTCTGTCGCAGGTCTCCGATATCTAGTACAATAATCCGGTTCTTGAACCTCCATAAACCATCCAGACCTTCTGACACTCTCCACTGTTTTCCCTGTTCAACTGCTGGTAATACCTTACGTAACGCTTCACCGTCTCGATGGGCCTTCATAAGTTCTGATTTAAAATCACTTGAAATCTGCAACTGACTCAAACACAAAATTCCAGATTCTTCTCTAATTTCCAAATTCAAACCTTGAAATGCCCTTAGTAATTCTTCCTCCTGTAGCATCATCCAAGCTGCATATAAAGATTTTCGACTCAAAGCGTCCGCCACAACGTTCGCTTTTCCTGGATGATAATTCAATTCAAAATCATAATCTTTCAGAAGCTCCATCCACCTCCTCTGACGCATATTTAACTCTTTCTGCTCAAAAAGATACTTCAAACTCTTATGGTCTGAGAAAACATGAAACTTAACGCCATAGAGGTAGTGCCTCCAGATCTTTAAAGCAAACACAACAGCAGCAAGTTCTAAATCATGTGTCGGATAGTTCATTTCATGCGGCCTTAACTGCCGTGAGGCGTACGCCACAACATTCTGGTGCTGCATCAGAACGCACCCTAAACCCTTCAGAGATGCATCACAATACACTTCAAACGGTTCACTTGGTTCAGGTAATATCAATACAGGTGCAGTAGTCAACTTGTGCTTCAATGCTTGGAAGCTCTCTTCACATTCTGGAGTCCAGACAAAAGGCGTATCCTTCCTAGTCAATTTAGTTAAAGGTAAGGCGAGCTGTGAAAATCCCTTAATGAATCTCCGATAATACCCCGCCAAACCTAGGAAACTTCTTATCTCTGTCACTGAAGTTGGTCGCTCCCAATTCATCACTGCTTCCACCTTAGCAGGATCCACAGCTATTCCCTGCTTACTCACCACGTGGCCGAGAAACTTCACTTCACTCTTCCAGAACTCGCATTTAGATAACTTAGCGTACAACTTCCTGTCTCTCAGAATTTGCAGCACAGTTCGCAAGTGTTCAGCATGTTCCTCTTCAGACTTAGAATAAACAAGAATGTCATCAATAAAGACAATAACAAACTTGTCCAGATATGATCGGAAAATCCTGTTCATATAATCCATAAATATTGCAGGGGCATTAGTTAATCCGAAAGACATCACTGTATACTCATAATGACCATAACGGATTCTGAAAGCGGTTTTCGGAATATCCTCGTCTCTAACCCTTATCTGATGATAACCGGATCGCAGATCAATCTTAGAAAACACACCGGCACCCTGTAACTGATCCATTAGATCATCGATTCTAGGCAACGGATATTTATTCTTCACAGTGATTTTATTTAATTGCCGATAGTCGACACACAGCCGCATACTCCCATCCTTCTTCTTTACCAGTAACACTGGCGCTCCCCACGGAGAAACACTTGGTCGGATAAAATGCTTACCCAACAAATCTTCTAGCTGAGCTTTCAATTCAGTCATTTCTAAAGGTGACATCCTATAAGGAGTAATCGAAATTGGACCGGCTCCAGGCACCAACTCGATTGCAAATTCAACCTCTCGGTTAGGTGGGAATTCATTAATATCATCCGGAAACACATCTGGAAATTCACATACAACCGGAATCTACTCTAAACTCTGATCATCACCTGATACTCCCGCAGTTAATAACATAATACCCTGACATTTAGTTCCAGAACAGTTTACTATCATAGAATTCAAATAGTAACTATTCACCACAACCGGTGCTTCTGACCCTTCCGGCATAAACTGTACTGACTTCTCAGAACAATCAAGCAAAACATGATTCTTGGATAACCAATCCAATCCCAAAATGAGATCAAGACTAGTCATAGGCAAACAAATCAAATCATGCACAAATTCACGCTGTTGTACTCGAAAGGAAACTTGTGGACATCCTATCCTAGTCACTATAGCTTCATGAGTAGCAGTATATACTTTCAAATCATAACTTAAAACCACCATTCTCAATCCTAATTCATGGGCCTTTTCAAATGCAATAAATGAATGAGACGCTCCTGAATCAAATAAAGCATTTAAGATTTTACCAGCCATTTCACAATTACCTCTAATAAGTATCTCAGATCCCTCAGCACCTATGGTAGAAGTGGTGTATACTCTCCCTGGCTGCTGCACCCTACCAGTCTCATACTTCTTCTTCTCTGGGAAATTACTGGCTATATGCCCGGGCTGTCCACAGGAATAGCATACTCCAAGTCCTAATCTGCACGAAACTCCAGGATGATACTTTCCACACTTCTGACAATTCAGATCCTGCTGTGGCTGCTTCCCAAACCTTCTTCCTTGACTAGAATTAGTATTCGGCCTTCTGTAATTACCTTGTCCCTGAGTCTGCTGTGGAACAAAACCTCCACGCTTAAAATTTCTACCTCTCGGAGCAAAGTTCCACCCAGAAGGTCTCTGAAAAGGCACCCTCAAACTTTCTTTCTCTGCTGCCGCCTTCTTCACACAGTCCTCAGCCACCCTACTCTTATTCACCAATTTAGAAAATACCCTGATCTCCATTGGGGCAACAAAGCTCAAAATATCACTCCGAAGACCTCCTTCATACTTAATACATTTCCATTCAGCAAAATCTTCAAGAGCACCTTGACAGATACGAGAAAAGCGACATAACTCCTCAAACTTACTAGTATACTCAGCAACAGTCATCTGTCCCTATTTTAACTGCATTAATTCAAGTTCCTTGGCATTTCTGGCTGAATTAGGAAAGTACTTCTTATAGAACTCTGTCCGGAAAACCTCCCAAGGAATCGCAGCACCATCAGGCTGCAGGATACGTCGGGTTCCTTGCCACCAATACTGAACTTCACCTTGCAACTGATAAGTTCCAAATTCAACCCATTGCTCCTCAAGAACCTGCTGTGCCTGTAACGCCCTATCCATAGCCTGAATCCAATTATCTGCATCAGTGGGATTTGAGGTTCCCCTAAAAGTCAGAGGGTGAACTTTCAGAAATGTTGCAAGTGTCATTGGACCGCCCTCATCATTATTGTTCCCATGATTACCCTGATTTATCTGATTACCCAGTGTCTTGGCTGTCGCCTGCATAGCTGCAGCCATATTTTCCAGGGCAGCCATAAAGTCTACTGGATCAGTCCCTATAGAGGCAGGAGTAACGCTGCCTGTCCTACCTCTACCTCGCCCGCGACCGCGTCCGCGAGTCGACATCTGGTCCCTATACACACCAAACAAGTGATATTAAGTTGATCAGTCTCAATATCGCAGGTCTAATGCTTTAAGTTCCAAATGCATGCTCACAAACGTTTATGCCATATATATCAATCAGATATTCTAATAGCACATAAACACATATACAGAGAATGCACAGAAGTACAATCAGTCCGTCTTTCAGGCTCTATAGGAACGAACTGCTCTGATACCATAATGTAACACCCTACCATGCTAAACTTTACGCTTAAGCCGTAAAACAGAGGTGGTGTGGTATTACGACCTCTAAAATAAAATAAGTACATATAATAGCAGAAGAATTATAATATGCTAGGAGCCGTGAAGAAAAGAGGAAACAAAATCACAAAATAAAAGCGCAACGCTCAAGGAACGGGTTAACCTGCGTGCTAAGGAAACCATAACTATTAAACATATGATAACAGAAGTAGGAATAGAGTGCCAAAGATACAAAATAACAAGCTCCTAACTCAGCCTGCGAAGTCAAGACTGGCCGGAGAATATTTACATATATATACATACATATCCAAAACCCAAAAGTACATATACACAATCCTGCCTCTCCATAAACCTCTAGGAGGATCAAAAGAACAAGTTATGCGGAGAAAAAACCAAGTACATATATACACATCATAGCATTCAAGGGTCCAGACGCCTAACGAGATGCCTCTCGACCTGCATCTGAAAAATAACAACATAGAATGGTATGAGAACCGGAGGTTCTCAGTATGGTAAAGGTGCCACACACATAATATATAAGGTCCTGGGAATGCCAGAGGCAATCCTAGAACGCCGACACTCAGATTGTAGAGCTTAAAGTATTAAACAGAAACCATAAAAGGTAGTTTACTAAGGATATTTAAACCTAACTTAACTTAACCTTAAATCTAAATCCCATTCTGCCATTCCTCCATACCTCCGACTCCATCATGCATTTTCACAGACAACTAAACAGACAAAGGCAAGCACAAGAAGATTATAAGTACTGCAGATAACAAATATACATTTAACATGGAAAGTACATTTAGGCACACCCAGTTAATACACAAGCAAGTAATTCAAGTAATATGCATATGATGCATGCCTGTCCTATGGCTGATGAGGCTCATCTGTCAGTTATCCAGCCAACCCGACAAGTCTGAATTGTCCTTAGACTGTCCCCCGACGTGCATCCCCAAGAGTCTATGCATAGATTTTTTCTCAAATAATCAATATTGCTCAATGGGGGTAACATTCCCGGGAATTTATATAGTGCCCGGTGGTGGACGAAATTGTGATCCATATTCTTTGTATTTGTATGAAATCATTATTATGGCACCAGTTGAATTCACAACTCCGTTCAACTAACCAGCAAGTATACTGGGTCGTCCAAGTAATAAACCTTACGCGAGTAAGGGTCGATCCCACAGAGATTGTTGGTATGAAGCAAGCTATGGTCACCTTGTAAATCTCAGTTAGGCAGATTAAATTGATTTATGATTTCGAAAATTAATAATAAAAAGAAAATAAGAGGGATAGAAATACTTATGTAAATCAATAGTGGGAAATTCAGATAGGTGTATGGAGATGCTGTGTTCCTCTTGAAACTCTACTTCACTACTCGCTCTTTCTTCAATCCTTATTACTCCTTTCCATGGCAAGCTGTATGTAGAGCATCACTATCATCAATGGCTACTTTTAATCCTCTCGGGAAAATGGTCCTATGCGCTGTCACTGCACGGCTAATCGTCTGGAGGCATCACCCTTGGTTGATAGCTACATCCCATCCTCTCAGTGAAAATGGTCCAAATGCTCTGTCACAGCACGGCTAATCATCTGTCGGTTCTCAATCAGGTTGGAATAGAATCCATTGATTCTTTTGCGTTTGTCACTAAAGCCCAGCCTTCAGGAGTTTGAAGCTCGTCACAGTCATTCAATACCGGAATCCTACTCGGAATACCACAGACAAGGTTAGACTTTCCGGATTCCCAGGATCCTACTTGGAATACCACAGACAAGGTTAGACTTTCCGGATCCTCATGAATGCCGCCATCTATCTAGCTTATACCACGAAGATTCTGTTGGGGAATCTAAGAGATATGCGTCCGGCCTAAGGTAGAACGGAAGTGGTTGTCAATCACGCGCGTTCATAAGTGAGAATGATGATGAGTGTCACGGATCATCACATTCATCAAAGTGTTGTGCAACGTATATCTTGGAATAAGAATAAGAGAGAATTGAATAAAAAGTAATAGTAATTGTATTGAAACTTGAGGTACAGCAGAGCTCCACACCCTTAATCTATGGTGTGCAGAAACTCCACCGTTGAAAATACATAAGTAAAAGGTTCAGGCATGGCCGAATGGCCAGCCCCCTGAGTGATCAAGAGATCGAATAATCAAAGGCTAAACAGTCAAGAGATTAAACTGTCAAAAGATGTCTAATACAATAGTAAGTAATAAACTAACTCCTAGGGTTTACATGAGTAAGTAATTGATGCATAAATCCACTTCCGGGGCCCACTTGGTGTATGCTTGGGCTGAGCTTGATCAATCCACGAGCTGAGACTTCTCTTGGAGTTGAACTCCGAGTTATGACGTGTTTTGGGCGTTCAACTCCGGATCATGACGTTTTTCTGGCGTTTAACTCCAGACAGCAGCATGAACTTGGCGTTCAACGCCAAGTTACATCGTCAATTTCCGAATAAAGTATGGACTATTATATATTGCTGGAAAGCTCTGAATGTCTACTTTCCAACGCCGTTGAGAGCGCGCCATTTGGAGTTCTGTAGCTCCAGAAAATCCATTTCGAGTGCAGGGAGGTCAGATTCCAACAGCATCAGCAGTCCTTTTGTCAGCCTTTTTTCAGAGTTTTGCTCAAGTCCCTCAATTTCAGTCAGAAATTACCTGAAATCACAGAAAAACACACAAACTCATAGTAAAGTCCAGAAATGTGAATTTAACATAAAAACTAATGAAAACATCCCTAAAAGTAGCTTGAACTTACTAAAAACTACCTAAAAACAATGCTAAAAAGCGTATAAATTATCCGCTCATCACCCGGTCACACTTACGTTGTAGGGTCAACAGAGTATCGAGTTTTCTACCTGGTACACGTGGTGGCAAGCCACGGCACTTTATCCAGGGAATCTCGTATCTCAGATCATTCAAATTCATAAGCCATATAAATAATTCAATTATAATTCATCAACATCCACATCATTCTCAATTGCATCTCATTCATCATCATACATTAAACATAATCAATCCTTATCCTTCATTATCACACCTCTCACTCTGTCCATCAATAGCTCCAATTCAAAACATAATTTATTCTTTTCTAAACAAATCAAACTTAAAACATGCTCATTTTCCTAATAACTCTAAATCAAATCATATAACCCTTGAATCTAAATCTTTTTAAATAATCATATAAACTACATCTCTAATTTTTATAAAATTTCGGCAGCATCTCCTCTAAAACTCGGACTTTGCCACCCTTTTCGGGTCCAAACCTGCTTTCTTTTCAATTCAACATACCCTTCCTCATCATCATATCAGTCACCACAATAAATCTACCTCAGATCAACAATTATACTCATACAATATTCAAATCCAACAACCAAAATTTAACTAAGGATCATAGTTCACAAATCCTAGACTTCTAACACAAAATGCCTCGAATCAATAATTCACCAAATTATTAGTTAATCAACAAGTACCTAACCAACCATGTTCATCAACAATAACATTCAACCATAATTCTCTCCAAATTAACATAACAACATTCACCATCCAAAATTAATAACTAATTATTCAATAAACTTCAACCAAATATATTCATCGACAAATTACTAAACATTAAACATACACCTGCATTCCAACTTATCCTATGGTCATCTAGCCTAACTTTTCACAGAACATTATATATTAAATGCAAGAAACCTAAACCATACCTTGGCCGATTTTCACGTAACGACCAAAGCAAATTATTTAAAACTAAGGCAGCCCCTCAAAATTCAACTAATCAGCTTCCTCCAAGTTCCAATATTCACAATTTCAAGCTCCAATTATTTATTCACAACCTAATACACATTTATAACACATATATATCCAATTTAATACTCAAAGCTCAAATTTAATGAAATTAAAATAAAATTATCGTATCCTCACCTTACCCAAGCTTCACATAAGCAAGAGTAAACATTTTTCTCAAGCTAATTGGATCCTAAAACATCAGAAATCAAAGAAATTCAACATTCCCACTTAAAATTCGAAAATTGGGGAGAATGAAGGCTGAGTGTAAAATAATGAGTTACCTATGAAATTGTTCCGGTAGAAATGTAGAGTTCGACGCGGTGAACGCGTGGCCGCAAACGGTGCGGCGATTGGAGCTCGGACGGAGAAGTTACGAGGATCGGAAGTTAACGTAACAATTTTGACGTTCTTCCTTTCTTCTCCCTGATGCTCTTCGACGCTGCCAAAAATGGGGAGAAGAAGAACGTGGGTTCACTTAAAGGGCTGGTCCGGTTGGGCCACGGCTCGGTTTGGGCCCGGTTCAACCGATTCGGCTCGTTCGGTCTAATCTTGGACCGATTTCTTCGAAATTGGTGTCAAAATTCTCGTTTCGATGAGTTCTATCCTAATTTAATATAATATTCACATTTCTAATCTTCCTTATTAAAAATTAATTTATTGACTAATTATTTACTAATTTAACCGGGGTTTACATATAATATCTGAGTTCTTCACACATAGTCAATACTGGTTTTGTCCTATACTCCACAATCCTTCAGTTTCAGACCTCACACATGTTATTGGTCAAATTATCTACTTATACTAGTGGCTAAAGTATGCTTTGACCCACACAGCAGGTTCAAACTTAGCCAAATAGGCCCATATTTTCTCAGTTATTCTCTTTAGCTTTTCTGTACTTGCTTTGAGCTCAACTGCAGTTGTGCATCTAGCACACTCCTACACAACACATTTGGTTTGTTTATTTTTTTTATTGCTTCAATGAGTTTTTTCAGATGTGCATCACACAGTTTCTGTGATGTGCGTTGGATATTACTTCTCGAAGTGCATGAACCAGACCCTAACAACAAACACATACAATTCAGTACCATAAGCATAATACACAGTCAAATCATGCTAACATGTGGAGAATACATGTAAAAATTTTACCTTTTTACAGGTCAAATATGAAGTTCCATCCGTGTGTTTGAACATCTTCCAAATCTTCTAGCAATAGAGTCAGAAACTATTTCTGTGTTTTCTTGGTCTCTAATGCAACCATAGCATAAGCCACCATATAGAAATGGTTATTTGAATCTTGAGTCACAACAGATAATAATTGTTTTTCATAATAGCCCATTAGAAAACACCCGTCCAACCCAATTAATGGGCGACATCCTGCCTTGAATCCTTGCTTACATGCATCTAGACAAATATAAAGTCTGTTAAAAAGTGGAGGAGATTGCAAAATTGGCTCAACTCCTAACAAGGTTGTACTGCCAAAATTACTTTTCAATATCTCAGCCAGGTAATCTCTTAATTTTTATACTGTTCACTTTTCTTACCAATTACTAATTCCCTTGCCTTCTTAAGTGCTCTTTGCATGCTCTTGTAGTGAATTTGCATGTTATAATCCTGCTTTATGTGTTCTAATGCTTTTTCTTATGTGAGCTTTGGCTGTGTCCATAATCGCTTCTCAAGTTTTTTAGTAAGCCATCTAACATATGCCTGATTATTTCCAAAGTCTCGATTGCATGTATGCTCAGGAAAAAAAAGTCTTGATTTAGAAACAATCTTCACATGAATTCCATGAGTAAAAAATTAAGAAGGGATAGTTTTTCTCAGTACACTTGACTCTTGACTTCAACTTGTCAATCTTTAGCCATTGTAATTCTCTATCTTGAGCTATTGTCTAGTTTTTTAGCGCCCTGTTGAACTAGTCCAAAGTGTCAAATTTCATACCAATTGTTAGCTTCACTTCTCCAAATTCAGCACCCTCCGAAAAGTCATCAAAACCAGTCTTGTGAACATCATTCTTTGCGTTGGTTCCAACAGGAGTGTGAAAGTCGTCTAATTCATAGTCAAACACTTTCTCATCAGCTGACTCCTTGTGAGCACGTGTTTCCCCCAAAAAGGATCCAACAAAAGGGTCATCCCCAGCCTCTTCAGTATTTTCTGCATGTTCATGATGTTCTTCATTTTCATCATCTCCAAGTTCAATTAGGGTCTAACTTGACTTAGAGTTCCCCACATGCTTTGTAGTCCGTTGTTGCAGTCTTGAACCCCTTCTCACCTTCTTATATTCCTTCTTCTTTCGAGGTTTAGGGAAATTGCTAAGTACATGAGTCTCTTCATTAGTAACTTTCTTTTTTTTTAGAGAAGTAACTTTCTTTCCATTTGGAGAACGGTTACTGTCCGCAGCCTTCTTCTTTTTTATCACTCTTGCATACTCCTCTTCAATACCAGTGTTTGATTGGTCAACACCAGGTGGTGGGAACTTGTACAACTTATCTTCAGTACTCTCGTAATCATCATCATTACTATCATCATCAAAAATAGGAGGATCACCAGCTTCATCACACCCTATAGCATCTTCACCACGAATAATATCATGCTTAAAAAATATATAAAACTCCTCACACTCCTTGTTTTGTATTTTGTGCTCCCTTAAAGTATTGATCTCTGAATCTCCAAAAATAAGATGCAAACCGGCTTCAAAATTAGCAGCATTCGAATCAAACCACATTATTGCTTTGTAATCATTATATCCCAAGCTCTTGAACAATTTTCTCAAGTCAAAAAATTCATAAGGTCCAGATCCATCTCTGAAAATCTCTCAACTAACCCATCCTGGTAACTCAACTCTCCCTGTTTGTTCCTCACAAATTTTCTCCCATGGTTGAACACAGAAATAACAAATTCATTCATCTGTTAAGTAGAAACACAATTAAATTGCTACAACAATTAACTAAAGAATCAGGAACATGTATGTCTTTTTTTTATTATAACATAAAGTGATACTAGTCTTTCTGCTAATCATTAGTTTAAGCAATTATATACAAATAAACAGAAGCCCCAAAAAGTAGCAACAAATGCATAAATAATTCTATATGTGGCAAAATGTGTCATGCAAATAAGTTGAAAACTTTGGGACCATCATACTTTGCACAAGATTAAACAATTTGTTCCAAACAACGAGACCACCATGAAAGTAATTGACAAAGGGTTACACTAACTGACAAAAGCATCACCATTTTTTACCTGACTCGAGGATGTCCCCACTAACATCGGTTCCCTTGACGACGTCTTCTTCCTTGCCGGTACGTTGAAGAAGAATCATCACTTTTGTTATTGCAAAGCTAAGACTCTTTGACTTCAGCTTCTCCTTAGGGTTAGTAGGTTATCACAGTGGGTAACTGGAGGTTAAGGGCAAAGTGAAACAAATATAAAAGAAGAGAATCTACAAAACGACGTCGTCCCACTACAGATATGGCAGTAACGTACATGTCAGTTCACGTAACGGGACAGCAAAGCAATTCCGTTTTGTTTTGTTATATGGACTGACGGAAGGATGTGACGTGTCCAACGTCTCACATCTTGGAGGATCTATTTGTTACTTTTTTTCAAGGTTTAAATTGTCTGAACGCAAAATCCTCAGGAGGGACCTAATTGTCACTTTACTCTAAACTTAGAGAAAAAAAAAAGAGAAAGAAAAAAGAAAAGAAGAAAACGATGGCAAGAAAAGGTGGCGTTGCCGTCGCTGCTGTTGAGCTAGAGAAGAAACAAAGGAGAGCAAATTTTCTGACGGAGGAGACAGAAAAATCTCAAGCAACGAGAAAGAGAGAACCAGAAAATGATCGGAGAAAAAAGAGAAAAAACGATGATGACAAGCCATTGTTGCAATGCCAAAGAAGGAGAGTTCTCCATTGCCATCACCGCCGTTGTCACTTTAACTCTCGCGAGATTGCTTTGCAGCTGGAGAAGGAGAGTTCACCAAAAAACTGCTACTGTTTTGTCTAACATTGTTTTGTTCTTTATTTTGTCTTCACTAGAAAATGGAATAGAATGAGTATTTGAAGAGTTTGAAAGTGAGTATTTTTTAAAAAAATATTATTATAATTTCAATTTTCATCTTCAAAAATTTTAATCTCTTATATTTTTATTTTTTAAAAATATTAAAAAAATTAAAATTTTATATGCTAAAAACTAAAATTTTAAGGAAAAAAACTCGTTAGAACTTCTTGAAAGCTTCACTTTTTTGTTTGGTTAGTTTTTTCCTCTATAAACGTAGAAGTGATTTTGTTCTTAAAATCACGTTTACAAGAAGCAATAATTTCTAACTTCTCCGTTGTACTAACGTGCTTCTAGCCAATACCTTCAATATTTATTTTTCTTTTACCAACTTTATCCTTTATACATGTTATTGTATTATTTATAGAATTCTTATTATTCTTCTCTATATGAACTCTTTTTTTATTATTTATTATTTATATTTTTTATTAATTTTTTTATTTGACATTATATATTTTTATAGTTATAATTTTTGTGTATTATATTTATTATTATCTTTTTATAATAAAAACTATTGATCCCATTAGGTAAAATAAATTAAATAAAAAAATTAATCATAAATAATAATAGTTAAAAATTATAATGTACTAAAAAAGAATACTAAGAGTATTAAAAATATACTATATAAAAAACATATAAAAAAGTATAAAAAAATTAAACATGTATAAAAAAATAATATTATAATTTAATGTCATGTCTTTTTAAGTAATTATCTATCTAAAAGTGATTTTAACTAATATTATCCAAACAATATTTATTTTATCAAAATCAATTTTGGTAAAGAGTTGCCAAACATAAATTATGTTGACACAAACCTATTTCTATCCAAAAATTAATTCTATAAAATCACTTTTATTCAAACTCTAGTTTGATCAACCACAGTCCAAACACACACCAAATATAATAGATTCTAATCGCAATCCTGCAAAATAAACGCCAGCTAAAAGACGTCAATTCTTAGCCTAAAAGGTTGGATTTTGTGGTAAAAAAAGGGGACAAGGGTGGTTGACAAATTTTTTCACGGCTAAAGAAACGGAGAATCCATTGGGACCCTTTCTTGATCCCCTTAGTAGATAGCCACGAAACAAACAACAAAAACAAAAACAAAAACAAAGCCAAGGTATCGACACAATTATCTCTAGCAAGTGGCATTGTGGCAAGCCACTAAGATATGTCTTCTGATGGTCTAAGGTAGATTGTAAGGTGATATTTACTCGTATGATGTGTACTTTTTATCCATGTAAACAAAAATGGAAAATTGTCATATTGTCTCGATTTTAATTTATATAAATCGTTAGACGTAATATCCTGTATACTTTAAAGTTTAAACTGTTAACAAATAACATTATTAAATCTTTATATTCAACGATATTGTGATTTTGTGTACATTTTGTGATTTAGTTGGCATTCATAGAGATTGTGTGAATAAAATAAGCGATATTTGCCTTAAAATTAGAAAAAAGCATATATATGAGATATTGTACCTTTGTATTTTTTTTTTTTTTTGGTTGGTTATGTAGTAAGATTTTCTAATAAGAAGATTCGATTGAAATGTATAAATATGAAGAATGTGTCCAGTTAAATTTCAATGTTTATATGGATATTAGGTAGATTCGTGCTAAACTGCTTTAGAATCATGTGTTAGTGGTCCCAATTTAAGTGGAATCCACATTTTAAAGTAGAATAAAAATAAAATAAGAAGAGGAAGCCGCATGAACGAAGAGAGAGACTCTTCTTTTTTTTTTTTTGAAAGAAAAAAAAAATGAAGCAGAGGGAGAGAGGATTTCAGCGTCGAGAAGAGAAGAAAAAAGGGCAGTTTAATATTATACATACTAAATTGGTAAATTTGTTTATTTTTTATGAAATTTTAGTATATTATTTTTGGTGCAATAACAAATATTAAGATATAATATTAGGATATAATTTGTTAGTTATATTAACTTTTTTAATTTAATTTGAGATATCTATTTTTGTGGAGAATTTATATTAATTTTATCAATTTTGATAAAGTATTTTGTTGATTATTGAGATACTCTAATGTTATTAAGAAAATTAATTGTGTATCTATTATTTTAATAGTGTAAGATTTTATTGGACTAGTTCACGTGAATTTTTTTCTCTCTTTTAAAGATTTTTTCGCGATAAAAATTTCAGTATTTGATTATTTAATTTCTGCCATTATATTTACTGTTTAGAGTTTTTTGGTGTTGCCTATTTAATCGTACAAGTTGTGAAAAAATTATTTTTAGTACTTCCGCTGTTAGATATGTTCTTATCTAAACCTTAGTTTTTTCAATAAAGTAATATTCAAAACTTTGATTGTTTATTTCTCTGATTAAATGGAAAAAAAATACTCATGTGTCAAATATGGTCAAATTAAATTTCAAAAATTATTCGATTTGGAAGAACCTCATGAAAGAGATTTGTATAGCAAGGACTTGCATGATCTTGTGGAGGGGGATAAATCCAAAAGTACTAAATTCAATGTTGAATGTAAGAAGTTGAATCGGAAGGTAATTGCTTTGATTAGGCAATGGCTCGATCTTAGCGTGTATCCACATGTTGGCACCGAAACGAATGCCGAGAAGATATAGAAGAAATTGAAGGAGTTATATAAAAGGAAGAATATACAAAACAAGGCGTTCTTGATTAGGAAGCTTGTTAATATGAAGTATATTGAAAGTAACTCAATGTCGGAGCACTTGAGCATTTTTTCAGAAGACGGTGAACCAACTTACAAATAATGAAATCACTTTAAATGATGAGTTGAGAGTCTTGTTATTGTTGAGTTCTTTGCCTGATAGTTAAAAGGTTTTGGTTATAACACTGACTAATTCAGCTCCAAAAGGGAAGTTGACGTTAGCAATGACGAAAGAGAGCATGTTAAATGAAGAAGCGATAAGAAGAGAGCGGGATTTGATTAATGCATCCTCCCAGTTAGAGTAGAAAACCTCACAATTCTGACAGGTCAGAGAGTAAAAGTAAGTCAAGAGAAAAAGTACAAGCTAAGAAAGGAGTTCATTTGTCACCACTGTGAAAAGTTGGGACATATCAAGAGGTATTGTTGGTTCTTGAAAAGAGAACAATCAAGAAAAAGAAACAAAGACAAAGGTAAAGAAAATTATAAAAAAATTGTTGCTATTATTTATGAAGATGTTCTTATCACATATGATGAAAATTATGTTAATCTTGTCTGTGATGATTCCACTTGGATTATGGATTCTGGCACCTCATGTTATGTCACTTCGAGGTGTGAATTTTTCACTTTCTACACTGTTGGAAATTTTGGCAAGATCAAATTGGAAGATAAAGGAGTGTGTGATATCATTGATATGAGTGATACGTGGTTTAAAACCAACATGGGATGCAAGTTGCAGTTGAAGAATGTTAGGCATACGCCAGATATGCGATTTAATTTGATTTCAGTGATGGCATTGGATCAAGAGGGATATTGCACTTCTTTTGGTAGTGAAAAATGCAAGATTACCAAAGAAGCTCTCATTGTTGCTAAAGAAGACAATAGTCTCATTACTTTCTACCGGTTGCAAGTAAAGTTATGCAAAGAAAAGGTGAATGTAACTGATGATTCCTCTTCTGATTTGTGCCATATACGTCTTGGTCATTTGAGCGAGAAAGGACTAAGCGCCTTAGCCAAGAAGTACTCATTTTCCGTGAAATATACAACTTTAAATACTTGTACTCATTGTTTTGTTGGAAAGCATGTTAGAGTATCATTTCATAGTTTCTAGATCTCATAGGAGATCACATGTTCTATATTTATTTCACACTAATGTTTGCATTATGGATGTTAAGACGCTAGGCGGTGCATCATATTTTATTACTTTTATTGATGATTATTCTCGAAAAATGTGAGCTTTTATTTTGAAATCTAAAGACCAAGTACTCGGTGTCTTCAAACACTTTCATACAAGTGTTGAAAGAGAAATAGGGAGAAAGTTGAAATGTGTTTGAGCAGATAATGATGGTGAATATAGTGTCCATTTGAAGAGTATTGTATATGACATTGGATCAAGTTTGACAAGATAGTTCCTAAGATTCCTTAACATAATGGAGTTGCAGAGAGAATGAATCGCACTATCAATGATAAAGTCAAGTGTATGCTCTCTCATGCATGGTAGTCTAAATCCTCTTGGGGAAAAGCAATGAGAACTGTGGTAGATTTGATCAACCTTTTTCCTTCAATTCAACTAAACGGTGATATTCCAGAGAAAGTTTGGAGAGAAAAAGATGTCTCCTATAGTCATTTACGAGTATTCAACTGTAGGGCTTTTATTCACACTCCAAGAGGTGAAAGGTCCAAACTTGATAGAAAGTCAAAGCAATGTATTTTCATGGGTTATGGTCACAAAAAATTTAGTTACAAATTATGTGATCAGAAAATAATTAAAAGTCGAGATGTGACTTTTCTTGAAGACCGAACTATTGAAGATCTTGAGAAGACAAATAAGCCAACAATACCAATTAGACGTTTTGCTGATGATGAACCTGGTTCTTTCACTAGACTTACTGTTGATGGGAGATATGTACAAGTTGAATGATGGTGATGATTTGCATGATGAACTTACACCTCAATCTGAGGTGCTAGATGTAGAAGTTTCACTAGATGTTAAAATTTCACCTGAATTACCAGATGAGTCTGAATTGAGAAGATCTACTAGAGAGTGTCATCTTTCTCAGAAATACTCTACTTATGAGTATGTGATAAACACTGAGATTGGAGAGTTAGAGAGCTACCAGAAAGTTATGTCTGATGAGCATAAAGAAGATTGGTTGAAGGCCATATAAGAAGAAATGAAATCCTTGCATGAGAATCATACGTTTGAATTGGTGAAGTTGTCGGGTGGTAAAAGAGCATTCAAGAATAAATGAGTGTTCAAATTAAAAGCGGATAAAAATGTCTCACGACCAAGGTACAAATCTCGATTGGTTATGAAAGGTTTTGAGCAAAAGAAAGGTATTGGTTTTGAGGAGATTTTCTCTCTAATTGTGAAGAAGTCTTCTATTCGAGTTGTGCTTGGATTGACGACTAGCTTGAATTTAGAGGTTGAGTAGCTTGATGTGAAGACTGCATTCCTTCACGGTGACATAGATAAAAAAATTTATATGGAACAATCAGAAGGTTTCAAGGTTAAAGGAAAGGAGCATCTTATATGTAAGTTGAACAAGATCTTATATGGGCTGAAGCAAGCGCCAAGACAGTGGTACACGAAGTTTGATTCCTTTATGGAAAGTCATGGATATAGTAAGACTTCTTCTGATCATTATGTATATGTTAAGAAATTATCTGATGGTGATTTTATAATTCTTTTGCTTTATGTTGATGACATGTTGATTGTTGGTCATAACACTAAGAACATTGAAAGTTTTAAGAAAAATTCTATCAAATCCTTTTCTCTAAAGTATTTGGGTCTTACAAAGAAAATTCTTAGCATGAGTATCACTCGTGGTAGGAAGAATGAAAAAATGTGGTTGTCACAACAGAAGTATATTGAGAAGCTTTTAGAGAGATTTAGCATGAGTAATTCCAAACCTATTAGTACTCTACTTGCTAGTCATTTCAAGCTGAGTTCGCGGCAATGTCTTACAAGTGAGAAAGAGAAAACAAAAATGAAGAAGATTCCATATGCATCTGCAGTTGGTAGTTTGATGTATGTTATGGTTTGCACCAAGCCAGATATTGCTCATGCTGTTGGAGTTGTTAGTCAGTTTCTCTCTAACCCTGGCAAGGAACTCTGGCAAACAGTGAAGTGGATTCTCATATACCTTAATGATACTTTCAGAATTTTTTTATACTTTGGGAGTGGTCAACCTGTGTTGGATGGTTACACAGATACGGATATGGTTGGGGATCTTGATTCAAGAAAGTCTACTTCTAGTTATATGATGACTTTTGCAGGGAGAGCTATGTCGTGGTAATCCCAACTTCAGAAATGTGTTGCTTTGTCTACTACGTAGGCAGAATACATTGTTGTTGTTGAAACTTCTAAGAAACTCTTGTGGATGAAAAAATTTCTTCAAGAGTTAGACATCAATTAAGAGAAGTTTGTGTTATTTTGTGACAGTCAAAGTGCTATCCATCTCAGCGAGAATTCGACGTTTCATTCTATATCGAAACACATAGAGGTGAAATATCATTGGATACGTCAAGCGCTTGAGATGAAGTCATATGCACTTGAGAAAATCAATACTGATGATAATAGTTCAGATATAATGACTACGAGTTTACTTGCAATGAAGTTTGATTCTTGCAAAGAGAAGGCGGGCTTGATAAAACAGCCTATTCTCACTTGAGTCGACGAGGGAGAAATTTGTCCCTCTTGTGAGGATTTTTTCATGATAAAATTTTGATATTTGATTATTTAATTTTTGCCATTATATTTACTGTTTGAAATATTTTTAATGTTGCCTATTTTAATCGCATAGGTTTTGAAAAAATTATTTTTAGTGTTTCCACTATTAGATAGATTCTGATCTAAATCTTAGTTTTCCCAACCTTATGTTAGTTAGATGCGGTTCCTATTAAATAGTTGGAAACTTCAGGGTTTTAGTTATGCAGATATTTTCATTTTAAATCATATAGCCGTGGATTTTTTGTTTTTTGTAGGGAGTCTAATAACTTGTAGCCTATAATGGTGTAATTCATTAACAATTCAAACTACTAAATTTAAAGACCGTAGATCTTGTAGGTCACAAGATATTTCATACAAAATTTAAATACCGTTGTGATTTACATAAACGAAAGAAGGATAAATTTGTAACGATAATTGATTAAGGCAATATGATAATTTTACTTTCAAATAAGAGTAATTCTCCACGTACAAGTGTTTTTTCATACAAGTCATACAAGTCATTTATAAACACGCCGTTTCACATTTTTTTTGTGCCTCTTTTTCTTCTTCTTCTTTCTCTGTGCTTCCTCTTTCTCTTCCTCTTCCTCTTCTTCTTCTTTCTCTGTGTCTCTTTTTCTTCTCTTCCTCTCTCTTTTTTATTGAAATTTCTTCTCCTCTTGTTGTTTTCTCTTTCTCCTTCATCAAAATCACCAGAAAAAACGAAGAAACATTATTCAAGGTACGTTTCTTGCCTTCTCTTTCTCCTTCTTCTTCTTCTTGCTACACGTTCTTCTTCCTCTTCCTGGTCTTCTTCTTCATTTACATGCTTTTCTCTTTGTTTTCTTTCTTTGTTATTCTCGGTTTTCATTGTTTTTTGACATCAAGCTCTGAAATCGTTTTTGAAGAAGAAGCAGCAGCAGCAGAAGATGAGGAGGAAAAAGAGAAAGAGTTCTGAATTATGCATAAGGTGTACTTCAACGAATTTTGGGTGTATTTTTTAAATTCTTTGGGTGTATTTTTGTAATCCTTTGGGTATATTTCTATAATTCTTTGGGTGTATTGATTTCAAGAAGAAATATACTGTCTCTCCCTATATTGGGTGTATTTCTTAAATCCTTTGGGTGTATTTCTGTAATCCTTTGGTTTATTTCTGTAACTGTTTGGGTGTATTTCTATAATCCTTTGGATGTATTTCTATAATCGTTTGGGTGTATTTTTGTAATCGTTCGGTGTATTTCTGAAGTTCTATCATCTTCAAAACAATTTCAAAGCTTGATTTCAGAAACCATGAAAATCGAAAAAAACAGAAGGAGATCGAAGGCAAAGAGAGAACGCTTTTCCATACAAATCATACAAGTCATTTATATTCACGCTTCTTCTTCTTCTTCTGTAACACACGTGTTAGGCCCAACTTCTTCTTCTGTAACGCACGTGTTAGGCCCAACTTCTTCTTCTGTAACGCGCGTGTTAGGCCCAACTTGTAAGACTTGTAAACAAAAATGACTTGTATGTGTAACACTCCTCTTCAAATAATCCCAAAAAAAGTGTTTGTAAAGCCGATTCTCAAAAGATCATATGTCTCATTGATATATGAAAAATACAGTCATGAGTCAAACTCATCATTCCATGACTTAGGTAATAACACTTAATATTTGATTATTACCAAAAAAAAAACACTTAATATTTGATTCAATTCTACCAATTTGAGTTGTATAACCTTTGGAACTCCAAATTGACATATGCATAAAATAGAAGGAAAATGTTTGCAAAGAAATGGATTGCAATATCGAATTTACTCTTCCTTCGTACAAATAATTACCCTAGTTTTTCCAAAGGATAATGCGATCATAGGGAATCATCATAACACACCAACATGAATTGTACTCTAACATTTTCCATCATTGAGATTTCAAAATACAAAAAGGTGAAAATAGTGTATATTGATAATGTCAATTGAACAGAGACATTTATAAGAAGGAAACAGCCACACCCCACATCAGGGTTTTCTTGATGATGCTGTGAAGGTGCTAGAATACAAGATTGCAAAAGAACCTAAAAAATTTACATCTTCATTACTTCTATATGAGCAAACTTGTTATCAAGTGCTATATCAACAGTTTAGGTTCCACAAAAGGCCTATCGTAAATATGGACCTTTTTCCCTTTTACCTATTGATTCAGTGGAAAGGCGCAATGACATTGTTTGATTCATGTAACCGATCGACTTTTTGTTGTTTACCTATTGATGTTATTTGGACGCAGCAACAATGTTAAGATCTCGGAGAATTGAGGGCGTTTTGAAGGGATATTGTTCCAGCACTTTGTCATGATTGATTTTAGTGTTTGTGGACAGTCTTTTGGGATTTCAGGTCTAAGGCCACAAGCAGCAATGCCAACTGCTGCTTGAACAGGTGAGAATGCTGAATATGCTGCTTCACCAGTTACCATCTCCCAAATTACCATGCCGAAACTATAAACATTGCTCATCGATGTCTCTGTCACACTCTCAGGATCCCCGGCAATTATCTGTTTCCAGCACGAAAAAGACAGAAAGATAAACAGGTTAGAATGGGGAGTACGTATTAATCATGCCATATTAAGAGTCTTTTGAATAGATAAAAGGGTAAATTAAGATTAAGTGATATTTTGCACATGGCACCTCTTGGTTTGTACTTTGTCATACCTACCTAGATCTCCCTTCTTAGAAAGCATGTCAATATCATGAGAAGTTAGTGTCACATTTTACAAAGAACATGACACCAAATGCCATGAAATCTCAAGGAGGGGTATCATGTGTATAATTTAACAATGGAGGGGTGTCATGTGTCATATTGTTTATCTTCAAATTTAAAGGAATTTAGTGAATAGTTTAACTTGTTATTTTCCCTCTTCTCTGCAAATGAATAGTTTAACTTGTTATTTTCCCTTATGTTATTTTCTGAGTAGTTTTATCAATCAAAAAGGTAGAATACTAGGACAAAAATCATGTTAAATACTTAAGAAATGATGACTCCACTATGGTATGTATTAATCCTAGTTTCACACTAACACTGATTTGTCTAATGATATACACGAATGCTTAGATAAAGTAAAAGCAAAAAACAAAAGTATTAAAGTCATATTAGGCATGCTCAAACAATGATGCTAGTACAAAGTGACATAAAGTTTCCTTTTAATGCTTCAAATACGATGGATATAAACAACATGCTTTGAGACAATGCAAGTCAAAGTTTGCTCTAAATTGTTCTCTAGATGAACAGCTAGTATGTCATTTCATGTGTTTACATATATAAATGTTAAGTCCATCAAGAGAGGAAGCAGACAAAAAAGGTAAAAAGAGCCTAAACTGCCTTGGACTTGAATTTGTCATTGAATATTTTAATATATAAGACAAACAAACTAGAACAAATAAGAAATAAAAGTTAAGAAAATGTCACTGTTTGCTGAATAATTATTTGTGACAATCTACAATTAAAAGTTGCATACATAAAAACTTATTATTATTAGTGCCAAAGTGATAGATGAATTTACTGACCAAATCAGTGAGTAACAAATTTTTCACACTATTTTCAGAAACAGATCACTGTCATTGGTTCATTACGTGTCAAAAGATTTTCTGAAGAAGGTTAAAAGCAAAAAGCAGATTCCCTCGCCCATTAGTCCATTACAATTACTATATATTACCTTAAAAGCATGCATGTGTATTTATATTAGGTGTCTATGTGTCAAACCATAGAGAAAGGAGGGACCCTATTCTTTAAAGAAGGCAAAGGACAGGTAACAATACAAGACCCTATTCTCTAACTAATTTTCTCTTTAAAGAATAGTTTAAACATGCTTTTATCCTAGTAAAATTAGCTATTTATGAGTTTGGTCATTCTCTTGTTTTGGTCAGAAAATGATAATAGCAACTAATTTTACTTATTTCTGAAAATTTTTGGACAGTAGGACCAAAAGTTGTAAATAACTAGTTTTATAGAGACCAAAATGTTATTTAAACCCCCAAAATGGAAAGCATTGGAGAAAAATGCGGACTGTGTATGGCAAATACAATACAGTGTTACATAGGACCATGGAACACAATCTTGTAACACAAATTACCATGATTGCAACAATTATTCTTCTTCCAAAACTTGAAATGAGTGTTAAAATATAAAAAACAGTGAACACCTAAATCAGTATCTAAAAAAATTCAAATTGGACATTTTGATCCTCAATAAATTTTTATTACTTTAGAGTTCCTCGGGACGGATTGACCCCTCTATAAGGAGGACTAATTTGTCTTATAATGGAATTTGTTGGGAGATCTAATTGCCTTATAATAAAATTTGTTAAAGATTTATTTGTCCAATACGCATATTAAACATTTTATTGTAAGTGACAGAGAGGGACTAAACTGTCCCACAAAAGTAATGCATAGGGGACTTCCAAAGTAATAAAAATTTCTGATCTGAAATTTGTTGAGGACCAACTTGGGTATATACTCTTTGAAAAAAAAAAAAAAAAAGAATGAATAGGAGCAAACCTCAGGAGCTAGCCACCGGTATCCATCAGTTTCATACTCCATTGCTTCACCAACACTCTTGCAAGCAGTGACTATTCCCATGTCTCCCAAGCATGCATTCCCATGTCTATCCAACAGGATCCTCTGTGAATTAAGGTCCCTATAAGCAACACCATGATCATTCATGAACTTGATTCCTTCAGCTATATCAACTGCAATTCTCACAATATCCTTAGCATGAATCTTCTTGTTCTTCAGCAACAAGTCATGCACAGAACCACCTTCCATGAACTTGGTAACTACACACAAACCATGATTATCATCCACACAGATACCAACAAACTGAAGAATGTTTCTGTGGCCACAAGTCATAAGTTCAAGAAGATCTTTTCGGAGCTCAAACTCATAAGCATTCCCTTTGTCACACCCCTTGAGTTTTTCAATGCCAACCCTTTTCCCATTGTAGAAACCTTTATAGGAATTTGGTCCAATCTGGTCCAAAAACTCAACATTATCTGAATTCAACACCCATTTCTCAATCTCATTACAACCTGATTTTATTGTCTGCCATTCATCCACTGACACAACAAAAGATGAACTAGGCAATGGAACCTGAAGCTGAATCTTTTGGCTTGAATTCTCAAACTCCCTCATCACATAGCATGATGATGCATCCCCACCACCATCTTCTTCAATTTCTCCACGCTCTGATCTCCCTTTTGAGATCTCTTCCTGGCACCCACAGAGCCCAAAGGGGAGCTTCACAGCACTGGTTTTTGACTTCTTCATCGCAAATCTGAGAGCATTTTCGACCCGGGTCCTCACCAGCTTCTCTTGCCCTTGCTGAACAACAAGGAGAACAATCCCAATTGTGAAACCTTTCTTCTCAAAGATCTGAACTTTCTTGCAGGAAATGGATGAACTGTCCAATGCACTAGACATTGCAGGCCACGAGATTGGAGAGTTGCAAGCAAAAGTGAGCTTCAACACAGACCCTTTAACAACATCACAACCACCACCATCAGCATCACTCTCCTCTTGAATCAGGATGGCAGGGTAGTCACTGGCTGATGCTTGTTCCATCAGCTTGATGTGAAGAAACACATCCTTCATATCAAAATCAGCTTGTGCATAGCTGTGGAAACAACAGAACAAATCATCAACAAAAGATAAAGTGCAATGAAGGCGGAAAAGATTCATCTTTGGTTACTTGATGTTCCCACGTTCTGACAAAAGTGAAATTCTGAGGGTTCTAACATAGTAACATTGAATCGAGAGAGTTTATAACATTAAAACCATCCTTTCATTTTTGGTCACTTGAAGTTCCCGAATTGCAGAAGAAGGAAATGAAAAAAAAAATGAAGTTGAGAGAGTTTATAACATTGAAGCAAACAAAACCCAGAAAGAGAAAGTGTAAAAATCAGGGAAGAAAAATATTGAGAAACTCCCATTTCTCGTTTTACTTCACTTGAAGTTCCCAAGCTGTGAAAAATGCATACTTGAGGGGTATGATTCAGATCAAGCAAATGGGGTTCTCAGAATCCGTGAAAAGATCGAAACTTTAGCATTGGATTCCAGTTCAAACCTGAGTGGCAACGAATCGTAGTGCTTCCGAATATTGGACATGAGCTTCTCCGGTAACTGGCTTCCAGGGTATAGCTGAGTCAGGTTTCGAACAACGCAGCCCCACACAACTTTCCGTGACCCTTCGATCTTCGAAGAATTCGTAGTAGTAGTAGTAGTAGTAGTAGAGAAAGAAGAAGAAGAAGAAGAAAGTGGGTCCCTTGTAGTATTGGAGTCTTGAATGTTGAGAGTGTTCTTAAGTGACGCAATGGCTTCGGAAACGTTTCGTGAGAGCTTCTGAAGCTTCTTATGGACGATTGAATTGTTGGAGTCTTTGGTTGAGTTGGTAGAAGAGGCGGCGGTGGAAGAGGAAGAGGAGGAGGAGGAGGAGGGGGGATCGAGTGCGGTGAGTCCTTCGGATCTTTGGTGGGAGCGCATGAGGACCTGCTCGACCATGTCGTCCTCGGTGGTGGTGGTGGCGCGGCTGGACCAGCACTCTAATGCTGCAGCCATTGTTGGATATGGAAATAATAATAATGTGATGTGAAAAGTGTTGGAAGAAGAAGAGTGTGAGATTTGGAAGTGAGAGTCGGAAGGCGATGGATGGTGGTGGGTGTGTGTGGGGAGTGACAACAACTGTTCTGAATTGCAATAAATGTTTGCGTAATCAATAATGATGTTCTTTGCTATGTAACCGCCGGATACTTCCATTTTACCATTTTCATAAAAAAAATTTAAAAGTTTAATTTTAGAATTTAATTTTGAAACATTATCCATATAAAATCGTTTTTATACGTGTATTTAACAAGGTTGTGAGAACCGGACCGGTCAATAAATCGGTGAGATTACTGGTTCAATGGTTCACTGATTCGACCGAAATTTAACCGGAGTTCAACCGGTTTAATTAAATATTAAATAAAATTATTAAACTTAATAAAATTCAATAATTTATAACTTAATAAAATTTAATATTTCACATAATAAATTGTCCATTACTTAAGATTAGAGGTTCACAAACAACTTCAAACATCAAAATTGATAACTAAACAAAAAATAAAACAGCAAAATTCATGAAACAGCAACTCAAAATTGAAGCAGCAAAAATTGAACTCAGATTCATGAAGTAGCAAAATTCATGAAACAGCAACTCAAAATTGAAGCAGCAAAAATTGAAGTCAGATTCATGAAGCAGCAAAATTCATGAAACAGCAACTCAAAATTGAAGCAGCAAAAATTGAAGCAGCAAAAATTGAACTCAGATTCATGAAGCAGCAAAATTCATGAAACAGCAACTCAAAATTGAAGCAGCAAAATTGAAGTAGCAAAAATTGAAGCAGCAAAAATTGAACTCAGATTCATGAAGCAGCAAAATTGAAGAAACAGCAACTCAAAATTGAAGCAGCAAAAATTGAACTCAGATTCATGAAGCAGCAAATTTGAAGCAGCAAAAATAATCCCCAGCTGCCTTCAACGCATCATAATAGAAAGCCAAAAACAGATTCAAGATTCATCAAACAGAAACTAAAATCATGTAATCCAGATAAACATGAAGCAGCAACTCAAAATCATGTAATCCAGATAAACATCAAAGAGCATGTTTTCTGTGATAGAGAGGAACAGAAACATGAACAGAAATAGGAACATGAACAGAAATAGGAACATGAACTCAAATATGAACAGAAACATGCCCGCATACATGAACCGAGGTGGAAGGCAGAGTATTACCGGCGACGACGGTGGAGGTGGAGAGCTGGGCGACGACAGTGGAGGTGGCGAGCTGGGCGACGGCGATGGAGGAGAGGAGCTCCACGGCGATGGAGGAGAGGAGCTCCGCGACGGCAATGGAGGAGAGGTGCGACGGCGATGAGGGGCTGTGGGAGGGTGAGAGGGTGAGAGTTGAGAGATACTGAGATACTGAGGGTGGTGGCTATTAGGGTTCGTGCATAGCTGATGGCCCTTTTCTTTTTCTTTTTTTTTTCCCTTCAAAACGACGCCGTTTTGAAGTTTAATATGCAAACCAATAAACCGTGAAAAAACCGGACGGTTCTCCCGGTTCACCGGTTAACCGCAGGTTCGACCGGTTTTTTCACCAGTTTTTTGCCAGCCGGTTTCTGACCTTACCCGGACCGGTTAGGTGACCGATTTTCGATTTTTCTGGTTGAACCGACCAGTCCGGTTCGGTTTTCAGAACCCTGATATTTAATCACATAACGTTACATTAACAAAAATAATTATTTTTTATATTAACCAGATAAATAATCTAAAAATAATTGTAATTGCACCACTATATAAAATATTAAGTGCATCAAAATTAAACTCTTAATTTTAATGTGTTAAAAAGTTTAAAATATTTTACATAATTATTTAATTATATCATAATTATCAGAATTGAACCGATTGAACTACTGGGTCATTAGTTCAACTAATGAGTCACTGATTAAACCAATTGATCCACTCTCACGTAAATAAAAAAATATAAAATAATCAAAAATTTAAAATTATAATTTAAAATACATATCTTCACTAACATTTTAAAAATAATCAAATCATTCTAAAATAATATGGAACAAAAATAATAAATATTTTATTATTTTTAGTCAATCATAAGTATTTTTATTTTTTATAATAAAATAACTATTACTTTTAAATTTTAATAATTTATTAATTAATTTATACCTATTATACGATTATATATTATAAGTATTTATTGAAAAAATAATACTAATAGATATTGTTCATACCCTAACCCAACACAATGGTAAGGCCCAATTAAGCTAAAAAAGCTCAATCCAAAGGGTGGTCTTCATTGATCCATCCGACCTCTCCAAAGAGGTCGGATTCGACATGAGCTGGCGGGTGACCCTTATTCAAATAAGTAACGGCCCCCTTAAATCTCTCACCCACTTCTAGAAGAGTGATCTTAACAACCCAAAGATAAAGGGGCGGTTATCCACCATCAGAAGTGGAACTACTTCAACGGTGGTTATTGGTCCATCACCTATAAATACAATGATGCACTCAGGTAAACTTAAGTTCTAATATCTTCAAAAACCTGTTGAACCCCTTGTTGACTTAGGCATCGGAGTGTCTTTGCATGTACCACCCCCATCATTCCTTAAAACACAAAACTCGGACGACGACTCCCGATCAAGAACAAGTCGGAGACCACCTTCCTTTAACACTTGGGCCTCTCACTCAAGCCCAACCATCCGGTTCTAGGTAAGCCCCGGAACATTGGCGTCATTGCCGGGGACTCGGAGATCAACGCAATATGCCGGACGATCAACATGAAGACGGACACACAGCATCAGAGTTTGAGCAAGAACATCAGGACGCAGTCAACAACGACAAAGTGATAATATCTCTACAAGGAGCAGAAGGACAGCATGGTGAAGGTCCCTCGAATACCCAGAGATCGAAAAGAATCTCCTCTGAAGTTCATCAGTTCAAAAAAGATGGGCAACCTCACTCTGTTGACCTAATGGGACTATTACATGGTCACCAAGGTCGACTCGAGCAACTAGAACAAGACCCATTCATTGAGGATATCATGAGAGCTAAAGTTTTCAGAAACTTTAAAAGTCCTGACATGGATCTATATGACGGGACGACCGACCCAAAGCACCATCTCAGTAACTTTAAAAATTAGATGTACTTAGCTGACGCATCGGACGCTACACGCTGCAAGGCCTTTCCGACGACTTTGACGAAGGCGGCGATGAAGTGGTTCGATAGCCTCCCCCCCAGATCGGTCACCAGCTTTGACGACCTCTCCCGTAAGTTCCTCACGCGATTTTCAATTCAAAAGGACAAAGTCAAGCACGCGCCGAGCCTACTAGGAGTGAAATAGAAGGTCGGAGAACCCCTGGGAGACTACATGGAAAGGTTCAACAAAGCGTGCTTGAAAATTCAAGACTTACCCACTGAAGCAGTGATAATGTGCCTAGTTAATGGACTCCGAGAAGGATCCTTCTCCCAGTCCATCTCAAAGAGACACCCGACTTCCTTATGTGATGTACAAGAATGAGCTAAGAAGTACATCAATATGGAGGAAAACGCCAAGTTACGAGAACCGAGGTGGCAGTTAGGGCATCCTCACTAATCAAAAGAAAAGGAGAGGAAGCCCAAGAAAAAGGAAGAAGTCGGGCCCAAACGCCCTAGGAGATATCACTCTTACACCCCCATGCAAGTTTTCCTAGTCGATGTCTATAGAAAAATTTGCCATACTGAAAAGCTCCCTCCCCCGCGACCAATCAAGAACAAAAAGGGGGAAATCCGTAATGAGTACTGTGAATACCATAAATTGTATGGACATTCTACTAATGATTGCTACGACCTAAAAAATGTGATAGAAAAGTTGGCCAAGGAAGGTCGGCTAGACAGATATCTCATGGAAAAGTCGGACAATCATGAGAAAAGAAAAAGAGATGATGAAGGTCACGGACGAAGAAGTCCACCTGCGCAGACTCCCGAACGACATATCCATATGATATCGGGAGGATTTGCGGGAGGAGGATTGACCAAATCATCTCGAAAGAGGCATCTGAAAGAAGTCTACCAAGTCGGGAATGAAGGGCCCGACCTCCCAACCATTTCTTTTACCAAGGAGGACGGAGAAGGTATTGTGCCCGGGCACGACGATCCGGTAGTAATCACTATGATTCTCGCCAACGCTTATCTACACAGAACTCTGGTAGATTAAGGGAGTTCAGCTAACATCTTGTTCAAACCAGCATTTGACAAGTTGGGATTGGACGAGAAAGAGTTAAGGGCCTACCCTGACACCCTCTTCGGATTAGGGGACACTCCCATTAAGCCACTGGGCTTCATTCCCTTACACACAACTTTTGGAAAAGGGATAAAATCCAAGAAACCAAATGGCAAATGGAGGATGTGCGTCGACTATACCGACCTCAACAAAGCATGTCCCAAAAACCCATATCCTCTACCAAATATTGATACCCTAGTGGATGCCAGCTCGGGTTATCAATACTTGTCATTTATGGATGCTTACTCAGGACATAACCAAATCCCAATGTACAACTCCGACCAAGAGAAGACATCGTTCATCATGCCCAGAGCAAATTATTGCTATGCGGTCATGCAATTTGGACTAAAAAATGTAGGGGCCACATATCAAAGACTGATGAATAAGGTGTTTACACCTCATCCTAAATGATCTCTCGCAAGTCTTCAACACCATAAAATTGTATGAGATGAGATTAAATCTCGATAAGTGCACCTTTGCAGTGGAGACTGGAAAATTCCTAGGATTCATGCTAACACAAAGGTGGATTGAAGCTAACCCCGATAAGTGTAGAGCGATCTTGGAAATGAAGAGTCCGACCTGTTTAAAAGAAGTCCAGCAGCTGAACGGATGACTTGCAACTCTATCCAGGTTCTTGGCAGGATCAACATTAAGATCCCTACCTCTTTTCTCTCTACTAAGAAAAGGACGCCAGTTCGAATGGACTATTGAATGCAAAGAGGCATTCTAAGAGTTCAAAAGGTACCAGAGCCAACCTCTCATTCTCACCCGACCAAAAGCGGGGGAAGAACTCGTATTATACTTAGCTGTCGCCGAGAAGGCCGTGGCATCAGCATTAATACGGGAAGATGAGGTCGGGCAGCATCCTGTTTACTTCACAAGTAAGGTGGTACAAGGCCCTGAACTAAAGTATCAAAAACTTGAAAAGTTCGCATATGTCTTGATAGTAGTATCTAGAAGTCTTCAGCCTTATTTTCAATCTCACACAATCAGAGTTTGGAGAAACCATCCCATGAAGCAAATACTTCAAAAAATGGATGTTGTGGGCAGAATGGTTCAATGGGCAATAGAGCTATCCGAGTTCAACTTGAAATATGAAACTCGGACAACCATCAAAGCCCAATGTCTCACCGACTTCGTGGCCGAATACGCAGGAGATCAAAAGGAGACCTCCATAATCTGGGAGTTATATGTGGATGGCTCCTCCAATAAAGTCGAAAGCGGTGCTGGCATAATATTGGTTAATCAGGATGGAACTCAAATAGAAGTCTCCTTGAAATTTGAGTTTCTAGCCTCCAACAATCAGGCAGAATATGACGCCCTGATTGTCGGACTAAAGCTAGCCAATGAAATTGGAGCAACCAAAGTAGTATTCTTCAATGACTCTCAAGTGGTGACTTCTCAAATTAATGGAGAATATCAGACTAAAGACCCAAATATGAAAAGGTACTTAGAAAAAACTATAAAGTATCTTAGGCGATTCCCCGAAACCGAGGTCAGACACATAACTTGGGAACTTAACAGCAAAGCTAACACCCTCTCCAAGTTAGCAAGTACCAAATCTAGGGGAAACAATAGAAGCTTGATTCAAGAAACTCTTGATGAGCGAATATTTTATACGCTTTTTGACATCATTTTCATATAGTTTTTAGTAGTTTTTGTTTAGTTTTTATTGATTTTTTTATAGGTTTTAGTGTTAAATTCACATTTTTGGATTTTACTATAAGTTTTTATGTTTTTGTAGAATTTCAGGTATTTTCTGGCTGAAATTGAAGAGTTGGAGCATAAGTCTGATTCAGAGAGAGAGAAAGCACAGCAGAAGTTGTCTGGATCTGACCTCCCTGCATTCGGAAGAGCTTTTCTGGAGCTACAAAAGTCCAAATAGAGCGCTCTCAATAGCTATAGAAAGCTAACTTCCAGAGCTTTCCAACAAAATATAATAGTCCATACTTTGCTTCAGATTAGAAGGCCCAAAACTGGCATTCAACGCCAACTTCCTGCCCCGTTCCTGGTGTCCAGCGTCCAAATTGCCCAATGAGGACCCCATAGCTGGCGTTCCATGCCCAAGAGACCTCATAACACTTGGATCTCATCAAATCTCAACCCAAACACTCACCAAGTTTGCTCCAGAAGTGGATTTTAGCACTAAATAGATTGTTTTACCCTTACTAGTCATCTGTTTAGTATTTAAGGGATTATGTTTATGTAATTCAGACCTTCTTCGAACCTTTAAGCACCATATTCGCATACCATACACGTTTTACATTGTGTTCTTATTTCAGTATGAGTTTCTAAACCTCCTAGGTTGAGGGGAGGAGCCCTGCTGAGTCCTATGAATTAATAAAAAGTACTACTGACAAATTAGCTATGTTCATTACATTAAGACGAACGTGCTTGACAAACACCCGCATCTACTTGGATTCAGAATGCGTCTTTCACCAGACAAGGACGAACCAACAGCTTAAATATACGTCTCTCAGATGGCTAATCCACGACTTCGTTGGGGACTTCTCGAGACATCAGTTCAGCCGATTTTCGGAGAGATTAGGGTCTCTGTGGTAGAGGCTAGAATCCATATAAGCAGCATTCTCTGATCCGAAAGATTCGACCTTGTCTGTGGCATTTTGAGTAGGATCATTAAGGAGAATGGCCTGTACAAGCTTCACCCTCAATCAGAATGGATCCGCACTAAACCTAGGGTTTAGATCTGGAGGAGCATTGGCAGCTGCTCAAACCAGTGTCAATCACATACAGCCTGTCATTGAAGAAATCACTCACAAGTAAAGAAAACAGTACTACCAGATTTAATTCAGAAAAACTAAGCAATTCCAACCCTTAACTATCCTCTTTTTATAATTTACACAACTTCTGAGTTTTAATTACCCTGTTTATTTATTCCCTTTTCTCTTATGCAATTAAAAATAACATACCAACATCTCCTACTCTTTCATCTGCCTGACTAAGACCTGCAGGATAACCATAGATTGCTTCAAACTACAATCCTCGTGGGATCGACTCTGACTTGCTCAGGTATTACTTGGACGACCCAGTGCACTTGCTGGTACAACAGTACGAAAGGTGTGGGGATTCGTGCTACCAAGTTTTTGGCGCCGTTGCCGAAAATTGTTGAGTTTGGACAAACTGACGGATTGTCTTGCTCCCTAGATCAGGTATTGTCATTGATTTTTGCAAAAGTATAACTTTCCTTTTTTGATTTGAGTCTTTTATTTTTATTTTTTTCTCTTATTTTTTGAAAAAATTTTTAAAAACATTTAAAACTCTTTTCAAAAGTATTTTTCTTTTCTTTGTTTAATTTTTGTTCTTGATTTGAGTCTTTGGTTAATCTGTGTTCTTGTTGAGTCTTTTATTTTTATTCTTTTTTTTTCTCTATTTTTTTCGAAAATTCTAAAAAGTTTTTCAAAAATATTTTTATTTTCTTTGTTTAATCTTTGTTCTTTGATTGAGTCTTGTGTTCTTGTTCTTGTTGAGTTTTTCGTTTTCTTCAAGTTTTTCTTTCAAAAAAATTTCAAAAATAATTTTTCTTTGTTTAAATCGTGTGTCAAATCTTTAAGTTTGGTGTCTTCTTTTGTGTTTCTTTGTATTTTTTGAAAATTGTGTTTTGGTTTTCTAAAAATTTTTAGTTTGGTGTTCTTTTCATGTTCTTGAGTTCTTTAACTCTTTGAATTTTGTTCTTTGTGTTCTTGTTAGTATTCAAAGTGTTTTTGAATTTTCCTTGTGTTTTGATCTTAAAATTTTTAAGTTTGATGTCCCTTGGTGTTTCCCTTCAAATATTTTCGAAAAATAAGGGTGCTAGATCTAAAAATTTTAAGTTTTGTGTCTTTTGTGTATTTTTCTCTTTCATCAATAAATTCAAAAATAAAAAATATCTTTTCTAACTTAATTTTAACCATAATTTTCAAAAATAATAATAAAAATTCATATTTCAAATTTTAAATTTTTATCTTATCATATCTTAGTTGTTGGTGCACGAAATTGCAATCACACTTTTGCAATCCCGCACAACTAACCAGCAAGTGCACTGGGTCGTCCAAGTAATACCTTACGTGAGTAAGGGTCGATCCCACGGAGATTGTCGGCTTGAAGCAAGCTATGGTTATCTTGTAACTCTTAGTCAGGATATCAATAATTATCAGGGTTGATTGTAAAAAGCAAAAGATCATGAAATAAGTACGTGTTTTGCAGTAATGGGGAACAGGTTGAGGTTTTGGAGATGCTCTATCTACTGAACCTCTGCTTTCCCACTGTCTTCTTCTTCAAGCACGCAAGGCCCCTTACATGGCAAGCTGTATGTAGGGTTTCACCGTTGTCAATGGCTACCTCTCATCCTCTCAGTGAAAATGTTCAACGCGCTCTGTCACAGCACGGCTAATCATCTGTCGATTCTCAATCGGGTTGGAATAGAATCCAGTGATTCTTTTGCGTCTATCACTAACGCCCAGCCCTCAGAATACCACAGACAAGGTTTAGACTTTCCGGATTCTCTTGAATGCCGCCATCAATTCTAGCTTATACCACGAAGATTCTGATTGAAGAATCCAAGAGATATCTACTCAATCTAAGGTAGAACGGAGGTGGTTGTCAGGCACACGTTCATAGTTGAGAATAATGATGAGTGTCACGGATCATCACATTCATCAGGTTTAAGAACAAGTGATATATTAGAATGGAAGCAAGCATGATTGAATGAAAAACAGTAGTAATTGCATTAATCCATCAAGACACAGCAGAGCTCCTCACCCCCCAACCATGGGATTTAGAGACTCATGCCGTAGAAGATACAATGAGAAACGTGTAATGTGTCATGAGGTAGAGATACAATATCAAAAGGTCCTATTAATAGTGAACTAGTAACCTAGGGTATACAGAAATGAGTAAATGACGTAAAAATCCACTTCCAGGGTCCACTTGGTGTGTGCTTGGGCTGAGCATTGAAGCTTTCATGTGTAGAGACTTTTTCTGGAGTTAAACGCCAGCTTTTATGCCAGTTTGGGCGTTTAACTCCAATTTTTGTGCCAGTTCCGGCGTTAAACGCCGGGAATTCTGAAGCTGATTTGCAACGCCGGTTTGGGCCATCAAATCTCAGGCAAAGTATGGACTATTATACATTGCTGGAAAGCCCAGGATGTCTACTTTCCAACGCCGTTGAGAGCGTGCCAATTGAGCTTCTGTAGCTCCAGAAAATCTATTTCGAGTGCAGGGAGGTCAGAATCCAACAGCATCTGCAGTCCTTTTTTTTAGCCTCTGAATCAGATTTTTGCTCAGGTCCCTTAATTTCAGCCAGAAAATACCTGAAATCATAGAAAAACACACAAACTCATAGTAAAGCCCAGAAAAGTGAATTTTAACTAAAAACTAATAAAAATGTAATAAAAACTAACTAAAACATGCTAAAAACATACTAAAAACCATGCCAAAAAGCGTATAAATTATCCGCTCATCACAACACCAAACTTAAATTGTTGCTTGTCCCCAAGCAACTGAAGATCAAATAGGATAAAAAGAAGAGAACATACTATAGACTCCAAAATATCAATGAAACTTAGCTCCAATTAGATGAGCAGGACTAGTAGCTTTTTGCTTCTGAACAGTTTTGGCATCTCACTTTATCCTTTGAAGTTTAGAATGATTGACATCTATAGGAATTCAGAATTTAGATAGTGTTATTGATTCTCCTAGTTAAGTATGATGATTCTTGAACATAGCTACTTTATGAGTCTTGGCTGTGGCCCAAAGCACTCTGTCTTCCAGTATTACCACTGGATACATACATGCCACAGACACATAAATGGGTGAACCTTTTTAGATTGTGACTCAGCTTTGCTAGAGTTCCCAATTAGAGGTGTCCAGGGTTCTTAAGCACACTCTTTTTGCCTTGGATCACTTTTTATTTCTACCCTTTCCTTTTGGTTTAAAGGGCTATTGGCTTTTTCTGCTTGCTTTTTTTTTCTCTTTTTTTTTTCACTGCTTTTTCTTGCTTCAAGAATCAATTTGATGATTTTTTAGATTCTCAATAACATTTCTCATTTTCCATCATTCTTTCAAGAGCCAACAAATTTAACATTCTTTGAACAACAAATTCAAAAGACATATGCACTGTTCAAGCATTCATTCAGAAAACAAAAAGTATTGTCACCACATCAAACTAATTCAACTAGTTTCAAAGATGAATTTGAAATCCTGTACTTCTTGTTCTTTTGTGATTAAAGTATTTTTCATTTAAGAGAGGTGATGGATTCATAGGACATTCATAGCTTTAAGGCATAGACACTAAGATACTAATGATCATGTAGTGAAGACACAAACATAGATAGAACATCAAGCATAGAAATCAAAAAATAGAATAATAAGAACAAGGAAATTAAGGGACGGGTCCACCTTAGTGATGACGGCTAGTTCTCCTTCTTGAAGATCCTATGGAGTGCTTTTGCTCCTCAATGTCTCTTCCTTGCCTTTGTTGCTCCTCTCTCATAATTCTTTGATCTTCTTTAATTTCATGGAGGAGGATGGAATGTTCTTGGTGCTCCACCCTTAGTTGTCCCATGTTGGAACTCAATTCTCCTAGGGAGGTGTTGATTTGCTCCCAATAGTTTTGTGAAGGAAAGTGCATCCCTTGAGGCATCTCAGGGATTTCATGATGAGGAATTTGCTCAAGCTCTTGTTTGCTCCATCCTTTTCTTAGTGATGAGCTTTTGAGATGAATCTCTCCATCTCCCATGACTCAGAGGTGGAAGTTTTTGCCTTCCCTTTCCTCTTTCTAGAGGTTTCTCCGGCCTTAGATGCCATAAATGGTTATGGAAAAACAAAAAGCAATGCTTTTACCACACCAAACTTAGAAGGTTTGCTCGTCCTCGAGCAAAAGAAGAAAGAAATGAGTAGAAGAAGAAGAAAATAGAGGAGATGGAGAAGTAGTGTGTATAATGTGTGAAAATGAGGGGGTAGGGTAGGTGGGATTTTATGAAGGATGGATGTGAGTGGTGAAGAGAATGGTGGGATTTGAAAGGTGAGGGGTTTTTTAGGAAAGAGATATTGAGGTGATTGGTGAATGGGTGAAGAAGAGAGAGAGTGGTGGGATAGGTGGGGATCCTGTGGGGTCCACAGATCCTGAGGTGTCAAGGATAATTCATCCCTGCACCAAGTGGCGAGCAAAAATGCTCCTTCTGCCAATCCTGGCGTTAAACGCCGGGCTGGTGCCCATTTCTGGCGTTTAACGCCAGCTTGGTGCCCATTCCTGGCATTAAACGCCAGTCTGGTGCCCCTTTCTGGCGTTAAATGCCCAGAATGGTGCCAGACTGGGCGTTAAATGCCCATTTGCTGCCCTTACTGGCGTTTAAACGCCAGCAAGCTTTTCCTCCAGGGTGTGCTGTTTTTCTTTCTGTTTTTCATTCTGTTTTTGCTTTTTCAATTGTTTTTGTGACTTCCCATGATCATCAACCTATAGAAAACATAAAATAACAAAGGAGAATAGATAAATATAACATTGGGTTGCCTCCCAACAAGCGTTTCTTTAATGTCAATAGCTTGACAGTGGGCTCTCATGGAGCCTCACAGATACTCAGAGCCATGTTGGAACCTCCCAACACCAAACTTAGAGTTTGAATGTGAGGGTTCAACACCAAACTTAGAAGTTGGTTGTGGCCTCTCAACACCAAACTTAGAGTTTGACTGTGGGGGCTCTGTTTGACTCTGTTTTGAGAGAAGCTCTCCATGCTTCCTTTCCATGGTTACAGAAAGAGAACCTTGAGTCTTATAGTTTGCACTGTCTGCAAGCCACGAAGCTTCCTGAATAGCAAATAATTGCTCATCCGGAAAGGTTTCAGAGATCTCAGTAGGAGGGAGGGACGCTCCTGCTACTGGTTCTATCCGGGACAGGTGATCAGCTACTTGATTCTCTGTCCCTTTTCTGTCTCTTATTTCTATATCAAACTCTTGCAGAAGCAACACCCATCTTATGAGCCTGGGTTTTGAATCCTGCTTTGTGAGTAGATATTTAAGAGCAGCATGGTCAGTATACACAATCACTTTTGATCCTACTAGATAAGATCTGAACTTGTCAATGGCATAAACTACTGCAAGTAACTCCTTTTCTGTGGTTGTGTAGTTCTTCTGTGCATCATTTAGAATACGGCTGCCATAATAAATGACGTGCAGAAGTTTACCATGCCTTTGTCCCAATACTGCACCAATGGCATGGTCACTTGCATCACACATTAGTTCAAATGGTAATGTTCAGTCTGGTGCAGAAATGACTGGTGCTGTGACCAGCTTAGCTTTCAGAGTCTCAAACGCCTGCAGACACTCCTTATCAAAGATAAATGGCGTGTCAGCAGCTAGCAGATTACTCAGAGGTTTGGCAATTTTTGAAAAATCCTTTATAAACCTTCTGTAGAATCCTGCATGCCCCAGAAAGCTTCTGATTGCCTTAACATTGGTAGGTGGTGGTAATTTTTCAATTACTTCAACTTTAGCTTGATCCACCTCTATTCCTTTGTTTGAAATTTTATGCCCAAGGACAATCCCTTCAGTCACCATAAAGTGACATTTTTCCCAGTTTAAAACTAGGTTGGTCTCTTGGCATCTTTTCAGAACAAGTGCTAGATGGTTAAGGCAGGAGCTGAATGAGTCTCCAAATACTGAAAAGTCATCCATGAAGACTTCCAGAAATTTCTCTACCATATCTGAGAAAATAGAGAGCATGCACCTCTGAAAGGTTGCAGGTGCATTGCACAGACCAAAAGGCATCCTTCTGTAGGCAAATACTCCAGAAGGACATGTAAATGCTGTTTTCTCTTGGTCCTGAGGATCTACTGCAATTTGGTTGTAACCTAAATAGCCATCCAAAAAGCAGTAATATTCATGACCTGCCAGTCTCTCTAGCATCTGGTCTATGAATGGTAAAGGAAAATGATCCTTCCTGGTGACTGTATTGAGCCTTCTGTAGTCAATACACATACGCCACCCTGTAACTGTTCTTGTAGGAACCAGTTCATTCTTTTCATTATAAACCACTGTCATGCCTCCCTTCTTGGGGACAACGTGGACAGGGCTCACCCAGGGGCTATCAAAAATAGGATAAATAATCCCAGCCTCTAGTAACTTAGTGACCTCTTTCTGCACCACCTCCTTCATGGCTGGATTTAGGCGCCTTTGTGGTTGAACCACTGGCTTAGCATCATCCTCCAATAGGATCTTGTGCATGCATCTTGCTGGGCTAATGCCCTTAAGATCACTTATGGACCACCCAAGAGCTGTCTTGTGTGTCCTTAGCACTTGAATTAGTGCTTTCTCTTCCAGTGGATTTAAAGCAGAGCTTATGATCACTGGAAAAGTGTCACCTTCTCCCAGAAATGCATATTTCAGGGATGGTGGTAGTGGCTTGAGCTCGGGTTTAGGAGGCTTATCTTCTTCCTGAGGAATTTTCAGAATTTCTTTTATTTCCTTTAGTTCCTCCAGATTAGGCTGAACATCTTTAAAGATGTCCTCTAGCTCTGATTCGAGACTTTCAGTCATATTGATCTCCTCCACCAAAGAGTCAATAATGTCAGCGCTCATGCAATCATTTGATGTGTCTGGATGCTGCATAGCTTTGACAACATTTAACTTGAACTCATCCTCATTGACTCTCAGGGTTACTTCCCCTTTTTGGACATCAATGAGAGTTCGTCCAGTTGCTAGGAAGGGTCTTCCTAGAATGAGGGTTGCACTCTTGTGCTCCTCCATTTCCAGCACTACAAAGTCAGTGGGAAAGGCGAATGACCCAACCTTGACAATCATGTCCTCAATTATGCCTGATGGGTATTTAATGGAGCCATCAGCAAGTTGAAGACATATCCGGGTTGGTTTGACCTCTTCAGTCAAGCCGAGCTTTCTGATAGTGGATGCAGGGATTAGGTTGATACTTGCCCCAAGGTCACATAGAGCTGTCTTGGTACAAGCACCTTCTAATGTGCATGGTATCAGAAAGCTTCCTGGATCTTTAAGCTTCTCTGGTAAGCTTTTCAGAATGACTGCACTGCATTCTTCAGTGAGAAAAACTTTTTCAGTTTCTCTCCAATCCTTCTTATGACTTAAGATCTCTTTCATGAACTTAGCATAAGAGGGTATTTTCTCAAGTGCCTCTGCAAATGGAATCTTTATTTCAAGAGTCCTTAGATAGTCTGCAAAGCGGGCAAATTGCTTATCCTGTTCCGCTTGGCAGAGTTTCTGAGGATAAGGCATCTTGGCTTTATATTCTTCAACCTTAGTTGCTGCAGATTTATTTCCTACAGAAGTGGTTGGAGAAGCCTGCTTAAGGGGGTTGTTATCAGCACTTGCAAGTGTCTAACCCCTTTGTGGCGTTTGAACGCCAGGATTGGGTGCTTTTTGGGCGTTTAACGCCAGATTGCAACCCTTTTCTGGCGTTTGAACGCCAGAAGTGGCTACCCATTGGGCGTTTAACGCCACTTTCTTACCCTTTTCTGGCGTTTGAACGCCAGAATCATTCCTCTCTGGGCTCTTACTGTCCTCAAAGGGATTTTGGGTAGTTGGCTGGTCCTCCTCTGTCAGTTGTTCCTTTCTTAGCTTTTTGCTACTTTGAGCAATGTTATTCAATGTCTTCCCACTCCTCAGTTGAACTGCTTGGCATTCTTCTGTTATCTATTTAGATAACTGCTGTTTTATCTGATTCAACTGCGATTCTATGTTCTTGTTAGCAATTTTAGTCTCTTGGAGCATCTCTTTAAATTCTGCTAACTGTTTTGTCTTCAGGTGTAATTGCTGATTAAGCTCAACAATTTGTTCTTGAGGATTAGGATCAGTGGCTACTGCCATAACTTCTTCTTTTGTAGAGGACTCACTGCTAGAGTACAAATGTTGATTTCTAGCAACAGTATCTATAAGCTCTTGAGCCTCTTCAATCATCTTCCTCATATGTATAGATCCACCAGCTAAGTGGTCTAGAGACATCTGAGCTTTTTCTGTAAGCCCATAGTAGAATATGTCTAACTGTACCCACTCTGAAAACATTTCAGAAGGGCATTTTCTTATCATACCTCTATACCTCTCCCAGGCATTATAAAGGGATTCATTATCCTATTGTTTAAAGCCTTGGATGTCCAGCCTTAGCTGTGTCATCCTTTTTGGAGGGTAAAATTGATTCAGGAATTTGTCTGATAACTGTCTCCATGTCTTTATGCTTGTTGTAGGTTGGTTATTCAACCACCTCTTGGCTTGATCTTTTACAGCAAATGAAAACAGTAATAGTCTGTAGACATCCTGATCCACCTCTTTATCATGTACTGTGTCAGCAATTTGTAAGAATTGTGCCAGAAACTTAGTAGGTTCTTCCTGTGAAAGACCGGAATACTGGCAATTTTGCTGCACCATGATAATGAGTTGAGGATTTAGCTCAAAGCTGCTTGCTTTAATGGGAGGTATACAGATGCTACTCCCATATGCAGCTGTAATGGGGTTAGCATATGACCCCAGAGTCCTTCTGGACTGCTCAATTCCACTTAGGTCCATGATGGAGAAAGGGAATATGATATGGATTCACAAGTAAAGTAAATTTTTTTTAAATAACCGAAAATAATAAAATAAAACAAATAAAAAAAATCAAATTTCGAAAACTAAAAGAAAATAAGATCAAAGCAAATTGAAAACTAAATCAATTAGTTAATTAAAAAGATTTTGGAATTAGCAATTGAAAATATATGATTAAAAATTATTTTGAAAAAGATTTGATTTTTGAAATGAGGAAAGAGAAAAACAACAAAATGACACCAAACTTAAAATTTTTAAAAAATCAAACACTAATTTTCAAAAATTTTAGAAGAAAAACACAAGGAAGACACCAAACTTAAAATATGAAACTAAACTCAAATAAAAAACTCTAAACCAACAAAAATAAAACAGTCCTAATCTAAGCAACAAGATAGACCGTCAGTTGTCCAAACTCGAACAATCCCCGGCAACGGCGCCAAAAACTTGGTGCACGAAATTGCAATCACACTTTTGCAATCTCGCACAACTAACCAGCAAGTGCACTGGGTCATCCAAGTAATACCTTACGTGAGTAAGGGTCAATCCCACGGAGATTGTCGGCTTGAAGCAAGCTATGGTTATCTTGTAACTCTTAGTCAGGATATCAATAATTATCAGGGTTGATTGTAAAAAGCAAAAGATCATGAAATAAGTACTTGTTTTGCAGTAATGGGGAACAAGTTGAGGTTTTAGAGATGCTCTATCTTCTGAACCTCTGCTTTCCCACTGTCTTCTTCTTCAAGCACGCAAGGCTCCTTACATGGCAAGCTGTATGTAGGGTTTCACCGTTGTCAATGGCTACCTCTCATCCTCTCAGTGAAAATGTTCAACGCGCTCTGTCACAGCACGGCTAATCATCTGTCGGTTCTCAATCGGATTGGAATAGAATCCAGTGATTCTTTTGCTTCTGTCACTAACGCCCAGCCCTCAGGAGTTTGAAGCTTGTCACAGTCATTCAATCCTTGAATCCTACTCAGAATACCACAGACAAGGTTTAGACTTTCCGGATTCTCTTGAATGCCGCCATCAATTCTAGCTTATACCACGAAGATTCTGATTAAAGAATCCAAGAGATATCTACTCAATCTAAGGTAGAACGGAGGTGGTTGTCAGGCACACGTTCATAGTTGAGAATAATGATGAGTGTTACGGATCATCACATTCATCAGGTTTAAGAACAAGTGATATCTTAGAATGGAAGCAAGCATGATTGAATGAAAAACAGTAGTAATTGCATTAATCCATCAAGACACAACAGAGCTCCTCACCCCCAACCATAGGGTTTAGAGACTCATGTCGTAGAAGATACAATGAGAAACGTGTAATGTGTCATGAGGTAGAGATACAATATCAAAAGGTCCTATTAATAGTGAACTAGTAACCTAGAGTATACAGAAATGAGTAAATGACGTAAAAATCCACTTCCGGGGTCCACTTGGTGTGTGCTTGGGCTGAGCATTAAAGTTTTCATGTGTAGAGACTTTTTTTGGAGTTAAACGCCAGCTTTTATGCTAGTTTGGGCGTTTAACTCCAATTTTTGTGCCAGTTCCGGCGTTAAACGCCGGGAATTATGAAGCTGATTTGCAACGCCGGTTTGGGCCATCAAATCTCGGGCAAAGTATGGACTATTATACATTGCTGGAAAGCCCAGGATGTCTACTTTCCAACGCCGTTGAGAGCGCGCCAATTGGGCTTCTGTAGCTCCAGAAAATCCATTTCGAGTGCAGGGAGGTCAGAATCCAACAGCATCTGCAGTCCTTTTTAGCCTCTAAATCAGATTTTTGCTCAGGTCCCTTAATTTCAGCCAGAAAATACCTGAAATCACAGAAAAACACACAAACTCATAGTAAAGCCCAGAAAAATGAATTTTAACTAAAAACTAATAAAAGTGTAATAAAAACTAACTAAAACATGCTAAAAACATACTAAAAACCATGCCAAAAAGCGTATAAATTATCCGCTCATCAGTTGTCAAGTTTTCAAAAATAAAAATCATATATTTTTCAAAAAAAATCTTATCTTTTTCAAAATCTTATCATATAATTTTCAAAATTTAAAAATCTTATCTTATCTTTTTCAAATTTCAAACTTCAAAATTAAATCCTTTTCAAAATCTTATCTTTTTAAAATATTTTTCAAATCTTTTTAATTTCTTATCTTATCTGTTTCTAATTTCAAATTTTAATTTTAAATATTTTCTTATCTTATTTTAAAATTCAAATCTTTTCTTAATTAAAATCTTATCTTCTCTCTCTTCTTTTTCAAAACCTTCTAACTAACTCTTCCCTTCTTAATTTTTGAAAACTATATCTCTCTTTTTCTCTCTTCTTTTTTAAAATCTCCTAACTAACTCTTCTCTTCTTAATTTTCGAAAATTACTTCTTCTTCTCTCTCTTCTCTTTTAAAAAATTTAACATTCAAATTTTAAAATCTTTTTAAATTATTAACCATAATTTTCGAAAATTAATTAATTAAATAAATAAAATAAAAACAAAAATATCCTAATTCTTATTTACTTTTTCTATTTATACTACTATTCTTCTCACATCTATATTATTCGAACTCTACCCCCCTCTCTATTCTTCCTTCTCATTTTTCATCTTCTCTTATTTACTTCTATCCCCTATTTTCAATGTATTCTTCTTCTACTTCTTTTATTTCTTTTCTATCTTCTTCTTCTTTCTTCACTTCTCACTTTAAGGAGGAGCTTTTTTCCTATTGGTACAGAAAGTTTTCTTCTTTTTCTTTCTTTCCTTTTCTTCTTGTTTTTTACCAGGAATAGGGATAAAGAATCCCTCTTGATTCCTGATCCTGAACCTGAGAAGACTCTTAGGAGGCGTTTCAACAAGTTAAAGCACAACACTCCGAAAGAGACCTTTCAAAAAATTTTGAACAAGAAAAGGAGGTCATGACCGAACCTCAAGAGGAGCCAAGAAAGGTCCTTGGTGACTTCACCATACCTACCTTTGACTTTTATGGTAGAAGCATTGTTATACTTGCCATTGGAGCTAACAATTTTGACCTTAAGCCTCAATTAGTCTCTCTTTTGCAGCAGAACTGCAAATTTTATGGGCTTCTAATGGAAGATCCACATCAGTTTCTAGCTGAGTTCTTACAGATCTGTGATACTCTAAAGACTAATGGAGTTAATCCTAAAGTCTACAAACTGATGCTCTTTTCCTTTGTAGTAAGAGACAGAGCTAAGCAATGGTTGGATATCCAACCTAGAGAGAGTCTTGACTATTGGAAAAAGCTGGTTAATGCTTTCTAGCTAAGTTCTTTTCCCCTCAAAGGATGAGCAAGATTAGAGTGAAAGTTTAAACCTTCAGACAAAGAGAAGGTTAATCCCTCTATGAAGTTTGAGAAAGATACAAGCAATTGATCAGGAGATGTTCTCCTGACATGCTCTCAGAATGGTCCATCATAGGCGTGTTCTATGATGGCTTGTCTGAGATATCCAAGATTTCATTAGATGGCTCTGCAAGTGGATCCCTCCACTTGAAGAAAACTCTTGCAGAAGCAAGAGAGCTCATTGAGATTGTTGCTAACAACTAATTCATGTACGTGTCTGAGAGGAACCCTGTAAACCATGGAATCCCTCAGAAGAAAGGAGTTCATGAAGTGGAGACTCTAAATGCCATTCTGGCTCAGAATAAGATATTGACTCAGCAAGTCAATATGATTTCCCAGCATCTGATAGGAATGCAAATTGTAGCTGGCAGTACTCAAGAAGCTTCTCTTGAAGAAGAAGCTTATGATCCTGATCAACCCACCATGGAGAAGGTGAATTACATGGGAGAACTCTATGGAAACACTTACAACCCTTCATGGAGGAATCATTCTAACCTCTCAGGGAAGGATCAACAGAAACCTCAGCAAGGTTTCAATAACAATTAAGGTGGTAGGAACCATAATAGGTTCAACAACAGACCACCATTCCCATCTTCTCAAGGGAATATGGAAACCTCTAAGCAGAGCCTCTCTGACTTAGTTATTCTGGTTTCCAACCTCTCTAAGACCACTCATAGTTTCATTAATGAAACAAGGTCCTTGATGCACCACTATTTCGTGGTACATCTTGTGCTTAATTGAGTGGATTGTATCCACTATTCTCACACTTATTCATAGAAATTGCATGTTTTACACTTTTCTTCCTGATTTTGTGCTATGGTTAAAAACATGTTTCTTTGGTCTTAATTTAGCTAATTTTAATCCTCTCTCATTACCATTCGATACCGTGATATGTGCGTTCAGTGTTTTCAGAGATTACAGGGCAGGAATGGCATAGAGGATGGAAAGGAAGCATGCAAAAGTGGAAGGAATACAAGAAACTGAAGGAATTGCAAAGCTGTCAAGCTTGACCTCTTTGTACTAAATCAGCCATAAGTTGAGCTACAGAGGTCCAAATGAGGCAGTTCTAGTTGCATTGGAAAGTTAACATCCGGGACTTCAAAATGATATATAATTTGTCATAGTTTCTTTGCTGTTAGGCGACACGCACGTGTACGCGTGAATTGTGCGCAGACAAGCGACGCATACGCGTGCATGACGCGTACGCGCGCATGAGCCACGTGTTGTACGTACCAGAAATCGCTGGGGCGATTTTTGGGCTATTTTTAGCTCAGTTTTTAGCCCGAAAATAGATATTAGAGGCTGTAGAGTGGAGGAATCAAAGGGACACTTCTCATTATTTACAATTTAGATTTCAGATGTAGTTTTCTATAGGGAGAGGAGAGAGGCTCTCTCCTCTCTCTAGGTTTTAGGATTCTTGGGTTAGCTATTTTCAATTTCAGATTTCTACTCTACTTTAATTTAGTTTTTCTTCTACTCTTATTTATTCTAGCACTTTAGTTCTCTTCTCTTGGTGATTTATTTATTTATCCACTTTAGTTTATGAACTCCATGTTAGATTCAATTTCCTTTTAATACAATTTGAAGTATTTCATGTTTATTACTTCTTCTATTATTTGTTATCATTGATTTTACAATTGTTGGTTTTAGGTTTTATATTCTATTATTACTTTTCTATGCTTTTATATTATGCCCTCCAAGTGTTTGATAAAATGCTTGGAAGGATGTTAGAGTAGAATTTTATGTCCTTGGCTTGGGATGGTAACTTAGGAACTTTTGAGTCACTAATGTCCAAGTAATTGATGATTGGTAGCCATTGACTCTAGTTCTCACTAATTGAATTGGTGGAGAGTTAGGACTTATGGACTTGGATTGATATAGCTCATTTAACTTTCCTTTACTATTAGTTAGAGGATGATTTAATGGGATCAATCCTTGCCAATTCTCATGTTGTGGTTAGCGATAAGGATAGAGATCCTTGACCACCAAACCTTGCCAAGACCGCTTTATCATTTGAATTTCATTGCCATTTACTTTTCTTGTTTCTTAATCCAAAATCCCAAAAAGATACTTTTTCATAGCCAATAATAAGAACACTTCCATGCAATTCCTTTGAGAGACGATCCGAGGTTTGAATACTTCGGTTTATTACTTTTAAGTGGTTTATTACTTGTGACAACCAAACTTTTGTGTGAAAGGATTATTGTTGGTTTAGAAACTATACTTGTAACGAGAGTTTATTGTAAAATTCTAGACCACACAATAGTCTGATCATCAGTCCTCCATTAGAAACTTGGAGGTACAGGTTAGTCAACTGAGTAAGAGAATCCCAGAGACTCCTCCAGACACTATTCCCAGTAATACTGAGGTTAATCCTAGAGAAGAGTGCAAGACCATAACCATGGAGGCCGAACCTGAGAAGAATGGGGTGGCGTTAAACGCCAGTAAAGAAGCCTCTACTGGGCGTTTGACGCCCACAATGGCAGCAAGCCTAGCGTTAAACGCCAGTGAGGAACCCCTCATTGGGCATTTAGCGCCCATCCTGGCAGAAAAGTTGGCGTTGAACGCCAGCCAAGGAGCACTGACTGGGCGTTTAACGCCCAAACACCTAAGCTTCCTGGCGCTGAACGCCAATGAGGAACCCCTCTCTAGGCGTTCAACGCCCACCAGCCCAGGGAAGCTGGCGTTGAACGCCAGCAAGGACATCCCTACTGGGCGTTCAACGCCCAGAATGCTAGAGGAACTAGCGTTTAACGCCAATCAGGGTGGACAGCAAGGGCGTTCAACGCCCAATAAGCTGACAGAACTGGCGTTGAACGCCAGTCAAAGCACACCCCTTGAGTGCTTAAAACCCACTCAAGAACCCTCTATCTCAGAACCAAAGGAAACCATAAAGACAATTGAGGTTCCTTTGAATGCACTATTACAGTGCATGAGTTCTGATGATTACTCATCCTCTGATGAGGATGAAGATACTAGGGAAGAGCAAGTTTCTCGTTTCCTAGGAGCTCTAATAAAGCTGAATACCAAGATATTTTGGTACAAAGCCTCTAGAGGAAGAACCTCCACTGCTCACCAAAGAACTCCATGCTTTGGTTCAGCAAGAGCTACCTCAGAAGCTTCCAGATCCTGGACGCTTTTTGATTCCTTGCACCATAGGCACTATGACCTTTGAAAAGGCTCTGTGTGACCTAAGGTCAAGCATAAACCTCATGCCACTCTCTGTAATGGAGAAGTTATGTATTCTTGAGATACAAGCTGCACACATCTCATTAGAGATGGTAGACAAGACCATGAAGAAGCCATATGACTTAGTGGAGGATGTATTGGTTAAAGTTGAAAACCACTACATCCCTGCAAACTTCATTGTCTTGGACATAGGAGAGGTTGAGGATGACCGTGTCATCCTTGGAAGACCTTTCCTAGTCACAGCTAATGCTATCATTAATGTGGCTAAGGGAGAACTAACCCTAAAGTTAGGGGAGGATCACATCTTATTCAAGATGCCTCACCCTAATTCTCCCTCTAAAAGAGAGATAACTATGCAACACCTAGTGTGCCAACCCTCTCTTTTTGTGCAGAGCTCTACAGAGCCCCCAGACATCAATTCTAAGTTTGGTGTTGGGCTGCCATCAACAAGCTCTAAGCACAAAGGTACTAAAAAGAAAGTGCCTAAAGGCTGGAGGGACAAGAAAGTTCCTACAAAAATTAAAATAAATTAAGTAGAAGTATACTATTTGATGTAAGGTATCTATATGTTTATATGTATTATAATTTGCATATATTAACAAGGAGCATAACAACTTAGTAGTTGTTAATGCATGCTTATTTTTTTGAATGACTTTAAAATTTGATAAGCGTGTCGTGAGCTCGTAGGAGTACATCTCTAATAAAAACGATGTTGAAGTGGCTACCGTAATTTAACGACAAGGCAACTTTGTATTGAGCTAGAATTTTTAATTAAATAAAACCTAATCCTACATGAAAAATCCCTAAATTAATTTGGATTTGCCCTAATCATTCGAGGTGAGTTTAGGGGGCACGTTTGTCAAATTTTAAAATCATTCGAGGATTATTTTGTCAATTACAAAGGTCAAGTATTATTTTATTAATGCTATAATCTTTCGGGTACTAATTTAATAGAAGAAAACATCTAATACGAGAAAATATACCCTTAAAAATTAACCTGCAATAGAATCTCTGTAAACAGCTTCTATGATGCGACTCCCATGATTAAGCCACTTTGTGTACTTAATCGAACTCCAAACACCTTGCTTAGCTAACAAATTGGCGATAACCTTCACCTCCCTTAAGACTAGATTGAAATAAACCTCCCAATTTCTGTTGAACAGCTCATGAATATGCACTACCAAATTCTCATTATCCATAACCTCCACTCCAAAAATTTTCTAAGCGGTAAGGAAAACGTTTTTGAGATCCATATCACAAACAATCGTCTTCAATTCGCACTCCCAAACTAGAACCATTACTCACCAAATGGCAAAGAGTTGGCCTTGCTGGTGTACCAAATCGGCAAAGAACCTGAACATCCCTTGATTTGACCTCCAACATGGTTCTTTATCATACAACCAAAACCAACCACTTACTCTTCTACAAGGATATTAGCGTCGTAGTCCCCTACTCCTCTTCATGAAACCTTGCAGCAGAGGTTCCACTTCAACAAACTATGGAAATGGATCCTCTCCAGCAATTTCTCACCTTTGATTTTAATAGTGGGACCAGAAATAAATAAGAGAGAGAGTGGTGAATGGTTAGATTAAACACTGCACACCATCCAATTTTTTATTCACTGGAGAAGATCCACTCCCACAAACTATTCCTCTTTAATAAATGACCAATCTATTTCCAAAAAAAATAATAAATATTTATTAAGAATCAAACTGTTTAATTTAAAAATTTTTAAAGACTAATTTAAATATTTATGTAAAAACATTTGAGGTATATTTTTTAAATATTTTTATTATATAATTTATATTATAATATATAAAACTTCAACTTGTAACTTTTGAGTTAATATTCAAAATCGTTTTTAAAAGATATTCTGATCTCTATTTTGGTCTTCAAAATATAAAAAATACGCGATTTGGTCACGTTAGTCCTTCCGTCAGTTGGATGATAACGTGTCACGTTAAGTGTTACGTGGCACATGATGACGTGGTGGGTTGATGCCATGTGTCACGAGATGATTGGTTGACGTGTCAGATCAATGACACGTGGCACAGGTCAATGACACGTGACATGCCACGTGTCACTTGACATGTAAAAAAGTTATTTTTAATCAAAATAGTCCTTGAAAGTTTAGATGTAAGTTATTTTCATCCCTAAAATTTTAAAAATTAATCAAATTAGTCCTTATATAATTTTTTATTTTTTCTTGATAATATTAAATTTGAAATATTTTTTTATACTACTAATTTTAATAGAAATATAATTGACAAACAAAAAATTAGTAATTGTATCTTTTCTTCTTAAAAATTTTGTCAATAAAATTATCTCTCTCCTTTAATTCTTCTCAAAATCTCTCTTATTCTTTTCTATTCTAAAACATTTTTTTTACATTATCACATTTTGCTGGAATATATATATATATACTCAAAATTGAAATGTATATATTTGTTAACCTAAACAAAGTTATATGCTCAAAATCAAAGTTTATGTATTAAAAGAAAAATTATATAATCTATCTCAAACATATGAAACACACAAAAATTTATGTATTAAAAGAAAAATTATATAATCTATCTCAAACATATAAAATTATTTAATACATAAATTTTTGTGTGTTTCATATGTTTGAGATAGATTATATAATTTTTCTTTTAATACATAAACTTTGATTTTGAGCATATACCTTTGTTTACGTTAACAAATACATACATTTCAATTTTGAGTATATATATATTTCAGCAAAATGTGATAATGTAAGAAAAATGTTTTAGAATAGAAAATAATAAGAAAGATTTTGAGAAGAATTAAAGGACAGAGATAATTTTATTGACAATTTTTTTAAGAAGAAAAGATACAATTATTAATTTTTTGTTTGTCAATTATATTTTTATTAAAATTAGTAGTATCAAAAAATATTTTAAATTTAATATTATCAAAAAAAATAAAAAATTATATAAGGACTAATTTGATTAATTTTTAAAATTTTAGGAATGAAAATAATTTACGTCTGAACTTTCAAGGACTGTTTTGATTAAAAATAACTTTTTTACATGTCAAGTGACACGTGACACCACGTGTCATTGATATGACACGTTAACTAATCATCTCGTGACACGTGGCATTAACCCACCACGTCATCATCTAACTGACGGAAGGACTAACGTGACCAAATTGTGTATCTTTCGAAGACGATTTCGATTAATTTTATCTTTTGAAGACCAAAATAGAAATCAAAATATCTTTTAAGAACAATTTTAAGTATTAACTCTGTAACATTTATTTCGAGCATCACATATTTTTCTTCTTAACTAACATTACATTTACTATTATTACATATTTTTAATTAATATACTTGCGTTTAAATACACTACTTACTAAGAAAATAATTTTTATATCTTTTTAAATAATCTGTACTCAAAAGTTTGATAAACAAATTTTTGAGTCCATATTGGTTTTCAAAAATTTAAAGATATAATAAAAACTAATCAAGTATTAAATACATATTCTTAAAAAAAATTTAGAAATTAGATTTTGACGTAATATTTTGTAAACATTATTAATATGATAATTTTACACCAAATTTTTTAATATATTTTAAATAACTGAATTAAAAAAAATAAAATATAATTATAGTTATTTTTTTGTATGTACCTTTTAAATAGTTATTTAAATATTTTTATAAAAAATTATTTACCACTTTTAAAAGAAAATATAATCTTTTTATTTGTGTCATATTTTTAAATTATTTAAACTTTATTTGTTATTTATATTTTTTAGGATTATTTTTATCAACAATATACACTTTTGAAATCATTAATTTATCCATCTTTTTATAATATTTTAAGAATTTGAATTTTTAAATTTTAAATACAATATTTTTATATTTAACACTTAAAAAAAAATATAAAACATCTATTATCTAAATGCTTTTTCTAATCAACTTTATTAGATAGCGAACAATTTTTTTAACATATATTAACTTCCATAAAGAAAGTATAAAATATAATAATTCGGGCATGTGTATATATGATTTTTTTAAAATAAATAATTTAATTATTTTATTTATTGAAATAAAAAATTATAGAATATTTATGAATTTGTGTCTCATTTTGTATCTCATTTATATTGTAAATGATTTGAGATGAGTATAAACGAGATAAGACACGTATGCAGTTGTACATATATCACATGTGCAAATGTGTTGTGAAAAATCGTCTATATACGCTCAATTTCAAATTATTTACGGTATAAACGAGACAAGAAAGTAGCGTCGTCTCTATAAAAAACTCATTAGCAACGTCTTTAAATATTACTTTCAAGCTTTTTACACTTTTTTTTGAGCCTTTTTCTTGATATTATTGAAATACTTAGACTTATATTTTTTATTTTTTTAAGGTATCTCTTGTCATTTGTAATAACTATGTTTTTGTTTATCATGATGCATTTATTTAATAACAAATAACGGGTTAAAAGATGTTTTTTCTCATATTTATCTCTTGTCATTTATACTAATAACTTATATCTTAAAGATATATTTTAAAAATATTATAAAAGAATATTTTATTAAAACTATTAAAAAATAAATTTTTATATTTTTAATATATTAAATACATTAAAATTTAAAGATATTTTTATTATTATACTCTTAAAATATATCTTTAAATACAAAATAATTAAATTCTAAATATTGTACTCACTTATTTTTTTTCTTCCGTCAACTCTTTTTAAATTAATTTTGGTATAATTATTTGTATTTTTTTAAGATGATTCTATCCTGATGTTAATAAAAAAATAAAATTTATATATAATTAATATGAAAGTAATCGTTAAAAATTATTAGCCAATGAATTATAACTCAAATAGCATAATTTTTTTATACTTAATTAAGAGGTGACAAATTTAAATTTTTATCTTTAATAAAAAAAATCGTTAAAAGTTATTAAATAATAATTTAATTAAATTTATCAAATAATCTAGCTATCTTTATTAATTATTAAGGTAATATCAACGTAACTGCATATAAATTTTCATGACATAATAAATAGCACTTAAAATTCAAATACCCTAACAAAAATTCCTTATCCAATTTCTCTTATCCATTGACTGATGGCCAATCACAAGCTTAGACGTTAGGCCACGGTCAATCTTCAACCTTCACCACATCGGTCAACTCCTTGCTCCCATAACATTCGAGAAATAGAAAGAGTAACTCTTCTTTTCGGTTTACTAGCAGAGCAGCCCGTGCATTCGCACGGCAACATATATTATTGTTTAGATTTGGAAAGAAAAAAACTAAATCTTTCTATTCTTAAGTTATTACCACAAGAAAAAACTAAATCTTTCCATCCTTAAATATTATTAAGCTATAATATTATTAAAGAACAATCTTTTGTTTGAATTTTACTTTTATTATCCATGTAAAAATTATGTCCGGTCACAAATCAAACATTGAGTACAAAATTATTAAAGAAAAGTCGCTGATATCTATTAGAAAACAAAGTTATTACAAAATTATCAAAGAGAAGTGGTTAATCTCTATTATGAGACAAAGTTTGTCAAAAGGTTTAAATAATTTGAAAATATTACACAATTAATCAAAATAGACCACATACTTTAACCACTGTATTCATTCATATACTCATTAAAATGACAATTCAAAGATTTGCCAAAAATAAAGATCTAGTTGAAGCATAATGATCCTCGGGTTGTGTCTTCAACTTTATCTGAGTCATTTGAAATTTTGATAATACGGTGATTGTTGTCTTCCACAAGTTGAAAGAATTGAATGAATTAATACAATAAAATTTATATGCATAAGATAAATTTTAAGAAATACTGCAACCATGACATCTGTGATTTATTTTACCAATTTAAATAAGATACCTTGTGTTTTCTTCTTCAGTACTTAATGCTACATTCTTGAATTATGACAAATTCTGCATATGTTCAAACTCAAATACAAAAACAAAGTAAAGTTAGGCTAAAACTAAAGAAATTAAATGCTTCTTTCTTTTCAATACAAAATCAAGAGAACAAATTTTTAAAAATTGATATACCCAAACATTCGATTTGAGAACAGAAATTGGTGACCCATTACAGGAGATATCACTTGAATTTGAGATAGCATTATTCAGAGAATCAGAATACATGTGCACACCATAACTTTTTTCTAAAGGAATGTGTGGAGTTTCACCATCCAAGTTGAATAACTACAATAACAATTCGTAAATGAGAGAACAATAGTAGCAGCATAAATAACACAAAAATCACATACACAGACCTTGTGATCATAAATAGCAGCAGCATCTTGGAGAAAATTGACAAATGAGATATCATCACAAACACTATTAACAACATGTAGCGATGTGTTTAACTCATATCCAACAATTCTTGCATCAACGACAAACAGTAGTTTCTTGTTGATAAATTCAGAAACAATTCGAACTGGAATAGTATAATCATAGGGAGCCTGCAAGGATGTATGGAAATGAGGAAAACAGAAAGAATAAAGGGGATGAGAATGAAATTCTAGAAGCAAAGATTCACAATATATAGAAGTAAAAATTCAATAAGATACATGGAATACATTACTTGTGAGAGAGCAGGATGTTCTTTAAAGAAATCAGAGCAACTTTTCTTGAGTATTTGTTCAACCTCACGATCATTAAGTATAAAAAGATTATGCCCATTTCGATGAGAAACAACAATTTTGATATGATAACTAAAACCATCCAATGAAAGAATTATATTAGAAACACATTAAAAAAAATTAAGCAAAGGAGTAAAAAAAGATTTCAAGCTTTTTAAAACGAAAACATACCTTGGGATAGCATCTACACACTCAACTCTACACATATTACAATAAAATACATTGTTCACATGACTAATAGATGCACCACAAAGACACCGTAAGAACCACCACTTTTGATGTTTCACCACAGATATTATGTTCCCAAGAAGGAAGCAATTTGTCTCCTGATAGCAAGTATAAAATTAATTTATATATTTAAGAAGAACGATTTAAAAAACAATTTTTTTAAAAAAATATAAATAATATTAACTCATACAGATTTTGATGTAAAAGGATATAAGTTGGCTGAAACAAGGTCCATAAGTATTTGCTCAATATTTTCTGACTGTATAGAAGGATTAGATACGATTTGATTCTTATAATCACCAAGTTGTTCATAGCGTGAGTAGTCTTCAAATATTGGACTGAATATTGGACTACGCATACTTTCCTACAAAAATATGTGTAATATTAATGGAATTACTTAATTTTATGTAACCAATACATTAAATTTCCTATAACTAAATATTGAGCAAAAAAAAATTTAAAAAACCTTAACTCAATATTAACTATGAATATCATATTTTTTACTTCCTTCTTAATTATATAAAATTGATAGTTAACTTACATTGATAGAATTATCAAGCTGCTCATTTTCCAGAAGAGGAATATCACCCAAGACATTAATAACTTTAAAAGTTCCACAATACTCTTCATTGCCAATTATCTTTGTGTAAATCTTGAAAATTTTTTCCTTCCCAACAATATCATAGAACAAGTGTTGATGGTATGGAGGATCAATTCTCTAATATACATAGAAAAAATACAATATTAATCAGACAATTTTAGATGTAATTAGATATAGCATACAAAAAATAAGATAATAATATTGTGAAGAGATTTAACCTCAATCTCTTGTTCTAATTGCAAGAAACAATCAGAACAAGTCTTCCCAAATAGTTTTGTTGCAACATTATCCATTAGAACAAAGATGGCAGCAGAAGTTCCATCTTCAACAACCAATTTTATCCTATATCTAGAAAATCATGCAAGATCAGTATAGAAAAAAAAATAATTTTAATGAAATTTACTTGGATTTTATTATTTTAAAGATGATATTAACCTTACAATGATGTGCTCAACATCTCGAGAACACAACTGGCAATGAAATACACCATCATCTCCTGCAACTGGATGACCACATATGCAAGAGAAGAACCACCAATCCGGATCATCTATTATCGCTTTAATTTTGCCAATAACAAAAAACTCACCATCCTATTTATACATATAATGATGTCATCATATAACATATATAAACAACAAAAAAAGACTATAATCAAAGAAAAATCAAGGCCAACAAACCTCAGAATTAGCTTTCAGATTCTTGATATTTCTAACTAATTTCCAATCACACTCGTCATTATCAATCCTTGAAATGAGATATCCAGTTTCAGCGGGAGTCAAGGTTGGAAAGTGGTACTTCGCAATATTATATCTAAAAAAAGAAAATAGATTCTTCAATACTACAATAAAAATTCTTATACGAAACAAATAAGCTTAACAGAAAAGTAAACAGATGAAAGGAAGATGCAACAAACCGATTGAGGAAGTCAACTGTTTCTTGAATATCTGGATTGATTGAAACTCTTGATACCTCAATAACAGAAGTTTGATACTGAAAGATAAGCTCAAATCGATGTTTGGTTACTCTCCTTGCTCCAGTATTTGGTAAAACTGTTAAGTTAGAAATGAAATACACATTTCCTTCTTTGAGCCTTCCACTGAAACTTGATATGAGATGATCTTTGATGGTAGCTTGAATTTTATCACGCTACAACAAAGCAATGTAAAGATATTAACTTGTTTTAATCTCTTGATAGAAACACATATTGTATATTAGAAAAAATTCAAGCAACTGCAAAACTAATACTTTCTCTACGGAGATTAAAAAAATACAACTCTTATATTATGAATACACTTACATTCTCATCCATGAGAAGCATCTGTACAACCCTTTGTTTCTTCTCATGAATTGAAGATGAGCTTTTCCAGATTCTAATAACCTTAACTTTAATGTTCCAGTCTTCTCTCCATGGAGAAATCTTTTTAACGGGATCAATTAAAGGATTCATTTTGACAATTGACAAATTGACAAAAAAGGAAAAATGGGAAAAGCTTCTTATAAGATGGATGAAAATGAACTTTGGTTCTGAGGTAAGATAGAAAAATAACAGGTATATATAAAAGATCAAGAGAAGAACACAGAAAGTTTTTAATTTTTTGAAATTCGAATTGATACCTCCAAAATAGGCTTCCAAAGCACGTTAATGCAACACTGTAGAAGCCTGTTCATGAGTATGTATTCCTACCATAAGAAGTTACATGACAGCTAGTCTAAACTCTTAATACCTAACATCTGACATACCATTCTTTTATTTTACTTTCTAAGAAAACTGTTGAATACATGATTGAGTACATAAATTTTTGTGTACCAATTAGTCATATAGTCAATCAAATCCTATAAGTATGAGATAACTTGTTAAAAAAGAAAGACCTAACCTATTTTTTAGAGAAGAAAAAACCAAATATTAATAAAAAATATAATATCCAAAACTGAAAAAAATCTATATGATAAGACACAGCATCCTCATAAACACAGTCATTTTTTAGGAAAAAATAATGATAACTTTTTTTTTTCTTATATTTTTTCACTTGAATTATTTTAATGATTTCAAGTTACGCATGAATTGAAAACATAAGTCAAGATAGTTTAATTTAAAAAAAAAACTTTAGATTACTTAATAATTCATCATTTTATAAACTAATAAAGAAAGAAATAAATTCATTTTTTCTCTCGTACCCTTGATAAATGATCAACATAATTCCTAACCTTCGTTTAAAATATATCTTTTAAAAAGAGAAAAAACAACTAACCAAACCTGAGAAATTTTCTGCCAAACATTTTGGTCCAAGTTTGGAGTACATTTTAGGCAAATTGCAACTGCGAGATGACTGGAGGAGATGTTACTGTGCCAACGCGAGCCAGCAAGAAGAAGAGCGGAAGAGATGAGAAAGGAGAAGGCATGGTGCAAGACCGAATGAGGAGATCCTACTGCTGAAGTTTTCTTCTGAACACTCCAAAACTGCATTAAATCTACTTCACCATCCAAAAGAAATTTCAATAATTTATTTAATCAAAACTTCTTCTCCGTTTTTGTTGAACATTTAGACTCATAGAAAGAAACCCTTTTGAAGATTTGGTAAAAAAGTGATACAATGAATCTGGACCCAAATGTAACAAATGTAATTAAAAAAAAAGTCAAAGACAATTACAAATACACCCCACAATATGAATAATTAACTCTGCACAAAAGTATAGTGCAATAACTACATCAAATTCAAGTTTAAATAATGAATTAAACATTATAATTTTAGTGATGAATTATAAGAGAAGATATAAATAAATATAAATTAATCCCATATTATAATTTAAATCTATCTATAATCTTAAAAATATTTTAATACCAGAATTATATTTTTTATTCAAAATGAATAAAAAAGAAAAAGAAAAAACGTTAATACAAAGCTATCTTAATTCTGGACTTAAACAAAAACACGATGGTTAAAAGTATTATTACTGATGTATATACTATAAAAAAATTGAAGAATAAATTAAAAGTGAAGACACAATGGTTAAAATAGCATAATATTAACTTCAAATATAGAAACCCATACAAAAGAAGATGAAACAATAGTTAAACATAAAGCATTACAAAGTTCACACCATATTACTAATATTCTACACCAATTTGAGAAAACATTTAAACACTAACATCTTCATCATTGCATAATAGCAAGAAAGATACTTGAGTACAATATATGTAACACTAACAAAATGCAAGACTCTTTCCAATCCTTCACTTTAATGCCAGACATTGGACTCTGATTGACGTTGGATACACAATTTAAAAGCATCTTGAAGTTGATTTGTAGTTGTAACAAAAGAAAATTCATGTGCCAAATTTATCTCGCTGGTAGTAGAATTAACCTCTTGGTTAACAGAGAATTCACAAGGCTACAAAAAATCACAAAATACAAAACACTCATCAGAATAAGAATAAAAGAAATACAAAATCATCAATAAAGGCTAATGAATACTAAAGGAAATCACTTTAAAGTAAATGATTTAACAGTATAATTTAATGCAAACCTTTTGTTGCATATTAATTGTAGCCTCTGTTGTGCAACCAAAATCCATTGAGTATTGCTGCATAAATGAACCGAAAGAAAAAGAAAAATTAATAATACAATGATAAATAATTAAATACAACACCATGAGACATAAGAATTGAGTTTTTAAACCGAGAGTGAATGAAGAATTAGCTAAACCTTATCATATAATTTCTGATTTCGTGGTTGGAATGAATCTGCTATTAACCTTCTTGAGGTTGAAGGTCCAACAACTTTGGCACCATGAACAGAATCCGATAATTCAATTTGAAAACTACTTGGCTGGAATAAAACATGAATGAATTACAAAAATTTAAATAGGATTAACAGAGGACAATAATATAACTGAAATAAAGAATGAGAACACAATTAAATTGAAAAGCACAAGATAGAATATGAGCAAAATGTTATCATTGCAACCAAACTTTTTTATCATGTACTGAAGAAGCACGTTCAAAGAGATTGACCAATGAAACATCATCACAAATACGATGCACTATATACACAGTTGTCTTATACTCATAACCAACAGGTCTAGGATCTATCATTAAAACTATCTTCTTCCCAATTAAACAGTCAGACATGGTTGGCGGGACTCTATGCTCATAAATAGTCTATATAATTCAAAGAAAAATACAGGAAAAAGTAAGCCACAAAAAACAATTTAACCAGTAAGAATGAGAGGGAGAAATAAATAATAAGGGTAACATTTCTATGCATGAGAAAATCCAGCAATAAAAGGAATAAACAAACCTCTTTGAAATTTGATTTTTCATTCAACAAATCACCACAATCTTTCTTGATAATATGCCTAACTTCACGATCATGAAGAATGAATACATTGCTACCACTTGCATGAGAAATCACCACCTTTAACCGATAGCTTTTTAAAAAATTCAAAAGAAAAGAATCATTATTGAAATAACTAAAGACCTATGCAAAACGATGAATTTTGCAAATAAAAAAGACAGTTATTTTTGTTAATATAATAAGAATGCAACCAATTTTTTTTAAACCTTGGAATAGCGTCAACACACTCAAGCTGGCACATACTACAAAAAATTGTCCATTCTGTGGATAAATAACTGCACCACAAAGACATGAAGAATACCACCATTTTTGCTCCTTTAATATAGATGTGATCTTTCCAAGCACCAAGTAGAAAACATCCTACATGGATTTTTTGTGTAAGTCAAATAAGTAAGGCAATATCAAAAGGAAGCAAATAGAGAATGAAAAAGTACTCAAAATGGAGAAAAAAAAAACTATTTTCCAAAAACCTTCATATGAAAATTAAACTTAATCTGATCCTAAAAATATATAAAAAAAACTAAAATATGATTACATACTGGCTCTGGAGTAGAACGATAGTAGCGCACGGCAAAAGGATCAAGCAACATGTCATCAACATTGCAAGCATGAATAAAAGCATCGCATGCAATTCGACTTTTATATTTTTCAACTTCTGCATAGTGATGATAATCTTCACATATGGGAGTATAGATAGGTGCTTGAATACCATTCTACATTATAAATCAAAATGTTATACTCAATAGATGAATATAACCTTGAATAACAACTAAGTTCAGTTTGGGAAAGTGAAAAAATTAATATATATAAAAGATGTGATATAAAATCAACAAAACAATTTAAACATACATTTATATTTGGATCAAGCTTCAATTCTACATGTGGTAGATTGTCATTCAAGATTGAAGTAACTTTGAATGTCCCCGTGTATGGCTCGTTGCTTACTTTTTTGCAGGCAATTTTGAAAATAAGCTCTTTCCCAATAAAAAGATCAAAAAAAGTAGGATACAATGCATAACTGAAATCCTGGAATGTTTTTAGAAAAAGAGTTAACAAATAAATGATGAATGAGAACAAAGACAGAAATAATATTTAAAAACAAAATGAATCTAAATCACATTCAGTTCTTTCTCATGATCCATCAATGCAGAAGAACATGTCTTTCCAAATAATTTAGTTGCAGCAGAATCCATAAGAACAAAGACAGCAGTTGCATTTCTATCTTCAACAACAATCCTAACTCTATACCTGTAAAGATAAATTTTTAAAAATTAAAAAAAATATCACTAATATAAGAGAAAAAAAGAAATTTGAATTGATAATAGAAAATCAAATCAACGAAGAAAGAAATGATATATTTTAACTTCTAAAAATAATTACTTTGCAATAGCATTGTCAACATCTTTGTCACAAACTTGGCAATGGAATACATTATCCACTTGATCAAGACTATGTCCACAGACACATGAAAACAGCCACCAATTAGCACCACCAAAGATTTCTTTTACTTTAGCTACAACAAAGAATAAACCATCCTGCAAATAATAAAAACCACAAAAAAAACCTTTTAAGTGTGCAAAGAACTTACACTCATTTAAAAAGATTGCATTAACATTATATGGTGCATACAGAAAAATAAAACATGACCTCAGTGCTCTCTTGAATCATTTGAATTGTGCGAATGCATCTCCAATTCAAGGAATCATCATCAATGTTCGAAACTAAAGAACCATGCTCATTCTTTGTAAACATATTAAAATGACAACTTGCTACATTCATTCTGTAGATGTAAAAAATGAAGAGGCAATTACAAATTTTCAATTACCTAAAAAGACCAAACGAAAATTCATAAAAAAATTATGCTTACAACTAACCTTTCAAGAAAATGCACAGTTTCTTGCAAATCAGGGTTGATAAGGATATTCGATATATTTAATACATTTTGCAAAGAAACTCGGTCTGAATAATACATAACACAACAAAATGTATCGGTAAAGACCAAAATTAAAGGAAAAAAAGGCACAATATTAGATTGTTAATTTCTGATAATCACATGATTTAACAATAGATAAATTAAATGAAATTCCAAACCTCTATAAACTTTGATTTTAAAAGATTGCAGAATAATTATAGGAGGTCTCTGAAATTTAGTTAGTATAGAAAACTCCAAACATTTACAACTTTTTCCAAACACATTGCACTGAATCTTCTTCCTATAAAAATAAAATTCAAAGGCATTACAATTAACATATTAAAATAACATTAAAAAATAAAACAATTAAAAATTTAGATCTCATGATAAAATACCCATCAGCATAAAGCTCCAAGATGACAACTTTAATAATTTTTCCACAATAATTAATTTCTTTATCTGGACGCACACCAGTGATAACTCCAACAAAATCTAGAAAAAAAAATTAAAAAACAAATATATTATAAATAGAATAACCATTTGAGAAGGAATACTAAAGAAACAGATTACAATTAGTTAGAAATACAAAAATTCTAATCTAATTACATACCTATTAAATAGTCAGAGTCACCTCTTTTTTCTAGTATTTCAGATATTGGACAGAAACTGAAACCATCATTTAAAGTCGAAAAAGGAACTCCTGGGGTGATAGTAGTTTCTTGAAATAGCAACTTGAAACGATGCTGAGTTACCCTGTTGGACCCAATATTTGGAACAATAGAAAAATTTGTCATGATGTAAACGCTTCCCTGATCCAACACATCAACGACATCTGCTATGAAACATTCTTTGATGATAGCTTCAATCTTATCCAGCTGTTTTAACAAATAAAAAGAGTAAAAAAAATTAAACACATTCAATGGTGTTTAAAAGTTGAAAAAAACCAAACAAATTTTTTCCCATGAATATGGAAAAAAAAGCGCTAAAATTGCTGTAAAAATGAAAATAAGAAGATAATATTATAACTCACATTATGGTCTATCAGTATAAGGTGCAGCAACCCATCATCATTTTCTTCTAATACTGAGTTTCCATGAAACCAAAGTCTAACAACTTTCACTCTCAACCTCCATGTTTCTCTCCAAGGCGTAATGCACTTGATTGGATCAAATAAAGTATGCATCTTCTTTAATGTTCTCTCACAATGCTGAAGAAGTGAAATAAAAATGAAGAGCAAAGCAGAGATGAACCTAAGTTGGCAATTTTCTGACTCTCTTGCTGCATATATATATATATATGAAAAGCTTCTGCTATAAGTTTGCTTAGGGTATGACAAGACTTGACTTTCCTTTCTTGAGAAAGAATCAAAAACTTCACGTATAATTCACCCACTAACCTGCAAAAAATACCAACTCTGTATGTCATACTAATAGTTAATAAAAAAAATTGTTTTGACAAATTAAATAAAAAGTTAACAAAAAAATTTGGTATGTTAAAGCCTTTTTTTTCAAGCAAGAACTAACTTGAAGAAATTAAATTGAAAATTAAAAAGTTAATAACAAAAATAAATTATAAAAGAAACTCTTCACTTAACAACTTTAAAAAAATTAAACAAAAAATAAATATAAAAAATGATCAGCCTCAATATAAGATGCTTTAAAATGAAAGAAATTATATGCCAAATAATATATGCCAAATTATATGCTAAATTAAATTGGTTCACTAAAATTTTTATTTTTTTTAAGATAGAACTAAACTGAAAAAACTGAATTGAAAATTATTAGTTAATAATAAAAATAAAGTATATAACTTAGTATATTAAAGAGTCAAATAATACTTAATATTTTGGACTCTCATTTCTTATATTAAAATAGAAAAGTGCAGGAAATATATAACTTAAGAATAATAAAATTTAATAACTATTCATACATTATAATCTATAACAAATAAATAAACATACCAAAAATTTTGTTGAAAACTTCTGTAAATACTATATTTTCAGTCAAGTCGTCTTCAGGTCTATTTTCATCACATAAGAGTATCTTCAATCCCCTTTTATACTTAACACGTGATATAGCAACATACAATTGACCATGAGAAAACACAGGACGACGTAAGAATAACCCAACGGTTGATAAAGTTTGTCCTTGACTTTTGTTAATTGTCATAGCAAAGCAAAGCAATAAAGGAAACTGCCGACGTTGAAACTTAAAAGGTAACCCAGAATCACTTGGAATCAAATTCATTCGAGAAATGAAAACTCTATCACCGACGTTACTTCCAGAAACAATATCTGTAGTAATTACATTTCTTCCTAGACTATGCGCAATAAGTCGAGTTCCATTACATAAACCACCTGCTGGATCAATATTTCTCAATAAAATAACAGGAGCACCTACTTTCAACTTTAGAGAATGATTTGGCAATCCTGAACATTTTATTTGATTTAGAAACTCAACATTAATCCAATTAAGATCAATGTCAACATTAGCATCGGTACCACATATACAATATGAACTCAAATACTCTTTCATCTCACCTGGTAGTAAATTCACAATATGATCATTGATCTCCTCAACAATTTCAATAGTTGCAGCGAGAATAGCCCTATCTTGAAAATATGTTGAATTATTCAAATTTTCAGAAAGATTAGGATATATGACTGAAACAATATCAATAATTGGATCATCAGTGATAGGAATTAACAACTCTGAAGCAATTTTAACAAAGACTCTATCATCAATCCTTGTACCACATTTACCTTCTCCAACTTGAAGAATCCACTCTGAGAATAATCTTAATTCATTCATGTCTGAATTTTGAGCTGCACTTTCTAAACGCATATTCCTAGTTAAATTAAAAACTTCACAATGCTTCCATAAATATGAAGAATTAATTGAAGCCATAACAATCTCAGCACGAGAGGCTTTTGGTATAACGGGTAAAACTTGTCTGAAATCACCTCCTAAAACAATAACTTTACCTCCAAAAGGCAAGTTTTGATTAGAAATAGAAGTAACTTTCATCAGATCTCGAAATGTTCTATCAACAGCCTCAAAAGCTAACTTATTTGTCATTGGAGCTTCATCCCAAATGATTAGATCTGCTTGACGAATTAAATCTGCCTTTTGCGAATTGACTCTAATTCTACAAACAGATTCTTCATTTAATTCAATAGGGATATTAAACATTGAATGTGCAGTTTTTCCACCCGGCAGCAACAAAGAAGCAATACCACTTGAAGCAACATTGATAACAATTTTTCTCTCAGATCGCAACTTAGTTGACAATGTTTTATAGAGAAAAGTTTTACCTGTTCCACCAAAACCATATACAAAGAAGAAACCATGTTCTTTGTTGCAAACACGACTAATAATGGCATGGTATATACTCTCTTGTTCAACTGTAAGTTGAGCAAAATAATCATCATGCTGAGCCAACATCTCTGATACATCATATTGCATTTCACGCACAACCATAGAATTAGAAAAAGTAGAAATCAGATCCACATTAGGTAGCGGCATCCCAGCATAATCTTTCAAAGATTTGCCATTATTTTGCAAAAGTTTCTCGATCTTAATCAAACAAAAGGTTTGTAACTCCTCAGGTGTCATTGTTAACGCTATCAGAAAAAAGAAAAAAGTAAAAGTTACAAAAACAAAGAAATAGTTCCAATGAGAAATTATGTTGTTTAACATGTATGAAAATAATTGAAACAAATAAAGTAAATTCGTTTCTTTTAAAAACTACCTGGATATTGTAGCTGAATCCTTCTATGATAAAGAATGTCATCAGATAAATACACCCAAGTTTGATTCCAAACAGACAAAGGTCTACTGATTGAAGCTGACAATAATAATGTTACAAATAATCGTCTGAGTTGCAAGCCTGTTCCTAACAGAGCAGCTTCTTTAATAGCTTCAACAAACTCATTATCATCAGTCAACAATCCTAATGCAGAACATGCTTCTTGAAATGTATCATAAGTAGTCCCATTAACTGTTCTAATGCTCTTAAAGCTAGTACACCCTCTTTGTACATTTAATAACAAACGCATATAAAACAATTCACCCGCAGTTGGGGGAACAAAACTCAATCTACCGATTGAAAATCCTCTTTGTCTTGGTTTCCATTCCCTATTATCAACAACATAAATAAAATGCCGTGGGAACTCAACATACGTTAAATCTTTTCCTTCAGGATAGACCCTATTTGCTAACATCCAAGCTATAAACATGGTAACCAAATCCTTATTCCTCACAAGAATAGAACTTATAGTGTCACGATCATCAAAGATAATATGTTGCTGGTTTGGCAAATGAAAAGTTAACCTTTGAACAGATGGCCATCTATGATGAATATCATAAGCAAAAATTCTCCATACAGACTCACACGGAGATAGATATCGACAATCAAAATACTCTTTAATTTCATCAAGAACACGAGTATTTTGGTTCCCAACATGAACATTGCTAACTGTGGCTGTAACACGATCAGAACCTTTGTTGACATATTTGAATAAATATTTAATCACATTTGACTTATTGCAAAACTCCAAATTGATGTGAGCACGACACTTCATTAAAAGCAAAGGATTATAAGGGACAACAAATCTATTATCAATTTGAACACCATAAGCTTCATATGTAACACCAAGATCACGACGTCTGTAAATAGGATAACCTTCTTCATCAAAAGAAGTTTGCTCACTAAACCTCTTTGGATAAAATTTAGAACACCTACCATCACGCATACACGGAGAATTAAACCTAATTTGACCACAAGGACCATGAATCATAAATTTTGTTACCACATCATAAAGCTGAGGATATCTTGTAGGATTAGGAAGCTCAGCACATATAAGTTCATCTATTATCTCAGTTGATTGTAATCTTGACCTTCCATCAAGCCAAAGTAAAATATGTGCATGTGGTAGTCCCCTCTTTTGGAATTCAATCGTATACATACCTAAATTAAAATGATAAACCAAAATTTGTAAATAACATTCACAATTAAACTTTTCAATAATAATGTAAGTAACATTTATGCACCTACATTAAGTGGCCCAAAGAAAACACCATCTTTTAAATCAGTGAGTAAACACTTCAATTTTGCATGGAAAACTCGACACAAAATATCCGGACGATCAGCAATAGGAATACCATCAATAGTTGTATATCTTTGAAATTCAGGCAAATTTGGATTGCAAGTCATTGTCATAAATAAATCTGGATAACCAAAATGCTTACAAATAGCCATTGCATCTTGACAATTGTTAAACATGTATCTTTTGCCACCAGTAAAAGAAGAAGGTAGAATAACTCTTGTACCTATTGATGAAGCTTCAATATCACCACGCTGCATAGCTTCTTCAATTCCGTTTAAAAATTCTCCGCGAATAGTATTTTGTTTTTGCCTTATCTCATAAAGCCTTTGTGACTCAACCATAGAGAAACTATCAACAACAAATTGTTGGAACAACCTTCTAGATTTGTGAATAATACTTTCTTCTATCTCTCTCATTTGCAAACGAAAACATATGAACTCACGCAATGAAACTTTTGTCCTTCTCCCACGAATATTGATATTCTGAACACCTCTATAAGGTATATTCTTTTCGAAACCATCTTCACCATAAGGAAAAAGTAAAGGATATTGCAACGGCCAATATAAAGGATGAGTTTCAGAAATTCGTCTCAATTGACCATCTACAGATCGAAGGATTATATCCCTTCCTTGATCAGAACTATCAAAATCACCAACTATTAAAGCAGCTATTTCATCACATGATGGAAAATTATAGACTCTCCGATCAGATCTCCTTTGACAAAATAATCTAAGAGAGTAAACTTCTGAAGGATGATCCTCATGGAATTCTCAAACTCTTCGAAATGACTTTGCAATAACATTATGTTCATCAATCATATGCAGCAATCGAACAATCAATTCTGTATCTATATCAAATGTATGACTGGCATAAAAAAATATAAGAATCATAACACATATACATCTTAATTTTTTTTAAATTCAAAGTTTAAATAAAAATTAACACATACCTAAAAATACTTTGCCGATTATTAACCTCATGTGCCGTGTCATAAACATACAGTTGTGCAAACTTAGGCTTTTCGCCAGCATTAGGCAGCAAACTACCAATTCTATGATAATTTTGTCCAGTCACAATAAACTGTGGTGGACCTCTCCCATCATTGATAGAATTAAGAATTTTACCCCCAAATGACGTGAAAGCGAACATACTGTTGTATGAACGTATATTCTTTTGGAAATGTCGGCTTTTCGCATCAGTACCATTAATTAGTTCAACTAATAAATCAGGTGCTCGCTCCAAAAACGGTAACTGAACTTTACCTTTAGCACAACAAATTGTAAAAATAGGTTGCCCTCGTCTTGAATCTTTCTCTAGTCGTTCTAAATACCAAAAAGAAGCTCCACACGTGGAACATGTGCAATCACAATCACCAATATCAAGACAATCTAAAGAAACAATTTTTGATGTAAGATTGGTTTATGTAAAAAAATTTAAACTTAAAAAGAGTAAAAATGCCATACTAAAGCACTTGCTACTTGTTATTATTACCCTTTATACTAAAAAAACTGCTTTTAAACAAAATTTTCATTTAATATTTTTTAAAAATATAATTAAATAGTTAGAAGTTGCTACTATAATTTTCTTTGCAAGAAGAAGTATATATTTCTTTGTTAAAAAAGTTGTTTTAGAAAAGGAATTTCTAAAAAAAATTTATATTTTTCTAAAAGATATATTAAAGAAGAATTTGTTTTAAACAACTTATGATATAAGACTGGTTTATTTTTTAAAAAAAATTAAGAGTCTAAAACAATTGTTGCTTGTTATAATTACCTAAAAAAAAATGCCATTGAAAAAAAATTTACATTTACTACTTTTAAAAAGTACATAACTTTCTAAAAAAATTTCATATATTTTCCTAAAAGATATATAAAAGAAGAATTATTTTTAAAACAATTTAGATGTAAGACTGGTTTATTAAAAAAAATTAAAAAGAGTAATTAAAAATGTAAGACTCAAACACTTGTTACTTGTTATGATTACGCCTTATGCTTAAAAAAGTTGCTTTTTAAACTAATGTACATTTAATAATTTTTAAAAGTTGAATTAAATAGTTAAAAGTTGTTACTATAACTTTGTTTGCAAGAAAAACTTTTTCTTTCTTAAAAAGGTTGGTTTAAAAAAAAATTTTCGAAAAAAAAAACTGCTTATATTTTTCTAAAAGAACTATTAAAAAAGATAATTTTTTTGAACAATTTATGATGCATGACTGATTTATTTAAGAAAAAAGAAAAACTAAAAAACAGGGTAAAAATATGAGACTAAAATACTTGCTGCTTGTTATAATTACTGTTTATGCTAAAAAAAGCTGTTTTCAAAAAATAAGTAATTTAATCATTTTTACAAATATAATTAAATAGTTTGAAGTTGTAACTATAACTTTGTTTTTTAAGAAAAATCGTCTTTCTTAAAAAGGTTGTTTTTGAAAAGAAATTATATCTAGAGAACTCCTTATATTTTCGTGAAAGATATATTAAAGAAGAATTTTTTTTAAAATAATTTATGGTGTAAGATTGGTTTAATTTTTTTTTTTAAAATAAAAACTTAAAAAAGAAGTAAAAATATTAGACTAAAATACTTGTTGCTTGTTATAATTACACTTTATGCTTTAAAAAATGCTTTTAAAAGAATTCCATTTAAACTTTTGAAAATATAATTAAATAGTTAGAAGTTGTTACTATAACTTTGTTTTTAAGAAAACCTTTTTCCTCCTTAAAAAGGTTGTTTAGAAAAAAAAAATTCTATTGAAATACTTCTTATATTTTTCCAAAAGATATATTAAAGAAGATTTTTTTTAACTAATTTATTATGTAAAACTGGTTTATTTAAGATAAAAGAAAAACTTAAAAAGGTTAAAAATATAAAATTAAAACACTTGCTGCTTGTTATGATTATCCTTTATGCTAAGAAAAGCAACTTTTAAAAAATATTAAAAAGGTTATTTTTGAAAAGAAATTATCTAGAGAACTCCTTATATGTTCCTGAAAGATATATTAAAGAAGATTTTTTTTAAAATGATTTATGATGTAAGATTGGTTTAATTTTTTTTTTAAAGAAAAACTTAAAAAAGAAGTAAAAATATTAGACTAAAATACTTGCTGCTTGTTATGATTACACTTTATGCTTTAAAAAATGCTTTTAAAAGAATTCCATTTAAACTTTTGAAAATATAATTAAATAGTTAGAAGTTGTTACTGTAATTTTGTTTTTAAGAAAACTTTTTTCCTCCTTAAAAAGGTTGTTTTAGAAAAAAAAAATTCTGTTGAAATACTTCTTATATTTTTCTAAAAGATATATTAAAGAAGATTTTTTTTAACTAATTTATTATGTAAGACTGGTTTATTTAAGATAAAAGAAAAACTTAAAAAGGTTAAAAATATAAAACTAAGACACTTGCTGCTTGTTATGATTATCCTAGAAAAGCTGCTTTTAAAAAATAGTTTACAGTTAATAATTTTTAAAAATATAATTGAATAGCTAGAAGTTGTTATCATAACTTTGTTTGCAAGAAAAACTATTTCTTTCTTAAAAAAGTTGGTTTAGTAAAAAAATTATCTAAAAAAACTTCTTATATCTTTCTAAAAAATATATTTAAGAAGATTTTTTTTAAACGACTTAGGAGATAAGACTGTGTTATTTAAAAAAAATCTAAAATCTAAAACACTTGCTGCTTGTTATGATTATCCAAAAAAAAAAAGCTGCTTTTAAAAAAATAACATTATTAAAAATTTTAAAAATATATAACTTTGTAAAAAACTACTTATTATATTTTCCTAAGAAATATATTAAAGGAGATTTTTCTAAAAAAAAATATATTCAACATTTTTTTTATAGACACTGTTGAAAAAGATGTTAAAGAAAAGAAATGGAAGAAAAGTTAGCTAGACTTATGTTAATATATGAATTAAAAATAATTTAAAGTTAACCATAACTAATTTAATAAAAGGTTGAACCTAAGCATAACTTAAAAAGATGAAAAAATTGAATAACCTAACCTTGCATTTCACTTTGTGCAAATAATGGATGATCAGCAGCAACATCATCAACAGGTGAAATACTGATAGAAGGATCTAAAATATCTAGTAATTCTTCTACAATTTCAAACCAAACAAAAATGAAATCAAATCACACAAATCAACACTATAAAATTATTTATCATTTATTTAAATAAAATAAATGATTTATCATTTCTTATAATAATACCGGTAATAATATAGAATATAGTTATGACAACTAAATAATTTATCTATATTAAAAAAGATTTTTTTTTAAAATGATTTATGGTGTAAGATTGGTTTAATTTTTTAAAAAAAGAAAAACTTAAAAAAGAAGTAAAAATATTAGACTAAAATACTTGCTACTTGTTATGGTTACACTTTATGCTTTAAAAAATGCCTTTAAAAGAATTCCATTTAAACTTTTGAAAATATAATTAAATAGTTAGAAGTTGTTACTATAACTTTGTTTTTAAGAAAACCTTTTTCTTCCTTAAAAAGGTTGTTTTAGAAAAAAAAAATTCTATTGAAATACTTCTTATATTTTTCCAAAAGATATATTAAAGAAGTTTTTTTTTTTAACTAATTTATTATGTAAGACTGGTTTATTTAAGATAAAAGAAAAACTTAAAAAGGTTAAAAATATAAAACTAAAACACTTGCTGCTTGTTATGATTATCCTTTATGCTAAGAAAAGTTGCTTTTAAAAAATAGTTTACAGTTAATAATTTTTAAAAATATAATTGAATAGCTAGAAGTTGTTATCATAACTTTGTTTGCAAGAAAAACTAATTCTTTCTTAAAAAAGTTGGTTTAGTAAAAAAATTATCTAAAAAAACTTCTTATATCTTTCTAAAAAATATATTAAAGAAGATTTTTTTTAAACGACTTAGGAGATAAGACTGTGTTATTTAAAAAAAAAAATCAAAAATCTAAAGCACTTGCTGCTTGTTATGATTATCCAAAAAAAAGCTGCTTTTAAAAAAATAACATTATTAAAATTTTTAAAAATATATAACTTTGTAAAAAACTACTTATTATATTTTTCTAAGAAATATATTAAAGGAGATTTTTCTAAAAAAAAAATATATTCAACATTTTTTTTATAGACACTGTTGAAAAAAATGTTAAAGAAAAGAAATGGAAGAAAAGTTAGCTAGACTTATGGTAACATATGAATTAAAAATAATTTAAAGTTAACCATAACTAATTTAATAAAAGGTTGAACCTAAGCATAACTTAAAAAGATGAAAAAATTGAATAACCTAACCTTGCATTTCACTTTGTGCAAATAATGGATGATCAGCAGCAACATCAACAGGTGAAATACTGATAGAAGGATCTAAAATATCTTGTAATTCTTCTACAATTTCAAACCAAACAAAAATGAAATCAAATCACACAAATCAACACTATAAAATTATTTATCATTTATTTAAAAAAAATAAATGATTTATCATTTCTTATAATAATACCGGGAATAATATAGAATATAGTTATGACAACTAAATAATTTATCTATATTGAATTAACAATAAAGTTAACCAATAAATAGGAGAATTACAAACAACATATATTCCATTAAAAGTAACACATTCTATGAAATGAACGTATAAACATTTACCATAATTAATTCCGGTGGCTTTATCTCCAAGTTTCCTTTTAGCAACTAAGAACGAACCAGCCATGGATAGAAGAAATAAATAGGAAATAAAAGTAAAACCAATCAACTTATATTAATAACTATGACCGACTCTAACCAAGTAAAAAGAAGGGCAACACACCTCTTATATTCCCAGATTTCAATGCTTTCTTCCTTTTCAAAATGTTAATTCTTTTCAACCTCGAAGCCGCAGGATTGGAATACATGATTTTAAAGGAAGTAAAAGACAGCAGTCTACAAAAAGACAGAATGACACATCATTTTATACGTAGATAGAATGACGCATCATTTTATACGTAATTGAGAAAACTGTTGAATCACACACACGCTTGGATTTTTTTATAAGCACAAATAGAAATAATGACTAACCATCGCATGGATATCACTCTGTATCAAAGTTGAGATATAAATCGATAGGAACGAAAAATAGTATATAAGCACAAATACAAAAGGATAGTAGCAAACTTGCAATAGAATCAAACATTCGATCAATTACAATACAATCAAATGAGACTATTACATTGGAATTTACTGTAACCATATGATATGTTGAATTAAAACATGTTCAAAGGCAATTATGGAGCATAACAACAACTAATCATGAACAACACAAATGAATAAAAGACAGCATACGAAAAAAACCAAAAGAATTAAGACTAATGGAGCTATTTCCTTCCATTAATATTATAAAATTCATTACACTTGCTTGCTTACATTCACAAAAGTGACATTATAATTCCACACTCTGACTATAACCTATGTCCTTCAAAATACATGACAATATGTCCAATCTTTAGCAGAATACATTTGAAATTAACACAAACCCTTCCTAATTCAAAAAAGCATAACAATACTTACAACAGACCAACCAAAACATGAAGGGATAAGTTGTGACTCTCCTAACAGTTGGACATATCTCAAAAAAAAAAGGACACACTTCAAATATAAGTCAGCATGAGAAATATGAAATCTAATTCGGAATTTAAGTCATATAACCCTAATAAAGCTGCTAACTTCAGCTAAATAACTATCCATCCTAATTATCTTCAACCTTGATCATCTTTGATGAAGGACCAACAGTTTCCTCCAAGGCTTTCTGAAAATCTGATTCAAGGTTTCTCTTCACTTTGGAACGCACACTATCATTGCAAATAGAAGAAACATCAATGTTGTCCGAATTATCCAGAAGATGAGATAGGAAGTCCTAGACAGATAAAAAAAATAGAAAACACAAAACCAATGAATAAAAAGAGAAAATGGAATGCAATAATAAATTGAATAAGTGATCTGATTCAATAGAAAGTTCAGACTGAGTGACCTGAGTTTCTTCAACACCTGAGTTGAGCAATGAGCCAACTTCATCACTAAAGACCTGATTCTCATCATCATCGCCAGAAACTTGAGGAACAACAGATTTCCTATTAGTGTCCATATCTATCGAAATGTCATCAAGACCAGGAACACTTTCATCCTTATCCAAGACTGAAAGCTTAACATCTTTTGAGGTAGGCTGTGTATAAGAGGGTTCACCTATGTCCAAACCAATCCCAGGAAAACATGCATCCTTCGATAAAGAATGAAAGAAGAAACACTCAAGCAAGAGCAATGCAATTAAAAAAATAAAAGAATCAAAGAATAAAGAAAAAGCAAAGAACAATAAAAGAGAATAACCTTGACAGGTGTCACTTCGTTCTCATTCTCAGCAAGCTCAAACATAGAAATAATAGTTGGGTCATCACAAATCCTTTTTACACGAAAGGTTCCAAAGTATTTGTCTATACCAAGGGACTTGGTATCTACTTTTAGTAAAACTTTTTTACCCTCTAAAGTTTTAAATGTAATAGGATAGCTATCTCCACACAGAACCTATAAGGATAAAATCAGAGAGGTCACCATCTACATCATAATGAATAATATCATAAAAAAATGATAACTATTTATAGATCAACATTTAGATGGACATAAAAAATTATACGCACAGTTGGCTCCTTTTGGACTTCATTAAAAAGGTCAGCACATGCTTTTTTAAGCAAATAAGCTGTTTCACGATCGAACAAAACGAATATGCCCTGTCCAGTATGATCAGAAACTGCTACTTTAAGTCTGAACCTATAACAATATGACGATAAAATAGAAAAATTAATAAAAGACCTTGTTAGAATTTAAGTAAACAAAAAAAGGAAGTAATTATTTGAAAAGCTACAAATCATGAAAATAGAAACCTTGGAATCACATTTGTCACATGATGCATGCAAACATCACAAAAATAGACCCCAGACTCAGGATAAACTGCCTTTCCACACACACAAGTGGAATACCACCAACAACCCTCTTCAACAATATCAGTGATAGTACCCATAATAACAAAACTCCCATCCTGCATACCATGCACAACAAAACACCACGTGAAGGAAAAAAAATAATCTAATCGAGGAAAAAAAATTAGTTAAAACCACCTTGAAGTATATTCAAACATACGAATTATGTATAAACATAAGAGGGCAGAATGAAAAAAGTATAAATTTATAAACCTCTTTGTTATCATGTAATTAATCTATTGTGGATCGCCTAGTTAAGCGCATGAAGTCATCCTCCAATGAAACGAATTTTCCCTCATTCGCAATAAATAAAGGTTGAGTGCCATTAATCCCTTGTTCGACCATGCTAAGATTTAAAAAATACTATTCAGTTTCACATCAACAGAATAAAATAAAAACAAAGAAAGGACTGCAACATAGAGATAATTTGGGAGGGATAACACAAACCTTTTTCGAAAATCAATAACTTCTGACAAATCAGGATTAAAGTAAATTTTTGTTGCTTTCATAACATTCTGGAGACCAGGTTGACCTATGGGTAATAAAAGAATGTCAACAGATCTAAAGATCGGGATAACATAATCGTACACACAATAAGATAACATTCAGTTACAACACCTCGAAAAAGTTTAATCTTAGCAAGTTGAACAATGACAACCGGTTGCTCAACATAACCAGAAGCAAGAAAATCATTTAACTGGTCCACGTACTCTCCAAATAATGCGCATCGCAGCATCATCCTACACATGAAAAAAAGGAAAACTCAGTAGAAACTTTTTTCAGAATGGATGAGAATACAAATAAATATAGAAATAGAAATAAAGGGTGAGAGCAACAAACTTTTGTGAAGAAAGTTCGACAACCACCATCTTAACCGTTTTACCATCCCTGTCATAGTTTTTCTCTTCCCCAACCAATGTCAAAAGACAATTACATCTACATTGATATGTTAATAGGAGTAAAAAGATGTAACAAATAATTTTCAGAAGAAAAGAAACTGAAGAAGTAACTGAAAGACACGAGATCAAGACTCACCAACTAAATAGTCATGATCCTGACTCATTTGCAATATGTCTTCAAAGGGATATATAGAAAAACAAGACTTGGGTATTATATCATCAGGAATTGTTGTCACTGTTGTACGAAACAGAAAAATGAGTTTGAACTCATGCTTTGTAGCTCTATAAGAGCCTTGGTTTGAAACAACAGCAAAATAGCTCATCTTATAACAACTGCCTTCAAGAAGATGATCTTTAAACTTGTGGATTAGTTGCTTCCTTATAGTGGCCTGGATTTTGGTAGACTATGAACATCCAAAAGAACAAAAACATACAACTCATCAAGAACGAAAACAAAAGCACAACAAAAAAAATTGAAAAAAATAATAAGAAGAAACTAAGTATATGAACACAACAAATAAAAAGAAAAGATCAACCGCTCACATTTTCATCAACCAGAATAAGTTCCATTGAATTTGGAACATCTGCATTACCAAAGCTAGGTACAGTCCAAGCCCTTAGTATCCTAACTTTGATCCTCCAGGCCTCACGTGGAGGAACGATCTTACTGATAGGATCAAAAGGAGGACTCATTGCAAACAATCAAATCTCACAATATCACACTTACGAAAGGCAGAACAAACTCAACAAAGAACAAACAACAGAAAAGAGAGCAGAAAGACAGAGAAGAGATGGGGGTAGAGAATGATGTGCACGATATCGAAGAGAGGCAATAGCCTTTTATAGGCAAAAACTAAAGAACAACTCAACATTTGAATTCAAAAATTTTGCGATAGTGGAGGAAAATCAACATTGCTTACCAATTGAAATCTTCCTCATATCCAGAGATGATAACATCAACCACTCCACTCATTCTCTCAAACATCAAATCAACCATCACCTTCATCCCAGTTCTCAACCTTACCTTTATATTAGTAGCTCTAGCTTTTAGTTTACCTCTATAGGAAGAAAGAAGAGCAAAAAGATGGAAAGAACCAATGAAGAGAATGTCATAATCTATCTAAAAGAAGAATATATTGTAATATTATATACCAACTAACATGACATGAACATCATTCTAACTGACATCAAGAAGGAAAAAAAAATAAAAATGCATACCACACGTCACAATCTCCTACCTAAACTATGACATCAGTTCCCAGATTCAGAAACATCACTATTCATCAAAATTCAATTCAATGAATGACCATAAACCCTAAAATGGGACAAGATCAGTATAATTATACATAAATAATCTAATTTTAGATTTCAACAAAACATGTATTATCCATCCATAGTTCACACAAACATGAATAAAGACAATTTAATAGTAAGAAGAAGATATAAATAAACAAATAATCGAATTCCAGACATAACAAAACATGTATTATGGTTCATTACAAAAAAATGGATACAAACAATTAAATAGTACAAAAAACATAATCTTACCTTGAATCGATCACTGCAATGAAAGTAAGAAGATGACGGCTGTCACTCTACTGCCATCGGTCTCCATATCCAAAAGCCACGCCAATTGCTTGCCCTAAGTAACGTGTTTTGCATATACATAATCAATTTAACCTAAATGTTATCCTGAACCTTCTATTGGGCTTATAACAAGTGTTGGATACCCATAAAAGTATTTTAAAAAGTGGCCCAAAAACAAAAACATCGAATACAGGTTCTCATTCACTCTGACCAAAAAAAAAAAAGGTTCTCATTGACTAAGAATATACATTGAATTCTATAACTTACTGGACCCCTACATATTAGGTGAAGAATTAGTTTCAAAACAATAGATAGAGGTGTAGCTTTCAAATCAAACAGTGGAATAGAAGCATCTCATTCCTTCTTGCTTTTTATTTATAGCTTACAGTTTTGCCAAAAAAAAGCAAAAAATGGAAAAGGTGGATTGGAATTTCGAAGTGGCAATAATGATACATACTTACCCTCTTTGACCAACAAATAATAAGGATTTAAAAGTATTTTATTTTTGAAAAAAATCAAAATTTTGAGAAAATGCCATGTAAGCACTAACTCTTCCAAGTTTACTAGTATAGAAAGATTTCAGCATTCATTTTTCCTGTAATGTAGGTGATGTGTAGAATACTTGGAAAAGAAACAATTTTTAGCCTCGATTATATATATGAAAAATAATTTGTTATGAAAAATAATTACCATTACTTTATGTGTGGCAGGCCATCAAATATGTTGAAAAGTATCGATTATGTATATTAACATTCTCTAACTTCATGTTTACATGATTTGAGAGTGATGTCTTCTATAGGAGCCAAAGTTGAAAGTTCGTATCTTATTTGTGTTAGGCTATTATTTTATGTTAGAAAAAGTAGAGGACAAAAAAAAAAGTGACCCAAATCCATCAAAACAGCGAATGCTTCATGTAGCATGGTGGTAACGTAGTGATTACAGTGGAATGTGGCAAAGGGCTCAAAATCATGATAGCAAGATTGTCACATTTTTAATCAATTGATTGAATGAAGTGAAAATAATATTAATGATAACGATCGATAATGATGGTAATGTGGTATGAACAAAGGGATGAAAAGTGGGGACAATTTATTTTGGTTAGGTCACTGGTCTGCCATATGACCCACATCTTAATGAAATCAATCAATATATAATATACTCTATCTAGGCCGTTAATAAGGGAAACCAATTTTGTGGTGTTAAAATTTGGTTAAATAATAAATAAATACATAATAAATTAATTATGAACGAAAAAGATTAAAAATTAAAAATTTATAATAAAAAAAATAGAAATGTTTAGAATATGAATTAAAATACTTATCTTAAATATTTTGGCTAACGGACTAAAAATTAAATCGGATTTTACTAGGTCCAAATCTAAAATTTATAAACCATTCACACTTAACAAATTCAGCATTATTTCACCCATTAAGAGTGAAAGACACGGATAAAAGTAGAGAAAAGAGTGAAAAGTCCTAAGTTTACTATTCATCACTATATTCAATCTTGCATAACTTCCAAACCGTAGCTTCAATTGACGATCTGTTTGTGGCCATGCGTTCATCTCAGCTTCTCTTCAATTCTATCTAAATATTGTGGTAAGAAATTTCGAAATCGTTGTCTCATTTTTCCTTTTCTCTTCTAAATTCACGTTTTGGGTATGAGATGTTGAAAAAATTGTGATTTTGATGTTTAAGGGGAGCTTTATCTTGAGTTCTAGTGGAGTTTTAGCCCAAAATTATGTGAAATAAGGTAGGAGAATCCTTTTTCCTAATTTTTTCCAAATTTGTGTAAAAAACCTAGTGTGAATATTATGAAATTTCAATGTGATTAGATTGAACAGTATTGGTTTGTCTTGAATTGGTACGAAATAGATTAGTTTGGTGTAAATTCAGTGCGGGTGAATTTTAAGGATCACATTAGTGAGAATTTTTGTGGGGCTTAGACCGGTTGAAGTTGGAAATTGCCGGAAAAAATTTTTTTTCGAGGTTGAGAATGTTGTCAAAGAGGTACGGATTTTAGTTTTGAATAGATATTATGTAAAATTATATGAAAATCTAGGTTAATTGTCCCTAGCATAGGATTGAATGGAAATGATTGTTATTGTGATTAATTGGTTAGATGGTAGCTTGAATTATGATATGGATATATATGTATGATTGGTTGAATTGATGTAGTATGATTGCCTATGAAGGGCTACGAAATGAAAATTTGTATTAGAGGCTGTCATAGGGTGAGGTATTCCCAATTTTGTAAGTTATGGTAAATTGGGTAATTGTCATGTTTTAATTTATTGTTGAATTGGTGAGATTTGATTGAATAATGGAATTGTTAGTATTGATTGTTGATGGAAAACTTTGGAAAAATGATTGAATTTAAATTGGATTGATTAGATGTTGAATAGTTAAAAATTGATAAATAGGTGCTAAGGATGCTTAGAAATGGCTTTGGGGTGGTTTTGGACTGAATTTGATTGATAATTGCTAAAAATGGACATTTTGTAAATTTGGGTAAAAATAGAATTTTAACCAACTTTGAGAGGGCATAATTTGGTGCTCAAATCTTGAAATCACATTAAATTTATCTTAAATTAAAGCTAGTGATAAGAACTTTAAAACAGTCTAAGAATGGATGAAAATTGATAAATGTAGTAAAAGTTATTGATGTTTAAAATTAGGGCTGAAAAACCAAATTATACAAAGTTGCAGATTTGTTAGCAGAACTAAATCTGTGCGTACACACCTATCGTGCATACGCATGAACACGATCTTGTGCGAATGCACAGGTCATATGTACGCATAAATTATAAAACAGAAACGAATGAAAACGAACTTGTGCATACACACATGGCGTACGTACGCATGAAATTCAAATAGAATTGAAACGTGGTGATTCTGCGCATACTCACCATGCATGCGTACACATGAATTGGGATTTGCGCATATGCATGATATGCAATCCGAATTGAAATAAATTGAAATTGTGCGTACACATGGGGTATCCGTACGCACGACTGTGTAAAATTTTTTGAAATGTTGATTTTTGTCTGTTTAGCCTTCCCAGTCGGTTTATAAACCCATTTAACCTTCGTATAGAGTTGAATAACTAATAAATAAGCCTCAAATGCACTGGAAAGTGATATAATAAAATGAATTGTTTAATTCCCAGAAAAAAACACTTGGTAAATCAGATGAAATTATTGTGGGAATGGTGGTTTTATCCTGCTTGTGGTACGGGCGGTGGTGTTATCCCGCTCACAAGATAATGAAATTGGTAAATTGAATGAAAATTTGGGTTAATGAGTATAAGTTATTGTCAAATTGATGAAAGCTTATGGTCAATGAACCTACTGATTATGAAATTGATTAAAGACATTATTTTTGACTGAATTGTGGTCTGAATGACTGAACTAGCAAGGTTTGGGTGGTATCCCGCTTGTGTATTGCATTGATACTTTTTTCGGGCAAAGACGGTGGTTAATCCCATTTGTTCGTGATTTCTCTTGGATGAAAGGTGAGACGGCACACTCCATTGATGTGAGACAGCACTCTCCATTATTTGGTACATTTATACGTCCGGAAGAAGGAGAAACGACACTCTTTGTTGGGATAATGGTACCATGACTTATTAGTTCCTCTCGGAGATGTGCACCGAGAGACCGATCTTGGATGTCAACAGGATTTTTTGTCGGGTTTGACAGTATAATCGACATGTAAGCTCATGGCCAGTAGGACAGGCATGCATCATGTGCATCTATATGCAATTGTTTGAATGTATATATTGTGTTTAGTTTTCCTATGTGAATATTTCTATTTAACTGCTAATTGCTATACATGTTGTATTTGCTCTTAATTGTGTTTGCATCTTATTATTTGTGCTTGCTACTATTAAACAGATTACTGAATTAAATCAATTGGAGATGCTGAGATGTGTTGTGAAGAACTTAGGTTATGGATCATAGGTATAGCAGAGAACTTAGCATATTTACTCTGTTCGAATTAGTAAAATCCTAGGTTTGAACCTTGTATATTTGGAGTTTAGGATTGCCTAGCGGGTTCATGTAGTTTTATATAGTCTCTGAAGGTTTCAGAAGGATTAGATAAGGGGGAGAGTTGAATCTATGACCTTCTTTAACTTTGAGCCTTTAATCAAAGAACTTTAAACCTGATTTCTGTTGATCTGTGCAGTGGATAAATCAGGAGACAGTTTCGTTTTATCTCATAAAAATCAGAAAAACAGAACTAAAACAGAGAAGAAGAAGAAAAAGAAGATGATGATGATGACACCGCCATATATCTTGTTTCAATTGTCTTGTACAATGTAACCTACATTTAGTCTCCACCACAACATTGGTGGAATTTTCACTATAATCCAAGTATTACATACACCAATTTCCTAGGACTAAACTCAATCCTATCTGGGCATAGAAGCTTCAACATAAACTTGACTTGACTATACTAATACCTAGACTCACCATACTAAGTGCTTACCCAACTTAGCAAGGAATACCTCTCAAGTATATGACACAAGACAAAAATTACAACCAAAAGAAATTTGAAATAACTCTTTTTCATTCTATGGCTTTTTCTCAATGCTTCTCTTTCTTACCTTTTACCTCTCAAAGAAAATTAAGAAAGATATACATTGAAACCAATGTTCTGAAAATCGGACCGGACCGGCCGGTCGAACCGGTCCGACCGTGAACCGACAGGTTAAACGGTTCGGTTTACTAACAGAAACCGCTATTTTAAAAACCGGATACAAACCGTTGAACTGGCCGAGAACCGGTCGGTCAGACCGGACCAGAACCCGGCCGGTTTATAAGAAACGACGCCGTTTCCTTCTTTCGTTGAATGAAAAGGTTGCACGCGTTTCTCCCCCAGCCCCATTCCTTTCTCCAACTCTTCCCTTCAGCAAATGCCCTAGCTCCACCAAAGAAAGAAACCCTAGCCTCCACCAATCTTGTCGCCATCTGTCGGAGTGGGAAACTGCTGCTGCCGCCTCCGTTGCACTCAAGAACTTCCGTCTTCGTGCTATCGGCGTTCGCTACTTCGATCTCACCAACCCCTATTCGCTCTCACAAATCGCCTGGTCGCCGTCGTCCGCGCGCTCAACAGCTCTTCGTCGTCCGTCGAAGGTCAATACTCACTGCAAGTGGCTTGTTCATTGTGTTTTTTTTATTGTCTGTTCAAAAATCAAACCCTCTTCGTGCTTGTTCATCGATGGTCAGTGATAGTCGTTTCTAGTGTTTTTGTTTTCATTGCTTGATGATTATTGATTAAGTGATGCGTTGCTGTTTTCTTTTTTTACTTTGTGCTTGAGATTGAATGCTCTGTCAGTACTTAGTGCTTGTTCTTAGTTGATTGGCTTTGCTCACTACTCTGGCTTGTTCTGGCCTACTCTTGATTGATTAACTCTGTTACTGGCTTATTGATTGATGATAAATTGCTACTGATAAGTTGTTACTGTTTTGTTAGGGATAAATTGTTACTGTTACTTATAAATTGTTAAGGATTAGCTGTTACTGTTTTGTTATGTTTGTTGCTTAATGGTAAAATAGAAATCAAATCAAATGTTGTTTGTTGCTGAATGCTGTTGGTAGTATTAATTCTGTGCTGCTATTAATTCTTTGGCGGTGCTGCTGCTGTTTTTAATTTTGTGAATGATTTATTAATTTCAATGAAAAATTTGCCACAGATGTTGAGGGACTCTTAAGCTTATATGAAGCTTCACATCTTAGGATTCATGGAGAAGACATATTAGATGAAGCTCTTTGATTCACCTTAAATCCATTGATCTTTGTCGCCTATGTTAGTTAGTGTTTGTTGATGGCCTGGAGTTTTGAGCTGTTTGTTAGATGAGTTTAGTTGTGATAAATTTTGATAACTGTTATATTTTGAGAAGGTTTGGTTCAGTAATTAGGTTGAGCTTGAGTTTAGATTGTGATAAATTTTGATAATTGTTATGTTTTGAGAAGGTTTGGTTCGGTGATTAGGTTGAGCTTAATTGTAGAAGAGGTCTTGCTACTCAGTTGTAAGATTGTACAGTATTAACTTATTAAATGATTAGAATTGCATTTTGTTTGAACAAAATTGCATTTTGTTTGAATAGTGTTGACCTATTGAATAGTATTCAATGATTGGAATTGCATTTTGTTATAGATGGTGGTGATTTTCTTATGGAATGACTAAGTTTGTATTACACTACAAGTATGTGTTAGGCGTTTATTTATAATTTATTTATTATTTTATTATTAAACGGTTTTTCCGGTTAGACCACGATTGAACCGGTTGAACCGATGAACCAGTGAACCAGTAACTAAAACGGTTCGATGACCGGTCCGGTTTTCAAAACCTTGATTGAAACTGAGACACAAAACAGTGAAACATGAAGGAAATTGATGATACACGACTTTAACACTATGCACTGAACCCATCATCTGAACTCATAACTTTGTTCTTTATCTTGGCCGAGTGCTCCTTTTAGTGTAGGTGCAATGCTTCCAAGACTTCAAACTTAGTAGTGAGAATTCACTATTTGCTCTTTCTCACGGGTTCTCTCTCCTTGTCTTCCCAACAGATTCAATTTTCTTTTTGTACCTTGATTTGAGCCACAGTTAGGATTTTTTTTTAGTCAACTTCTTGGATTTTGAGTTTTGATCAATCACCCCATCTTTTTCTTCAATCAACCCCTAAATTAGGGATTTCAAATCTGATTTATTTGTTTGATTGAGGGCAGCAGAGCAACAGAGATGATATTCCTCAGTGATAATCCCAAATTCGAACCCTTGAAAATGTGCTTTAGCCTTAAGTAACAATTTGATCTGTTGATTTACAACAGAGATAATCAGTCTTCATTTTCTTCAACTTTTCCAAAAATGGCAATGCAGAGAGTAGAAGGAGAAGTGAAGAAATTAACTTGCATGCAAATAGAAATAAATCACTTTTAATCTTTGACTTAGTTTAACATATATTTAATTTGTGTGATTGGACTTTGCTTTCTTAGTTAACCTTTCTTTTTTTTTTCTTTTCTGGTATACGAACTTAAGGATGAAATTCTTTCTCTCTCCCTTTTTTCTCTCTCCCTCTCTCTCTTGACCGAAGAGTACTTGAGAAACTTTTTAGTACCTTTTTTAAAAAATAAATGACCATTTGTACCCATGAGAGATGAAAACGCTGACATTTGTACCCATGATAGCTCGAAACTAACCTTGTACCCATGAAAGATGTTGTCCGTGTGACAAAAGTGCCCCGCCTTGGATCTGAGCTTGGTTCGTGCCTTTCCAAACCTACGTGGCACTTCCAAACCCTCCCCCAATCTGAGCCAACCATTCACCATCGTCATCTTCATCTTCTTCACCATCACCATTACCATAACCTCCATAACCTCCATCACCATCACCTCAGCACCGCCACATCCACCTCCCTTCACCACAACCTCCGGCGACAACCCACACCGCCGCGCCCCTTTCTTTTCTTCTTCCCCTCTTCTCACCTCCGCTGAGCCCAGAAACCACAGCGCCATTTTCAGTGTATCCAATGATCATCAAGTGCCAAGAACTCATGTTTCTCTCTGGCATTCGATCAAACACCTTGCGTGCAATATTCATGTTACCACATTTCCCATACATTTCAATCAACCTATTGTTTAATTCAACCTCCCCTCGAAACCTCGATCTTCTCAAGAACTCATGAACCCTTTTCCCATACTCAAGCGACCTCGTACCCTCGCACAAATTCAACATGGCGAGAAAAACACTATAATCAGCAACAGAACCTTGACCCACGAGTTCCAAAGCTTCAGCAAGCTTACCCTCTTCGCATAACTCAATCAAATTAACGTTCAGGGTGGTTGCATCAAACAGCACGTTTTGGCGGTTTTGGTCGACCCTATTATGAGTATTATGAAGTTTGGGTTTTGGTTCTTTGGGAAGGTTCTCCTTCCGTGAAGTTTGGGTCTTTTGAGCGAAACGACCAGTGGGGGTGGCGTTTTTATGGCGGGGTTGGACCTTGTTGCTGTTGGTGGTAGGGTTCTTGGAATCGGGAACGGCGTAGGAGCATAGAGAAGTGGAAGGGAGAGAGCAATTGGAGGGCTTCGGAGGAGAGAAGTGTGGGAATTTGGAATGGGATGAGATGACGGTGTTTAATTTGCGGGGAACGGGTCCCAGTGACGCCATTGATGAGTGGAGTTTGAGCTCCATGGAGTTCTGATTTTGAAGGCTGTGTGGAACAATTGCAGAAGAATAATTTTTCATCCCTGCGTTTTTTCCTGAGTTCTATTTCTTTCATTGTATTGCTTTTAGTTCATTTTGCTTAATTTGGTTAGTTAGAAATGCATGTTAGTGGATTTAGGTGTGTTTTGATTCATGCTGGTGTTTGAAAATTTTGCTGTTTTGGTGGAGAGGAGGAGCTGGCGCTGTGGTTTCTGGGCTCAGCGGAGGTGAGAAGAGGGGAAGAAGAAGAGAAAGGGGCGCGGCGGTGTGGGTTGTCGCCGGAGGTTGTGGTGAAGGGAAGTGGCTGTGGCGGTGCTGAGGTGATGGTGATGGAGGTTATGGAGGTTATGGTAATGGTGATGGTGAAGATGAAGATGATGATGGTGAATGGCTGGCTCAGATTGGGGGGAGGGTTTGGGAGTACCACGTAGGTTCGGAAAGACACGAACCAAGCTCAGACCCAAGGCAGGGCACTTTTATCACACGGACAGCATCTCTCATGGGTACAAGGTTAGTTTCGAGCTATCATGGGTACAAATATCAGCGTTTTCATCTCTCATGGATACAAATGGTCATTTATTCCTTTTTTAAAGTATAAATGACTCCTAAATAATATTTATTATAATTAAATGTTAGATACAGTTAAATATTAGAATCTAGTACATAAAAATAATTTCATAAACAACATATGTTTTCTTATGAATAACATGTTCATACAACAACATTCATATTAATTAGTAATATCGAAGTAAAAAAAATTAATGGGAATTTAAGAAATTAATTCTTTATTTTCAACTATATCCTATAAGTCACTAAAAAAAATATATTCTATACTAACTAACGTTCTTATAGTTAATTTAAATCCAACTATCCTAATTAATTAAAACAAAAAAATCTAATTTTATATGTTAATATCTTAACACCTACTCTAAGTATCTATATTTAATTATCCTTACAGGTTGAATAAAATTATATAAATCAATATAATATGACTTCTCATTATTTTCGTATATCTTCTAATTAATTAACTCAAAGTACTCTCTTAATATGTAAATTAATTATATAAACTAATTAATAAAATCTAAATGTATAAATTAATTAATTTCTCAAATTAAAAGAGACAAAAATTAACCTCAAAATTTAATATTCTAATTACTTATCACCTCACATTTAGTTGATTGATGTTGTCGTATAAATATTAGGTGAATGCTATAGTACTTATTACTTTATACATAAGTTACTAAAAAAATTAAATATATAATATTTAATAAATTTTACATGATTTATGTTTTACTTTAAATATTTTATTTTTTATTTTAAAAGAGAAGTTAAACAATTTAAACACTATAACAAAAACACCATAAAAACTCACCTAAATATTATCGGAGAGCTATCTATACTTTAAGTACTAGATCTAAAAGTGTTTAAAAGCTATCGAATTTAAAAAAAATTCTCAAACCACTAATATCTCGACTGTTCGAATATTGTGATCTCGTTTAATATTTTGGGTACTGCGTATCCGATTTCATCTATGTGTCACCAAATGCACTCGAAATATCTTGGCTATTCAATTACTAGGATATATGTTTAATTTGGGTTACAACAACTGATATATAATATATTGTCTATATCAATAAATATATTGTACTTTATATATTTCGATAAATAATATCTTTAATTTATTTAAATAAAAAAATTTAATTATTTTTTATTTTTTAATTAATAATAATATTTAAATAATTTATTCTAAACTAAATATAATATTAAAATATAATTTAATTTTATGTATTTTATACTAAACACAATATAAAAATCTAATTTAATTTTATTTTTTAATCTAAGTCACTTTTTTAAATATAATCATAGAATTTTTAGATCATGTTTTTTTTTTTTTAGAAGTTGTCTTTTTAGTCCTGTAAGTATTTTTTTAATTGTAAAGGAATAGAGTCCGATTTCTGTAGAAAATTAATGTTATTGACAATTTTACTTATACTTATTTTTATTTATCTCGATAAATTTTTTAATTTTTTTAAAATTAAGAGTGAAATTTGAATTTATAATCTTTAAATGAATATAAAAAAAATAGAAATAATGTTATTTGAGTTATCGTTCGTTGGATAAATATTTTAATTGTTGAATTATTTATTACAAAAAGTTAAACATTTTAAAAATTTTTTAATTTCAATTATTCACTAATTTCTTATTAAGAATGTAAATAATAGTTTTTGAGGCTAAAATTCTTAGATTTCTCGTTTGTGAATCATAATAAGTTGGTACTTCTGTAATAGCATGTTTACGTTGGGACTTGGGACAGAAATACATGATGCGCATTCCGTGATCTTCCATCTTCCACAAATCTTCTTCAATGGAGTCTTCCAGCTCCCCCAAGGTTGAACCTGATGCCGACGACGATGTTTCAGAGGAAGTGGTATTCTCTTTCTCCTTCCCCACTGAATCGAAATACTTATTTCTTAATTAATCGGTGGGTTCCTTATTGCGTGCCATGATGGTATTAGGGGTAGTGCTAATTTTACTTCCTCCTTCTTCAAATGTCAATGCAGTTTGAGCATTTTGATGATTTCACTATAGCTTCTTCATGGGAAAGGTTTGTTTATTTTTCGAGCCCTCTTCGTTCAAATTTGCATGAAATCTCAATTACAAGAACACTTTATAGCATTACTGTAAGAGAAATGGTTTTTTGTGTTGAAATGATGTTACTCTACTGTCATGATAACGTTATTCTTTTATGTTACTTAATAAATTTATTTTGCAGGTTCATTTCTAAAATTGAGGCAATTTGTCGTCTCTGGATGGCTGATGGTCCTAATAATTTATTGGTATGCTTGTTTAATTTCAAGTTTCAGGACTTGAATTTAAGAATTAACTTTCTTTTTAAATAAATTTTATGTTTGATTTGGATTATCTCGTGGTAAATACAGTTTGTTTAGTTGCGGCTAGTATGAATATTGAAATCTTTCATAGTCAGTTCTAAGATATTATCAATTTAATATACCAAGTGATTCTTTACATTTCTATTAATGAAACTTTGCTGTTTTCTTTGATTCTAGGAAAAAGGTGCAATTCCCTTGGAGAATTCCAAAAACTCATACAAGATCAAATCTGAACTGCAGTATGACGTGAAAAGTTATTGCATGGAGTACTATTTTGAAACCAAAACTGGTGCTAATTTTGACTATCTTTTTTGTAATGTTTGGTTGGTTTTGAGAACTTGTTTTTGTTTATTTGTTTTGCCTTCTGGGTGATGCAGGCAAATCTTTTGACTGGAATTCTACTTTTCATGATCTGCAGTTATGTTTTGGTGTAAAGGAATTTTTGGTATGGTTTAACACTGTGTCTAGTTTTTCATTGAAAGATTAATGTTTTCACTGAGGAACTGCTTGCTTGTCTTGCATATCACTAGCTCATTGCTCCTCAAAGTGCAAGTGGTGTAGTTCTTGATGCACCAGAGGCTAGCAAGCTGTTGAGTGCTGTTGCAATTGCTCTGTCAAATAGTTCAAGGTAATATATATTCCTTGTTTTGTAACGTTTGGTGAATTGTGGGATTCACGTTAACTTGTGGGCACTGGTAGCACTGACACATTGATATATCGTTTTATGTCAAATTGAAAATGGTGACCGAGTAATACTACTTGTTAACTTTAAAGCTTGGGTCCATGCCTCTTTATTCTCAGTGGAGAGTTTAATCTATTGTTGAATGAAGTATGCTATGCTTTATCTGATTTGAATTAAAAGATGTAAAAATAACGGGTTTATTGAAGTCTTGATAACTAAAGCAAAGTTGTAGTTTATTATAACATTAGTTATGTAGTTTATGGCCAGCATTTGTTCCAGTTCATGATCCTTCACGGAAAGCATATATTGGCATTCAGAACACTGGTACTGCATTTACTAGAAGATTTGAAGCAGATCGAATTGGTAGTCAAGTTCCACCGAGTCTCATGCATTTGGAGGGGCTGTATCAGTTGTTTGTATCTAAGTTTGTGAGTTCCTGCTCCAAGTTGTTTAATTTAAAATTTGTTTCTTCTTGAATTTTATGATGATGCATTAAATCCAATTTTAATTTGATATCCCCTTTGTGAGTTCACTGTGTTTTTCTTCTATAATTTTCTCTCTTTAAACTAATAGATGTATTTATTTCGCCGAAAGATTAATGTTTTTACATTTGTATTTTTCATGAAAGAATTGTTAGTCTTAACTGAACTTTTGAAAGAAAGTATTCATGTCATATATTCTTTTTGTTTTCCCTTCTATTTTCCACCATAGTTTTTCCCAACAGAATGGATTCTTTGAACAAAATCACTTTCTACCTGTGATATATGCTTACAGTCAAAAGTTCTATGCAGAACTATCTTCTACTAAGCTCAGTGCTGTCATTTAAACTTTCTCCCCTAGTAATTACTTTCTTTTTGATATTAAAGGCCTACTGCACAGACGATCTCGATAAACATCTTATCAAAGTCCAATTTGCAATGAAGCTGACTTACAGAACGCTTCCCTACGATGATGACAATATCAAAGATATTGATGTTCAAAATACAAAATCTGGCAAAAATCTCGCTGGTGAGTCCTCGAATGAGAGACTGTGGGATGATGATTGTTCTTGGAGTGAGTGGTATTCTTCTGAAGATCCTGTTAAAGGTAAATCCTATGAATAAAAATGTTGTACATAGACATAGTTCAAGGTTATCAAATTGATGCTTTGTTAAATAGAACAAGTTTTAGGACTCAACCATTCTTTTATATATTTGTCACACAGTATATGGAAGCCCAAATCTGGTGTGCTATAATTTGGAAATAATTGGTGATAGCAAGTAAGGGCTGATTTACGTACCTGATAAAAGAATTTTAGATCCAAAAAGTGGTTTAATCTCTCTTCAGCAGAATATTCTTCTTGACTTTATTCTTTTCCATTGAATTGTAATTGTTACAAGAAAGGGACAAGCAAACACACATGCATCAATTTAAATTTTGAAGTCTTTATTTAACTAAATAACTCAGATTTACTTTGTTTTTCTACATGTGTAGTTAGTTAGGAGACAAAAATGGTGTGGAGATTTTCATGGATACGTTTGATGTGTAAATTTACACATGGAGCTCCACCTTGAATTTTCCACCCCAAGCAAACGCATCCCTAGGGAGAACCTTTCCCCAATATCTTTTGCATTTATTTATCTATTTAGAGTAAATTGTTTCGTGATTCCACATTTTGGTTTTTAATTCTTAAAAGCTCTCTAAGCTTCATTTTTTCCATTAATCTCTCAAATGTGAATTGTTTTCCATTTAATTTATGCATATAACATGCAGGTTTTGAACTGATAGCAATATGGTCAGAGAAAACAGTTGAAAGTTCTATGAAAATGGAAGAAGTGGAAAATGCTTCACCTCATGAAGCTGAGAAGTGGTTCATCTCTCCAAGTTTTGCTCCATATCTGTAAACATCTTTATTGGAATATGAACAATAATTGATGATAGTGAATAGGTTGCTTATGAACATTGCTGCCATGAAAATTAAATATACAAAACAATAATCAGATATGGCATGTGGTTCTGATCATTGACCAATCTTGAACTTAAGAAAATCACACATACGATTGACCAGAATTTTTTTCCCTCGCCATATCAAACTAAATGTTCACAAAACTTATAATGGATGGCTAGGTTCTAGTTCCATGTCATTCATTATGGTTTTTCGTTGTATATAAGGTTTATGCAAGTCACCATACTTCTACTTAGTTATCCTGTTTTGAGAATATTTCCTATGTTCCTAGCACAACTGCAAGATTTTTTATCTTCAATTTTTTTTTTGGAAAAAAAAAAATCCACGATTTTATGGTAGTTACAATACATGGATATCATTTGCTATTCATTTTTCATGCCATTGCTACAGATATTCATGATTGAATGCTTATTAGTTTCTTTTGTTTCATAAATAGGTATTGGTAGTTAATTTTCTATTGTTATATTCTGTTGAAACTTATAGACTTGAATATTCCAATGGGAATCAATTTGGATTTGCATCTGCATTGCATCTTCTGGTTGATGCATTCGAGATGTCCTTTGAGGCCCAATTTCTAGAAGATTTTGTTTCAGGTTTGAATTTGTTTTGGTGTATTTATTGGTATATTTGACATATTAATATTAATGTATGCTTGAATTAAGTAGTTATTGATGCTATTAATCATCGGTATATGGTTCAACATTTTCTCCTCTTGCTTGTGGTAGCTGAAAGCCCAGGTCCTGATAATTTGAAATCCTCAATGGTTATACCTCCACCAACAGTTAGAGATCGTGTGCTCAAAGAACTGTTTGACGAAGGTACATAGCCCTGCTCCTCTATGTTTTCTTTTTGTCCTTTTTTCTTTCCTTCTCCTCCTTCCAATGGAATCATTACTCCAGTACTCTAAGCTCATGGTGAGTCATTTCTTTGTTTTTCTGTAACTGTTACTCATGTATTGTTTTCAGGTGTACAGCTTATTGATTCTGCTTATGATGAACATAAGACCCCTCAAGCTATAAAAGGCGCACCTCTTGAAACTCTTTTTGCACAATTTTGTTTGCATTCTCTTTGGGTTGGCAATTGCCATATACGTGGTATGTGCCACATAGGGTTTATTTGTCGCGTAATCCTTAGAGAAGAAAGAATTATTGGTCGCTAATGCGGAATTGATTTTCTTAGGTATCTTGCAGTTGTATGTAGTGTACTTTAATTTGTATGACCCACTTTTGGTTTTTATTTCAGCTATTGCTGCCCTTTGGATAGAGTTTGTTCAAGAGGTGAGGTGGTGTTGGGAAGAGTCTCAACTATTACCCAGGATGCCAGTAAATGGTTCAATTGATCTTTCAACTTGTTTGATTAACCAGAAACTTCATATGGTATTTTTTCATTTTTTGGGTGAATTTTATTTCACTTTTAAAGGATATTTGGTAAAATATACTCCCAGAATTGAAACTTTTTGTTTAATGCTAATTCTTGTTTTGCAGAACATAGCTTTCTGTTTCCTTCAAGTTGTTCAGTTTAATTGTAGTGCTTTTTTTTCCCCATAGACGATTATATATTTACTTGTAAGAAAGAAATTATTTATTTACTCCTTGTGTGGTCTATTTGTTTGAGTTATCGGTTTTGTTATAATAATTAATTCCAGTGAAGCTTGACATAATTTTGATATTACTCATCCCTAGTTTTTTCCTTGGTGAAGTTTTAATATCAAAGTAGAAATGCTTTATTGGTCTTTTAAGATCACGTTGATTGATATGTCTAAGATGGCTAATGACTTCCCCACTTTTTTATTTAGCTTGCAGTATGCATTAAGAAGAAGCGTGAATGGAATGAAGATCATCGGGAATGTATGGGAAGTGAAGATCAAATAGACTATATGACTGAGGTCACAAAGTTTTCATTTCCTCATGTTTATAGTTTTTAGAGTAGCAATCATGCAAACTCTCAAGTTATGTTGTAAACTAATTTTAGATAGCTAAGTTGAGTGCTCAGACTAGAGTGAACCTAGACCAGCATAAACTAAAGAAACCTTGGTAAATTTATACAAGGTTATTATTTTAGTGAAAATATGTTCTCTCCAGCATCAAAACAATGTATTTTACAAAAAGCATTGTTAATTAGAACTTTCGAAAGTTTAAGATCTTGACATCTTGCTTAAGTAACTTTGATTATTAGTCTTGTGATGTTTGATTCGCTATTTTTTCTAGGATTCTAATTGTAGTCCATGTTATAACTACTTTTCATTATTGGTTCCTACAAGCTTATGGTTTGAGTATACTTAAGCTCGATGGGTTTGGGTAGACTTGGAAGTTTGACAACCTTGCATTGTATTAACTTTCTTCAAAAACAAAAGATTTCTTTTCATTGTGAATGCAACTTGATATTTGATGAATTGCAGGAGGAAAGTGCAGTTGGGGATGACACATCTAGTATGCAGACACAGAATGAGGATTTTTCTGGGAAGTTTACAGGTGAACCCAGAAGGTGTGCTTGAATGGTTATTTTCACCAAATCTAGTTGCTAGCACATTTCTACCTTCATTCTGGAGATTTTCTTCGGTCATAATATCTTCCGTGCATATTTTTAGCTCTAGCAGATTTAAGATTTCCATGTGATATTGGTATATTTATTTAGCATGTTACCTTGAGTTTTACACTTCTGATATAGATTCATTTCTTCAAATGTTTTTGTAGGAGAATATGTGCACTACTTCTATTTGTTTCTTTTTCATGTAGCCTTTCCATGTGGAATGTTTACGTTTGATCATGTATTAGTACCTCAAGTTACAAATTAATTTTACGTACATAATATCCTTGCAAGTATTTATTTACTAGCATATCTGCTGTGTAACATGTTTGGTTCATGATGCCTGCAGCTTTCCAACCTCTCGTGATCTACATTATTCTGATACAGCATCCACAGTTGGTCAATATCCTGTAAAGGAAGACCTCTTAAATGGTGAAAAATCTTCAGATCAAACCAGGAGAGGTTCAGCTGGTGTCATTGATTCTATGATGCTTCTCAAGTCATATCAAAGAATGCATGCCCCATACACTCAGGTTTCTCCTATATCCACGCACTATATGCCGCCTAATATTACTTCGCTAGTTTTTGAAGAATATCATGCTTTGGAGGTTGTCTATTATGCTACAGGAAGCACCACTTATGACAGAAGACATGTATGAGGAGCGTCTTCAAGCTCTAGAAGCTTCTAATGGTTCATTTGTAAGTTTAAACTCATGCAGTACCTATAGTAATGGTTGACTACAAAAGCTTTGAACACACAGGCTTATCAGAGGCTTAATATTTGAGACAGTAGCTGGATACAAGATACATTCAAAATGTCAAATTGACCAATGTTATAGTGGAATAGTTTCACAAATATAGTTGCTAAGTTTTCAACTTGAGTTAATCCATTTACACTGAAAGCTAATCTGTTAATAATCTATTATTTACCATTGCCTGTTATTCTTTTTATTATTTATTTATTTACATGTTGCAGAATTATTTTGCTCAACTGGAAAGAGATATATTAACTTCAGGTAATAGAATAAGGATTAGACTTATGTGTAAATTAGGACCGATTAGTGGCTCGAACCTAGATATAACTGACATGTGATGACTTTTACTATCTTTTAAGCCACTTGCTTCTTGGAGTGAAATCACTAGGGCATAGTTCCATCATAATGTCTTTCCTTAGTTATTTATCATGTCACGAGTTTCCTTTCCTTGAGGAAATATTGTGAACGCTGTAAGTGGACTATGAGATATCAAGCTAATTTAAATGTGCATACAGAATCAATGAGTTATTATAGTTTGACATTAGAATTGTTGTACTTTAACCATTAAATTTCTTAATGGAATGGGATTTTTGTCAATCTCATTTTTAATCACTCGTATTATGCTGACATGCACTACCAAAGTTTAGAAAAATTCAATGTTTGCAAGTACTTAATCAAATAATTTATGGCTGATTATATTATCGGAAGTATATCGTATGTTAAATTTTATATGACAAATTGATGAGCTGCAAAATGATTTTGGGATAATAAAATGCTTATAGTCATCTTCGCAATGAAACTGAAGAACACAAAAGTGGTATTTTTGTGTTGAAAGATTTCTGTGAATTTCAATGTAAATAAAATATTTTTAACAACTATTATTATATTCTCTCTTTCTCTCTTCCTATTTGGTTAGAAATTGACTGGATCTCAGAATACATGTCTCCAGGGAGATTTTTTAGTAATGCATTCCACAATTCTACAGTGTAGTACATGTGACTTACAAATAATTTGCTTTGCTGATTTTAATAGACATGGCAGCATTTAAAGCAGCAAATCCTGATGCCATTTTTGAAGATTTTATTCGGTGGCATTCACCTGCCGATTGGTTAGAGGACCCTGAGTTTGAGAAATCAAAAGATAATTGGCCTCCAAGAGGACATCTTTCAAAGAGAATGTCCGAAAGTGACAACTTATGGAGAGAACTTTGGGACAGGGCACATGCTCTTGCTGCTTCAGAGCAGAAACCGCTTTTCGATCCAAATAGAGAAGGAGAAAAAGTAAGATCCTTTTCTTGTCTGCTTTTCCTCTTGAGAAACAAGTAGTAATACTAATTAGACTAGTATAGTTGTTATTACTTGTTTTTTCATAGTCACATGAACTATTTTTCCAAAAGCTTAAGCTGTTGAGTACAGGCACACTGATGGTTTTATATCTAATACCCATATTGATGGACAGTTCAACCTTTGAAAATCTGTAACCATTTTTCATTTTACTCCATCATTGATTTAAAGGATTGGATCTTAATAATACTAATCTGCTTCCAACAGGGAGATTAAGAGAATTGTGTTAGCTTGGACTAAATGCATTTGCATGAAGTAAAATTAGATTTGCTTAAGAAATTATGATGTCTGGAATACTATGACCAATTTGGTTGTATGCATCATGTTGCTCATGCGAACAACGTTCTTGAATGTCCTATCAAGGTTGAAGACTGATGGTATAGTAGATTTTTCCTTTTACAATTTTTTCTACTTTATTTTATAAATGGTTTTAGTAGATTGTAAATGACATTAATATTTTGCTACTACATAATGGTATGAAAAAGGGAAAAAGATTTTTTAACAAGTATTTAGGTTACTTTTAGATGAGCTTTTCCAGTTTATAATTCTCTCTCTCTCTCTCTCTCTCTCTCTCTCTCTCTATATATATATATATATATATATATATTTTAAAATAACAAAACAAAGTTTGTAGTTCTTAGTTTGTCCTTAAACTTTTAGGTTATTCATTATCTGGAAACTTTAAGACCACATCAATTGCTTGCGCAAATGGTATGTACTGCCTTCCTAGCAGCGGCCGACACATTGAATAAGACCAGTTATGGAGAATTGAAACAGATGGAGACTAAGATGCAACAACTTTACCTCACCATGGCACCTGCTTTGAAGCCATTAGAAGGTCTGTTCATTTGTTTTATTCTGCTGAAAATAATAATCTATACAATATATAAAAGTATGCCCATTTGTAACCTTTTTTTGTTGTCTCCTAACTCTATTTAATTTACCTTTTTCAAGTTCAGGTATAGTTTTTATGAGATATAAATGTATAAACATGTTAAAAGAAAAAAATTACTGCCACTAAGATGCTACCACTAGCCTACTACAACCGATGTTTATGTATTACCTTAATTGCACACTTGGCCTGTATATTTATGTACATTGCATTCTGCATCATTAAAATGTGACTTCCAATTCTTATGTTAAATTTAAGTAATATTAATATATGCTTTTTATGAAAAAGTAGTTTTACTCTTTAATGTTATATTATTTTTAATTACATTACTCATTAAAATTAAAAATGCGACTGGATTGGCACTGCAGTACTTGTCAAGTCGCTAGCAGCAGCAGTATATTATTCAACTTAGTTCATTTGTTTTTTCCACAGCAAATCGCTTATCTGCAGATAGCGAGACCATTGAAGACCTAAAACGGCTGTGTGTTGTTTTCGGACATGTTGAGAATTTACTAACTGTTGCAGCTTCTCTTCATCGCAAACTTGTACAAGCACCACGCCTTGCTGTCGAAATCTTTATCGATTTCTACAATTTCTACATTCCAAGAATGGGTACAGGCTTGGAAGAAGACTACTCCAACAAAAAGGTGAAATTAAGCTATGCCCCGTAATCTTTCTCTTCCTCAGCATGGACTAACAACTAGTCATCTATCCCTTTTGTTTAGGAATTCGACAAGAAACAGATAGTTTGGAACAATGAGAGAGAAGTTGTGTCAAGTATGTTTGTTCCACCCACGGCAAATCAATCTTGGAGAAAGGTGTTCAGCATGGGCAATCTTCTCAATGGTCATGAACCAATGGTGAGGGAGATTATTTTTTCACTTCATGATGGAGTGAGTAATAATCACTATGCAGCTCCTAATGCTAGTGTTTCTGAACAAGAAATTGATACATATAGAATGTATATTTGTGGAACGTCTAATGATCTTCGTGTATCACTCTCTGTTGTCTCATGCGATTAATTTTATTGGAAAATTTTTGTAGTGAGTCCCAAACCGGGGTAAAAGACGAGGATTACATTAGATAGTTGATAGTCAATATAAAAATTTTATTTAATCTTTTATGATATATTAATGAAATTCAGAATTTGATGTCTATAACCCTCTTAGTGGAATAAAAAATCCTCCACCCTTCGAAGCGAAATCAAGCAAAAGGGTTATAGGAATTATCAATATCAAAATGTGAAAAAACCTTCTATAATGAGAAAATTAGGAAAGTGAGAGTTTAATCATAATTGATTTGTAACTTATATGTGATTTTTATTATTTTGAAGAGTAAATTGTCAAATTAGTCTCTGAAAAATTATTCGATTTTTAAATTGGTTTTCGAAAGTTTTTTTAATCAAATTCATTCTTTAAATATTTTAAATTAATCTTGGTTTCTCCATTATATTTTTTAGTTGATGATGTCAAAATTTACTAATGTAACACGCTAAGTACATCACAAAACATACCTGGAATCTTAATTGACTATTAACATAATGAGTTTATGAAGTTAAATCAAATCAAAATCTAATTGAGGAAAGAATTTGAAATATTGGAATCTCTCAATTTGGAGTTGATTTGATTTAATTTTATAAACTAATTATGCTAATACTCAATTAGGACTACTAGGTATATGTTGTGATATAACTTAATGTACCACATCAACAAATTCTGACACTGTTAGTAATGGAAGTGACAAAAGGACTAATATAACTAATTTAAAATCTTTAAAGAATGAATTTGATTAAAAAATCTTTCGAGGACCAATTTGGAGGATGAGTGATTTTTCAGGGATTAATTTGACAATTTACTCTTATTTTGATTTAATTATAATTAGATTTTTTTTATCTAATTTAAATTTAAAATCTCTAAAAATACTACTAAACAAATCAAAACTAAATTAAATTTTCTAACAAATTCTAACAACAAAACAAACTAAAATAGAGGCTATATAAATTAAAAAATAATTGCTGAATTTATGTCTTTCACTGGACTTGAAAAATACTGTTGGGCCTTTTGCTGTTCTAACTTAGCCCAATGGGCCTAATAAGTGTCGCCGTCGCCATTTTAGTACCACTGTTTTTGAGACGAACTCTTGATCTTCTTGATGTCTAAGACTGACATAGTATAATTTTTTCTAGTATTTAGATCTTTGAACATGACAAGATTACCATTTTACTATTTAGCTTTAAAATGCCAAAAATACCCTCTTGAACATGAGCATGTATCATTAGGGATGTCAATGGGGCGAGGCGGGGGCGGGGGCGGGGCATACCTCCTTGCTCCCCGTCCTCGCTCCCAGAATTAATTTCCGTCCCCGCCCCGTTCTCCGCCATGGGAGAATAATTGTCCCCATCCCTGTTCTCCGTATTCCCCGCGTTCTCCGTGGAGCCCCATTCCCCATCTCTCTATGTTTAACATTTATATGAAAATTATTATAAAAAATATAAAAAAACCCAAAAAAAAACTACAAAATATTATTACAAATACACAAACATATCTTATCCAAAATTATAAGTCCAGAAATATAATATAGCAAATAATAGTTCATAAAATAAAATCTTGAGCAATAGGGTTAGGGTTTTTCAATGAGTGAAATTACTAAAACAAACCCCTATATTAGAAATAAAGTAAGGGTTATTAAGTAAGTTAAAAAATTCGGGGAATTATCAGGGATGGGGCAAGGATCCCCGCTCGGGTCTCCGCGCCTGTCTCGGGGGAACTTTGCTCCCCATCTCCCTCCCCATGGAAAAAATTCCCCACCATTGGGGCCCCATTCGGGGCGGTCCCGCGGGGATCCCCACTTTCTGGGGATTTTTGACACCCCTATGTATCATTGATACATATGCGAGAAGACAATTTAGGCATGCTAAGACAAAAGGGTAGAATGAAAATTTTACACTTTCGAATAGCCCATCACTAGAGCACGTGCAAAGAAACTCAAGGAGAAGCGCACTAATGTTTTTCAAGTTCAGTAAGAGTCACAAAATTAATATTTATTTTTTAATTTATTAGCTATAACTTTAGTTTGTTTTGTTGTTAATGTTTTTTAGAAGATTCGATTTAGTTTTGATTTGTTTAGTAGTATTTTTAAGAATTTTAAATTTAAACCAGTACGTTCTAATCCAATAAGATCAAATCTGATTTAAATTAAGTTATCTTATCTTTTAAGAGATTTAAATTAAGTTACCTTATCTGATTCAATAAGTTATCTTATTTGATTTTCACTTTTAAGATAATCTGTTAGGGGTCTATTTAAACACTATTTATGACTCATTCTGATTAACTTTTGATAAATAAAAATTTCTAGTTGCTTTATGCACATTTTTCATTGTGTGTTCAAATGAGATAAGTGATTTGTTTCGCTTGTTGCATAAAGAAAATTGAAGTATCTAACCTAAGATAATTATATATGTTAATTTCTTTCAATTTTCACCCTCTGATCTAAGTTGTCAATGACAAGTTCTTTGAAGGTTTAGTAGAAAATTTCTTCAACCGACGTAGGTTGCTAAGAACAGATTTCTTAGAGGTCTAGTAGAAAATTATTTTTCTGTCCATCTTATTTTCACATTAAATTTTTCATCTTTTTCATTCCGCTGTGTCTTTTCATTCTTTTTTCTTATCATTTGGTATCAGTTATAGGTCATAAATAAATTCTTATTTATCTACACGTTTTAAGATTTTTGTTTAGTCTCTTTGTTTTATCTTCTGTTTCTGTAAATTTAGTTTAGAGTCCACATCTAAAAAAAGCTAAAAAAGCTGTAAAAAAAAGAACTATAAATTAAAAAAAAAAGAAGCAAAGTATGGAAAAAGAAACGCAAAAGAAAAATTCAAAAACTTTTTAGCTTTGTTTTAACTTTTCAAGTTATTGTTTTTCAGGTTCTTGAATTATAAGGTTCTTTCCTTTAACTTTTCAAAATTACTTTGAGTTTTAATTAGAATTTTTAAAGTTTCTGTCACCTTAGTGTCGCTCATTAATTTCTTTTCTTTGTCACATACTCTACTTGTCTTCTTGTCTAATTGAAAGTTTCTATCATTCAAATTATCTTAGTTCGATGTCTAAATTTCATAAATTCTAAAGTGCAACTTGTTAAAACAATCCAAGAGTGAAAAAAGACAGGAGTGATGAGTTCAAAAGAAGAAAAAAAAATCACAAATTGAATGCAAACTCGAGTTTCCTCATTCAAGTGATATACGTGAGAAGAGTGATATGAGGTCTTTTCTTCTTGCTAGTTCTTCAATGACATCAAAACTAACCCAATCTGTGACAGAGTGATCTGAGATCCAAAACTGATGTTTTAACTCTAAGTCATCATTGGCGTACTTGAATGGGTTCAACAGCGTCTTGATGACATGAATTTAAGGATTGATTCTTTAACCTTTGATCAAAGAGCGTGTTTCTGAAAATCTGTTCATCAATCAATCTGAGGAGTTCGAGGAGGAGGCTTAATCTAAATCTAGGCGATATAGGCAACGAAAAGATGTTAATAGTAACATCAATACTATCAAAATGCGCATCCCAAAATTTAAAGACAGAAGTGATCATGAGCCTTACCTAAAATGGGAATGGAAGATAAAGCTAATCTTTAAATGTGACCACTACTTTGAGGTAAAGAATGTGAGGCTAGAGACTGTAAAATTTTCAGATTATGTCATTGTCTGGTGGGATGAGTTAGAGAAAAGTAAAAGATAGATTGAAAAAATACCAATTCAATCTTGGGAGAAGATGAAGAAGGTTATGCGACAGTGATTCATACAATCTTACTACTACAGAGAGCTACCTCAACAGCTCCAAAGGTTGTACCAAAGATTTAAGTTAGTCGAAGAATATCATAGAGAGATGGACATGCTACTAATCAAGGCAAATATTAAGGAGGATCCTGAAGCTACTATGACACGTTTTTTGAGTGGGGTTGAACCGAGACATTATAAATGCTATTGAACTTCACCCGTTTGTGCAAATGGAAGACTTAATAAATTTGGCTATCAAGGTGAAAAAATAATAAAAAGGGAAAGAGCTGCAAAATTTTTCCAATCTTATGTTAAGGTGGGATTCTACAGGTACTAATTTTGGGAAGAAGAATGACTCCAAGACTGCAAAATTAAAAGAGAATACTACAAACCAACATGGGAAGAAGAACTCATCTAATGCCACATCTAAACCTTCTTCACGGCATCGAAAAATTACATGCTTTAAGTACCGTAGATTAGGCCATTATGCTTTCGAGTATCCAAATAAAAGGACAATGGTTATCAAGGAGGATGATGTGTTCTCAGAATCTGATAACTCAGATAGGTGTGAGAACATGCTACATTTGGAAGATGCTACAGATGGTGCAGATGTAGTTGAGTATGCTGTTAGCAATGAGGCCCTTGTTACTAAGAGGATCTTAAATGTTCAAACAAAAAACGATCGTCTAGAACAGTGAGAGAATATCTTTCACACAAAAGTTATGTTAGAAGGCAAGATTGGACTCATGATCATTGATGCTGGAAGTCATACAAACGCTACTAACTCTACCATGGTTAAAAAATTAGAATTAAAATGCACAAAATATCCTAATTGTTACAAGCTAGAGTGGCTAAGTGATGTTGGCAAATTGAAAATTGTGAAGCAAGCCCAGGTGAAGGGAAATTGAATTCATTCTTTTTAGGGTTAAGTACGATTTTGATTCTTAAGGTATATGTCGAAAATTTTTTTCATCCCCCAACCTTTTTTTGTATATAAAATATTGTCCCTAAGATTTAAAACTAAGTTTTAAAATCGTCATTTTTACTTAAATCTTAAAAATTTGGACCAAATTATTTATAACAAAAAAATTATAAAATAAGAAAAATAAGAAAAATAAGAGAAGGAGAGTGTTTCTGCTCCTACGAAGGAGGAAGGGAAGAAGAAGAAGGGGGAAGGGAAGAATAAGAAGTTGTCCATGATCCACCTCTGCCTCCGCTTCCGTTGCCAAAAATTTAAAACCAAGTTAAACCTTAGGAATCATTTTGTAGGCAAAAAAAGGTTGAAGATAAAAAAAAATTTTTGACCTATAATTTAAGAACCAAAATCATACTTAACCCTTCTTTTTACAAAGAATGATATATTTAGATTCATTCTTTTCTTTTTTTGATAAGTTTTTATCATTAATAGTATAGATTGTGCTGGAGTTTTTGAAACATTATTCATTTATTTGCATAATTTTCTTTGTAATTTGATAGGGAAAAATTGTTCAAAAAGGTGTCTAATTCCAAATATTCATATTGTTATGATGAGGAGATCCTAGACTTTAGGATATATTTATTAGAAATTTTATGTCTGAACCAATTATTTTAGCGAGTGAAAGTGAGTTGTGAAATATCTTATTCTTTAAAGTATTTATAGAGGGATAGTGATGAATTCAAGTTGTTTAGAAGTTAAGGCATTGAGATCTAGGAATGAGTATGGGTCGGTTTGGTTCGAATTCAAGGTGAAATTAGAATCGAACCGATCAAAATGTAATTAGTTCGATTTGGTTTGGATTTACATTTTTTTGTACATGTATCCGAAATAAAACCAAACCGATTAAGAACGGATTGGTTTGGTTTGGATAATTGGATATCCGATGGCTTTGAAATTCATAAAAAAACTAAATTTTTATCTTAAAAATTCAACAAGTACAATAAACATATAACATTAATATAAATAATCTAAACATGTTAAATACTAAATATATTAAAAACTAAACTCATTAAAATCCAAACATATTAATAGTGAATAATCTCACTAAAAGCCACTAAAAGTCATATATATTTTTATTTTTTATTTAATTAATATATGATCGAATTTACGGATTGGTTCAGATCCGCACCCCTAGAATCGATACCCGAACCAATCACTAACAAAGGCCATTAGTTTGGTTCGAGTTGGATCCGATTACCCGTTGGTTTCAGAACCCCTATTGAGATCTTTTTTTTATTTTGGTCAAGTGGATTAGACAACCCCCAATTCTAAGTATTAGTCACATGTTTCACACACTCACACACACTATATAGATACTATGGATTCTTAAACAACATCTAGTCTCAGCTGGAATTTAACCCCGGTGCAACTTGATGAGAAGCGTACAAATCCTCCATCTGTGCCAAGCCTCAGCTGCCCCCTATTGAGATCTTATCTCTAGTAGTTATGTTGTTAGTCATGAGATAATTACCATAATTTGAGAGCCCAAGTTATGGTAACAATCGTTAGGTCTTTTTTTTTTTTGGTCAAGCAACAATCCTTAGGTCATGTGTGGCAAATCTTGTGCATCAATATTTGGCTTCTGACTTGTGCCCCAAGTTGGATTCGACACCGGGTGATCCACTCCGAGAGAATGATGGTGGACTTAGTTCGGATTGGGCCGAACATTATTAGGACAACGTCCCCTAACAAATATGGTAATAGTCCAATACATTAGATATGAACACAACAATGGATTGTTTACCTTTTTAAAATAATAATAACAACAACAACAACGTATTATGCATACAGTAACTCATTGGCCAACAACAAACTCTTATATAGAGTTCATATCTGCAACAAATTAGTTCTTAACCTGTTGGATTGGAGAATATCGTGAAAAAAAAAAAACAACGTATTGCTTGCAGTATTAGGTGTGTATTTGGCTATTTGCTATTGCGACATATTAAATATAGTGAGGGATCGGAGGAGGTTGAAAATGAATGGCAAATTTCAAATTATTTATTGGGATTTTTTAAAACGCAGAAAATAGTTGGACAAAAAATTAGACTAAATGATGTCATACACGTCAGCATAATGATGAAGGAAAGGCATGCAAGGCACAGCAACAGCTCTTATTTATTTATTTTTTTAGTAACGCTAGTATCAAAATAGATTATGTATTTTATAGTGACTATTATTACGGTAGATATAATAATTATAAAATTTTGACATTGTTAAAATTGAGATTACTCTTTTTTTTTAATATTTGATAATACTTTTTTAAATTTGATAATACTTTTTATTTTTTCTTTTCAAACTAAAGAATGTTATTGTCATATAGTAAAAGAATAATGAGATATTAATTTTGGCTAAATTTTTAGCAGTGGTCAAAATTTCATAATAATCGTGTGTGTGTGTGTATATATATATATATATATATATATATATATATATATATATATATAATTTTCTTATATTTATATTGAATAATTGATTGCTTTCAATATTGAATGATTAGGGGGAATCTGATCTGCCTGTGGTGGGGGCGTCGTGCATATGAAATTTCACAGAATTTGAAAAATAGAAACAAAGTTCATTGAAGAGAAGCAAAATATTGTTTTTGTGGGTATGAGATTGACGTCTACGCCAACTTTTAGTCTAAAAAGAAATCGTGAAAGTTGTAACCCATTGAAAGTGTCTCATCACTTCATTGTCACCTGATCCTTTATTTCTTTCTTCCACACAAATTTATTTAATTAGTTTGGCGTTTCTATAACATGTTTTGGGTTTAGGTTTGTTTTGAGTGACATTTGATAGAACTTTAAAGATTAAAAATGGAAAATTATTTGAAAGCTCTTTATATCAGTTATAGAGATAGATTATCATTTTTATATTTTATTAACAAAAGTTTAAGTTCGTATAATACCAATTAGTTCATTGAATTAAGTCAGGGCAAGTCCTCACGTCGTTCAATGAGAGTTTACATTGATACTTATAGAATATAAATTGTCTAGTGTCTACTAAGGCTAGCTTTATAACTGCAAGAAGGATTCAAATTTGTATTATTGTGAGATATGTTCTAAACTTTTAGAACTTGTATCCACTTTATTTAGATGATAAACTTTATTTATAATTAACAAAATAATAATAAAAAAGACAAAGTGAAATGCCAAAATAATAATCTCTCTAGCTAATAGTTACCTCAAGCAAGATGATACATCTAATTTATAATCCACACATATTTGTAATTAATTAATCTCTTGAAGTTTTATATTTGTAATAGAAAAATGACAATACAAGAAAACAAGAAATTATCGACAGATTTTACCGATTTATTTATTAAAATTACCGATATAATTTGAAATGGATTTTTCCGTTCAAAAGAAAAAGAAAATAATTTTAATAAAATTTATCGATAAATTTAATAATCTGCAACAAAATTTCATCAATAAAATGAGCTATTTTTGTATGATAATATTATGTCTGATTTTTCGTCAGTAATAATAAAATGAAAACATTTCCACTCTTTCCACACAAAATACTTCTTACATTCATGAACACACCATAACAAACTGCACTGAGTGCATTAAACAAAAGGGTCAATCATTAAGTAAAGTGTCCCGTAGTGTTAGGACATCGAGTTTTAAAAGGTAATAATAATCTTACAAAAATGAAACAAATGAGAGTTACAACTCACACACTTCAAACAAATTAAAATAATATAATACATCTTAGGATTTAATTAATATGTATTTTTAGGATGCACGATAAAATTATAAATTATTTTTTTTTATAGAAGATAATATAAAATTTAAATTTTTAATATTTTTATTGTGTATTTATTAAAATAAAATATTTAAAATTTTCTGTTATTAACAAACTTAACTTATGTTCTTAGAATAGAGAACAGCTAAAGGCAAAAGCTTTCTAAGATTTTAGATTCATTCATGTCCCTAACTAATTACTCTCGCTACACATGAATGGCCATTTGGCAGAAAGCTGCAACTTCACTTGATATTACACTTAAATGAGTAGCAGGCTTTTAACTCAATTAGTTCATATTTGGTCTCTGACAATTTGGAATCACTGGTCAAAAAACCTACCCAAATACGGAGGACTCTGATGAGGTGTCTCCATGCACATATGCAAAAGTCAGATTCTATTTTCACCTGACTCTGCCATTATTTGCTTTTTAAGATTCCAACACCCTGAAATGACCCCGCAATGACTTGAGAAATGATATCGTGCCTTTGCAATTGCAATCCCTCCACTTTCCTATTCTTTCTATTTCGGATTAACTTTAAAAAAACAGATAGTGGCGGTTCTGAAATCACTATTCTTGGTACGACTAAGGGTTTTAAATAATGATCTTTGGGCAATCGTTTCAAAATGCAGAATTGCCGATGTTCATGTTATAATATATTTTTAGAATAGGTTTAATTATTCTGTAAATTTCTATAATTTTATCGAATTTTAATTACGTCTTTATATATTTTTTTTCAATTGAATCTCTAAACGTTCATTTTTTTTCAATTTAATCGTTATATTACTGTGAGAATAATGTTTAAAATAATAAAATATTCTGTTTAAAAAACAAGTATTTTCATTATCGGGTTAGAATAATTAATGAAGGACATTTTTATTTTCTCAAAATACCAAAAGACTCCGTAGTCCCAAAATTAGAGAACCTAGCTGCCCTAACTTATGAGAATCTGTTTAGTTAACGTTTTTCTGTTGTTTAATTTCTTGTCTCTGCTTTTGAAATGTATCTTGAAAGGAACTAAATAGATGCATGCATATATGTATGATACGGTTCTATGAATAACTAATTTTATGCGATAATAAACTTTTTGACTTTGTTAATCAGGTTAATTACTTGTGATGAATCTTGCCAGAAATGGTTTCTTTCTAAAAGTACCCAACTAATTAGCAACAACACGAGGTTAAGATATATTACCATTTTTGGTATGATGGAATATATCTATCTTCACACTCAATAATAAATTCGATTCAAATAATTTAGACTATTTCATATATTATTTTTGGATATATGATGATAAAATGATAAAATCTTCCATTGATTTTATTCTGGACTAGACAATGCATCGCTTGAATCAGGAATCAATCAACCAAAGGTCCACTACATATAGTGAATAAATATATTAAATTCACAATGGTATGTATAGTGGAGAAAACATGCAATTTTCAATTTAACCAAGTTGGTGCTTGTAACATATCAAGAAAGTATATAGATAGGATCCTATTATGAATTGACTAAACCTAATAATATATTAGGAGATAATATAACCATATACATTCATAGGATACGTCAAATTTAGAGCTTGGCAAATTCTCTATAATTGTGATGATTCGGATGGTTATGAAATGACCATTCACTAAAAAAAAAAAACACTAATTTATGGGTATTTTTTTTAGTTTTGCGGCAGTTTTTAATTTCTACAAGTTGCATTACGGTAATTTTATAAACCAATGAAATTAGGTGTCCTGCAATTTAATTACGGGAGTTTTTAAAAAATGACACAATTTCAAATTTAAATTGGGGCAATTTTTTGCTCCTGCACTTTGCGACAATTTTTTTATATACGGCATCGTATTTCGAAGGCATCTAACTATACACTGTTTTGCGGCGATTTTGATTGAGATTATGTGAGAAATTTTAAACTCCTATAAATCACTTAGATTGAAAATTATTTTTCTATTTGTGAAAGTTGTAAACCGCTTCAATTTAAATATCACTGCACAAATAAAACTGCCATAATATTTTTATTAGCATATATATATATATATATATATATATATATATAATTTTTTATTTTATAAGATATTAATTGACAAAAAAATTTTAATACTAATAAAATCATTTAAAATATAAATATAATTCATAATCCATTGTAATAAATAATAACTTCTTTATATTATAATAAAATACATAATATCTTAATCAATATTGGCTTTATATATCTAATTCTAAAAATTAAACATGTTAAAATTCAATGAATTCACAACTTGAATAAATTTGTTTAGTAAATAATATGCAATATAATACCCTAAAAAGTGTGAAAGAATTAACAACTAATCAATTTTTAAAGCAACACTAAACTATGTCTTCACGATTTTCATTATTTTCGCGAATTTGATGTTCTTTCTATTGTTGGTGTAATAGGATCATTCTCACCATCATTAGCCTAAAATAAATTAAAAATAAAAAATGTCAACATAACAATTGCCAACATCTATAACACTATAAAAACAATTCAAAGAAAAAAAATTCAAAAGAAAAAGGCATTAACTTTTTCAAGGAATAAATTACTATAATAAACCAACTGACTCCCAAAATTACGCAGATCCCCCAAAACGAAAATGGCTACCTGAATGTCCCAAGATACATTTCTATATAAATCGAATCTATTAAATTCGATTTACGGAAACTAGTATTAAATCGAATCTATTAGATTCGAATTGCATGTAAATGGATCTTGGCTATAAATTGAAACCATTAGCTTCGAATTATAGACACACACTAAGTCAAAACAATCAGATTCGATTTGCATATGCATGTAAATCGAACCAGATGAGTTCGATTTAGACACGTGAAGCTTAGCCCATGGTAAATCGAAACCCATAAATTCGATTTACAAGCATTGTGTCCCTCAAGTAGTTCGAATCTAATGGATTCAATTTATGATCATTGATATTATATATACAAATCGAATTTCATTCATTCGAACTACAACACAATCGAACCCCACACCCAACCCCACCACCCCAGAGCCAAAATTTTCCGAAAGCCGCCAAGGAAAGATCAAAGTTGGAGACATGGAAGACGACCAGAATTGTCTATATCGGCTAGATAGAGTCGCGCATATTGCTGGCGCCATCCACCTCGAGGTTAGTGAAAAAATTTCCCCTTTTTAAGCATAGATTAGTCATTCTAATAATGTTAACATAAATCGTGTGGTAATTGGTTAAAGTCTATAATTAGGGATTAGAGAATTTTTTTTTTAATAGTTAGAAGTAGTAAGCTATCAGGTAGTTAGATTTTGATAAGTTGAAAAGGTACCTAAGAAGGTGGTTTTGGAATGTAAAATACGTTAGATTTTTGAAGTTCTTATTCTTATGTGCGACAAGACTTGGTTAATGAGTAGCGATAGCTAAAAATTTCTTAAATTCTTTGAAAAAAGTATTATAAATAATTTTTGTAATTGTGATTTTTTGAGTTAGATAGTTATGAATAAAGATGTTAGAAAATGTTAGATTTTTTCAGTTTTTTAGTCATTTTTTGTATTCTGTGTGTAAACGTGAAGGACTAAATGCTTTATGTTCTTTTTTTTTCTTGGAATTTGTTCGTGAGTTATTTAGAGTTTTGTGTTTGGTTCGATTGCTAAAGTTTGGGCGATATTGCAAACAAGTTTTTAAAGTTAGAGCATGCCGTGTTTATCGTTTTCATTTTTTCAGTTGTTGAAGATTGTATTGTGACCGTTGTGATAAGAATTTTTCTATCTTTGTGCAGCCCCATCGCTGCATCAGCAGCATGAGATGGCAACACAGTATACCGTTGGATGATAGGATCGTTCCGTACTTGCAGATGGAAGGAGAACCCCATCGAGATGATAGGATCGTTGGATGAGCATAAATTGAATATATTAGATTCGAACTACTTGAGAGACACAATGCTTGTAAATCGAATCTATGGGTTTCGATTTATAAAAACTATTAAATCGAAACCATTGGCTTCGATTTACTATGGGCTAAGCTTCACGTGTCTAAATCGAACTCATTTGGTTCGATTTACGTGCATATGCAAATCGAATCTTATTGTTTCGATTTAGTGTGTGTCTATAATTCAAAGGTAATTGTTTCGATTTATTGCTAAGATCCATTTGCATGCAATTCGAATATAATAGATTCGATTTAATACTGGTTTCCGTAAATCGAATTTAATATATTCGATTTATATAGAAATGGATCTTAGGACATTTAGGTAGCCATTTTCTTTTTGGGGGATCTGGATAATTTTGAAAGCCAGTTGGTTTAATATAGTAATTTACCCAAAAAAGTGTCAAAAACTTGAACAATGAATTGGTAAGATGTGTGGGTGTGAGGTTAGAATATATGAGACTATCAATACTAGAATAATAGTAGCTCAATATAACAGTTATCATTTAAGATAAAATTCAAAATAAGGAGTGCAACATAAGTTCAGGAAAATGAAGCAATTTACCTGAGTTCCGTGATCAAAGATACTAGTAAGTTCAACAGGAATTCTTCCTTCTTTAGAAAGGAAATAAGTCTTTAGTGCAGTTAATGTCCCATCAAATTTAGACTTCAAACATTTAAAATCAGCTTGGAAGTGATTGATAGAAGACATTAAAGTCAAAGAATTGGCTAGTTAATTAGGACGATTGGCATTTCTGAAAGTATTAGTAGGTGTTTCTTTCATATCCATACATCACACCCTACCAGAATGCTCTTCCCCAAACACTTTGCCAATGACATCATTTGTGGATGGTCCAGATTTATCTTTCTCATCTTGAGTCATAACTAGTTCAATTTGTTCCTATAATTAAGATTTACACAATGAAAAACAACAAAGTAACATTAATATTTGTCAGAATTTCAAGTTTTACTTTGTACTAAAATAGACCAATAAGTTCAACTTATCGCTATATCCCTTGCTTCATCAGTTACAAATGCCACATTCTTTCTTCTTATGAGTTTTTATATACATTTCTCCACAGCTAATTTTTTGTCTCATTTTTAAAAGTTATGTAAAAGAATATCAAATAAAGTTAAAAAATATATGATAAATAAGAGTAAATACAAAAAACATGAATTATACTTCATATTATTTTATGTCTTTTTTTTGAGATGGATTTTGAGCCATTAGTATGGAAAATTATTTGCTTACTGCGAACTTCTTTGTTTCTCCTACACATCTCCTATCAAAAAAGAAAAATGAAGATTAGAAAAGTGATTACGTATTAATATTAATGTTAAAACAATTTAACATGTTACAATTGTAGAAGGTAGAAAATGATACCGAACAAAGGATGCCCATTGATCTCTGTCTATGCCGACTGGGACAGTATCAATGATTGCTTGTTTAATCATGCATGGATCATAGAACTCATTCCATAACTTAATTGTATGTTATGACCACTTTTTTGCAAGGCTCATTTTTCAATATCTCTTTGCAATGCCCTGACGTGGCGGAAATTGGCATATTAAGAAATTAATGTGAGAGATACGTTGCAAGTACAGTTCTTAACCAACAAAAATCCGCTTATCAATTTAGAAGGATTGTCACAAAATTAGAATTAAAATACTGGGAGTATGAATCCCAGGTCGTCTCCCAACGAATTGCAGAAAGGTGTGCTATTTTATTAATCAGAGGCTTTCCAAAATGGTTTTGAGTTTGATAAACAGAAAATTAAATCAGAGAATTTATGTAATTTAAATAAAAATCTTGACCGGGAGTAGATTAATCGGAAGTTCTATCCTTGTTGGAGTTCTCCCAAGATCAATTGATAATTGAAGGTTGTTTCTACTTAGTTATCCTTTACTAGGTAGAGGAAAGTCAAGTAAGTTGGAAGTCTACTTCTATTCACAAGTTCTAATCCTCTCCCTTGGGAAGGATTAGTGTCAGTGACTAGAGAGCCATCCAACAATAAACCCAATTACAATTTTACTCTTGAGAACTACTCAAGGTTCTCCTTTCAATCAACTCCCAATCAAGTTAGAGAACTACTCTATCATCATGAATGTAAACTTCACAAAATAAAAAAAGGAAATAAAGAAAGACATGATAAACAATAATAAAAAAAGATCAATTAAAGATAAAAATAGTTCTTGTATTAATAAGTTCTAAAAGTAATCCAATTGTAACTCTGAACAAATTAAGGATATGAAAGAGTAAGTGAAAAATAGAGAAAACAAACTAGAGCGATGAAGTCTTGCGGAGGTAATAACTCTTCTCAATATCCCAATCCAAAAAGCAATAAAAACAAAATCCTAAGAACTATGAATGTGTAGAGAGAAAACCTAGAGGAGGAGTAAAAATCAGATCTAAAACTAAGAATTGTCGTAATGTGTCATCCCCCCTTGGTCTCTGCATGTTCCCTGGCTCTAATCTGCGTTTCTGGGCCGAAAACTGGGTTAAAACACAGCCCGAAATTGCCCCCAGCGAATTCTGTTAATTCTGCAGATCGCGCATGTCACGCGTACGCGTCGTCCACGCGTTCGCGTCATTCAGCGTTTTCCTAGTTACGCGTACGCATCGTCCCGCGTGCGCGTCACTCGTGCTGCTTCCAATCCACGTGTTCGCGTCAGGCACGCGAGCGCGTCGCTGTGATTTTCTCCATTTCACGCGGTCGCGTGAGCCATGCGTCCACGTCGCTTCTCGCTGGTCATCTCCTCAGTTTCTTGTGTTCCTTCTATTTTTGCAAGCTTCCTCTCCATTCTCCAAACCATTCCTGCCTTATGAAGCCTGAAACACTTAACACACGGATCACGACATCGAATGGTATAAAGGAGAATTAAGATACATAATTAGAAGATCTCTAAGAAGTAAGTTTTCAAACATAGCACAAATTTAGGAAGGAATTGTAAATATATGCAAATCATATGAATAAGACGGTGAAGACTTGATAAAACCACACAATTAAACACAAGATAAATCATAAAATAATGGTTTATCAACCTCCCCACACTTAAACATTAGCATGTCCTCATGCTTAGTTGAAGGAGATAAATATGAATGAATAAGGACATGTAAGACTCATGCAATGCAATGCAACCTATATATATGAATACAACTATATGATTTTGTCTATCTGATTAAAAATAAATAAGTTCTCTAAGACAAAACATAGAGCAGATTCCACTAATTCAAATCATACGGTAAAAGTAAGTAAATTTATAAGAAGAAAGCTCGTGAAAACAGGGGATATAGAATCAAGCATTGAACCCTCACTGATGGTGTGTGTGCACTCTAATCTCGCTAGTGTATATGGTAATCACTTTATCCTTCTCTAATCATGCTTTCTAATTTTTGTTTTTCACCTAACCAATCAACAACATTTAATGTACCAATGCAAACATCATGAGGTCTTTTCAAGGTTGTAATGTGGCTAAGGTAAGGGTAAGGGTATATATGGCTAAGTGAGCTTATAAATTGAATCTTTAATTAACCCAAGCTTTCATCTAATCATACATGTATATTTTATATAACTTCAAATTTCATACCTAGCTACCAGAATTTCCTTTTCACATTCCATACTCATGCATCAACCTTTATTTTAGTTTTATCACATGTGCATTGATTATTGAACTAACTTATCATTGGGGTAATTTTGTCCCCTTATATATATATATATATATATATATATATATATATATATATATATATATATATATATATATATATATATATATATATATATATATATATATATATATATATATATATATATATATATATATATATATATATATATGCCAAAAAAATTTTTATATTTTTTTTAAACATGAAAATAAACATAGCTTATCAATGCACATAGATTTTTAATTTTCTTTTATAGTTTCACATGAGTAGGTACCCAAATTCCCATTATTTTATCATGACACATTGTTTTATTAACCTTTGTTCCCACAATCTTCTCATACTCAATTAACACACAATTTCTATCTTAAGCTAACCAAAGATTCAATTAGGATATTTAATTATTTTTCTGTTTAAGGCTAGTAATGTGGTAAAATGTAGAATAAATGGGATTAAAACGGCTCAAAGTGGCTAACAAAGATAATTTAAAGGGTAGGCTTATTTGGGATAAGTGAGCTAAACAAATAATGGCCTCAATCATATGCATGCATATAACACATTAACATTGGACATATAAGATAAAACAAAATTCAAATTACAATCATAAAGAAGTAAACACACAAGAATAAAATATTTATGGTTAAATATTGTAACCATGTATTTAGACTCAAAGTGTCACAGGTTGTGTGTTCTTTAGCTCGAAAACCATGTTCCAATTACAATTTCAAACAAATTTAACATAAAGGTTTTGATTTAAATTAGTGAAAAAACAAAAAATTTGGGTCTTAGAAGAAACTTATTATCTTTTCAATCAAGTAGAACATGCATGCAGTTAACCTATTACTATGCAATCTATTCTATTCTAAAAAAAGAAAAACTAACTAAATATTCTATTTTATTGGTGTTAAGGAAGAGAAATTACCTCTGGAAGTTAGGTACTAACCGACCTCCCCACACTTAAGGCTTTGCACCGTCCTCGGTGCCATCTTTCAGGAACAAAGGTGGGCTGGTAGCAGTATCTCCACAGTCGGGACCGTCGTGGCTCCCTGTGCTGGTAAAGGAAGTGGAGTCCAGAGTGTTTGGATTTTTGTCAGGTCTGTGGTTGCCCGTGAGTAGCTCCTTGAGGTATTTGAATCGACGCTGGTTGCGGCGCTCTCGTAGCTTCGCTTTCTGGTCTTGCCGGTCCAACCTCTCCAGTATTTGATGGAGCAGCTGACTTGTTGAAAGTGCTTGTGGTGTGGAAGGAGGAATGTCTGCAGCATGTTCTGCGGACTGGCTGGTAGTGGCAGTTGGTGGCCTGAGATATTTCCCGTTAGGGACGTACTGATCATCCCGTGGAAGCATGACTTTGGTGTCCCAAGCTCTGTAGGAGACTCCGGCTGCTGAGACAATATCTGAGACCAAGGCGGGAAAAGGTAAGTTGTCCGCAATTTGTACGTGTCCCATGGCATTCTGGATGTGTCTTGGTAGGTTTAGAGGCTGGTCTGTAAGGATGCACCATAGTAGAACGACCATGTCTGCAGTGAAGGAGGACTCATGAGTGCTCGGAAAGACGTAATAGAACATAATCTGTGCCCATATGCAAGCCTCCAAGGTAAGTGCGAAAGCCGATATTCCCTTAGGTCGGGAACGATGGTATCCATAAATCCATCTGCTGCCAGGTTGTGTGATAACGCTGAGAACAGCGTCCCAGTCGAATTGGTATGTCTGGCGCTTGAGTGAGACTTCTTGGAATGCGTCCAATCCTTCTGTAGCAGGGGGAAGATCTAGAGCTCGTTGAATGACCTCTTTTGTAATGGGGACTTGCTTCTGACGGACATAGATAGACTGCAGGGTTGGCAAGTGAAAATTAGAGTAGAATTCAACTACCCATGAAAGATTAACCTGCCGTGGCTGTCTTTGTAGGAATCCCATTGTCGTTGCTTAATTCGTGGATTAACAAATTCAGCAATACGGGTCGGGAGGATAAGAAGGTATTCGTTGTTGTAATTCCTTTCTTCCAGGATGGGGAACATCTGCTCATAGTAGCGGTTGGAAAATCGCACAGTGTCCTTTGCTGGGAAGGCTTTCTCTTTTTCATCGACCTTTATAATCCTCTTAAGTCTTTTTGTTGAGGGCTTAACTACAGTTGAAGATGGCTCTGCCACTAATGCTCTTTTTGTTCCTCTCCTTGCTGGTGGTTTGGGAGTAGCTTTCTCCTTTCTTTTCTTGGTGGCCATCCTGAAAGGGAAAGAGTAAGGACGTTAAAACTTCAAGGGTTAGAGCAAGGAAGAGAACGGGAAAGGTGGTAATCAATGCACAGTAAAGAAGAATGACGTTAACACATGGTCATGACTACATGTGAAAAGTCATCAATGGAAATATAGCAAGTGCATGTGATGACAGTTAAATGCAAGGTATTTATTGGCATGCCGGCAAAGGCATGAGTAGCATAGATCAAGCATTCAATGTCCAAGTTAGATTACCAAGTCTTTCAAACTAACAATATGTTTGTAATAACAATTATATTTAATTAATAAAATATAAAAAGGGTTTTGTAAAAAGCAAGCATTTAGAGTAGTAGAATAAAAGAAATCTAAAAATAGTGCACAATGCCATACGGACGTTTTCACAAACACATAGCATGCATGGGAAATAAGTTGTGGAAAGTATTAAATTGAACATGCAGGCAACCCTATAAAAAGTAATATATAATTGTCAAACAATTCTTAATAATCCAAGAGCAAAATATAGAGAATAATGATCCAAATAAATTTTCAACACCAATTAAAAGAAAAAGAAAGAAAAAGAAAGCATAGATAATGAAAGTAAAAAGAAAAAGAAGAAGAAAACATAAAAAGAAGAATAAGAATAGAAAAGTAAAGAGGGAAGAAGAAAAGAAAAGACCTTGATGATGGTGGTGAGAAAGAGGAGGTAGAAAGTGAGAAAGAAAGAAATAAGAAGGGGGAGAAAAATTAGGATTTGGGAAAGAAAAGATAAGATATTTTGGCTGATCTGGATAAGTTGTACGGCGCAGGGGACGCGGACGCGTGGGTCACGCGTTCGCGCGAATAGCGCTTATATAAAGTGACGCGGACGCGTCGGTCACGCGGACGCGTGACATGAGTTGTGCTAGTGGCGCGAGGGCAGCCTTGCGTTCGCGCAACTTTCTGTTCGAAACTCATTGTTGCCAAATTTCAGGGTGACATGTTCGCGTGGTGGACGTGATCGCGTGAATGGCCATACTTTGAAAAACGACGCGGATGCGTGGGGCACGCATCCGCGTGGTAGGGCTTGTGCGTCTGGCACTATTCCAGCCCCGTTCCAGCCTAACATTCTGCCATACACCCTTTCTTACATCGATTTTCAGGGTACGCGTTCGCGTGGTTGACGCCGACGCGTGGGAGACATTTTTCTCACATGACGTGGACGTGTCGGGCACACGGTAGCGTGGATCAATTTGTGCCAAAGGCACACCTCCAGCCGCACTTTCGCGTGACTCTCTGTAAAATTTGCTTTTTTTCCTAGGGCACATACGACGCGGACGCGTCATCGACGCTGTCACGTCGCGTGCCTCTTTCTCGTTTTTTTTATATGAAATATGCAAATGCAAACTATATGCACTAATACTGAGAAGAGTTATTGAAAAAGGAAACTAAGAAGAGAGAAATAAACGATCATAACATGGTAGGTTGTCTCCCACCCAGCACTTTGCTTTAACGTCCTTAAGTTGGATGCTCCATTAACTCAGTCTTCTGCTGTTGGTGGATCCTCCAATAGGAAGATCTCTAGCTCCTTATTTTTCTTCATCTTCTCACCATGATATAGCTTTAAGCGATGTCCATTGAATTTGATGAATTCAGAGCTTGAAGGATGATTCAGGTGAAAAAATCCGTATGGCTCAGCCTTCTCTACTCTATAAGGACCGTCCTATCTTGATCTCAACTTACCTGGCATAAGCCTCAATCTAGAGTTGTAAAGGAGGACTAAGTCCTTAGGTTAGAACTCTCTCCTCTTGATGTGCTTATCATGCACAGCCTTCATCTTTTCCTTATAAAGCCTGGAGTTCTCATAAGCTTCTAGGCGAAGGCTTTCTAATTCCTGCAGTTGCAACTTCCTTTCAGCTCCGGCTTTCTCAAATCCCATGTTGCACTCCTTCACTGCCCAAAAGGCTTTGTGCTCTACCTCAACTGGGAGGTGACATGCTTTTCCATAAACTAAGCGGAAGGGACTCATCCCAATGGGTGTCTTGTATGCCGTTCTGTATGCCCAGAGTGCATCTTGTAGTCTGGTGCTCCAGTCTCTTCTATGAGGTTTGACTATCTTCTGCAATATACGCTTTATCTCTCTGTTAGACACCTCGGCTTGCCCATTAGTCTGGGGATGGTAGGCTATTGCCACTTTATGAATTATCCCATACTTTTTCAATAATCCTGTTAGTCTCCTGTTACAAAAATGGGTGCCTTGATCGCTCACGATTGCTCGTGGTGATCCAAAGCGACAAATGATATGGTTTCTAACAAAGGAAACAACAGTGTTAGCATCATCAGTGCGGGTAGGAATTGCTTCCACCCATTTAGAAACGTAATCTACAGCTAACAATATATAAAAGTAACCATTAGAATTTGGAAATGGACCCATGAAGTCAATGCCCTAAACATAAAAAATTTCACAGAAAAGCATAATCTTTTAAGGCATCTCATCCCTCTTGGATATATTACCAAACCTTTGGCATGGGGAGCAAGATTTACAAAATTCAGCAGCGTCTTTAAAAAGAGTAGGCCACCAGAATCCACAATCTAGAATTTTTCTAGCTGTTCTTTGAGGGCCAAAATGTCATCTACTCTCATATGAGTGGCAAGCCTCTAAAATGGAATGAAATTCTGATTGAGGTATACACCGTCTAATTACCTGGTCAGCACCACACCTCCATAAATATGGATCATCCCATATATAATATTTGGACTCGCTTTTCAGCTTGTCTCTTTAATTCTTGGTAAAGTTTGGAGGAAAAGTGTGGCTGACTAGATAATTAGCTATAGGCGCATACCAAGGGACTACTTCAGATACTGCTTGTAAGTTGTCAAATGGGAAATTATCATCTATAGGAGTGGAGGCATCCTTAATGTGCTCAAGGCGACTCAAGTGGTCTGCCACTAGATTCTGGTTACCACTCCTATCCTTAATTTCTAAATCAAATTCTTGTAGTAGCAGTATCCAACGTATAAGCCTTGGTTTGGACTCCTTTTTAACTAATAAATACTTTAGAACTGCGTGGTCTGAGTACACTACTACTTTAGTACCAAGTAAATAGGCTCAAAATTTATCCAGAGCGAACACAATAGCTAAGAGCTCTTTTTCAATAGTAGTGTAATTAGACTGAGCAGCGTCTAAAGTCTTAGATGCATAAGCAATTACGAAAGGATCCTTACCTTCACGCTGAGCCAGCGCTGCTCCTACTGCATGATTGAAAGCATCGCACATGATTTCAAATGGCTGGCTCCAGTCTGGTCCTCTCACAATTGGAGCTTGAGTCAGGGCGGTCTTCAGCTTATCAAAAGCTTGCTTACAATCTTCACTGAACTCGAACTCGATATCTTTCTGCAGCAATCTGGATAAAGGTAATGCTACCTTACTGAAGTCCTTAATGAATCTCCTGTAAAAACCTGCATGGCCAAGGAACGAACGGACTTCCCTCACGGAGGAGGAGTAAGGTAAACTAGAAATAACATCCACCTTTGCTGGGTCTACAGAGATACCAGTATCAGAAACAACATGTCCTAGAATAATTCCTTGTTTCACCATAAAATGACACTTTTCAAAATTTAAAACAAGGTTTGAACTAACACACCTGTCCAATACTCTAGATAAACTATCCAAGCAAAGGCTAAATGAATCACCATATACGCTAAAGTCATCCATAAAAACTTCTATACAGGTCTCAATGAGATCAGAGAAAAGACTCATCATACACCTTTGGAAAGTAGCTGGTGCATTGCATAAGCCAAAGGGCATTCTCTTATAAGCATAAGTTCCAAAAGGACATGTAAAAGTAGTCTTTTCCTGATCTTTAGGGGCTATATGAATTTGAAAGTAGCCTGTATAACCATCTAAAAAGCAATAATGGGATTTACCTGACAGGCGATCAAGCATCTGATCAATGAATGGCAAGGGAAAATGATCCTTGCGAGTGGCTTGGTTGAGACGCCTATAGTCAATGCAAACTCTCCATGAATTCTATACTCTAGTTGTCAGAAGCTCTCCTTTCTCATTTCTTATTGTTGTGACTCCAGACTTCTTGGGCACCACTTGTACTGGACTGACCTATTCACTATCTGAGATAGGATAAATGATATCTGCTTCAAGTAGCCTGGTCACTTCCTTCTTGACAACTTCTAAGATGGTGGGATTCAATCTCCTTTGAGGTTGACGGATAGGTTTTGCTCCCTCTTCTAAGAATATTCTGTGCTCACAAACTTGAGGGTTGAAACCTACTATATCCGCCAAGCTCCATCCAATCGCTTTCTTATGTTTTCTCAGTACACTGAGTAGCTGTTCTTCTGGTTGAGAAGTGAGTTCCCTTACAATGATAACTGGAAACTTCTGCTTGTCTTCAAGGTAAGCATACTTGAGGTGCGGAGGGAAGGGCTTTAATTCTAATTTCTGCTCATGGCCAGGCTCTTGATTATCCGGAGCTGGTGATAATGGTAAAGTGCTCTCATTGTCTTCTGAAAATGTCCCCACACTTGGACCTTGCCCTATGTACTTCTCTTCTAATTCTTCCTGGTAAACTTCAGCTACGGTTTCATCAATGATGTCACACTGGGAGATAGAATGATCTTCCGGAGGGTGCTTCATAGCTTCATTTAAACTGAATTTTACTATTCTGCCATCTATTTCAAAAGAATAAGTTCCTGAAAATGCGTCCAGCTTGAACTTTGAAGTCTTCAGGAATGGTCTTCCAAGCAGGATTGATGATGACCTCTCGGAGTCATTAGGGGGCATTTCCAGGATATAGAAGTCAATGGAAAATGTGAGCTCCTTGAAGCTCACTAATACATCTTCAGCAATTTCAATCACTGTAATAATGCTTTTATCTGCCAACACAAAACGAGCTGTCGACCTTTTTAAGGGAGGGAGCCTTAAAGCATTATATATAGACAAAGGCATTATACTAACACACGCTCCTAAATCACACATGCAATCAGAAAATATCACACCTCCAATAGTACATTTAACCATACATGGACCTGGATCACTATATTTTTCAGGTATACCTCCCATTAAAGCAGAGATAGAACTACCTAAAGGAATAGTTTCTAATTAATTAATTTTATCCTTATGTATACATAAATCCTTTAGAAACTTCGCATATTTAGGTACCTGTTGAATAACATAAAAAAGGGAAACAGTTACCTTAACCTTTTTGAATATTTCTACCATTTTGGGATCAAGTTCCATCTGCTTCCTGGGCTTTCTTGCGAGTTGTGGGAAGGGGACAGGACGGGCGTTATCTGCAGCTTCAGCATCCTTTGGCGCTTCACCCTGTGGTTGAGTTTCCTCTTCTTCAACTATGTCCTGCATGTCCTCTTCCTCTTCAGCATCTTCCACTTCCACTACATCTTCAGCTGGGGTGTGTTTTGGTGGACTTGGCTCCTCTTGGTTCCTCTCCTGCAATGTGGTTCCGGATCTCAGAGTGATGGCATTGATGCCACCCTTGGGATTAGGTAAGGTTTGAGAAGGAAGTCTACTGGAGCTTGAAGGTTGGTTGCTAGAGTTAGGTGGTGAATCTAACTGAGAGACGAGAGCTTGTAAAGTTGCAGTCAGACCATTTAAAGTAGAGTTCAGCTGTGTATGCATGTCTTGCTGCCCTTGTGCAAGAGAACGGAGCATCTCGTCGTGTGATGAAGAATTAGAATAAGTGATCTGAGGGGCTTGTTGTTGATTGTGCTGTGGTCCTTGAGGCTGTCTTAGGTGAGGTGCTCTGTAAGGTTGATTCTGATTCTGCTGTTTGATGTTGTTATTATTATTCCACCTCTGGTTTCCATTGTTATCTCTGCCTCCTTTGTTATAATTGTCCCTCCAAACCTGGTTAGAATTATCTTTCAAACCTTGGTTGGAATTATCTTGCCATCCATGGTTGTAGTTACCACCTTGATTGTATCCTTGATTTGGGCGGTTGTAGAAGTTATGAGTGGCTGCCACAGTGTTGTCTTTCTGTTGGAGATGTGAACATTCATCAGTATAATGACTATAATCAGCATAGGCCCTGCATACTCTTTGTGGAACCAACTGTTGGCCTTGTTGTGGTGGGGGAGGCTGAGCTTGTTGAGCCTGTTGTTGATTCAACTGCATCTGCTTTAGTAGGTTGGTCATTTCACATATACTCTGAGTCAGAGCAGCAGTTTCTCTGCTAGAGGATACCTCTGTAACAGCTTTTGAGTGGCTTTGCCTCTGCTTGTGATTCCTAGTGGATTCAGCTAAGTCGCTGATCAATTGCCATGCTTCATCAGTGGTTTTGTACTTTTTCATAGACCCATTGCTAGCACCTTCCAATATGGTCTTATCTTGAGGCTTCATGCCCTATGTGAAGTAGCCGAGCAACACCAACTTGTCAATCATGTGGTGGGGACATGCTTCCAGAAGATTGTTGAAGCACTCCCAATATTCGTAGAGAGTCTCGGATTCGCCTTGAATAATCATGGAAATTTCTTTCCTCAATCTATCAGTAACTTCAGCTGGAAAGTATTTTTCCAGAAATTCTCTTCTAAGTGTATCCCAGTTAGCAATAGTCGCTCCAGGTTCAGTGTAGTACCACTCTCTCGCCATTCCCTCAAGAGAAAACGGGAAGACTTTTAACAGAATAGAAGTTTCATATGCACCATCACGCCTAACAATAGAACAGGCTGCCTGGAAATCCCTAAGGTACTTGATAGGCTCTTGAGCAGGTAAGCCATGAAACTTAGGCATCAAGTTGAGTAGTGCAGTCTTTAGTTCAAAATCTGTAGCCACAGCTGGGTGATGCGCTTGATACGGTAGCATTGTAAAATCAGGGGCTCCAGCTTCCTGGATAGTAACTCTCCTAGGTGCGGCCATGTCACCTGCACGTAAATCAACTGAATCAGAAGAAAGGGAGCTTGTTTCTTCCTTAAGTGACGTTTCAGATTCGCCCTCGGAGAGGACTAACCGACGCCGAGCTTGCCTTATACGTGAAATAGTTCTTTCAATCTCAGGATCAAATACTTGCAAGCTTGGATTAGGTAGTGAACACGTCATTCAATGAAAGAAACGTGTAACTCATAGTAGCAAAATAAAATAAAATGCAAATAAATAAATTCCAATCAATAAATTATCACTCTATTGCAACTTCCCGACAATGGTGCCAAAAATTGACGTGGCGAAAATTGGCAGATTAAGAAATTAATGTGAGAGATACGTTGCAAGTACAGTTCTTAACCAACGAAAATCTGCTTATCAATTTAGAAGGGTTGTCACAAAATTAGAATTAAAATACTGGGAGTATGAATCCCAGGTCGTCTCCCAACGAGTTACAGAAAAGGTGTGCTATTTTATTAATCAGAGGTTTTCCAAAATGGTTTTGAGTTTGATAAATAGGAAATTAAATCAGAGAATTTATGTAATTTAAATAAAAATCTTGACCGGGAGTAGATTAATCAGAAGTTCTATCCTTGTTGGAGTTCTCCCAAGATCAATTGATAATTGAAGGTTGTTTCTACTTAGTTATCCTTTACTAGGTAGAGGAAGGTCAAGTAAGTTGGAAGTCTACTTCTATTCACAAGTTCTAATCTTCTCCCTTGGGAAGGATCAGTGTCAGTGACTAGAGAGCCATCCAACAATAAACCCAATTACAATTTTACTCTTGAGCATTCCAACTCAAGGTTCTCCTTTCAATCAACTCCCAATCAAGTTAGAGAACTACTCTATCATCATGAATGTAAACTTCACAAAATAAAAAAGGAAATAAAGAAAGACATGATAAACAATAATAAAAAAGATCAATTAAAGATAAAAATAGTTCTTGTATTAATAAGTTCTAAAAGTAATCCAATTGTAACTCTGAACAAATTAAGGATATGAAAGAGTAAGTGAAAAATAGAGAAAACAAACTAGAGTGATGAAGTCTTGTGGAGGTAATAACTCTTCTCAATATCCCAATCCAAAAAGCAATAAAAACAAAATCCTAAGAACTATGAATGTGTAGAGAGAAAACCTAGAGGAGGAGTAAAAATCATATCCAAAACTAAGAATTGTCGTAATGTGTCGTTCCCCCTTAGTCTCTACATGTTCCTTGGCTCTAATCTGCGTTTCTGGGCCAAAAATTGGGTTAAAACGCGGCCCAAAATCACCCCCAGCGAATTCTGTTAATTCTGCAGATCGCGCATGTCACGCGTATGCGTCGTCCACGCGTGCGCGTCATTCAGCGTTTTCCTAGTCACGCGTACGTATCGTCCCCGCGTGCGCGTCACTTGTGCAGCTTCCAATCCACGCGTTCGCGTCAGGCACACGAGTGCGTCGCTGTGATTTTCTCCATTTTGTGCGGTCGCGTGAGCTATGCGTCCGTGTCGCTTCTCGCTGGTCATCTCATCAGTTTCTTGTGTTCCTTCCATTTTTGCAAGCTTCCTCTCTATTCTCCAAGCCATTCCTGCCCTATGAAGCCTGAAACACTTGACACACAGATCACGACATCAAATGGTATAGAGGAGAATTAAGATACATAATTAGAAGATCTCTAAGAAGCAAGTTTTCAAGCATAGCACAAATTTAGGAAGGAATTGTAAATACATGCAAATCATATGAATAAGTGGGTGAAGACTTGATAAAACCACACAATTAAACACAAGATAAATCATAAAATAATGGTTTATCATGCCCTCAGAAATTTTGAAATGAAATTTTGGCTTTAAAAAAGAATTATACATAAATAACAAAATGTCATTAAGAATATATAATTTTAATATCAATTTTATAGACGTAGATATTTCAAGTACGTACCTTCATCAAATTGCTAAAATACTCCTCAAATCTAGATCGAGGTACACCTAATGGTCCTGACCACTTTGAGAAATATATTGAAAATAACTTACAATCAACTGCTAATGTTTCTAAATATCGAGCCAGCAAACCTTGGGCTTTTCCAATAGCTTGTTAATCTTCAAAGTTTACAACAACTTGTTCATCTCTAAATAAGTTATCCATTTCTTTAATTTTTAGCCTTCTAATCTTAATAGTTCCATCTATGTTTTTAAATAAAAAGTTTCAGACTAAATTAAAAATTAAAAAATAAATTATTTGATAAAAAAATTCATTATATGTAAGTACAAGTGATTTATGTTTCCTCCCTTGGGAAATTAGCTTTCTCCTTACTTTTCTAAGAATACTTATTACTTAATAGTAAATCAGATTAAATGGTTCAGATTTGGTATTATAAAATTCGAGATCAAATACAATAATATTGTATAAACCAATCTCGTTACATAATGCAAAAATAGCATTCCAGAAGAAATAAAGGACTCAACTACAAATATCAACTCATCAGATATTAAAAATAAGGGATAAATCTTTGGAACAGAACCTACAGCAGTTGGTGAATGTCAAAACTTGGCTGCAGTAAGTCAACTACATCTATCCAACTAAACTATAGCAGAACATAACATATCCAAGATCCAAATCGTTATCTTTACAACTATAATAGAAAACTTCATATTATCTAAAGTCATATAGATTAGTTTCTCCTCCTCAACCACATCTTCATAGCTAAATATATTTGAGAATATAACCTATTCAAGATCCAAATTGTATCAACATATAAAAAATTTCATGATATCCTTTAAGCCATACAGATTAGCTTCTTCTCTTCATTGGGATTCGAAACGTTCTCCAAAAAATAAATGTCTTAGATAAATATTTAACATTAACTTAAAACCATTGAAGATACAGTAACAATTATGAACACCGATTGTGATGGAATACTTTAAAGACCTAAAACCTAAGACGACACTACACTATTTAAATCTAAATTTGAAAAATTGAATTAGCAAATGGGAGTGGCTATCCAATATATTAGTGCTTTGTAAAATTAGTGAATTTTAACAACACAAATCATGTAGTCAGTAACAGACCCAGAAAATTTTATTAATGGGATAAAATATACAAAGTAAAATTTAGGTATAAATATTTTTTTTGTTTTTCATGGTACTTTACAGGTCAAGAACTAATCCGTCGTAGATCTAAACTCTATTTAAGAGTTTATCACGAGATAATGAGTTGCTACATATACGAGACAAAATTTGAACTCAAAGTGGATGACTGAGCTAATCACTCGACTATCTCAAGTTAGTTTAGATATATCTAAACTTTATATTAGAATTATCTATATGTATTGAAAAAAACTAGAACTATACCTGCAAATATTGTACACACATTTACTATAGTATTTAAAATGATGAAAAGATAATTTCACACACATTATAGTATTCAAAATAATGAAAAGATAATTTATAACGATTTTTTCTTTATTTTTAATATGATTAAATATTATTTTTATATATTTTTAAAAAATTATTTAATTATTTATTATCTTCTATTCAATTGTAAAATCTACTTATTATAATATTTATGGTATAAATAATTTTTTAACTAAAGTAATAATTACTATATTCAAGACCATATTAATAAAGAATATTAATACAGTATATTAATATATAAATAATATATTCTTATCTTAAATAGTTTTTTAAAAATCACTAATAATTTAAGTTGTATTTAATTAAAAAATTAAATTTTAATTTAATTATCAACTAATTAACTAATATCGTGAAGTTAATTATTACTATTTTATAAGTTGGTTTATTATTTATTTTTAATTTTTATACTAAATCAAATTTAATAAAATAATTGTTATTGTATGTTAAATTTAACAAAATATTTTTTAATATAAAACCCAAAAAATAATTTATATTTTATGTTTAGAGAAAACATAATATAATAAAGAGATAAATATATACATCAATATATAATTATTAATATTTTTTTTTAAAAATTTTTGTGGGGACAAATGCCCCCTCTTTTTTATACTTGGGTTTGTCCCTACATGTAGCAGAAATAAATATACCAGTAGAATAGATCTTTACAACGCAAGTAATAGATAATACTAAGGTCACCAAGATTCTTTTTGTTTTAAGTTTTGACACATTGAAATTTAATAATATTTCATAGCAACATTTCAAACTCTTTTATAATATCACTCATTTATTTTTCAGTTTTCAACAAATAAAATATTAAAAAGACATTTAGTTTAGCACATAGGTAATCAAATAGTATACATCCTTAATTTACAAGACATGCAAAATACAAAATGAAAAAATATCAATTATATATCAGACACAAAATTATGTTTATCAACAGACACATTAATGCCACAAAGTATGTGACAGAAATGTATACTTGAATAAATTTTTTTCTACTATCCGTTGCAATTTCATGTGCTTAATTTTCAGCTCCTCGGGTTAGCACTACTAGAGGAAGCTGTATAAATTAACTCCAAGGCCCATGAAATTTGACCAATCATTCGGGTGATTCATCCATCAACTTTAATTGGAACAACCATTAATTTGGAGGAATGCATACTTGAAAACAAGGGTGACTATTTAAGCCTAAGTTCCTAGTGATTCAAGAGTTATCATCAATAAAGGCAACATCTACTTTCATACTTCAGATGCAATTATTTACTCTAACATAAAGCTTCTATTTGGTAGATGCATCAATCATGTGCAATAGAAAAACCTAAGTAGCTTCTATCATACAAGAGATTTCACAAAAAAATTATAATATACAAAGATTGAAATATAAAAATTTACATTTATTTAGAAAGTATTTATTTAATCACTTAGCAAGAGAAATAAAATTTATTGTGCACCGTACCTATTGTCTCTACTGTCCAATATTCAAAAGATTGATATCCACCAAAATGCCTAGTATGTTCTTAGAATCCTTGATTTGGCAGGGAATGATCCGTAGTACTCTCCAGATTGCTTGGCATTTTTGAATCGTGATTAAGTGGTGAGATATCCGTAGGTGAATTGTGTACTACATCGTCATTAGATTGATTAAAACCGTTTTCGGAATAAAGAGCTGATCTCAACGGATTAGTAAAACGTTTACACTTCGGCATTGCTGTAGATGAATTTAACAACAAAAAATTAGACAAATTAAATAAAAAACGTGTTATATTTCACACAAAATTAGGCCAAAAATATACTTTACGAACAATAAGTCAAATAGTAAACTATAACCTTAAAATTAATAAATATATAAATAAGCTTAAACCTTAGATTTCTCATTATGTTTCAACTACGTCATCGAATAAGTGATTTGTTGCCAATTGTATGTATCCATCATTGTTGCTGAAAAATTGATCAAGAGCTTGCTCTTGATATGGCACGTCCTCATCTGCAGGCTCTTCATCAATTTCATCACCCATTTCATACAAATTTTTTGGCTTTAAATGAACAATAATACTCCATCCTTTGTTAATGATATCATCTACATAGTACACCATTAATGCTTGTGATACTAGAATATAAGGCTCATCTTCGTCATGTTCACCGGTATGAATTAGTCTATCAAAGTTAACATAATGAAAATTCTATTGATCTCTTTTATATTCTCTATGTCAAGTCGGATCAGCCCATTCACATTTGAAGAGAACAATAGTGAATCGTCCATAATAGATGGCTCAATTATATCCTCTAACTTTTCGTAATAGAGTACATCACCTTGTCTTAAATTTCTATAAACTCGAGTACTCGACTTACAAGACATGGTGTGCTAAAGGTTAAATATACTCTATTATTCTATGTTTTCAATCCTTCTTCACGATCAACTATTCAAAATGTGCAACCATTAATTTTATAAGTACTATATCTCGTTGCATTTGATGAGGGGCCTCGTGCTAAAAATTTGATGTTAGTAGATAGTTGTTCTATTGTATTCGAGTTCATTATCTGAAATTGGGATAAGTTATGAGAATTAAAATTTATATCTTAAAACATTTTCCCTTTCATAAACTCTAATTCTTAACTAACTTATTCGTTTTTCAAACCACGTAACAAAATTCTTAAATACTCTCTTCTCTATGTCTGTGGGGTTCGATCTCCTTCCCTTTGAGCTTCTTTTTATTTATTCTCTAAATTCACTATTTGAGAAATTAAATTAGATTTAGATTATGTCACTATCTAGTATAGATTATAAAAATATTACTGCTAATAACCTCTATTTTTACTCACTTCACATAATCCTTGACAGCTTGACAATTTAGTAACACATATCTATGGGCTTGTAGCTTTTGCTTTTCACTTAAAGTAAAAAGTGTACCGAAACTCCTGCTTTATCCACCGTTGAAAAGAGATAAAATTTTGATAATTTTTTGTCAAGTGGGTCATTACATACAAATCTAGATCTATTGAACCTTGTCTCTATATACTCAAAATAGCAAAAACAAAAGGTGAGACATTCCTTAGCTAAGTATCCTTCGGCTATAGAGCTTCTGCTTGTGCTCTATTTCATACATGGGATTTTAGATGGCCTAACTCCCTAAAATATTATAACAAAATCAAGTGAAAATCATATGACAAGAGTAACGATCTTTAATTCATCGTATAAAATATTTTACCTCTCAATTAGATACATATATCGATAATACACTGGACCTCCAAGCTTTTCTTCCTCTACTAGATAGACTGTCAAGTGAACCATGACGGTAAAGAATAAAGGAGGAAATAACTTTTTCAAAAGGCAAAAGACAACCGCTATGCGTTCTTGGAGCTTGTCAAATTCAAAAGTACTTAAGCTTTTCCCACAAAAGATCTTAAAGAATGAGCTGAACTCAACCAATATGGTGGTAACATAATTTGCTAGCAAATGATGAATTGCTATTGGTAACAATTTCTCCATAAAAATATGACAATCATGAGTTTTCAAGTTAAAATTTTTTTCTATCCCTCATCAACACATATCGAAATGTTACTTGAGTAACCATCTGGTAGCACAACATTCTTCAACGCGGAAAGAAATAACTTCTTGGTATCAGGTATTAGTGAAAAAAAATATAAATGATAGGATCCATTGTCATTTGGCCAGAAATCACGTCGTATGCCCATTTCTTTCAAATCTTTCCGTGCCTTGAGATTGTCCTTTGATTTTGCTTTATCATTAAGCAAAGTATACAATATGTTATCACACACATTCTTCTCAATGTGCATAAAGTCTAGATTATGAAACAATAAATTAGTTTTCCAGTACGAAAGATCAAAGAAAATGCTTCGCTTGTTCCATTACTTCACTTCTCGTCAAGGTCTTTTTTCACCGTTATGAGACTCTGCTCTTTACCGATCTCTTGTTTCAACATGCTTTTGTTGTTCAAGAATGTCAAATTCTGATAACTTCTTAGGTGGACCACGCTCTTTTGTGCTTCTGTTAGAACACGATTCAATCTAAATCTATGGTTTCTTTCCAAAAAACATCGATGACCCATGAAGCACAATTTAAAACTATGACGGAGATAACAAGCGAAAAAATCAAAGTTATAAGTGGGACAAGCCATACCAGTGTGTGTGTTCCAACCAAATAGCATAGCTAATTCCGAAAAATCTTTTATTGTCCACATAAGAACTACATGCATTCTAAATGTGTTTTCGGATGGTACAAAACAATAATCAGAAAGGGGATAATTAATTCATAAACCCTATTAGTTTTCATCTCTATATGCTATCATATACATACCTTTGCATAGAAGAACACATGCAACTATGAACACGAACAGCATCAACAATAGAACCCGAACAGTAGGAGCAACACAAACGCAAACAACTGCATTAACCGGAATGTGAACAATAGAAGGAACACAAACGTGAGTTGCAGTGACGCAGCATAATCCCGGACAACAGCAACAATCAATGAAGAAATACGAATAATGAAGAATGAAGAAGCAATTAGAATATGACGAGAGTGAGAACAAAAAGTGGTGGGAGCAAAAAAGGGTGGGAGCAGAAAAAATGAGTTTCGTGGGAAAGAAAGGTTTTTGCTCTTGCCAAATTGTTTGGGAAAAATGCTTTTAATTTAAGGGGGTTTTAAAAATCCTACTATTTAAAATAAAAACTGCTATTAATAAAACTCTTAAAAGAATAAAATATAATTTTCTTTTTTTAAAAATTAAATTTGTAGGATATTTTAAAAATTTTCGTTAACAAACTCTTACAATATAGCCTTTTTTGTAGTGATTCAATAGTGGAGTAATGTATGGCAAAGTTCATTATCTGCTAATCTCTTTTAACTGGCTAAAAAAATTATAGTAAATAACATTGATATGGCTTAAAATTATGGTAAACTCTTTGGGTTTACGATGGAAAAGTGACAGGATAGTTGTTAAGTTTCAACTTTTAAGTGATGTTTAATTTCATGTTATTCTTTAATTAACAATTAACTTGGGTTGGTTGATTAGTTAGCTCACTCATCCATTTAAACAAGTGTCAGAGATTTGAATTCTAATTTATGTGTGCAGCAACCAATTGGCCAATGATAAACTCTTAAAATAGAGCTTAGATTCACTATAAATTATTCTTTGACTTGTTTAATTAGGAAGCTACAGTGAGAAATAAAAAAAATAAACAGTAATTAGTTAAGACAAAAGAAAATGTGAATGTTAGGATCTATTGAAGTGGATTCTTTAGATTGCGAATGTAGTTTGACGTAACAGTAAAATCCTATACAATCATATTTTCTTGTTAACCCGAGCGACGAATTAATGACCTCTGATACTGCACTAAGAATTACCAACCATTTTTTAATCCCATTTAAATTTAATTTTTGATGAATAGAAGAGTGACTACAAAATCTGTTAGATACTAGTCGTTCCTAAAGATGTTAATATAATTGTCCATGAGATTCTAATTACATCAATTATGCTCCTGAAATTAGCAACATTACACTACGTTAGTCCCTAACCTATTTTCTGTTGATGATGCGCTGACGTAGCTCGATGACATGGACTGTTAGTGACATGTGCCACATCATAGTTTGGCCATGTGTAATGGTACGATGATAGGTCAGTCAGTGACACGTGACATGATGATGTGGATAATTATTCGACGTGTCACAATATTATTTAGCCATATATCAGCTTGTGCCACGTATCGCAACATTATTCGTCCACGTTCATCCGCTATATCATCATTGTAGATACACTATGGTCCTTAATTATACACTAAGTGACTCATTTTATTTCTTAAAAATTGAATGTCATGTATTAAATTAGTCTCTTTACTAATTTTATTTATTTTTTTATAAATTCAAAATTCTTAATATCTTTAAATGCATTAATTTTAATTCAATTTTTTATATTTTATTTAAATACAAATATTTTTTAAATATTTTAAAAAATTTTGTTTTAGTCATACCAGTTTTTCATAATAATTTAATATTAAAAAATTTTGAAACATACAATTATGTTATTTAAAAAAAGAATTATATCATTGATTAAAAAGCATGTGTTTAATTTTGTCCAAAAAATATGTATTTCATAGAACTCAAAAAAATAAAAAAACAACTACGCTAAGTGTATATTAAAATTATCTATTAGTATAAAATACATATTATAATATAAAATACACATTAAAAATAGATTAATAAACACACATATATTTGTACATAAATACATGGTGACTGATTTTAGTATACAAATAATATTTTTTGAAAAAAGTGTGTATTTCAATTCTTAATTTCTCATAAAAAAACATACATTTTTGGTGAAAAATAAAAAAATGTGTGTTTAATCAATTATATAATTTTTTTGTTAAAATAACATACTTATATAGTACAAAATTTATCTGTATTAAATTAATATAGAAAAATTATATAATTAAAACTAAAAACTTAAAAATATTTTATAAAAATATTTGTATTTAAATAACTTATGAAAAAGTAAAATTAAAATTAGTGTATCAAAGATATATTGAGAATTTTGAATTTATCAAAAAATGAGAAAAAAAAACTAATGAAAGAATTATTTTGGTGCTTGATGTTTAGGATAAATCACCTATATAAACCAAGGTAGAAAAAAATTTACGTGATTCAACCAACCAATAATCGTGTCGAATCACACTGATTCGAACACACACGCACACACCCACTAATTCGAATCAGGGTAATTCGAATTACACACATGAATTGGCCAGATTCGAATTACTCATGATTTAATTCTGTCCATTCTTTTATTAAAAAATTAATAATTTATTAAAATATTTAATAATTTAAAAATTAAAAAATATATATTTTATTTCATGCATTAAAAAAAGCTAACAAAATATTTAATTACGAGACTTTTTTAAAATATTAATGAGCTATCAATTTAAATTTTATACAATACTCTTTTGTCCATTTTTAATAACTAATGAATATTTTTTTAATAAATTTTTTTAATAAATTTATTTAAATTATACCACAAAAAAATATTTTATTCTATACAAAATAATTAAAAAAAGGTGAATTCTATTATGTAGATGGCTGTTGACTTCTATAGATATAGAACTGTAGTGGTAATTTGTGGTTATGACAAGTGTTATATAAGGAGATATTTTTTGAATATTTTAATTTTTAAAGCATATGGCTGCAGGATAGACAATTTATTTTATACTATTCATCCATGTGATGAGAGATTATTGTGTTGATAATTAATTTTAATACAATAAATTAGTAAATGCTTAATAGTGGACCTATATTTATTGGATTAACATAATTTTTGTCTCTTTTTAATAATAAAAAAGCCTTAGTTTACAAAAAAGTATATGTGAAGTAATTACAAGTCTTTGATTTTTTTTCTCTTTTGTTTGAGGTATGCTCTTAGTCTCAGATTTTTGTTTTTTTTTAAAGTAATTTTTCTAAATGTAAGGCCATAAATTCTAATATTATATATATTTTTTGTTATTAAATATATGATGAATATTTATATAAATATCTTTTAATTTGAGATATGCTTAAAAGGATTTTTTATTCTTTATATCCAATTTTTTTTATCCAAAGGCATTCTATAACAATATTTATAGGGTGCAAATATATATACTATAATTATCAATTTATCATTAGAATTTTTTTTGTTTATGTTCATAGCAACAAATATTATTTTTTTATAACAAATTTTTAATAACTTTTTGGTCTTTAAATTTTTTGTTGAGTATAGTATATTGATATTTTTAATAACTTATTTATAAATTATAACTTTATAAAAAATAATTAATATTTGTGATTTAAATCATATAAATAATTTCATTAAAATAATATTTTAAGCATATATATTTTAGTATTTATTCACAATTATATATTTTTATTTTTGTTTCTTTTGCTTATATTTGTTTATAATAATGTGTTCAAATAATATTTAATAATATAAAAAATGTGCAATTCAATAAGAGAAGAATTAATTTTTTTACTATTCTTGTATACTTGAGTTTTTTTTTAAATTCAAATAAATATAAAAGAAATCAAACTTTATTATTTGATTTATTATTATAAAATTCTTATTTTAATTTAAAATGATTCATTAAATTAATATAACTAAAATTAACTATAAATTGTTTTATATAACATATGCAGATTTAATTGAATGATGTTCAAAATTATTTCTAATGATTCGTATTATTATTATTATTAGAATTATATATTATTTATTTTAATATTAATTTTTTTGCATATGAATGACTATGAGAGTAATGTATGAATAAGAAAATGGCATACATAGTAGTAGTAGTCTGGGTAATTTTTTTTTGGGTATTGAATAGTAGCAGTGATATTTTTGTTTTTGGGTACTGAATAAGAGTAATATTTTCATATTTGAACATGAAAACATCCTTCGAAATATGTGAAAAGCCCAAGATACAGGACAACGGTAATCAACTTTAACTTAATAATCATAATAAAATATAATTATCAAATCAAAGCATTAATCTCCTCTACTCCTCACGTGAATACCACTAAATCTCTTCTGCAAGTTTCTTGCCAAAATTCAGATTCCATCTCCTCTTGGGACAGATGTCTTCATCTATATTTGCCATTACGATTCTATATTTATAGAAGTCAACCACCATCTATATAATAGAACTCACCTTAAAAAAATGACTTAAAAATATTAGGAATACTATAAAAATTTATAATGTCCTAAGAACTTAGGACATTAAAAAAATATTCCATATACTTAATAATAATTTAGAAATTAAAAAAAATAGATTTTTATAATATATTTACCTAAATTACTAAAATATTACAAACTTTATAGTACTCCTAACATTTTTTAAAAATTATTTTGCATAGAACAAAGGACATTTTAAGCCATTTTCTATACAAAACAATTTTAAAAAAATGACTTAAAAGATGTTATGAGTATTATAAAAGTTTGTAATATTCTAGTAATTTAAGTAAATACATGATAAAAATATATTTTTTTTTAATTTCTAAATTATTATTGACTATGTAGAGTATTTTTTTAATGTCCTAAGTCATTAGAACATTACAAATTTTTATAGTACTCCTAACATCTTTTAAGCCATTTTTTAATTATTTTGTATAGAATAAAATATTTTTTTGTGGTATAATTTAAATAAATTTATTAAAAAAATTTATTAAAAAATATTCATGAGCTATTAAAAATGGGCAAAAAAGTATTGTATGAAATTCGAATTGAGAGCTCATTAATATTTTAAAAAAGTCTCCTAATTAAATATTTTATTAGTTTTTTTTAATGCATGAAATAAAATATATATTTTTTTAATTTTTAAATTATTAATTTTTTAATAAATTATTAATTTTTTAATAAAAAAATTGGCAAAATTAAATCATAAGTAATTCAAATTTGGCGAATTCGAATTACTATGTGCAGCGTGTGTAATTCGAATCACCCTAATTTGAATTAATGAGTATGTGTAATTCGATTCAGTGTGATTCAAATTATATTAAAAATGTAATTCGAAATAGACTAATTCAAATTACATAAAATTGTCCTCTTGATTGAATCCTGTAACGAATTTTTTTGGCTGATTCACGTCAATTTTTTACCACCTGGGTGATTTTCCCTGATGTTTAATTTAAAGGACTAAACAATTAAGTTTGTGCCAGCCCAGAACGCACCTTAGAGCCTAGCCCTTGATGAACACATCATTAGAGGGATGTTAACACGAACCTCAATTTCATGTAATATAACCATATCATTAGATGTCTATGATTGTATGTATCTTTTGTTTCTTTATATTCTTGTCGAATTCTAGAGAGTAGAAACTGAATATAATTATATATTAAATAAAAAAGATAAAATATATTTAGAGTGGAAGGCATAACTAGATTGTACATCATTTTTGTGTGTGCCCGTATTTAGAGAGAATATATGCATGGTGTCTACCTAATATTCCAAATTTGTAATTGACAAGGAGGAAGTGTTTGGCACGCTATAGAAAAGGCAACGTAGAAGGAGAAACATCGTGCCTTGACGTCTACGAAAGAATAATAATATACACATGTCAATGTTTTATATATGCACTTTGTTAAATAGATAATAATTTTTATGAATAATATAAATAATAAATTTTAAATTTATTTTAATAAAATAAAATCACATTACATTTTTAAATTATCTACTTAATAATATTAAGATAATTATCTGTACACTTAATAAATTAAATATCTAATATATTCATTATTTATATTATTTAATATTTTTATTATTTATCTATACTTTTTCTTTATATATATATATATATATATATAGCTTTGAACCGTACCCTTGATATGGTTAGGATAAACATACATTACAATCAATAATTAGATATGCTGATGTAATTACCTCCCTCTATTTCTTTTTTCAACTATAGATATTTCATCTTTTTATTTTTAAGAAAGTTGTTGTTGAACTATTTATTCTGAAAAAAATTTAATTTATGCATATTTAACTTTATTTAAAAAATAATATAGAAATAACGAAGATCAAATTTTAAAATTTTATTTATAAAATTTCTAATATCATATTATAAAATTAATAATCCTAAAAATTAAAAATATTAGGTAAAAGTATATAAATAATTATATATCTAACAAAAGCATTTCAATCGAAAAAAAATAAGAGAAACTAGCTAACATATAAATTTAATTTAGTATAAAGCACAAATTAAATACTACTCCAAAATCTTGATATAACAAGTGTTGTCAAGTTCCTAACTAAAAAAATCAAAAGCAAAAAATTATTAAAATTAAAAATATTTAAATTTTTTGTTTTTTATTTTTTATGCTGTTGTTCAGGTAGTATTTCCTAATGATATGAAAATTTGATATATTCTTTTATGGATACCACAAATCTAACGGTTAAATTTGTGATTTTTATTATTTTTTTAAAATTTATAAATTTGAGGATTAGATTTGTTTTTTTTTTATTTTAAACTTTTTTAAATATATAAATATGAGGATTAGATTTATATTTTAGTATTAAAAAATGTTTTAAACATACAAATTGGATTCTTGGATTAGTTTTATATTAAAATTTTTTATTATAAATCGAATCATATAATTTGTATACTATAAAAATTTAAGAGTCTAATTTGTTATCTAAAATAAAAAAATAAAATTTATATAAAAAATACACTAATTAATATAATATTGGATTATGTACAATTTTTTATTACTAAAGATTTAGCCTAAACTTTCTCTATTAAATACATAAACTTTTTTTATTTTTAATTTCTTAACAAATACTGTAGATCATTATTATAGTAAAATCTTCCTCTTTGGTTGAGTCATGACTCGCTTCATACCCTATCTGTCAATCACCATTGGCCTTGAAAGGAATATTAATTCCCAAGCAAGGGCATCCCTGATTTAGTAGTACCCTATGGATATGGAATGTTTTTATAGGGTAGTTCCCTCTGCAGTAATATAATAATTGTGGGTCTTTCCCAATGAAAAAGGGATTTTTTTTTTTCCCTTATTGAGATAACTTCGAATTATATTAACGATGGATTATTGGTAATATGGCATAGAGTAATCATAATTGCGGGTCTTTTCTATGGCATGCAAATTTTAATTTAATTTTCATGTTTAAGCACAAGTACAAATGTGGCTAATGTTTTTTGCAATAATAGAATACTTCTATTACCCACGGATATACAGTTGGTTAATTAGATGTTAATCCTGGCTAAGTACTTTTTTTTATAATATCAAAAAGCATAGCTAACACCATCAAAATCACAGTAAGCTGTAAAACTAACGCCTCGTTTGATTACATCACTGTAGCTGTAATTGTCACTAATTTATGTTAGCTATTATGGTTGTATTTAATTAATGTCTCTTAAATACATAAACACAAATATATAGAGATATAAAATACAAAGATACACAAATTTTTTTACCGTGTTTAATAATAATGTACAACACATATTAGATAAACTAAATATTAATTTTATCTTTTACATTATAATCATTACTTCATTAATCATCTCTGCTACTACTACTATTGCTTTCTACTATCATTATCAATATTATTATTTTCTACTATCACTACCACTGCTACTGATATTTTAATATCAATCTAAATTACTACCAACAACAACTCTAGTTCAATAGTCAATTCAACAATTATTTAAAAAAAAAAAATAAAGAATGTAAAAGAGAAAAAAATTCATATGAATGAATAAATATAAAGATGTGCATAAAAAATTAAAAAAAATAAATTTTTTTTTCTTTCACTTTTTCTACAACTCACAACATTAAAAGAATTTTTTTTGTTATTCTATTTTAATATTCTACAAAGTGTAGAAGAAAAAAAAGAAAAGTAAGAGAGAAAAGGCGGCGTAGATCTAAAAAATGCAATAAAAATGAGCGACATGAAGAGAAAAAAAGGCAATTATAGAAGAGGAAGAGAAGCAGACAAATGAGAGAGAGAGAAAGGAGTTGAACCTCCGTCAATAGGGGTGACGACATCAATGGGGGACAGAAAAGTGTGTCTAGAGGGAGAAGACGACGAGAGAAGGGTTACAAAGAAGGAAAAATAGCAAGGAGGTTTATGAGTAATAGAATTAGGGTAAGAACAAAGCTGTAATTTTATAAAATAAGGAAAAGAAGCAAGGGAGTTTATGAGTAATAGAATTAGGGTAGGAACAAAGCTGTAATTTTATAAAATAATGAGTCAAAGGTAAAAAATTGTGTCTTAGTATCACAATTTTAAAAAAATACATTGAATACATATATTTTGTGTAATTTTGGAATTTACCAAGGATCGAACTCTTGACCTTTTAAATCTAGTGCTTTAATACCATGTCATGATACCACTTATCCCAAAAGCTTCAACTGATGGGAAAAGGTAACACTAATAGTTATATCTCTAATACTCCATAAACTTTCATTGTACATATTGTACAAATATTCCATTAGCTCCTCGTACTTTTCCAAATAATAAACATATGTTACCGTGTCCATATTTTTCATGTATATAAATACCAACCAAATGCATACATAGGTGACTCTCTCTCCCCGACACAATATTTGTATTTTGATAAGTTTTGCATACTTCAAAACTCTTTCTCTTCCTCCTTCTTATCTTCTGTTGTTTCTTCTTCTTCTTTTTCATAATCATCTTCTTTTTTTTTCTTATTCATTTTTTCCTTCTTGTTTTACTTTCTCAAGTTTCTTTTTATTTTACTCTTTTAACAATAATACAAACAAAAAAAATCAAATAAAGAAGAAGAAGAAACACATAATGCTACAAAATTACTAGAAAAAGGATGAACCTACATTCATTCAATTAAAAGAAAGAAAGAAATAAGGAAAAAGAAGAAGAAGAAGACATTTTTGTACTTTTGTAGCAAAATTTAGGTGTAAAAACAAAAAAATTTATGTGTTATTGCTAAGAAATTTTGGTGTATTTTTATTCTGATAAGTTCTACATAATTCAAAACTCTTCCTCTTCCTCTTCCTCTTTCTCATCTTCTACTGCTTCTTCTTCTTCATCTTCTTCTTATTTCATTTTCTCATAACTCTTCTCATTTCATTATCTTAAGAGGAATAAAAAAAAGAAAAATTAATGTTGCAAAGTAACTAGGAAGAAAAGGAGACAAAAGAAAATACAACAGCAGTAGCAATAAAAGAACACCGATGGAGAGAAAAAATGTGAAGAAGAAGATTCAGTCTTTGTTTGTGTGTTTGTTTTCAAACTGAGTTTGTGTATCGCAATCATTAAATAATTTTAGTGCATTTCTAAGTTAATTGAGGTAGATTTTGGATTTAATTTCAGAGTTAATTGAGGTGCATTCCGAAAACAAGCTCAGACCAAAAGTGCACCTTGTTTAGATTCATAATGCACCAAAATTTAATCTAGAATGCACCGAAATTACTTAATAATAACTCTCCTAAAAACTTGTGTCACAATTAAAAAATTTTGGTGTTAAAATTGAGAAGCTTCTGTGTAATGGTTAAAAAATTTTGATATTATTTTTTGATAAATTTTGCATAATTCAAAACTCCTCTTCCTCTTTCTTCTTCGTCATTATCATCTTCTTCTTTTGTTATTCATATTTTTCTTCTTATTTTGCTCTCTTAATAAGAATAAAAAAATCAAACAAAGAAGAAAAAAATACATAATATTACAAAATTAATAGGAAGAGGAGGAGGAAAAGAAAAAAAATGCAGCAACAACAGCAGTAATAAAAGAATAACGATAAGGATGAAACACACGAAGAAGAAGAAGGAACGCGAAGAAAAAGGAGGAGGAATGCAATGAAGAAGGAGGAGAAGAAGAAAGAGGAGGAGGAACGCGGGACACAAAGATTGAAAAAAGAATGTGAAAAAGAAGAAAAAACATGAAGACGAATGGCGTGATTTCACGCGTGCGTTATATAAGGTAGCGTTTGTTTTGAGATATTGGGACAGAGACTGGGAGACTGAGACACAATATCATGTTTGTTGGCTCCAAGACTGGTACTAAAATTTCTGTTTCTGTCCCTAAAATTTCAGTATTTCAGTACCTCCAAAAAGTAGGGAGACATGGGACTGGAATTTTTAGAGACGGAAACTGAAATTTTAATAACATTTTATACCTAAAATACACTCATTTCAATTAATTAATTCTAATTTTATCTTTTGTGCAAATTAAATTAGAGTTTTATTCTTGTTTCAATTTCTGTCTCTCACTTTGCACCAAACATAATACTGAAATTTATTTCGGTCTCTGTTTCTTAGTCTCTGTCTCTCAGTCTCAGTCTTTCAATCTCTATCTCTCTACCAAACACTACCTAAGTAAGTTTTATTGAATTAGAGTTAACTTAGTTAAACTTGATTGGCAAAAAAGTTTGGATGTGTAATGAAACTGTTAATCATAATGGGTTGCATTCAGTTTCACTCCATAATGATATACATTTTGTCACACAATACATAATCAATATTTGGATTTTAATTTTTACCAAAACAAAAAAATAATTAAATTTATTCCAAACACTTAATTTTATTTTATTTATGGCTATATATAATAATTTTATAGAGCGAAATCACAAGTAAATAATAATAATTTCAAAAATTCTAATAAATAATAATAATAATAATAATAATAATAATAATAATAATAATAATAATAATAATAATAATAATAATTAACTAAATACTTTTTAAGAATAATATTAATAATAATAATGATGATACATTCACCCATAATCTTGTTCCCAATAATGAGGAAAAGATCGAAGAAGTGATGATTAATTATTTTGAGAGTGTCTTTACAGCTGAAAGCACAGAAAGAATTGAAGAAGTCACTGAAGTGGTTAGTGGAAGGATGACAGAAGAAAATTTGAAGATCATTCATGCTAATTTTTTAAAAGAGAGAGTAAAGGAAGCGCTAAGCCAAATGCACCCAACTAAAACTTCAGGGCCGGATGGCTTACCTGCACTTTTTTTTATCAAAGAATGTGGAGTACGGTGGGAGAGGATGTTACTAGATGGACCTTGGATGTTCTTAACAATGGCAAAGACCTTTTGGACATGAACAAAATGTTCATTTGCCTAATCGCAAAAGGTAAGAATCCAACACACACAAAAAATTATAAGCCTATTTCTCTTTGCAATGTCCTATTCAAAATTGTTACAAAGACTATAGAAAATAGACTGAAACTGATTTGACCAGATATTTTAGGAGAGTTTTAGAGTACTTTTGTGTTGGGAAGGCTTATTACTGATAATGGTCTTGTGGCTTTTGAAAGCTTTCATTTTATGAAGAAAAAGAAAGAGGGAAGCAAGGGTTATATGAGAATTAAGCTAGATATGGAAAAAGTCTATGATAGAATTGAGTGACCCTTTCTCATAGGGGTCTTAAAATCCATGGGATTTTCCCAAAAGTGGATAGATCTAACTTGGACTTGTGTAAGTTCAGTTTTGTTCTCTGTGCTGATTAATGGTTGTCCGACAAAAGAATTCAAGCCGGGGAGGGGAATTAGGCAAGGAGACCCTCTGTCTCCTTACCTATTTATCCATTGTGAAGAAGTTTTTTCAGGCCTTTTGGCGGGAGCTCAAGAGAGAAAAGCAATCCAAGGCATCAAAGTTAGAAGACTTGCCCCAGAACTAACATATCTCTTTTTTACAGATGATAGCATAATTTTTTTGAGATCTTCAAACCAGAGAATACAAGCAGTGATAGAGATTCTAAAGGACTACCAATTAGCATCAGGTCAGAGAATTAATTTGGATAAGTCAGAGATTTTCTTCAGGCGAAACGTGCCTCCTACTAGATAAATGCTTATCGAAGACTGTATTAAAATAAAGACATTGGAATCTCACTCAAATTACCTAGGACTCCCAACAATGGTGGGGAGGTCCAAGAAGCAGATATTAGAATTTGTCCAAGAACGAACCTGGAAAAAGCTAAAAGGTTGGAAAGAAAGATCCCTATCCAAAGTGGAAAAGGAAGTTCTCATCAAATCAGTTGCTCAGTCTATTCCTGCATATATAATGGGATGCTTTCAGATTCCAAAAAGCTTATGCAATCACCTGAAGAGAATGATCATCAATTTCTATTGGAAAAGTAAACAGGGAGAGAGAAAAATTCATTGGGTAGCTTGGAACAAGATGTGCAATGCAAAGGAAGAAGGAGTCATAAGATTTAGATGTTTTGAAACTTCTAATCAAGCGCTTCTCACAAAATAGGGTTGGAGATTAATGTCAAAGCCAAACTCACTGATTTCGAGAATATTAAAGGCCAAGTACTACAATAGGAAGAGGTTCACTGAAGCTGAGTGGTGCTATAATCCAAGCTGAGAAGGGCCAGAAAAGGGTAGAGATTGGGCATTCAAACGCCCAAGGGGGCAGCAGCATGGGCGTTTAATGTCCAAGCAAGGAAGGTCAGCCACTCATTGATAACAACCTTCCTAAGTAAGCTAGTAACCCCCATTCCGGCATACATGGCATTTGGCCTCCATCAACCAAGGTTGATAATTATAAGGCTAAGATGCCATTTCCTCAGAAACTCTTTCAAGAGTAAAGGGATAAACAGTTTGCCAGCTTTACGGAGTATCTCAGAACATTAGAGATAAAGATCCTTTTTGCAGAGGCTCTTGAATAGATACCTTCTTATTCAAAGTTCATGAAGGACATTCTAAGTCATAAGAAGGATTGGAGAGAGACACAAACAATCCTCCTCACTGAAGAGTGCAGTGCAATCATTCAGAACAGCTTACCAGAGAAACTTAAAGACCCTGGAAGCTTTATGATACCATGGACTCTAAGTGACGCTTGTACAAGGACATCTCTATATGACCTTGGGGGAAAGCATCAACTTAATACCTGCTTCTTTAATAAAGAAGCTCTGTTTGACTGATGAAGTCAAACCAACCCGCATATGCCTTCAACTTGCTGATGGGTCTATTAAGATACCATAAGGAGTAATCGAAGACATGATTGTCAGGGTGGGACTCTTTGCTTTTTCCACTGACTTTGTGGTGTTGGACATGGAAGGGCACAAGAGTGCATCCTTTTTCCTAGGAAGACCCTTCCTAGTTACAGCACGGACCCTCATTGATGTTGAAAAAAGGAAAGTAACCCTAAGAGTCAACGAGGAAAAGTTCGTACTAAATGCTGTCAAGGCTATGCATCATCCAAACATTCCTGAGGAATGCATGAGCATTGACTTCATTGATTCCCTAGTGGAAGAGGTCAACATAGTCGAAAGCCTTAAGGAAGGGCTAGATTATATCCTTGATGATACTCATCCTAATTCAAAGGAACCTTTGAAAACCTCTGAGGAAAAGGAGAAGCCTCCAAAACTTGAGCTTAAGCCATTACCTTCCTCCCTAAAATATGCATTTCTGGGAGAGGGAGATACCTATCCTGTGATCATAAGCTCTGCATTAGAGCCACAGGAAGAAGTACTAATTCAGGTGCTTAAAACACATAAGACCGCCCTTGGGTGGACAATAAGTGACCTTAAGGGCATTAGCTCAGCTCGATGCATGCATAAAATCTTGCTGGAGGATAATGCCAAACCAGTAGTGCAACCACATAGGTTATTGAATCCAGCTATGAAGGAAGTAGTGCAGAAGGAAGTCATTAAACTCTATGAGGCTGGGATCATTTATCCCATTTTTGATAGCCCTTGAGTGAGCCCTGTCCAGGTTGTTCCTAATAAGAGAGGCATGATAGTGGTTCATAATGAAAAGAATGAGCTGATCCCTAAAAGGACAGTTACAGGGTGGCGTATGTGCATTGACTACAGAAGAGTCAATGATGCCACCAGGAAAGATCACTTTCCTTTACCTTTTATTGACCAAATGCTAGAGAGACTAGCAGGTCAAGCTTTTTATTTCTTCCTGGATGGCTATTCCGGTTACAATCAAATAGCAGTAGATTCACAGGATCAAGAGAAGACAACAATCACATGTCCATCTGGCGTGTTCGCCTATAGACGAATGCCATTTGGCCTGTGCAATGCGCTTGCCACCTTTCAGAGATGCATGTTATCCATCTTCTCTGATATGGTAGAGAAGTTTCTTGAAGTATTCTTGGATGTCTTTTTTGTTTATGGAGACTCATTTGACTCATGTCTTAATCATCTGACCCTGGTCCTGAAAAGATACCAAGAAACAAACCTAGTTCTAAACTAGGAGAAATATCACTTCATGGTAACTGAAGGCATTGTTCTTGGGCATCGGATCTTAAATAAGGAGATAGAGGTGGATCAAGCTAAGGTGGAAGTTATAGAACGCTTACCTCCACCTACTAATGTCAAGGCAATCAAAAGTTTCCTAGGACATGCAGGATTCTACACGCGGTTCATAAAAGATTTTTCTAAAATTGCCAAACCCCTGTGTAATCTCTTAGCCACTGATGTTCCATTCGTCTTTGACCAAGAATGCCTGCATGCCTTTGAAACTCTGAAAGCCAAGCTTGTCACTGCTCCTATCATCTCTGCACCCAACTGGGACTTGCTATTTGAGCTAATGTGTGATGCAAGTGATCATGCAATTGGCGCAGTCCTAGGTCAGAGACATGACAAGCTTCTGCATGTCATTTATTATGCTAGTCGCGTATTAAATGATGCGCAGAAAAACTAAATTACTACAGAAAAGGAGCTACTTGCAGTGGTTTATGCCATTGACAAGTTCAGATCCAACCTAATAGGTTCTAAGGTCATTATTATACTGACCATGCTGTTCTAAAGTATCTAGTCACTAAGCAAGATTCTAAACCCAGACTTATAAGATGGGTATTATTCCTACAAGAGTTTGATATAGAAATTAGAGACAAAAAGGGACAGAAAATCAGGTGGCTGATCACTTATCCCGGATTGAGCCAGTAGCAGGGACTTCTTCTCCCTCTATTGACATATCCGAATCCTTTTCAGATGAGCAACTCTATGCCCTCCGAAAAGTACCTTGGTTTGCAGAAATGGCAAACTATAAGGCTATACGGTTCATTCCCAAGGAGTTTACTAGGCAGCAATCCCATAAACTCATGCATGATGCAACATATTACCTATGGGATGAGCAATATCTCTTTAAGAGATGCTCGGATAGAATAATCTGACACTGTGTGTCTGAAGAAGAGAGACAGAGAATTCTATGGCATTGCCATGGTTCAGACTATGGAGAACACTTTATAGGTGAGCGGACAGCAACTAAGGTACTCCAAAGTGGCTTTTACTATCCTACTCTCTTTAAGGATTCTAGAGAGTTTGTCTATAACTGTGCTAGTTGCCAGAGGGTTGGCAATCTTCCTCATGGTCACAGCATGACTCAGCAAGGAGTCTTAGAGATTGAGTTGTTTGACGTATGGGGCATAGATTTCATGGGACCATTCCCGTCTTTATACTCAAATATCTACATCCTTGTGGCAATAGATTACGTGTCTAAATGGGTTGAAGCAATAGCAACACCCACCAGTGACACCAGAGTAGTAATGAAGTTCATCCAAAAGATCATCTTCAGCAGATTTGGTGTCCCTAGGACACTAATTGGTGATGGAAGAACTCATTTCTGCAACAGACAGCTGGATTCTGCCTTAAGCTGATACGGAATTTTCCATAAAGTGGCAACATCGTATCATCCCCAAATAAATGGGCAAGTTGAAGTCTCAAATAGAGAACTAAAGTGAATCCTAGAGAGGACAATAAGTGTCTCTAGAAAGCGTTGGGCTAGAATGCTTAATGATGCTTTGTGGGCATACAGAACAGCTTTCAAAACCCCCATTAGAACTTCACCATATCAGTTAGTCTATGGAGAGTCCTGTTATTTGCTAGTGGAACTAGAACACAAAGCCTATTGGGCTACTAGATTCCTCAACCTTGATGCTAAGGCTGCAGGAGAGAAACGGCTTCTCCAACTAAATGAGTTGGAAGAATTCCGCTTTAATACATTTGAAAATCCAAAAATCTATAAGGAAAAAGCAAAAGGTGGCATGAAAGGAAGTTAGCTTCCAGAGTCTTTGAACCAGGACAGAAAGTCCTGCTCTTCAACTCAAGACTTAAATTGTTCCCTGGAAAACTCAAATCTCATTGGAAAAGACCGTTTGTGATTACTAGTGTATCACCTTACGGACACAAGGGCTTTAAGGTAAAGAAAAAAGGTTCACTGTGAATAGACAAAGGGTCAAACATTACCTTGAAGGAGATATAGAGCCAGGAGGCTCAACACTATTACTAAGTTAAGTACAGTGAAGTCCAGCTAAAGACATTAAAGAAGCACTTGTTGGGAGGCAACCCAATGATTCCTCATATGTTATTAATTTTCTAATTACTTTTGTTTTAATTAATTTCTTTTTAATTAGTTTTTTATTATATTTTAAGTTAATTTTAATATTAGTGATCATGCACAATGCTTAAACAGAGATAGAATGATGCAGAACAGCAAACAGAATAGGGTAGGTAATTGGGCGTTCAAACGCCCATGGAGGCAACAATCCTGGCGTTAAATGCTAGCCAGGAGGCCTTGGCTGGGCGTTTAATGCCCAAGAAGGGGCACATACTTGGCGTTAAATGCCAGCCAGGGAGCCTTGGCTGGGCGTTTAATGCCCATAAGAGAGGACCACTCTGGCGTGAAATGCCAGAATGCTAGCATTCTGGGGGTTTAAACGCCAGCAAGGCAGCATGGAGGTAACTTCAAAATTTTCAATCTTTTCTTGATTCAACTTATCTTCTTCCAATTTAATTTAAAAAATTCTTTGATTTTTAAATCAAATACCTCAATTTCAATATAATTTCAAAATTAAAACATTTTTTTCAAAATTTTTAAATCCTTTTCAAAATTTCATATCTTTTACAACTTGTTTTCAAAATCTTTGAAATTCTTTTCTTATCTTGTTCATATTTTTTATTAAACTTTTAAATCTTTTTCATATTTTCTTATCTTATCTTTAATGCATTTTCTATCCTCTTAAAATCCTTTCTTATCTTTTAAATTTAACAACTTATCTTTTTCTATCTTTCTCAAATATCTTTATCTTTCTATTATGATTATTTTCGAAAATCCCATCCCCCTCCCTATATATATACATGTCCGTGCCCCTTTCCCTCACTCACCACCTCTCATTCGAATTCTCTCTTCTTTTTCTTCTTTTATTCTCTTTTCTACTTCTTCCTTTCTTACTTTTTGCTCGAGGACGAGAAAATTTTTATATTTGGTGTGGCAGGAGCCCTGTTCTCTCATCAAGAATTCAATTCCATGGCTTCAAAAAGTGACAAGACCGCCCTAAAGAACAAGAAAGAAGACAACTTAATAGTTGTTTTCAAACCTGTTCGATTCCTTACCAAGTAACATGAAAAATATTATCACAAGATAATGGGAAAAAGACTAGTTATCTCTGAAGTTGGATTCAACCTTGGAGAAGAAGAATACCCGGAGATCCAAGAGAAGATTCGAAGGAGAGGCTGGGAGATTCTAAGTAATCCTGAATTAAATGTTGGATACAACATGATTCGGAAATTCAATGCAAATCTGTGTATGACAGATAAGCAAAAGAAAGATGGAACAGCCTTCCATACCTTTCGCACCATGGTTAGAGGGAAGATCATGTACTTTCATCTGGATAGGGTGAGAGAAATCTTCAAACTACCTTTGCAATAAGATGATCGTGTGTCATACAACAGAAGGGTTGTAGCCAACCAAAAGCTGGATCAAGTCTTAGAGGATATATGCCTGCCTGAAACTCAATGGATTGAGAATATAAAAGGGGAGCCATGCCAGCTAAAAAGGGCGAATCTCAAGCCTGTTGCTAGAGGATGACTAGACTTTGTTGGGCGTTCTATACTCCCCACAAGTAACCATTCTGAAGTCAATATTGCAAGAGCTGTGATGATTCACTACATCATGATTGAGAAATAGGTGGAAGTCCACTAAATAATCCTCCATGAGATTTACAAGCTAGCAAACAAAGGGTCCACTAAAGCCATGTTGGCTTATCCAAATCTCATCTTTTGCCTATGCCAAGAGGCTAAGGTTCTAATCCAAGTGGAAAACTTTATTCCAGTGGAAAAACTAATCACCAAGCAGGTGATGGAGAGCTCTAAGATAGAAGACGATAACCTCAAAAGGAAGGCACCCGAGCCTTCCCAAGAGATCCCTCTAATGGAATATTGGGACCAACTAAAGGCGTCTGTAATTCACTTGTAGAGCACTTTAGATTAGCTCAGAGAGGAGCAGAAAGATCAGATTAGCATGATTTACAAACTGATCAAGGAGCAGGAGAAGCAAGGGCGTGAGCTGGAGGAGCTGAAGCGCCAAAAGCTCTCCTCTGAAGAGCCCAGTACCCCTCAAGTTGAAGAACTATGCGTCCACAGCCTGAAGAAACCAGCATCCCCCAAGCTGAAGATTATTGAGCTTCAACTCTGTGGCTATTCTAATTCCTATTTTTCATATTTCTGTTATTTTAATTCGTATGTCTCATATTTAGGTTACATGATCACGCATTAATTAAGTCTTTATTTTTATTTTTATTTTTATGTCTTTTAATTTTTAGGATTACATAAGTATTAGTAGTACTTAATTAATTTTTATTTTTCCAATTAGCTATAAATTGTTCCCCTTATCATCATTAAACATGAATAAAATAGTAGATTTTTTTAGAAGAAATAAAGATGAATAAATTTTTGAGTTTTCTAATAAAGAATAGTTAATTATTTTGACGTGGTGGCATTGCTTTAGTTTCTGAATGCATGAATAAACAGTGCATATTTGAAGTTGAATTTTATGATGCTGGCTCTTGAAAGAATGAAGAAAAAGGAAAAATATTATTGATAATCTGAAAAATATAAAAATTGATTCTTGAAGCAAGAAAAAGCAGCAAAAAGAAAAAAAAGCATGTTGCAAAAGAAAAAAAAATTATTATGCATGAATATATATATATATATAAAGAAGAAAAATCCATTACTGTCCAAAAATGCAAGAAAAGGAGGGCAGATGAAAAAGTCAGTAACCCTTTAAACCAAAAGGCAAGGGTAAAAGGATCAAGGCTTTGAGCATTAGTGGTTAGGAGGGCCTAAAGGAAACAAAATTCTAGCCTAAGTGGCTCAGACAAGCTGTCCCTAACCATGAGCTTGTGGCGTGAAGGTATCAAGTAAAAGCTTGAGACTGAGCGGTTAAAGTCGTGGTCCAAAGCAAAAAGAGTGTGCTTAAGAACTCTGGACACCTCTATCTGGGGACTCTAGCAAAGCTGAGTCACAATCTGAAAAAGTTCACCCAATTAAAGTGTTTGTGGCATTATTGTATCTGGTGGTAATACTGGAAAACAAGGTGCTTAAGGTCACGGCCAAGACTCTGAAAGCTGTGTTCAAGAATAAAAAAGAGCTGAACTAAGAGAATCAATAATATCATCTAGTTCTAAGTTCCTAAAGATGCCAGCCATTCTGATTCTCAATGGATAATGAGATGCAAAGACTATTTAGAAGCAAAAAGCTACTAAGTCCCGCTCATCTAATTGAAACTGAGCTTCATTGGAAACTCAGAGATTTATTGCATCCTAATCTTTTTTTTCATCCTATTTTATTTTTAGCTACTTGGGGACAAGCAACAGTTTAAGTTTGGTGTTGTGATGAGCAGATATTTCATATGCTTTTTGGCATAGTTTTCATATAGTTTTTAGTATGTTTTGTTTAGTTTTTGTTAAGTTTTTACAGGTTTTAGTGTTAAATTCACATTTTTGGATTCCACTTTGAGTTTGTGCATTTTTGTACCATTTCAGGTATTTTTTGGCTAAAATTGAGGAGCTGGAGCAAAAGTCTGATTCAGAGATAGAGAAAGCATTGCAGATGCTGTCCAAATCTGACCTCCTTGCACTTGGAAGAGATTTTCTAGAGCTGTAGAAGTCCACATGGAGCATTCTCAACGACTATGAAAAGTTGGCTTTCAGAGCTTTCCCTCAATGTATAATAGTTCATACTTTGTTTCGGATTAGACGGCCCAAAACTGGCGTCCAACGCCAACTTCCTACCCCCTCTCTAGCGTCCAGCGCCCAAGGAGAAGCCCAGCGTCCAAATGCCCAGAGAGGACTCCCTAGCCAGTGATTCACACCCAAAAGACCTCATAGCACGTAGATCTCATCAAAGCTCAGCCCAAACACTCACCAAGTGGGCCCTAGAAGTAGATTTTAGCACTAAAAGACTATTTTACCTTTACTAATAATTAGTTTAGTATTTAAGGGATTTTATTTATGTTATTCGAACACTTTATAACTTTTTACCATCATACACGTTTAGCATTGTATTTTACATCAGTATGAGTTTCTAAACCTCTTAGGTTGAAGGGAGGAGCCCTGCTGAGTCCTATGAATTAATAAAAGTATTACTATTTCTTCTTTGATCCGTGTTTGATCTATTTCTAAGATGTATATCCGCTCTTCAACGTGGTGAATAGGATGATTGAACAATTAGCTCTGTTCATCACACTAAGACGAACGTGCCTGACAAACACCCACGTCTACTTGTGTTCGTGTGAATACGTGACTGGAAAGCACGAGCCAACAGCTATGTTTATACATCTCTCGAACGGTTAATCCACGACTTCGTTGGGGACTTCTCAAGATACCAGTTGAGCCAAATCCGGGGAGATTAGGGTCTCCATGGTATAGGCTAGAATCCAACGAAACAGCATTCTCTGATCCGGAAGATTTGACCTTGTCTGTGGCGCTTTGAGTAGGATCACCAAGAGAATGATCTGCTAGAGCTTCACCCTTTGTCAGATTGGATGACCACGGCCAATGGCGTTCAATCTATAGCAAAGGAGATCAATGACCATATCTCATGGCATTGATCATATATAGCTTGCCATAGAAGAGATCACTCACAAGCAAAGAAGACAGTACTGCTAGAGTTAATTTAGAAAGACCAAGCAACTCCAACCCTTAACTATTCTCTTTTCATAGTTTACACAACTTCTGAGTTCTAATTACCCTATTTATTTATTCCATTTTTTTATGCAATTAAAAATAACATACCAACATCTTATATTCTTTCATCTGCCTGACTAAGACCTGCTGGATAACCATAGCTTGTTTCAAACCACAATCCTCATGGGATCGACCCTGACTTGATCAGGTATTACTTGGATGACCCAGTGCACTTGCTGGTACAGCAGTATGAAGGTGTGGGGATTCATGCTACCAGTGGACATCCAATTTGAGGTTCCAAATCAGGCGTTATAATGGACCCTGGAGCAGGCCTGGCGCTTACTTAGGCACTCAATTGCCCAGCGCCAACGATCCTGACAGCATGACCTTGTCATCTTCAAAGGAGCCCAACTTGAGTTATAAAGCTCCAAATGAGGTGATTCTAGTTGCATTAGAAAGTAGATATCCAGGGCTTTTCAACGATATATAACAGTATGGAGTGGACATTCAATTAGAGCCTCAACAACAGGTGTTGAAATGGGACCTGGAGTAGGCATGGCGCTCACTTGACCAGCGCCAGTGATCCTGACAGCATGACCTTGTCATCTTCAAAGGAGCATAACTTAAGTGGTAGAGCTCCAAATTATGTGCTTCTAGTCGAGTTGGAAACAAAGCAATTGGTATGAAATTGGGGTACAAACAATTGGCATCTTTAAAGCCCTAAAAACACCTAGCATGAAGCAACAAAGCAAGCTCTCATCAATGCTCAACGCTCGCCTCCATGCTCATTTCCACGCTCACTAGTGCAAGCGCCCAGCAACCTGGCACTTTCAATGGCACTCTGCTCCACGCTCGCCTCTAAGAGCGCCTTCGACAAGGAACACCTAGAGCAGGCCCAGCGCTCATTCCCAACGCTCAGTAGCAAGCTCCAACGCTCTCCTAGAGCATGCACGCTTATTTTCATGCTCACAATGGCGCTCACTTTGGCAAGCGCTAGCAACAAAGAAGTAGCACTCATTCTAGTGCTCTCACTCAACGCTCGGTTCTATGCTCGCACGAACAACCCCCATTCAAGCGCCAGACACACTTGAAGCATGCCACCAGCATCCAATATCGTGCACACTCGCCAGCACGCTCTCAAATCAAGCACCCAATAGAGCGCCAATACATAACCCTGGAGCGTGATTTTTGGTCCAACTTCAAGAAAGCAAAGCCCACTCATTCCGCAAAATCCAGGCCACAAGAAGCATCTAGAATAATTAATTTTTATTTCATTGTAATTTATTTTCAATTTCATTTAAGTTTGTAATTTAGGAGAGCCTATATAAAGGCCTTAGTTTCATAGCATAAAAGAGAGAGGCATTCAGAGAGTGAAGACCAATTTGAAATTCTATGAATTGGCACAGTGCCCTGGGAGTGGGTCTTCGGACCCATTCCTTCATACACTTTTCTTCTGTTCCACTTCTTTTCTTACTTTGTAATAGTTTAGTTATCAATCTTTGATTTTCATTTATGAATCTTTAATTTCCATTTTATTTATGAATATTTAATTCTCAGTTTTACTTTCATACACTTTAATTCTCTTTTGAGATTTCTTAGAGCAATAACCAACTAACCCCATCATTTGGGAAAGGAGCTATGTTGTAAGTCAAATGAATTAAAGAACTTCTTCTTCTTCTTAATCCGCTTGTTGTAGCTAAAGGGAAGCTTTTGTGCTTCATAGATCCATTCACTACCGGAAGGGGGTTTGGATCTACTTGAATCTCTATGTGAGCCTTGGAAAAGGGATCATAGGATTCAGTTTGAAGCTTCTCCCTCATAACTCTTTTGATAAACACATTCTTAGTTGGTACGTGACATATAACCTCTTTGAATTGAGATCCTAAGGGTTGTGTGGCTTATGGATTAGAAATTTGAACTTAACCTCTTCTCATGAACAATTAGATCAAGAAATTGGAAATTGATTGTGTTAAGAGAAATTGGGTTGCCAAGGAATTGGAACTCAATTATTGACAATCCACCATAGATCTACTTCATATGATTGAGAAGGAGTGAGACCCATTAATTCAAAAGGAATCAACATCTCCAATCCCCTATGTTCTCTATCTTTAATTTCTTGCACTTTACTTTCTAGTACTTTCTATTCTTTGCAATTTATTTTTTTTGCTCTTTAATTTTCCAGCACTTTACATTCTTGCCATTTACTTTCCTTGCACTTTATTGCTTTCCGTTACTTTTATGTCGTTTACATTTCCTGCTACTCATCACTCCAACTATATTTGTCTAACTAGAATAGTCAATTCACTATTGATTGCTTAATCTTTTAATCCTCGTGGGATCGACCTCACTCTTGTGAGTTTTACTACTTAATGCGACCCGATATACTTGCCGGTAGTTAATGAGGATAAATTTTTCCGTATCAACAACCCTAGCCGGAAGACCTCCGGAGGTGACAACTCTTCCTCTATTGTTCTTGGTTGCATAATTGTTGACGATGAGAAAAATGACTAGTGAGAACCTATTAATCTTCTTCGGTTCTTCCTCTCTTGTTTGCTTTTGTTCCTCCTTCTTCCTTTCTCAAAATCCACAATTTTCTATTTTTGTTAAAGAACGGTTATAGTGGACTTTGTAACCTAGAACAGTGAATAATTTTAGATTATGAACTGGATTAACTCTTTCAACATTTATTCACTCCATGTGTTCGATTAAATGCATATATATATTTGAGTTTTTGTCGTAACATATTTGAAAATCAATCATTTTTGGAGGATTAACATGTATGTAGTTTAATTCTTTATGCATTGGAAGTGTGTCCAATATGTGGTTGTTCATTGTAATTGGATGACATTGGAATTTCTTTGGATCCATAAGGTTCAAGATTTACTAATATGTTTATGGTTTCTGTAATAGTCTATCACACAAGGCTTTACGTTGCAATCATAAGTTAAAGGTGACGAGACATTACGACACCTAAATAAAAATTTATATACATAGTATTTTAAAGAATAATGATATAATTAGGAGCCTGCGAAAGAAGGACAAACAAAAGCGATAATTGTCATCACATGCGAAGTGTTACGTTAAAGATAAGAAGGCGTCGATATATCGAAACAAAAGAGAATATATATATATATATATATATATATATATATATATATATATATATATATATATATATGTAAAGGAAACAGATACAGAGATAAAATACATAAAGTACAATCTAAAGTATACAAAATATAACATGTTTCTCCAAAATACAGAGCCTCCAAGAGGAATATACAAATACATATCCAAAAATGGAGAACAATACTAGATAATTCAAAATAAATCCAAAAGTAAAATCTTCGCTTCACCAAAAGGAGTCATCCACACTCAGCGAGGAGCGTTACATCCTGTATCTGAAAAATCAACAAAATATGTCAACGGGTGAGAACCCGAAAGTTTTCGGTAGGAAAATAGTTTCAAATAGAGACTATATAAAACTACATGAACCCACTAGACAATCCTAGTCTCCAAATGCGCCAGCCTCAAGCTTAGGGTTCTACTAAATCCAAACAGGGTCAACATTCCAAACCTCAATTATACATTTACCTCTATTCTCATTCATTTTAAGTAAATCATCATTGTCTTTATTCAGTCCCAAACAATCATCATTATCAAAACCCAGTCTCAATAGTATCTGTTTGTTCTAAACATCACAGTGTACTAGTATTCATCAATCTAGTTTAGAGGTAGCAAGCACAGGTAAGAAGTTTAAACACATCCAAGAGCAATTACAACAAATATGATAATTAGCAGTTAAACAGAAGTAATCACATAGGCAAACCAAATACAACATGCACACTCAAGCAATTTCACATAGATGCATAATATGCATTCCTATCCTACTAGCCATGAGCTCACGTGTCGGTTAAACTATCAGAACTCGACACACCTGGTAATAAACCCAGATATCATCTTTCTGTTGCGTATCCCCAAGAGGCATACAATCGAGGGAGTGTGCCCTACTACCTTCTCTTGGAAGCATTCATCAGGGGAAATAAATCGAGGGATTAGTGTCCTACCACCTTCTCCTATGAGTCCATGCCATATAAATTGACAAACTAGTACCCTACCACCTTCTCCACATCTAACAAAACACAACCACAGAGAATATGGAGGAATAACTCAAGGGAGAGTACCCTACCATCTCTCCATATCCAACAAATTGTTATTAAAGAGAATGTGGGAGAACAAATCGAGGGCGAATGCCCTACCACCTTTCCCACATCTAACAATTAATAATTAAAGAGAATGCGGAGAGAATAAATTGAAAGAGAGTGCCCTACTACCTTCCCCACCTCCAACAAATCATTATTAAAGAGAATGTGGAGGAATAAATTGAGGGAGAGTGCAAACAAAGAATTCCACGGAGGGAAGAAATGCTACTCTGCCAATGTTAATTGCATACAAGCTTCTATTTTTCACTTAGATTAATACAGTAGCCGCTATGATCAGTTAGCATTAGAGTACTCCTTTTTAAATTAAAACACTCAACCAATAACGAGAATTCTTAATTAAATCAAAGGCTGCACAATTTTCTTGTAAGCTCCAAATTGCAATGTTATATGTGCAATTAATGAACTTCATCTTAGAATGTAATGGTTCAATATTCATAAGGTTGAGGTGTTGTCCTTCTGCTTACATGTATATAAATTTGATTATTCTTATATTAGTTGCACATATGAAGAAAAAGGTTATGATAATGAATTTCTTTTCTTCTACTTCATTATATCAAGATATAAATTGTAGAATTTGAGCATTTCTTACTCAAATTTAAAAAGTTTATTTGGTCTCCATAATACACTTTTTTTCTGCATAGTTTATTGAATTTCATGAGTAGATTAAGGTATATATCTTCATGCCTATCTGTATATATCATGTAGTATGGAACAGGACGACTTAGAGAAGCGTTGACGCCACTTAGTTATTTTTAGCATCTATACTTCCCGCTTATAAGATTGAACATGACTTAGAATTAGATGAAACATCAGATAACAATAAACAAAATCAAAGATTTACATTTATTACATAATCACAAAAAATAGTAACATGTAACTCGATACATCAAAACAAAAATGAACCTTTGATCTACAACACCCTGTTGTCTTAATCTACAAAATATATCTTGACAACTCAAGTCAAGAATGCCAAAATTTGTTCTATGAATGATTGGGCCTAAATGTTGATCATCGACGGGCGATTTGTTTCCTCCAGTCTGATAAACTTGGAAAGCACCTTCACATCACAAATTCATCAGATGAAGTTGGTCAGCAGGTGAGTCGTAGGAGCTACACAAATATAGCAATTGAGAGATATTATATGCACCGCTTTGTATACACTTCTCTTCAATTTGGTTTTTGAGTCAACATGCACAACAAGAATGAAAATTAGGTTCCGAGCCAACAAAACAAAGTAAAAATACTATTTACTGAGGGCACAGATTCAATGAGCTATATAAACATAAGACAGATTGTGAACCAATGGCCTCTTACAAACCAAATTAGAGGAAGCACATTTCACATTTAAGAGCTCATCTTAATAGCCTCCAAACAGAATAAGAAATGATTGACAAAATTTCAAAATTCGCATCCCATAACTAACTTTGAGGTCCATCACAAATATATCCAAAAACAGAAGACAAAAATTGCAAAAGAAAACAAATTTGTAATCTTTCCAGGAACTTAGTGTGAATATACAAACTATCATCAACATAACTACAACATCTCATATTTAATACTATAGTAAACAGTACCAGTGAAACAAAATCATAGTACTAACTTCTGAATTTACAAACATACTAAAAAATATAAACTGTAGTAACAAATAAAAAATAGAACAAAAACAGAATTAGGACATCACAAATAGAATCATAAACATAAAATTTGAAATCAGAATCGTAAAAACAAATTCCAAAATTTTATAACCTCAAACAAAAAAAAAACTTAACTAAATTCATACAAAAAAACTGAACAAAAAGATAAATGGAACAAAAGAATTGAATTAAATTAATGAAGCAAATTCATACCTAAGGTTGACGATCCATTGGAACTTTGGAAGTGCAGTGATGAAGGGAGAGATGGAGCACCACAACAGCACGACGCTGATGACGATGCTGACTTGTTAAGACCCATGTCGCCCCTGCCTGTTGAGACGACAGCGTTGGGCATTAAGAACAACGACGCTGAATGGTAATGGAACAATGCGGATGCCACAACAACGGCAGAGAGAACAACGGCGCTCCGAGGTTGAGAACGAACGATGCAAAGAGAGAGGCTAAGAACAACACTAGGAGAGGGACTGAGAAATTATTGCTGGGCTGGACGACGACGGCAGAAATCCAGAGAAGAGTAGAGGTGGTGGTGGTGGTGGTTCTGTGTATAGAGAGGAGAGTACAGTGGGTTTAGAATAAAAAAAATTAGAAATGTTCAAAATGAATTTTTAAAATATTTATATTATATGTAAAAAATTAATAATTATTATTAAACCCCTATATGAAGTCATATTTAAAACTATTACTTGTGCATATCACAAAAGCTCATCTGAGTATGCTTATTAAAGACAAACCCCACTATATTAAGTACATACATCACTTCGATCTATGCACTCAAAATTCCTTTCTTTAACAATACTAAAATGATAATTTGCCGAATTATGATATCTTAATTATGAGAAGAGTATAACAACCCTACAAAATTATAAATTGAGAAGAATGTCATGATTATTGAGAGAAAATATTTTCTCTTATTTTTAATCATTTTAACAAGTCAAAATTTGTTGAACCACGTGAGGAGTTTGTACTCCTTCAACTTGCTCTACTAGGGTTTATCCCAAAACAGAATTCTTGTGCCGTCTAGGTTAATGTTTGATTTTTGTCAATATCTTCTTTAATCCTTTGTTTATTCCCTTCTTTTTTCCTTCCTTTTAATTCGCCATGAGAGTTCTTTCATGAAATTGTGGTGGTTTGGAAAAATCCATGACAGTTCATAACCTTAAAGAGATGTGTCAATCTCATTCCCTCGAGATTGTGTTTCTATGTGAAACAAAAAATCAATCTTATCTGGTGGAAAGTAAGTTGAGATCTTGTCATTTTACAATTGGAGGATTGTTAGTTTGACGGGTACAACTGGTGGATTAGCTTTAGCATGGAAGGAGGGCACAAGATTCTTGTTGAAAAAGAGTTTTTCATAGCTGCTAAGGTAACTGATTCTGCTTTAAATTGTTCTTGGGGATTGATTAGGGTACATTTAAAAAGCTTGGATGGGATCTGGTCTACCCAATACACAGAACTTTCCTCTTTTGTATAGTGGTTCTTTGAAAAAGTTGTAATTATAGGTGATTTTAATGCTATAATGAGCCTCGATGAGAAGGAAGGGGGTTAAAATCAGCTTCATCTATTTCTGAATTTGTGAATTTTAATGATGGCGGTGGATTGAAGAACTTTTGTATGATTAAGAGAAAGTTCACCTGGACTAATAGGCAACGAGGACAGGACCAGATCAGGGAGAGGCTTGACCGTGCACTTGCAAACGGTGAGCGGATGGATTGTTTTCCATCAGCCTCGCTGTCTCGACTTGCAGAAAATAGTTCAGAAAATGTGTCTATCCTCCTTGATACAAATCCGGTCATGGAAAAATCTAAACGGAGGTTTAAATTTCAGGAGAGATAGTGTGGTTTAGAAGAAATTCAGGTAATTATCATTGAAGCTTGGAAGGAATGGGTGGAAGGATCAACAACAATGTTTGTTTTGGCTCAAAAATTGAAGCATTGTAGGCACCGTATTGTTCAATGGCAGCAACAGAATAAATCTAATTCAAAGAATATTGGTGAACTCACATCTCAGGTTGAAATTCTCAGAGAGGAGGGTATTACAGGGGGAGAACAGGTTGAAGCCTTGGAAAATAAACTAGAGGATGCTTACTTTATATTGGAAAATTGAAGCTATTGGAGGAAAGCTATCGAGTGAAATGGCTGTTAAATTAGATATGAGCAAAGCTTATGATCGTGTTGTGTGACATTTTCTTTGGTTCATTTTGGAGAAGCTAGGATTTGAATCTAGGTGGATGGTGCGCAAAATTAGAACACACACAACTTTACCGACAAGTGCACCGGGTCATTGATGAGCGGATAATTTGTACGCTTTTTGGCATTGTTTTTAGTATGTTTTTAGTATATTTAGTTGAGTTTTTAGTATATTTTTAGTAGTTTTTAGTTAAAATTTACTTTTCTGGACTTTACTATGAGTTTGTGTGTTTTTCTGTGATTTCAGGTATTTTCTGGCTGAAATTGAGGGACCTGAGCAAAAATCTGATTCAGAGACTGAAAAGGACTGCAGATGCTGTTGGATTCTGACCTCCCTGCACTCGAAGTGGATTTTCTGGAGCTACAGAAGTCCAATTGGCGCGCTCTCAACGGCGTTGGAAAGTAGACATCCTGGGCTTTCCAGAAATATATGATAATCCATACTTTTCCCAAGATTTGATGGCCCAAACCGGCGTTCAAAGTCACCTTCAGAATTCCCAGCGTTAAACGCCGGAACTGGCACCAAAATGGGAGTTAAACGCCCAAACTGGCACAAAAGCTGGCGTTTAACTTCAAGAAGAGTCTCTACACGAAAATACTTCAATGCTCAGCCCAAGCACACACCAAGTGGGCCCAGAAGTGGATTTTTATGTCATTTACTCATCTTTGTAATTCTTAAGCTAATAGTTTCCTATAAATAGGACCTTTTACTATTGTATTTTAATCTTTTGATCACTTTAGATCTCTAGATCATCTTGGGACGTCTAGTTCTTAGATCATTGGGGGCTGGCCTCACGGCCATGCCTAGACCTTGTTCTTATGTATTTTCAACGGTGGAGTTTCTACACACCATAGATTAAGGTGTGGAGCTCTGCTGTACCTCGAGTATTAATGCAATTACTATTGTTCTTCTATTCAATTCAGCTTGTTCTTATTCCAAGATATTTATTTGCACTCAAGAACATGATGAATGTGATGATTATGTGACGCTCATCATCATTCTCACTTATGAACGAGTGACTGACAACCACTTCTGTTCTACAAGCAAACAAGGCTCTAATGTTTATCTCTTGGGTTCTTTAACCAGAATCTTCGTGGTATAAGCTAGAATTGATGGCGGTATTCAAGAGAATCCGGAAGGTCTAAACCTTGTCTGTGGTATTCTGAGTAGGATTCAATGATTGAATGACTGTGACGAGCTTCAAACTCGCGATTGTGGGGCGTTAGTGACAGACGCAAAAGAATCACTGGATTCTATTCCGACATGATCGAGAACCGACAGCTGGATAGCCGTGCCGTGACAGGGTGCGTTGAACATTTCCACTGAGAGGATGGGAGGTAGCCACTGACAACGGTGAAACCCTTGCATACAGCTTGCCATGGAAAGGAGTAAGAAGGATTGGATGAAGACAGTAGGAAAGCAGAGAGACGGAAGGGACAAAGCATCTCCATTCGCTTATCTGAAGTTCTCACCAATGAATTGCATAAGTATCTCTATCTTTATCTTTATGTTTTATTCATATATCACCCATACCCATTTGAGTCTGTCTGACTAAGATTTACAAGGTGACCATAGCTTGCTTCATACCAACAATCTCCGTGGGATCGACCCTTACTCGCGTAAGGTTTATTACTTGGACGACCCAGTGCACTTGCTGGTTAGTTGTGCGAAGTTGTGTTTATGCCATGGTATTGAGCACCAAGTTTTTGGGGCCATTACTAGGGATTATTTGAGTTGTAGTGATCACAATTTCGTGCACCAAGTTTTTGGCGCCATTGCCGGGGATTGTTTCGAGTATGGACAACTGACGGTTCATCTTGTTGCTTAGATTAGGTATTTTTCAGAGTTCTTAAGAATGAATTCTAGTGTTTCAAGGTGATGTTCTTATCATCACCAAAGCTGATTGATTCTCATCAATTTAGCTCTTGAATGCAATGTTTTGCTGAAGCTTGGCTATCCATGTCTAATTCCTTTAGACTAAAGCTTTAGACTAACATTGCATGATTCCTGGAATTCTCATTAAGAATTTTGATACCTTTATTTTCTTTTCCACTTAATTTTCGAAAAAATCCAAAAAAATTACAAAATCATGAAAACCAAAAATATTCTCATGTTTCTTGTTGAGTCCAGTGTCTCATTTTAAGTTTGGTGTCTTGCATGCATTGTTTATTTGATCTTGGTTCTATTTTCAAATCAATAGTACAGGGAACTGAAGATTCAGAACATGCAGCAGAGGAATTACACAGAAAAAGCTGGGCGTTCAAAATGCCCAGTGAAGAAGGACAGACTGGCGTTTAAACGCCAGCCAGGGTACCTGGTTGGGCGTTTAACGCCCAAAAAGGTAGTGCATTGGGCGTTAAACGCCAGAATGTGCACCATTCTGGGCGTTTAACGCCAGGATGGCACAAGAGGGAAGATTCTGTTTTTAATTCAGATTTTTTTCAAGTTTTCAAAGTTTTTCAAAATCAAATCTTTTTCAAATCATATCTTTTCAATCAAATCTTTTTCAAAATCAATTTCTTTCCTTTTTCAAAAATACTTGCTATCAATTAATGATTTGATTCAACATTTCAAGTATGTTGCCTTTTCTGTTGAGAGAGGTTTAATGTTTGAATCATATCTTTTCTTGTTAGGCAAGTCATTAATTTTTAAAATCAAATCCTTTTTTTTAAATTGTTTTCAAATCATATCTTTTCAATCATATCTTTTTAAAACCATAACTTTTCAACCATATCTTTTTAATCACATCTTTTTCAAAAAAGTTTTCAATCATATCTTCTTCAAAATCTTTTTCAAAATGTTTTTTAAAATCTTTTTAATTAATTTTCGAAAAATCTCTTCCCCTCTTCTCACATCCTTCTATTTATGGAGTATCACTCCTCCTCAATGCACAATTCGAACTCTATCTCACTAAGTTCGAATTCTTCTACCTCTTTCTTCTATTTTTCTGTTCCTCTGACACCTCAAGGAATCTCTATACTGTGACATAGAGGATTCCATATTTTCTTGTTCTCTTCTCTTTCATATGAGCAGGAGCAAAGACAAAAGCATTCTTGTTGAGGCTGACCCTGAACCTGAAAGGACCTTGAAGCGAAAGCTAAGAGAAGCTAAGGCACAACTCTCTGTAGAGGACCTAACAGACATTTTCAAACAAGAAGAACCCATGGCAGCCGAAAACAACAACAATAATGCAAGGAAGGTGCTAGGTGACTTTACTGCACCTACTCCCGACTTCTATGGGAGAAGCATCTCTATCCCTGCCATTGGAGCAAACAACTTTGAGCTTAAGCCTCAATTAGTTTCTCTAATGCAACAGAATTGCAAGTTCCATGGACTTCCATTGGAAGATCCTCATCAGTTTTTAGCTGAATTCTTGCAAATCTGTGACACTGTCAAGACTAATGGGGTTGACCCTGAGGTCTACAGACTTATGCTATTCCCTTTTGCTGTAAGAGACAGAGCTAGGACATGGTTGGACTCACAACCTAAAGAAAGCCTGAACTCTTGGGAAAAGCTAGTCAATGCCTTCTTGGCAAAGTTCTTTCCACCTCAAAAATTGAGTAAGCTTAGAGTGGAAGTCCAAACCTTCAGACAGAAGGATGGAGAATCCCTCTATGAAGCTTGGGAAAGATACAAACAATTGATCAGAAAGTGTCCCTCTGACATGCTTTCAGAATAGAGCATCATAGGTATTTTCTATGATGGTCTCTCTGAACTATCCAAGATATCTTTGGATAGCTCTGCTGGAGGATCTCTTCATTTGAAGAAGACGCCTGCAGAAGCTCAAGAGCTAATTGAAATAGTTGCAAATAACCAATTCATGTACACTTCTGAAAGGAATCCTGTGACCAATGGGACAAATCAGAAGAAAGGAGTTCTTGAGATTGATACTTTGAATGCCATATTGGCTCAGAACAAAATATTGACTCAGCAAGTCAATTTAATTTCTCAAAGTCTGTCTGGAATGCAAAATGCACCTGGCAGTACTAAGGATGCTTCATCTGAAGAAGAAGCTTATGATCCTGAGAACCCTTCAATGGAAGAGGTGAATTACCTAGGAGAGCCCTATAGAAACACCTATAATTCTTCATGGAGAAATCATCCAAATTTCTCATGGAAGGATCAACAGAGACCTCAACAAAGTTTCAACAACAATAATGGTGGAAGAAACAGGTTTAGCAATGGCAAGCCTTTTCCATCATCTTCTCAGCAACAGATAGAGAATTCTAAGAAGAACCACTCTGACTTAGCAACCATGGTCTCTGATCTAATCAAAGCCACTCAAAGTTTTATGACTGAAACAAGGTCCTCCATTAGAAACTTGGAGGCACAAGTGGGACAGCTGAGCAAGAAAATTACTGAACTCCCTCCTAGTACTCTTCTAAGCAATACAGAAGAAAATCCAAAAAGAAAGTGCAAGGCCATCAACATGGCCGAATTTGGAGAGGAAGGAGAGGCAGCGAACGCCACTGAGGAAGACCTCAATGGGCGTCCACTGGCCTCCAATGAGTTCCCTAATGAGGAACCATGGGAATCTGAGGCTCACATTGAGACCATAGAGATTCCATTGGACTTACTTATGCCATTCATGAGCTCTGATGAGTATTCTTCCTCTGAAGAGGATGAGTATGTCACTGAAGAGCAAGTTGCTAAATACCTTGGAGCAATCATGAAGCTAAATGACAAGTTATTTGGAAATGAGACTTGGGAAAACGAACCTCCTTTGCTCACCAAAAAACTGGATGACTTGTCTAGGCAGAAATTACCTCAAAAGAGACAAGATCCTGGGAAGTTTTCAATACCTTGTACCATAGGCACCATGACCTTCAAGAAGGCTCTGTGTGACTTAGGGTCAAGTGTAAACCTCATACCTCTCTCTGTAATGGAGAAGCTAGGGATCTTTGAGGTACAAGCTGCAAGAATCTCACTAGAGATGGCAGACAACTCAAAAAAACAAGCTTATGGACTTGTATTGAGGATGTTCTGGTAAAAGTTGAAGACCATTACATCCCTGCTGATTTCATAGTCCTAGAGACTGGGAAGTGCATGGATGAATCCATCATCCTTGGCAGACCCTTCCTTGCCACAGCAAGGGCTGTGATTGATGTTGATAGAGGTGAACTGATCATTCAAGTGAATGAAGAATCCTTTGTGTTTAAGGCTCAAGGATATCCTTCTGTCACCATGGAGAGGAAGCATGAAGAGCTTCTCTCAAAACAGAGTCAAACAGAGCCCCCACAGTCAAACTCTAAGTTTGGTGTTGGGAGGCCACAACCAAACTCTAAGTTTGGTATTGAACCCCCACATTCAAACTCTAAGTTTGGTGTTGGGAGATTTCAACATTGCTCTGAGTATCTGTGAGGCTCCATGAGAGCCCTCTGTCAAGCTACTGACATTAAAGAAGCGCTTGTTGGGAGGCAACCCAATGTTATAATTTATCTATTTTCCTTTGTTATTTTATGTTTTCTGTAGGTTGATGATAATGAGAAGTCACAAAATCAATTGAAAAAGCAAAAACAGAATGAAAAACAGGAAGAAAAACAGCACACCCTGGAGGAAGAACCTACTGGCGTTTAAACGCCAGTAAGGCTAGCAGATGGGCGTTTAACGCCCAGTCTGGCACCATTCTGGGCGTTTAACGCCAGAAAGGGGCACCAGACTGGCGTTAAACGCCAGAAAAGGGCAAGAACTTGGCGTTAAACGCCAGAAATGGGCACCAGCCCGGTGTTTAACGCCAGAATTGGCTCAAAACGCATTTTTGCATGCCATTTGGTGCAGGGTTGAATTTTCCTTGACACCTCAGGATCTGTGGACCCCACAGGATCCCCACCTACCCCACCACCCTCTCTCTTCTTCACCCATTCACCAATCACCTCAACCACTCTTCCCCAAAAACCCTTCACCTATCAAATCCCATCTTTCTCTTCACCACTCACATCCATCCTTCATAAAACCCCGCCTACCTCACCATTCAAATTCAAACCACTTTCCCTCCCTAACCCACCCATAATGGCCGAACCCTACCCCTCTCTTCACCCCTATATAAACCCATCTTCACTCCTTCATTTTCACACACACTAAACACTACTTCTTCCCCTTTTGGCCGAACCACAAAGCCATCTCCCTCTCCTCCATTTCTTCTTCTTCTACTCTCTTCTTTCTTCTTTTGCTCGAGGACGAGCAAACCTTTTAAGTTTGGTGTGGTAAAAGCACTGCTTTTTGTTTTTCCATAACCATTTATGGCATCCAAGGCCGGAGAAACCTCTAGAAAGAGGAAAGGGAAGGCAAAAGCTTCCACCTCCGAGTCATGGGAGATGGAGAGATTCATCTCAAGGGTGCATCAAGACCACTTCTATGAAGTTGTGGCCTTGAAGAAGGTGATCCCCGAGGTCCCTTTCAAACTCAAAAAGAGTGAATATCTGGAGATCCGACATGAGATTCGAAGAAGAGGTTGGGAAGTTCTCACCAACCCCATTCAACAAGTCGGAATCTTAATGGTTCAAGAGTTCTATGCCAATGCATGGATCACCAAGAACCATGATCAAAGTGTGAACCCGGATCCAAAGAATTGGCTTACAATGGTCCGGGGGAAATACTTAGATTTTAATCCAGAAAATGTAAGGTTGGCATTCAACTTGCCCATGATGCAAGGAGATGAACATCCTTACACTAGAAGGGTCAACTTTGATCAAAGGTTGGACCAAGTCCTCACTGACGTTTGTGAAGAGGGCGCCCAATGGAAGAGAGATTCAAGAGGGAAGCCGGTTCAATTAAGAAGGCACGACCTCAAGCCCGTAGCTAGGGGATGGTTGGAGTTTATCCAACGCTCAATCATTCCCACTAGCAACCGGTCAGAAGTTACTCTAGACCGGGCCATCATGATACATAGCATCATGATTGGAGAAGAAGTGGAAGTTCATGAGGTTATAGCCCAAGAACTCTATAAGGTGGCGGACAAGTCCTCTACCTTGGCAAGGTTAGCCTTTCCTCATCTCATTTGTCACCTCTGCTATTCAGTTGGAGTTGACATAGAAGGAGACATCCTCATTGATGAGGATAAGCCCATCACTAAGAAAAGGATGGAGCAAACAAGAGATCCCACTCATCATGAAATCCCTGAGATGCCTCAAGGGATGCACTTTCCTCCACAAGACTATTGGGAGCAAATCAACACCTCCCTAGGAGAATTGAGTTCCAACATGGGACAACTAAGGGTGGAGCACCAAGAACATTCCATCCTCCTCCATGAAATTAGAGAAGATCAAAGAATCATGAGAGAGGAGCAACAAAGACAAGGAAGAGACATTGAGGAGCTCAAGCACTCCATAAGACCTTCAAGAGGAAGAACAAGCCGCCATCACTAAGGTGGACCCGTTCTTTAATCTCCTTGTCCTTTATTTTCTTGTTTTTCGAATTTTCATGCTTATGTTTATCCATGTTTGTGTCTTATGATCATTAGTGTCTATGCCTTAAAGTTATGAATGTCCTATGAATCCATCACCTTTCTTGAATAAAAAAATGTTCTTAATTGAAAAAAGAAAAGAATTGCATGAATTTCAAATTTTATAACAGATTAATTATTTTGATGTGGTGGCAATGCTTTTGTTTCTGAATGTATGCTTAAACAGTGCATATGTCTTTTGAATTTGTGGTTCGTGAATGTTAAAGTTGTTGGCTCTTGAAAGAATGATGAAAAAGGAGACATGTTACTGAGAATCTGAAAAATCACAAAAATGATTCTTGAAGCAAGAAAAAGCAGTGAATACAAAAAAAAAACGAAAAAAAATAGAAGAGAGAAAGAAAAAGTAAGTAGAAAAAGCCAATAGCCCTTTAAACCAAAAGGCAAGGGTAATAAAAAGGATCCAAGGCTTTGAGCATCAGTGGATAGGAGGGCCTACAGGAATAACATCCTGGCCTAAGCGGCTAAACCAAGCTGTCCCTAACCATGTGCTTGTGGCGTGAAGGTGTCAAGTGAAAATTTGAGACTGAGCGGTTAAAGTCGTGATCCAAGGTAAAAAGAGTGTGCTTAAGAACCCTGGACACCTCTAATTGGGGACTCTAGCAAAGCTGTGTCACAATCTGAAAAGGTTCACCCAATTATGTGTCTGTGGCATGTATGTATCCGGTGGTAATACTGGAAGACAGAGTGCTTTGGGCCACGGCCAAGACTCATAAAGTAGCTGTGTTCAAGAATCATCATACTTAACTAGGAGAATCAATAACACTATCTGGATTCTGAGTTCCTAAAGAAGCCAATCATTCTGAATTTCAAAGGATAAAGTGAGATGCCAGAACTGTTCAGAGGCAAAAAGCTAAAGCCCCGCTCATCTAATTAATACTGATCTTCATAGATGTTTTTGGAATTCATTGCATATTCTCTTCTTTTTATCTTATTTGATTTTCAGTTGCTTGGGGACAAGCAATAATTTAAGTTTGGTGTTGTGATGAGCGGATAATTTGTACGCTTTTTGGCATTGTTTTTAGTATGTTTTTAGTATATTTAGTTGAGTTTTTAGTATAATTTTAGTAGTTTTTAGTTAAAATTCACTTTTCTGGACTTTACTATGAGTTTGTGTGTTTTTCTGTGATTTCAGGTATTTTCTGGCTGAAATTGAGGGACCTGAGCAAAAATCTGATTCAGAGACTGAAAAGGACTGCAGATGCTGTTGGATTCTGACCTCCCTGCACTCGAAGTGGATTTTTTGGAGCTACAGAAGCCCAATTGGCGCACTCTCAACGGCGTTGGAAAGTAGACATCCTGGTCTTTCCAGCAATATATGATAGTCCATATTTTGCCCAAGATTTGATGGCCCAAACCGGCGTTCAAAGTCACCTTCAGAATTCCCAGCGTTAAACGCCGGAACTGGCACCAAAATGGGAGTTAAACGCCCAAACTGGCACAAAAGCTGGCGTTTAACTCCAAGAAGAGTCTCTACACGAAAATGCTTCAATGCTCAGCCCAAGCACACACCAAGTGGGCCCGGAAGTGGATTTTTATGTCATTTACTCATCTTTGTAATTCTTAAGCTACTAGTTTCCTATAAATAGGACCTTTTACTATTGTATTTTAATCTTTTGATCACTTTAGATCTCTAGATCATCTTGGGACGTCTAGTTCTTAGATCATTGGGGGCTGGCCTCACGGCCATGCCTAGACCTTGTTCTTATGTATTTTCAACGGTGGAGTTTCTACACACCATAGATTAAGGTGTGGAGCTCTGCTGTACCTCGAGTATTAATGCAATTACTATTGTTCTTCTATTCAATTCAGCTTGTTCTTATTCCAAGATATTCATTTGCACTCAAGAACATGATGAATGTGATGATTATGTGACGCTCATCATCATTCTCACTTATGAACGAGTGACTGACAACCACTTCTGTTCTACAAGCAAACAAGGCTCTTGTTCCGGGGGTTACCTGAAACGTGTAGCTCGGTCGTCTGGAGATGCCCGAGGTGGGGGTCAGGGACCCGAGCTTGATGTGTTGGCGGTTGGTGGTTGTACCTGCAATGACACTCCGATGCTTAAGTTAGCATGGGTCCAAGCAGATATGTGTAGAATGTGGAATGTATCTCATACCTGGGTGCTCTAGTGTATTTATAGTAGTTTGGCCGTGATCTTCCCTGGATAAGATATTCTTATCTTATCTTATCTTTCGGGAGTTTTATCCCTATCTTTATGGAACCGCCTTTGCTAGGCCTTTTTGGCCTTTAGGTTTTGGGCTGCGTTCCTTTTGATGGGCCTTTCTTGCTTTGTTGTCCGAGGTCCGACCTCTAGGCGTGGGTCATAGGACGAGGTCGGACCTTTCATAGATTTGCCGAGTTGGAGGAGCCCGGTCAGGGTATGAACAGTGCCCCTGCCCGAGTTCGTCCTTCCTTTTTTTTTTTTGGAGGTCGAGCTCGGGCATAGTAGTTTTTCAAAATTCAAAAATGGCCGTTTCTGCATTTATTGCGTTTTACCGTTTCTCCTCGATTTCCGTTCGGGCTCTGTGAAAGCATTATTTATTTGCTCCCTTCCTTTTCTGCGTTTATTCTGTTCCTTTCCTGTTTTTCTAAGTTTCGCCCTCTCCTTTTTTGAGCACCGCTCCTCTTTCTTTGTTTCTTCTTTCCCCGAATCTTTCCGTGTGTCTTTCCGAGGTTTCCTCTGCGCCGCCGCTTCGTTCTCCTTGCTTCGGAGCTCTTCGCCTTCGTTTTCTTTCTTCCAGGTTTGTCTTTTCTGTTTTCATTTTCCTGTGATCATATGCTTCTGTTCTTTGTGTGGCTCTTGTTCGTTTCTTTTTCTTTATGCCTGTGTTGCCCCGAAAAGAGGCGCCGCCATTGTTTTGTTTGCATATGGGGGGGCTCTTTTTGTTTTTCTGGTACTTTATTCCGGGTTGCCGCATTTTTCTTTGTTGGGTTTTTGTTTCTTGCTTGGCTGAACGGGTTTTTCGCTGTCTGCTTTATGTGATTTTTGCTTGCTGTTTGTATTTCTTCTTTGTAGGTAAGAGTTTTATGTCTCGAAAGGTTCTTCAGGCGATGTCGACCAAGATTCCAAGTGGTCTTGGTTGGGTAGACCCTCTTCCTCTAAAAGTCCCTTCTGTGGTAGATTCTGAATATTTGGCTAGGTTCCGTAGGCACTGTAGCATATGTGAGAATAGAGAGTCTGAGAGGGATTATGAACTAGTAGCCCCGGATTCCGAGGAGAGAGTTTGTTTTTCGCCTTTAGATAGTTCCGAGAAGCTCTTCTTTTATGCTTATGATTGTTTTTTCTCTAAGCTGAGTGTCCGACTTCCTTTTACCGACCTGGAGTCCGAGGTGTTGTGGTCGTGTAACCTTGCCCCTACGCAGCTCCATCCAAATTCTTGGGCGTTTTTAAAGCTGTTTCAACTTTTGTGTCAGTTTTTAGGCGTCGCTCCCTCTATTTCTCTTTTTTCCTACTTGTTTGTGTTGACGAAGCCGGGGTCGGGTGGAGGGAAGGTATCTTGGGTCTCTTTTAGGGCTAACCAGGGAAGGAAGTTTTGTACCTTGTATGATGAGTCCTTTCATGATTTTAAGAATTTTTACTTCAAGGTCCGGGCTACTAGAGACGTCCGACCTTTCTTTCTGGATGAGAGTGGGGAGCCTTCTTTTCCTCTTTGTTGGCAGGAGAGCGTAGTGTCTGCTAAGTATACTTTTGAGAGTCTAGATGAGGTTGAGCAGGCCTTTGTGGGTGTGGTGAGCAGTTTATGGGGTCGGGCACCTCACTTGGATACGAAGAAAATGTTGGGGGATCCAAGCCTTCTCCGTTCCGAGTTAGGTAGTTTCCCGACCTCTCCGAGATTCTTCTTTTTCAGTATTTTGGTTTTGTTTGTTTTTGGTGGAATTTCTGTTGTGGTAATCCTTTTTCCTTTACTTTTGCAGAGATGTCATCTCAGGCGGATTCTATGAAGTTCCTTCGTCGGACGAAGAAGTCCGTGGCTGCTCGGAATATTGAGGCTGAGGCTTCTGCCCGATCTTCTCCGCAGAAGACTACCGTGGGTGTTCAAACTCGGTCGAAGACTATTCCGACTCCCCAGTTCCGAGCTATAAATCAAGACCCTCCGACCTCCGGGCCTGCTACCTCTTCTCCTCCCCCGTTCTCGGGTCCTCCTCCCAAGAAGCAGAAGACCTCTCAAGAGCTTGCGGGTTTCAACGACAAGGATTTCGATGCTCTTGGTTGGATTGAACAGCATATTCTTCCTCAGACTTTCATTTCTACTGATGACGTGTCTATGGAGCACCATTTTCAGTATATGGCGCGGAGTTGTGTTCGGATGGCCAGTCTTCATGCTGCTATTGCCCGGGAGTTCAAGAAATCCCCCATTGGCGCGACCAGCTCCCGACTTGAGAAGGCTCAGTCCGAGTTCGAGAAGATTAGTGAGCTGAAGGCTGCTAGGATTACGGAGCTGGAGGCCTCTTTGGAGAAGGAGAAAGCTAAAGCTACCGTGGCTGTGGCGGCAGCGAAAGCGTCCGAGGAGATGGCGAAGGCGGCGACGGAGAATTATACTCGGATATATGCCGAGCTTGTGGAGACAAGGGAGAAGTTGCAATCTGCTCAGGATGATTTTTACGAGCTGGAAGGCCATGTGGCTAAGGGTATGGATGCTATGTTCGAGAATTTGAAGGCTCAGGTCCGGGTTCTTGCTCCTGACCTGGATCTGAGCTTATTTAGTACGGATAACGTTGTTGTGGAGGGAAAGATTGTTCCTGCTCCTAATGAGGATGAGGTTCCGGTGTCCGATCCCAAGGTTCCGGTGTCCGACCTTAAGGTTCCGGTTGCGGACCCGACTTCTCCTTTGGCCGGGGATGGATCCGGTGTGGAGGTTTCAAGCCGGGATGACGGTGCCGTTGATGCAGTCCCGATTTCTATGTTTCCTCCGCAGCCTTCTGTTGATGTGGAGTCCGGAAAGGACCTTGATCCTCCGTAATTTTTTATTTTTGGTTTTTTGCCCGGCCTGTGGGCTCTTTTGCTTTTGGATGGTTTCTGTGAACGCTTTGGACACCTTTTTGCTTTTAGCTACTTGTAGTAACTTTTTAGCTTTATGGTGTTTTATTCGCGTTTTGACTTTTTGTTCCGCTTTTACGCTTTTTTAGTTGTTTTTGGATAACAACTTTTTTAGCTAGCGCTTTGAAACTTTGCTTTGCCTCTTCCTTTGATTTCGTTTTTTCGCTTGTACTTTTTAGTTGTTTTTGTATAGCAACTTTTTAGCAAGCGTTTTCGAAATCTTTGGCTTTGCCTCTTTAAGGCTTCTTTCTTGGATCCGGGTTTTTCCTCGGACCTCGGGTGTTCGAGTACTTCCCTTTGTTGGGTCCGACCTTGTCGTTGGTCGGCCTTTTAAGTTATTTTTATAATCTCTTTTTATTTGGCTTTTTGAACCTTTTCAGAGTTACTTTATAACTTCTCACATTAATTTGAACCTCGTCGCTTTATCTTTGCCGACCTTGTGCGGTCTTTTTGGCAAATGATTTTTTGCGTTTTGCCGAGCATAAATTAATGCGCCTTGGCGGGGTACTTTCTAGGATTTGTTTCATCATGAGGAAGAACAAAAGAAAAATAGAAGAATTTGATTAGTATTAAAAAAGAAAGAATATTTACAGAGTGTTTACCCTTGACTAGGTCGGGCGCTTTACTTGACCGGGTGTCTCATTAAAAAACCCTCGTAGGGAAAAAGAGTACACCTCGGGTCAAATTTTTCTAGCTGTAGTACCGTCTTAGATTACAGGCGTGCCAGGCCCTGGGCAGCTCATTGCCTTCTAGGTTGGATATCTTGTAATAGCCTGTTCCTAAGACTTCTGTTACTTTGTAGGGTCCTTTCCAATTTGCAGCTAGCTTTCCTTCTCCCGACTTTTGTGTTCCAATGTCATTTCGGATTAGAATTAGATCGTGAGTGGAGAAGCTTCGTTTAATTACTTTCTGATTGTATCTGAGGGCCGTTCGCCGTTTTAAGGCTTCTTCTTGGATTCGGGCTCTTTCTCGGACCTCGGGGAGGAGGTCGAGTTCTTCCCTTTGTGCCTGTGGGTTACCTTTTTCGTTGTAGAAGATGGTTCTAGGTGACCCTTCCTCTATTTCGATAGGAATCATTGCCTCCATCCCGTAGGCTAGTCGGAATGGTGATTCTCCCGTTGTAGAGTGTGGAGTTGTCCGATATGCCCATAGCACCTGGGGAAGCTCTTCGGCCCATGCCCCTTTGGCTTCTTGGAGTCTCCGTTTTAACCCGGCCAAGATAACTTTATTTGCAGCCTCTGCTTGTCCATTGGCTTGTGGGTGTTCGACTGAGGTGAATTGCTGTTTGATTTTTAGTTCGGCCACCAAGTTCTGAAAACTTGTGTCTGTGAACTGTGTTCCATTGTCTGTTGTGATGGAGTAGGGGACTCCGAACCTTGTGACAATGTTTTTGTATAGGAATTTGCGACTTTTCTGAGCCGTAATGGTGGCTAAGGGTTCAGCTTCGATCCACTTTGTGAAGTAGTCGACCCCTACTATGAGGTATTTGACTTGCCCCGGTCCTTGGGGGAACGGGCCGAGTAGGTCAAGTCCCCATTTTGCGAAGGGCCATGGTGCGGTGATGCTGATAAGGTCTTCGGGTGGTGCCTTGTGAAAATTGGCGTGTTTTTGGCAGGGGGGGCATATTTTCACAAATTCCGTTGCGTCTCTTTGCAAGGTCGGCCAGTAGAACCCGGCTCGGACTACTTTTTTGGATAATGCCCGAGCTCCGAGATGGTTCCCACACATGCCTCCGTGGACTTCTTCGAGGACGTTCTTTGTTTCTGAGGTCGGGACGCACCTAAGGAGGGGATTTGAGAATCCTCTTCTGTATAATATGTCGCGAATTAGCGTATAATTCTGGGCGTCTTTCGTGAGTCTTTTAGCTTCCTTCCTTTCGATGGGGAGAGTTCCCGACTTCAGGTAGTTGAGTATGGGGGTCATCCATCCTTGCTGTTGGTCGGATATATTTAGCGTTTCTTCCTCTCTTATCACGGAGGGAGATTGTAAGGTTTCCTGGAGGAGACTTCTGTTGTTACCTCCGGGCTTGGTGCTGGCGAGTTTTGAGAGGGCGTCTGCTCGGGCGTTTTGTTCCCGTGGTATGTGCTGGATCTGTATTTCTGGAAAGTGGCGTAATTGTGCCTGTGTTTGGTCCAGGTATTTTTTCATAGTTGGGTCTTTGGCCTGGTAGCTTCCATTTACTTGTGATGTGATGACCTGGGAGTCGCTGAAGATCGTGATTTTCTGGGCTCCGACCTCTTCGGCTAGCTTTAGACCTGCTAGTAGGGCCTCGTATTCGGCTTGGTTGTTCGGAGCCTGGAACTCGAATTTTAGGGATAGTTCTATCCGCGTTCTTTGGTCGCTTTCGAGTATAACCCCGGCTCCGCTTCCTGTTTTGTTTGAGGACCCGTCGACATACAGGTTCCATGAGAGTGGGGTTCCGGGGGTCTCAGTGTATTCTGGATGAAGTCGGCTAGATACTGAGATTTTATGGCAGTCCGGGCTTCATAGTGGAGGTCGAACTCGGACAGTTCTACCGCCCATTGTAGTATTCGTCCTGCCAGGTCCGTTTTTTGCAGGATGTGTCTCATGGGTTGGTTTGTCCGGACTTTGATGGTGTGGGCTTGAAAGTAGGGACGGAGCCTCCGAGCTGTGAATACTAGGGCGTAGGCGAATTTTTCTATCTTCTGATAGTTTAATTCGACCCCTTGTAGTGCCTTGCTTACAAAGTATATGGGGTGTTGTCCTCGGTCATTTTCGCATATTAACGCTGAGGCTACTGCCCGATTTCCAACCGAGAGGTATAGTACGAGTTCTTCTCCTCTTAAAGGTCGGGTTAGGATTGGTGGCTGCCCGAGGAATTCCTTGAATTCTTGGAAGGCTTTTTCGCACTCCGGGGTCCATGAGAAGGGTTTCCCTTTCTTTAGGAGTGAGTAGAGAGGTAGTGATTTTATCGCTGATCCTGCCAAGAATCTTGATAGGGCGGCTAGCCTTCCATTCAGTTGTTGTACTTCTTTGACACACGTCGGACTCTTCATATTGAGTATCGCTTGGCATTTGTCCGGGTTTGCTTCGATGCCCCTTTGAGTCAGCATGAAGCCTAAGAACTTTCCGGCTTCTGCGGCGAAGGTGCACTTTGTCGGGTTAAGTCTCATGTTGTGTTTTCTGAGGGTGCCGAAGACGCTGGTGAGGTCGGTCAGCAAGTTTCTGTCTTCTTGTGTCTTTACTAGCATGTCGTCGACGTACACCTCTAGCTGTAGTCCGATGTGCTCTGAGAATACTTTGTTCATTAGTCTCTGGTAGGTTGCCCCTGCGTTCTTCAGCCCGAAGGGCATTACTACGTAGCAGTAGTTTGCCCTTGGGGTTATGAACGAGGTCTTTTCTTGGTCGGGTCCGTACATCGGGATTTGATTGTACCCTGAGTATGCGTCCATGAAGGAGAGATATCTGTAGCCTGAGGCTGCGTCTACTAAGGCGTTGATGTTTGGTAGTGGATATGGGTCTTTGGGGCAGGCTTTGTTGAGGTCTGTGTAATCGACGCACATCCTCCATTTTCCGTTGGGCTTTTTTACCAGGACCACGTTTGCGAGCCATAGGGGGTACTTTACTTCCCTAATGAACCCTGCATCTAGTAGTGCTTGTACTTGTTCTTCTATTGCTTGCATGCGCTCGGGTCCGAGCTTCCGACGTCTTTGTTGAACAGGTCGGGACCCCGGATAAACTGATAACTTATGGCACATCAGGTCGGGGCTTATGCCTGGCATGTCGGAGGCTTTCCAGGCGAAGAGGTCGGAATTCTCCTTTAAGAGGTTTATGAGTTCCTCTTTTAGGCCCGTTTTGAGGTTTGCTCCTATGTTTGTTATTTTTTCAGGTGTGTTCCCAATCTGGACTTTTTCGGTCTCTCCCTCTGGTTGTGGTCGAAGATCTTCTCGGGACTGCACTCGTCCGAGTTCTATCGTGTTGACCTCTTTCCCTTTTAGGCTCAGGCTTTCGTTGTAGCATCGCCGCGCTAGTTTTTGGTCGCCTTTTAGGGTAGCGATTCCTTTTGCGGTAGGGAACTTCATACAGAGGTGTGGGGTTGAGACTATAGCTGCCAGTCTGTTTAGGGTTGGTCGCCCAATGAGGGCATTGTATGCCGAGGTGACGTCGACTATAATGTAGTCGATGCTTAATGTTTTAGATTGCTCGCCTCTTCCAAAGGTAGTGTGTAGCGAGATGTATCCTAAGGGATGGATCGGGGTGTCCCCTAGCCCAAATAGGTCGGTGGGATAGGCCTTTAGTTCTTTTTCTTCAAGTCCGAGCTTGTCGAATGCCGTTTTGAACAGGATATCTGCTGAGCTTCCCTGGTCAATCAGGGTTCGATGTAAGTTGGCGTTTGCTAGGATAATGGTGACTACCATTGGATCGTCGTGCCCGGGAATTATCCCTTGAGCATCTTCTCGGGTAAATGAGATAGTAGGTAACTCGGGCAGGGGACTGTCTTCTCGGACGTGATAGACTTCTTTGAGGTGTCTTTTTCGCGAGGATCTGGATGTTCCTCCGCCTGCAAAACCTCCATTTATCATGTGAACATGTCTTTCAGGGGTTCGCGGGGTTTGTTCGGCCCGACCTTCGTTATCTCCCCGTCTTCTCTTCCTGGTCTCTTCTCCTTTCTCTGCTATGTATCTGTCGAGTTTTCCTTCTCTGGCCAGCTTTTCTATAACATTTTTTAGGTCGTAGCAGTCGTTAGTAGGATGACCGTAGAGTTTGTGATATTCACAGTACTCGGACCGATCTCTCCCCGCTCTCTTGTGTTTTAGAGGTCGGGGCGGGGGGATCTTTTCGGTGTGGCATACTTCTCTGTAGACGTCTACCAGGGAGACTCGGAGGGGGGTGTAGTTGTGGTACTTCCGTGGCTTGTCCGAGTTGGGTTCTTCTTTCTTCTTCTGTTCCCGATCTCGATCTCGGTGTGGGTAGGTTGATTCCTTCCTAGAAGAGTCTCTTAGCTGGGAGGTTTCCTCCATGTTGATATATTTTTCTGCCCGCTCCTGTACCTCGTATAGGGAGGTCGGGTATCGTTTGGATAGGGATTGGCTAAACGGTCCCTCTTTTAGGCCGTTTGCTAGTCCCATGATGGCCGCTTCAGTGGGCAAGTGTTGTATGTCCAGGCATGCTTTGTTGAATCGCTCCATGTATTCTCAGAGAGTTTCTTGGTTACCTTGTTTGATCTCGAGTAGACTGGGGGCATGTTTTGCCTTGTCCTTTTGAATGGAGAACCTTGTTAGGAATTTTTTGGTTAGGTCTTCGAAGCTGGTGATTGATCTTGGTGGCAGGTTGTCGAACCACTTCATGGCTGATTTGGTGAGAGTGGTGGGGAAGGCTTTGCACCGAATCGCATCGGAGGCGTCAACTAGGTACATTCTGCTTCTGAAGTTGCTGAGGTGGTGACTTGGATCGGTGGTGCCGTCGTAGAGATCCATATCGGGTGGTTTGAAGTTTCGCGGTACCTTCTCCTTCATGATCTCTTGCGTGAAGGGATCATGGCTGTCTTCGGGGGTGGTGTTGCGTTCTGTCCGATCTTTCAGGTTGGCCTCTATTTTTCGCAGTTTTTCTTCTAATTCTCTGCGCTTGCGAGCCTCCCTTCTCAGATCTTGTTCAGTTTCTTTTTGCTTCTTTATGTCCTCTTCGAGTTGTTTCAGTCGGTTTTGTTGTGCCCGGACTGCTTCTAGAATTTCCGAGCTCTTTTCTTTTTCGTGATTTTGTGGATCCTTGTTTGGGAGTGATGTCTTTGGGCGATTCTGTTTGTTTCCTCCTGGAGTGCGTGGTGACAGAGGGCTGTCCGGTCGTTCTCCGGTGTCAACTTCCTCCTCTTGTTCTGATGCAGCGTGGTCATTGTTGAGAGGGTCGTCCGCCATGGTAAAGGGATGACTTCCAGGTCCCCGGCAACGGCGCCAATGTTCCGGGGGTTACCTGAAACGTGTAGCTCGGTCGTCTGGAGATGCCCGAGGTGGGGGTCAGGGACCCGAGCTTGATGTGTTGGCGGTTGGTGGTTGTACCTGCAATGACACTCCGATGCTTAAGTTAGCATGGGTCCAAGCAGATATGTGTAGAATGTGGAATGTATCTCATACCTGGGTGCTCCAGTGTATTTATAGTAGTTTGGCCGTGATCTTCCCTGGATAAGATATTCTTATCTTATCTTATCTTTCGGGAGTTTTATCCCTATCTTTATGGAACCGCCTTTGCTAGGCCTTTTTGGCCTTTAGGTTTTGGGCTGCGTTCCTTTTGATGGGCCTTTCTTGCTTTGTTGTCCGAGGTCCGACCTCTAGGCGTGGGTCATAGGATGAGGTCGGACCTTTCATAGATTTGCCGAGTTGGAGGAGCCCGGTCAGGGTATGAATAGCTCTAATGTTTATCTCTTGGGTTCTTTAACCGGAATCTTCGTGGTATAAGCTAGAATTGATGGCGGTATTCAAGAGAATCCGGAAGGTCTAAACCTTGTCTGTGGTATTCTGAGTAGGATTTAATGATTGAATGACTGTGACGAGCTTCAAACTCGCGATTGTGGGGCGTTAGTGACGGACGCAAAAGAATCACTGGATTCTATTCCGACATGATCGAGAACCGACAGCTGGATAGCCGTGCCGTGACAGGGTGCGTTGAACATTTCCACTGAGAGGATGGGAGGTAGCCACTGACAACGGTGAAACCCTTGCATACAGCTTGCCATGGAAAGGAGTAAGAAGGATTGGATGAAGACAATAGGAAAGCAGAGAGACGGAAGGGACAAAGCATCTCCATTCGCTTATCTGAAGTTCTCACCAATGAATTGCATAAGTATCTCTATCTTTTTCTTTATGTTTTATTCATATATCACCCATACCCATTTGAGTCTGCCTGACTAAGATTTACAAGGTGACCATAGCTTGCTTCATACCAACAATCTCCGTGGGATCGGCCCTTACTCGCGTAAGGTTTATTACTTGGACGACCCAGTGCACTTGCTGGTTAGCTGTGCGAAGTTGTGTTTATGCCATGGTATTGAGCACCAAGTTTTTGGGGCCATTACTAGGGATTATTTGAGTTGTAGTGATCACAATTTCGTGCACCAGTCATCCAAGTAATACCTCAGGTGAGTGAGGGTCGATCTCACAAGGATTGTCAGACTGAGCAAGCAATAGTTATTCTGTTGGACTTAGTCTGGCAAATAGTAAAAGATGGTTGTGTTGAAAGCGCATAAAATAAGATAATGAAGAAAGCAATTAAAGAGTTGGTGTAAAATCAATATAAGAAAACAATTAAGGTCTCAGAGATGTTTATCTTTTCGGATTAAAACGTCTTCCCAACTATTTTAATAATGAGTGATTCATTTTATGTCAAACCATAAGTGATTAAAACATAATCTCTTAGCAATTTAATCTCCTTTAATCCTAACCAAAATCCACTCTCAAGGTCATTCAATTCAAATCAGAGGGTGAAGTTCAGAAAACTAGTTTAGCACCACAAAACCTCAATTACCCAAAGCTAATAGGATTTTATGTCACATATCCCAATTAGTTCAAGTAATTAGCAATTTAAGAGTAGTGTTTTCAAGTTGTAGCTCAAGCAAAATAGCTCTCTGATAAACCCCAAATTGTGGTTTATCTTGTGCTTATTTTAGGGGATTTTGTCACCTTTTCTCACATTTATTCAATGAAATAGCATGGTTTTGCAATTCTCCCTTGATTTGTGCTTAAATGTGAAAACATGCTTTTTAGGCCCTAAAATAGCTAAATTTAATTCACTTTAATTCCATTCGATGTCTTGATATGTTTGTTGAGTGATCTCAGGTTCATAAGGCAAGTATTGGATGGAAGAATTGAGGAGAAAAGCATGCAAAGTGGGAGAACTCATGAAGAAATGAAGGAACCGTAAAGCTGTCAAGCCTGACCTCTTGGCACTCAATCGAGCATAACTTGAGCTACAGAAGTCCAAATGAGGCGGTTTCAGTTGCGTTGGAAAGCTAACATCTGGGGCTTCAAAATGATAAAAAATTTTGCCATATTTTTTTGACGTATAGGGGCGCGCACGCGCCATATACGCGTGCACGCCGATGGAGCACGTGGGTCCACTTTAAGCAATTCGTTGGGGTGATTTCTGAAGCATTTTGGGCCCAATCCAACTCATTTCTAGTGCTATTTCATGCATAATTCAAGCTTGGGGCAAGGGGAAGCAATTATTTGGTAGCTTAGCATCATGTAGGTTAGTTTCTAGAGAGAAAAGCTCCCTCTTCTCTCTATAATTAGGTTAAGTTAATCCATCTTAGATCTAGCCATGATTTCTTGATTTCATCTTGTTTCCTTTCCAATTTCTTGTTTCTACTACTCCATTCTTCTTAGTTCTCTTGTTAATTTTACTTTTATGTCTCTTTTATGTTCATGGATGCTCATGTTGGATTTGATTTACATTTAATAAAATTTAATGTTTGATGTTCTTTTAATTGTTGATTTGAGTTGTGAATTTACTTTTCTTGCAATTGATAGTTGGTAGATTTACTATTCTTGTACTTTTATTACGCTTTCCTTGTATACCCACCAAGTGTTTGACAAAATGCTTGGTTGGGCTTTTGAGTATATTTTGAGCATTCTTGGCTTGGAGAGAGTAATTAGGTAATCTTGAGTCATGAAAACCCAACTCATGTTGGTTATCTAGAATTGTTAGCTAATATTATTTTCATTGACTCTAATCTTTTGCTAATTTAATTAGTGAGTTGATTGGGACATTTGGATTGAGATTAGCTAGTGTTGTTAGACTTTCTTCGAGTGTGAAGATAATATGATACCTTTTTCCATCTTCGAGGATGACGTAATGAGATAGACTCTTGTTATTATTGTGATATGATTGATTAGTCTTATTTGACATTCTCTCGTGGAAGATAACTTACACCTTCTTCTAATGTTGGAGTTGACTAGATAAGATGAATTAATCATTATATGACTAGGATAGGAAGCCTATGATCTCAACCCTTGCCATGAATGTCTCTCCTTATTACTTGCTTTCTTTAGTTATTTGCTTGATTTACTTTCCTTGTCATTTAATTTCTTGCCCTCTTATCAATCAAAACCCCCCTTACATCCCTCATAGCCAATAATTGAGCACTTCATTACAATTCCTTGTGAGACAATCCGGTGTCTAAATACTTCGGTTAATTCTTATTTGGGGTTTGTTACTTGTGACAACCAAATTTAATTTGATGTGAGAGTTGTTTGTTGGTTTGGAGCTATGCTTACAACGAAGAAATTCTTCTTTCTATAAGAGAAATTCCTAACCAACGCAATTCTCGCCATCACTCTCTCGAGAATCACAAGAACTCTTGTGGAATAAGGGTCATACTCTCGTTCCACGCAAATTCATAAGATTAAGAATAAAAACAATACCTTAGAATACAGAGAAAACAGAGCTCCTAACTTTAACCAGGAGATTTAGTTGCTAATGACTTACAGAGAAAATAGGATTCTAAAAAGATGCAGAAGGAAAAAGATCCTAAACCTAATTGATCTTTTCCTTTAAATACTAACTTAATAATAAATGCTAACCTAAAAGATATTATTTTAAAATAAAGATTACAAAGATAAAATAAGATAGAACTAATAAGTGCTAAATCCACTTGGAGGCCCAATAGAATGTGAAACGGACTGCTTGCTGGCGTTCAGAGCCAAGATTAGGCGTTGAACGCCAGGGGGGAGCTGCCAGCATTTTCCTTTCTTGCTCCAGGCTTCTTCAAACTGCTATGAATTTCACCTAAAATCGTAAAAAAACAAGAAAAACTCAAAGTAACATCCAAAGGTGATTTTTGCACTCAAATCAAGTAAAAGTAATTAAAATCTAATTAAAAATAATATAAAAATAACTAAAAAAAGGTATAAGATGCTCACATATCACTACATCTAACTTAAACTATTGCTTGTCCTCAAGCAACCAAAATAATATTGGATCAAGAAAGAGAAAACACATAAGATTAGAGTTGTTAGTCAAGCTCAGGTCTAACTACTGAATGGAGCCATTGACACTCTATTTCTGAATAGTTTTGGCATCTCACTATCCTTTGAAGGTAAAAAATATTGGCATCTCTCAGAACTAGAACTCAGATGATATTATTGATTCTCTTCTTTAGGCCCTTGTTGATTCTTAAACACAGCTATTATTTTCTTTTGGTGCTTTGCACCTTTGAGCCTAGCCGTGACTCCAAGTGTTTTGTTTTCAAGCTTAACTTGATACATAAACACCATAAGTACTTAACTAGGAAAGTCTTTTGAGTTCAAATTTTTATTTACGTTTATTCCCAGACAGTAGTGCTCAGAGCCTTAGGCATACTCCGTAACAGCATTGGTCACGACTTTAAGTGTTCAGTCTCAAGGTTTACTTGACACTTTCACACCACAAGCATATGGTTAGGGAAAATCACTCTTTTGAGCTTTTAGATCAATTTTGACCCTCCTAACCATTGATGCTCAAAGCCTTGGACCTTTTCTTTTGATTTTTCTTTTCTTTTCAATTTTTGCTGTTTCTTTTGCTTCAAGAATCAATCTTTTTCTCATTTCAGAGAATCAATAATATTTCTCTAAATTCCTATTCCTCAAGAACTAATATATTCAACTCCAATATCAAATATGCACAGTTGATTCATATATTCAGAAAATAGAGATAAGGCTACCACATCAAAATAACTAGAATACACAAGATATATAACTCGAATTCTCATGTATTTTATTATTACTCTCCTTAAAATTTTATTTAAGTTCAATGGGAAATACATGAGACATCTTTCAAAAATGACTGAAAATTTTCTAAATTAACTACTAAACTAGAAAGCAGAAAATCCTAATAGTGATCATGCAACTCAGAATGGTAAAACGGAAAATAGAATAAAGTACTAAAAAAAAAAGATAAGGGTGAAACTAAACCACCTCAATTATGGTGGCTACTGCTCTCTCCAGAGGTTCCCTTTTGGCGCTTCAACTCTTCCAACTCGCGCACCTACTTCTTTTGCTCCTCAGTCAGCTTATGAAGGATGATAGAATGGCCTCTGTGTTTTTCTTTCAGCTGGTCCATGGTGAATATCAACTGTCGAATGGATACTGCCAGTTGGGTCCAGTACTCATGCATAGGAATGTTGTCTTCATGAGGCCATTCAGGCTGCTTCCTCTGAGGTGGTGGGACTAGCTTCTGAATTGGTGCTTGCCCAAGTTTCCTAATGTGCTGCATGCTCTTCTTGGTGATTAGGTTGTCCACTACAATAAATATATCCCTATCTATCTGGACTTTGGACGCCTCACACAAGGGAGAAATAAGATGAAGAAAAACTAGCCTAAAGAGGGGTGAGATCTTTGTTGCGATGTTATGTATCTACAAAGGGATCAAGTGATGAACTTCCACCTCATTGCCAAGCATAATACAGTGGATCATCACAGTTCGCCTCACAGTGACCTCAGAGCAGTTGCTAGTGGGGAGGATGGAGCGTTGAATGAATTCTAGCCATTTCCTAGTAACAGGCTTGAGATCATTCATTCTCAGTTGGAATGGCTGACCCCTAGCATCCTTCTTCCATTGTGCTCCAGGGAGGCATATGTCTTTGAGAACTTGATCCAGCCTCAGATTGGCTTGTACCCTTCTATTGAAAGAGTGAGGGTCATCTTTGGATGGAGGCAACTTAAAGATTTCCCTCACTTTTTCCATTCCGAATTACAGAGTCCTCCCTTGGACTATGGTACGCTAAGTTTTGAACTCAGGGTGCTCCTTCTTGTGTTTCTCCATCATCCACAGATTTGCATAAAATTCTCAGACTTTCAGAACTCCGACTTCAGTCACGGGTTGGTCAGAGTTTCCCAACCCTTAATTCGAATTTACTCTTGAATTTCTGGGTATTCATCAGCCTTCAATTCGAATTTTACTTCTGGAATCACTTTATTCTTGCTTACAATATTGTAGTAATGTTCCTCATGAAGCTTGAAGTAAAATTGGTAGAGCTCGTAAGCAACTGTTGCGGGAGCTTTTTCTTTCCTCTTTCTTGAGGATTATTCCCCAACCTTTAGTGGTGTGATGGAGAGTGAAAAAGTGGAGGATCTTCACACCAAACTTAAAACCTTTTTTCGTTCCTGAGCAAAGTGAAAAGAAAAGAAAGAGATGAAAAGCGAGGGAAGAAGAAGAGAGAAGAAGAGGGATGAGGTGTGGAAAGAGTGAGGGAGGGTGTGGAATTTATAGGTGTAGGAAGGGGGTGAATTCGGTCATGGGAGGGGTGATGTTGGAATTGGAGTGAATATGTGATTTATAGAGAGGTGAGGTTAGAATATATGAATAGAATTTGTGAAGATTTGTGGAAGAAATAATGGAGATGAAGGGAGATTTTGGTGAAGGAGAATTAGTGGGGAGGATAAAAAAGATATGATATGAAAGATATGAGCGAAAAGTGGGAGAATTAGTTGGAATAGTCAACTTGTTTGTGAGACTGCCCTTTTGACGGCGTTGAACACGGAGAAGGGTTTTTTTGTGGCGTTCAACGCCAAGAATGGGTGTTGAATGCCCTAGGGGGATAAAATTTTGCCTTGAATTACTCCCCTTTGGACATTTAACGTCCAAACTTTCACTCCCTCCTGGGCGCTGAACGCCGATCTGGCGTTCAAAGCCAGTAGGGGGTCTCCTCCAGGGCTGTTTTTTCTGCTGTGCTTTTCTGTTTCTGCTCTAAGTGCTATACATGATCACAAACGTTAGTAAAATAAGAAAAACTATGAAAATTAATATAGAATGACTAATATGAGATCAACTCAAATAAACTAGAATATAATAAAAGAAAGTAAACTGTAGGATATGTATGGTTGGGTTACCTCCTAACCAGCGCTTCTTTATTGTCATTAGCTTGACATCCATTGCAGTCGTTTCAGTAAGAGGGTAGACTGCTCGTGAATCATCTTATCCCCTAGGTAGTGTTTTACCCTGCGTCCATTAACGGTGAATTTGTTGTTCAAAGTTTGGTCTTGAAGTTCTACATGACCATAGGGGGATACTTCGGTGACCACAAAGGGTCCTGATCATCTTGACTTGAACTTTCTAGGGAATAACTTGAGCCTAGAATTGAATAGCAAAATCTTCTGGCCGGGCTCGAAAACTCTGGAGGCTATTTTCCTATCATGCCATTTCTTTGCTCTTTCCTTGTAGATTTTGGCATTCTCAAATGTAGCATGCCAGAATTCGTCCCGTTCATTTAGTTGAAGCAACCTCTTCTCCCCTGCAGTCTTGATGCCAAAGTTCAAAAACCTTGTTTCCCATTATGCTCTATGTTCCAACTCCACTGGTAAATGACAGGCCTTGCCGTAGACTAGCTGATAAGGGGACATCCCAATGGGGTTCTTGAAGGCTGTCCTATATGCCCAGAGAGAATCATCAAGCCTCCTTGCCCAGTCATTGCTAGAGGTGCTCACTGTTTTCTCCAAGATTCTTTTGAGTTCCATATTTAAGTCCTCAGCCTTCTCACTTCTCTATGGATGATATGGGTTGCCACCTTATGACGGACTCCATACCTCTGCAAAATTGAGTCCAACTATTTATTGCAAAAGTGGTTGTCCCTATCACTGATCAGTGTCCTTGGGACACCAAACCTGCTGAAAATATATTTTTGAAGGAATTTCAGCACAAGTCGAGTGTCATTAGTGGGTGGCGCTATTGTCTCAACCCATTTGGACACGTAGTCTACAGCTACCAGAAGGTACATGTTTGAGTATAAGGGTGGAAAAGGTCCCATGAAGTCTATTCCCCAAACGTCAAATAACTCAATCTCCAGGATCTCTTGCTGTGGCATTTCATGATTGTAAGGAAGGTTTTTGGCTCTTTAACACTTGTCTGTGGTTACACAACTGGCTTAGCATCATCTTTAAGTAAGATCTTGTGCATGCATTTGGTCGGACTGATCCCCTTTAAGTCACTTATGGACCATCCGAGAGCGGTTTTATGGCTCTTGAGTACTTGAATCAGCGTCTCTTCTTCATGCAGCCTCAGAGAGGAGCTTTTCTCAGGGTAAAGGTTTTAGCTCGAGTCTAGGAGGCCCTTCCTCTACACTAGGCATGCTTAGTGCCTCATTCTGAGGTGCTAGCTCATCCAGCTCAGGCAGAGTGTCTTGAAGAAGAGTGTCCAGTTCCTCTTCAAGTTTTTCAGCTTCAAACACTTCTTCATCCAGGGGCTCTATGGTGTCTTTCCTCATGCATTCCTCAGGGGGATTTGGGTGTTTCACAGCCTCGACTGCATTCAGTACAACCTCGTCTTCATTGACTCTAAGTGTTACTTCTCCCTTCTGGATGTCTATGATAGTTCTTCCTGTGGCTAAGAAGAGCCTTCCCAAAATGATGGATATATTCTTGTCTTCTTCCATATCTAGTATCACAAAATCTGCAGGAAAGGTAAAGGGTCCCACTCGCATAAGCAGGTCTTCCACTACTCCCAATGGGAATTTAACTGAGCGGTCAACTAGTTGGAGACAGAAGCGAGTAGGCTTTATTTCTTCAATTTGGAGTTTCCTCATCAGTGATGCTGGCTCCTAGATCACATAAAGTCTTCTTTATACAGGTATTTCCAATGGTGTAGTGGATTATAAAGCTCCCAGGATCTTGTAGTCTCTCTGATAGATTTCTTTGAATGACTGCACTGCATTTCTTGGTGACTATAACTATTTCTGTCTCTCTTCAGTCCCTTTTGTTACTCAATATGTCCTTCATGAACATAGCATAGGTAGGAATTTATTCCAGAGCCTCTGCAAAGGAGATTTTTATCTCAAGCTTCTTGAAAACTTCCAAGAACTTGGCAAATTGCTTGTCCTTTTCTGCCTTCTGGAGTTTTTGAGGATATAGTAGCTTGCCTTATACTCTGGGGCTTTTGGCAGTGCAGGATGAGAATCTAGGGTGACTGGAAAGGGTTATCAAGGTGTTTGGGGGAAATATCCTTTGGATTAGCATTTATTGCTCCTCCCCTCTCTGGACGTTGAACGCCCATTTTGCTCCCTTTTGGTCGTTCAGCGCCCTGGATGGTGCTTTGGATTGCTGTATTTTCACGCTCTGATGTCTCTTCTTCGACCTGTGTTTTTTTGTTCTGAGATTGGGTATCCAAGATCTTGCCACTCCTCAATTGAATCGCTTGCCATTCTTCTCTATCTGTCCATATAATTGCTGTTTTGCCTGGTCCGCGTGCATCTCCAAGTTTCAGAGGGAGGCTGGGATTTTCTATATAAAGCTTTGTTGGATTTTTGCAATTTTTGCAACCATAAATGCCAGGTCGGGTGTACTGTTAGGTTGAGGGGGTCGGGGAGGAGTGTTGTTGGCAGAACTTTGCAAGCATTGCACTTGTTGTGTGAGAAAGTTCAGCTATTGGACTAAAGATTCATTCCGACCAAGAATGGTACCTTCAGTAGACTTTTTCTTGGGTTCCCTTTTTACTAAGGTGTTCTCAGATGAGAACAAGTATTGATTGTTAGCAACTATTTCAATGAGCTCATCAGCTTCTCCAGGTGTCTTCTTCATGTGTATGGAACCTGTTCCGAGGGTTACCTGAAACTATAGGTCGATCTCGGATGAGATCTTCCGTGCTGGTCAGAACGATTGTATCCGATTTATTGGACTTGATGATGGTGCTGATTCCTTCGTCCTCGGAGGGTGGGGGGTACCTGCAAGGGACTCCGATGCTTAAGTTAGCAAGGGTATTAAGCAGGTATTTAGTAGAATTCAGAATATGAGTTATACCTGGGTGCTCCAGTGTATTTATAATGGTGTGGAGTGACCTTTCTGGAGATAAGATAGTTATCTTATCCTATCTTATCTTATCTTCGAGTGAGGTCGTCTTATCTTCAAGGGAACCGCCTTTATCTCTATAGGCTTGGGCTGCCTTAGGATTTAGGTCGTGTTCCTCTATTGGGGCCCTTCTTTGGGCTTTCCTGGTGAGTTGGCCGAACTCTCTGAGAAGAGGTCGGGTCGTCCTGACCTGGAGAGGTCGGTTGCTTTGTCTGTAGAACATCCTAGGTCGGATAACTCGACCCAGGATATGAACAGTGCCCCTGCTTGAGCTTGGTCTTTTCTTGGAGGTCGAGCCTTAGTTTTTAGGTCTTCAAACCTTCTCAGGTGAAGCCGAGCTCGAGCATTTAGTCGACTTTATCCTTGTAGGGTTCCTTTTTGAATGTGAAACGTTTCGTTTCATCTCAGAGCGCGCGCTTTTGTATTAGCGTCCTAGCCTTGGGAATGCGCGAGGGTTTTAATGCCCTCATTAATGTGTTTTCAATGCCCCGTTTCTTTTTTTTATTTTGATCTTTACACATAGAAAACGGTTTTTCCTCTTCTCTGTAACTTCCCCTTTTCTTTCTCACTTTTCTGTTTTAGGCTGTTGTTCCACCCTTTCACGTCTTCTCTTTGTAGCATCGCTTGGTGATCGTAGGTGCCCTCTTTGTTTTCGACGACAACTTCGTCTTCAATCTTCCCTCCGTACGCTTCTCCTTTCTTCAGGTTGGTTCATCTTCTTTTTTGCTTGCATTGTTTTGTTTTCCTGGTACAGTAGGGTTTTAACTTGAGTAATTTTTTGGAAATTTTGAACCTTTTTGCATTTCTATGCTTTTTGTCACTATGATTTTTGGTTTCTTCTTTTCTGGCATTTCCTGAATGGTTAAAGCCTCTAGGGTTTTGCGTGTTTATTGCCAGTTTCTGTATAAGTGGCTTGTTTGATTTTGAAGAAAAGATTGTGCCTTTGACTGTTTTTCTGCTTGGCATGTTCTTGCTGTTGGGTAGGCTGAAGTCGTAATTTCTCAAAACGCTTATTTTGATGACTTTATTTGGTTTGTGGCCTTTCCGAGTGTCATTCTTGTTGAAATAGAGGCTTTATCTTCTTGTTGGAACGTGTAGAGATGTAGGCTTGTAGGCTTCCCTGAGTCCTTATTCTTCCTCCAAAGGATGCCCCTGGAACCTTTTGGACTGGGTCCTGGGGTTTCTGTTTGTTGCTTTGCCTGGCTTTTTGACACATATATGCTTTAGTTTTTCGAGTTGTCTCCGTTTATGCCCGAGTTGTTTGATTAGTGTTCCGAGGTGTTTTTGAGTAATTCAATCTTCTTTTCTTCTTGTAGGACTAGTTAACCATGTCTTCTCGCAAAAATATTATTGAGACATCTTCCCAGGTCCCTGAAGGCATGGCCGATTGGGTGGATTCTATGGTCCTCTTATGCGTCTCGTTGGTTGACTTCGAGTTTTGTCAGCAACTTAGGCAGTTTCATAGGATTTTTGGCAACGGTAGTGATGAGAAAAATTATGAGCTCGTATCTCCAACTTCTGACGAAAGGGTTTGCTTTTCTACCCGGATTGCTGGAGAGCACCCCTTTTTCTATGCCTATGACTTCTTTTTTAGTCAAATGAATATTACTCTTCCATTTACCCCCTTTGAGACCAACCTGTTATGGTCCTGTAATGTAGCTCCATCCCAACTTCACCCCAATTCCTGGGGTTTTATAAAAATATTTCAGCTGCTGTGTCGTGAGTTTGGCATCCCTGCTTCGCAATCTCTTTTCTTTTATCTTTTCGTTTTAACGAAGCCTGATGTAGTGAAGAAGAAAGTTTCTTGGATTTCTTTCCGAGCTTTCCAGGGGAAAAAGGTTTTCTCCATGTTTGATGAGTCTTTTGGCGATTTCAAAAATTACTTTTTTAGGGTCCGAGCTGTTTGGTGCACGAAATTGCAATCACACTTTTGCAATCCCGCACAACTAACCAGCAAGTGCACTGGGTCGTCCAAGTAATACCTTACGTGAGTAAGGGTCGATCCCACGGAGATTGTCGGCTTGAAGCAAGCTATGGTTATCTTGTAAATCTTAGTCAGGATATCAAAGATTATCAGGATTGATTGTGAAAAGTAAAAGAACATGAAACAAGTACTTGTTTTGCAGTAATGGAGAACAGGTTGAGGTTTTGGAGATGCTCCATCTTCTGAATCTCTGCTTTCCTACTGTCTTCTTCATCAAACACGCAAGGCTCCTTCCATGGCAAGCTGTATGTAGGGTTTCACCGTTGTCAATGGCTACCTCCCATCCTCTCATTGGAAATGTTCAACGCACCCTGTCACGGCACGGCTATCCATCTGTCGGTTCTCAATTAGGCCGGAATAGAATCCAGTGATTCTTTTGCGTCTGTCACTAACGCCCCGCCTTCAGGAGTTTGAAGCTCGTCACAGTCATTCAATCATTGAATCCTACTCAGAATACCACAGACAAGGTTTAGACCTTCCGGATTCTCTTGAATGCCGCCATCAGTTCTAGCTTATACCACGAAGATTCTGATTAAGGAATCCAAGAGATATATACTCAATCTAAAATAGAACGGAGGTGGTTGTCAGGCACGCGTTCATAGTTGAGAATATGATGAGTGTCACGGGTCATCACATTCATCCGGGTTAAGAACAAGTGATATCTTAGAACGGAAGCAAGCATGATTGAATAAGAAACAGTAGTAATTGCATTAATCCATCAAGACACAGCAGAGCTCCTCACCCCCAACCATGGGGTTTAGAGACTCATGCCGTGGAAGGTACACAAAGAAACGTGTAAAGTGTCATGAGGTACAGATACAATGTCAAAAGTTCCTATTAATAGTAAACTAGTAACCTAAGGTGTACAGAAATGAGTAAATGACGTAAAAATCCACTTCTGGGTCCACTTAGTGTGTGCTTGGGCTGAGCAATGAAGCATTTTCGTGTAGAGACCTTTTCTGGAGTTAAACGCCAGCTTTTATGCCAGTTTGGGCGTTTAACTCCAAGTTTTATGCCAGTTCCAGCGTTAAACGCTGGAAATTCTGAGGCTGATTTGCCACGCCGGTTTGGGCCATCAAATCTCGGACAAAGTATGGACTATCATATATTGCGGGAAAGCCCAGGATGTCTACTTTCCAACGCCGTTGAGAGCGCGCCAATTGGGCTTCTGTAGCTCCAGAAAATCCACTTCGAGTGCAGGGAGGTCAGAATCCAACAGCATCTGCAGTCCTTTTCAGTCTCTGAATCAAATTTTTGCTTAGGGCCCTCAATTTCAGCCAGAAAATACCTGAAATCACAGAAAAACACACAAACCCATAGTAAAATCCAGAAAAGTGAATTTTAACTAAAAACTAATAAAAAATATACTAAAAACTAACTAAATCATACTAAAAATATACTAAAAACAATGCCAAAAAGCGTATAAATTATCCGCTCATCACAACACCAAACTTAAATTGTTGCTTGTCCTCAAGCAACTGAAAATCAAATAAGATAAAAAGAAGAGAATATACTATAGACTCCAAATTATCAATGAAACTTAGCTCCAAATTAGATGAGCGGGACTAGTAGCTTTTTGCCTCCGAACAGTTTTGGCATCTCACTTTATCCTTTGAAATTCAGAATGATTGGCTTCTTTAGGAACTCAGAATCCAGATAGTGTTATTGATTCTCCTAGTTAAGTATGATGATTCTTGAACACAGCTACTTATTGAGTCTTGGCCGTGGCCCAAAGCACTCTGTCTTCCAGTATTACCACCGGATACATACATGCCACAGACACATAATTGGGTGAACCTTTTCAGATTGTGACTCAGCTTTGCTAGAGTCCCCAATTAGAGGTGTCCAGGGTTCTTAAGCACACTCTTTTTGCCTTGGTTCACAACTTTTATTTCTTTCTTTTTCTTTCTTTTTCTTTTCTTCTTTTTTTCTTTTTTTTTCTTTTTTTTTTGTATTCACTGCTTTTTCTTGCTTCAAGAATCATTTTTATGATTTTTCAGATCCTCAATAACATGTCTCTTTTTTCATCATTCTTTCAAGAGCCAACAATTTTAACATTCATGAATAACAAATTCAAAAGACATATGCACTGTTCAAGCATACATTCAGAAAACAGAAAGTATTGTCACCACATCAAACCAATTAAGCTAGTTTCAAGGATAAATTTCGAAATCCTGTACTTCTTGTTCTTTTGTGATTAAAGCATTTTTCATTTAAGAGAGGTGATGGATTCATAGGACATTCATAGCTTTAAGACATGAATTTTAAATTTTATTAACTATGAATTAAGAACAAGACTCAAAAATAGATATAAGATGAGACTAAAAAAAATTAGAGAACAAAAATTTAAACTAGGCTCCTAATGATAGAGGTTTTCACAGAGTTAGGACTCAACAACCTTGATTTTGAGAAGTGGATGCTCCCTCAGCTTGAGAGGAGAGCTTTTGGCGTTTCAACTCTTGGAGTTCACGCCCCTGCTTCTCTTGTTCCTTCCATTGACTTCTTGGTGATTGGATGTTCAATGGGTATGAATTCATCTACTCCCATCTTTACCCCAGCCTCTTTACAGAGCAAGGAGATCAAGTTTGGGTAAGCTAGTTTGGCTTCAGTGGAATTCTTATTTGCAATTGTGTAGATCTCACAAGCAATCACATGATGAACCTCCACTTCTTTTCCAAGCATAATGCAATGAATCATCACTGCTCTCTTGATAGTGACCTCAGAACGGTTGCTAGTGGGCAATATGGAATGCCCAATAAAGTCTAGCCAACCTCTTGCAATTGGTTTGAGGTCTCCCCTCTTGAGTTGGTTTGGGACACCTTTTGAATTGGTTATCCACTTAGTTCTAGGGAGGCATATATCCTCTAGAACTTGATCCAACCCTTTATCTGCTCTCACCATTCTCCTATTAAAGGAGTCAGGATCATCTTGCAGTTGAGGCAACTTGAAGATTTCTCTTATTTTGTCCAGATGGAAGTACATAACTTTCCCTCTGACCATGGTTCTGTAAGTATGGTAAGCGGTTCCAGTCATTCTCTGCTTATCTGTTAGCCACAGATTTGAGTAGAATTCCTGAACCATGTTCCTCCCAACCTTTATCTCAGGATTGGTTAGAACTTCCCATCCTCTGTTTCGAATTTGCTCTTGGATCCCCGGATATTCATCTTCTTTCAGATCAAATTTTACTTCCGGGATCACTGACCTCAGACCCATTATTTTGTGATAATGGTCTTCATGTTCTTTGGTTAAGAACTTCTCTTGATTCCAAAGATTCTTTGGATTATTCTCTTTCTTTCCTCTTAAATTGGTTTGTTTTCCCTTAGGAGCCATGATCTTGATGAATCTTGGCTTTAGTGATCACGGAAAAGCACACCAAACTTAGAGGTTTGCTTGTCCTCAAGCAAAAGAAAGGAAGAAGAAGAGAGAGGAGAAGAGCAAATTCGAATGGTGTGGGGGAATGGTGAGGCCGAACGTGTTCTTATAAGGGGGGAAGGAGATTTCGAAAAAAATAAGAAGAGAATGATGAAAGGTTGAAGTGTATTAATGTAGAAGAGTATGGGTAAGAAAAGGAAAGTTTTAAAAAAAATTTGATTGAAAAACGAAATCTTGGTCCCCCCACCTTTCTGGCGTTAAACGCCCAGAATGGCATCCATTCTGGCGTTTAACGCCCATCTGTTGCCCATTTTGGGCGTTTAACGCCCAGCCAGGTGCCCTTAAAGGTCTTTTAGCTTTTTGCTTTTTGCCTCTGAATAGTTTTGGCATCTCACTTCATCCCTTGGAATTCAGAATGATTGGCTTCTTTAGGAACTCAGAATCCAGATAGTGTTATTGATTCTCCTAGTTAAGTATGATGATTCTTGAACACAGCTACTTTATTGAGTCTTGGCTGTGGCCCAAAGCACTCTGTCTTCCAGTATTATCACCGGATACATACATGCCACAGACACATAATTGGGTGAACCTTTTCAGATTGTGACTCAGCTTTGCTAAAGTCCCCAATTAGAGGTGTCCAGGGTTCTTAAGCACACTCTTTTTGCCTTGGATCACAACTTTATTTCTTTCTTTTTCGTTTTTTTTCTTTCTTTTTTTTTCTCCTTTTTTTTTCGATTTCTTTTTCTCTTTTTTTGTATTCACTGCTTTTTCTTGCTTCAAGAATCATTTTTATGATTTTTCAGATCCTCAGTAACATGTCTCCTTTTTCATCATTCTTTCAAGAGCCAACATTCATGAACCACAAATTCAAAAGACATATGCACTGTTCAAGCATACATTCAGAGAACAAAAGTGTTGCCACCACATCAAAATAATTAAACTGTTATAAAATTCAAAATTCATGCAATTCTTTTCCTTTTCTATTAAGCACGTTTTTTATTTAAGAAAGGTGATGGATTCATAGGACATTCATAACTTTAAGGCATAGACACTAAGATACTAATGATCATAAGACACAAACATGGATAAACATAAGCACTAGAATTCGAAAAACAGAAGAATAAAGAACAAGGAAATCAAGGAACGGGTCCACCTTAGTGATGGCGGCTCTTCCTTCCTCTTGAAGGTCCTATGGAGTGCTTGAGCTCCTCAATGTCTCTTCCTTGCCTTTGTTGCTCCTCTCTCATGATTCTTTGATCTTCTCTAATTTCATGGAGGAGAATGGAGTGTTCTTGGTGCTCCACCCTTAGTTGTCCCATGTTGGAACTCAATTCTCCTAGGGAGGTGTTTAGTTGCTCCCAATAGTCTTGTGGAGGAAAGTGCATCCCTTGAGGCATCTCAGGGATCTCATAATGAGAGGGGTCTCTTGTGTGCTCCATCCTTTTCTTGGTAATGGGCTTATCCTCATCAATGGTGATGTCTCCCTCTATGTCAACTCCAACTGAATAACAGAGGTGACAAATGAGGTGAGGAAAGGCTAACCTTGCTAAGGTAGAGGACTTATCCGCCACCTTGTAGAGTTCTTGGGCTATGACCTCATGAACTTCCACTTCTTCTCCAATCATGATGCTATGGATCATGATGGCCCGGTCTAGAGTAACTTCGGACCGGTTGCTAGTGGGAATGATTGAGCGTTGGATAAACTCCAACCATCCTCTAGCCACGGGTTTGAGGTCATGCCTTCTCAATTGAACCGGCTTGCCTCTTGAATCTCTCTTCCATTGTGCGCCCTCTTCACATATGATTGTGAGGACTTGGTCCAACCTTTGATCAAAGTTGACCCTTCTTGTGTAAGGATGTTCATCTCCTTGTATCATAGGCAAGTTGAACGCCACCCTCACACTTTTCGGACTAAAATCCAAGTATTTCCCCCGAACCATTGTGAGATAATTCTTTGGATCCGGGTTCATACTTTGATCATGGTTCTTGGTGATCCATGCATTGGCATAGAACTCTTGAACCATCAAGATTCCGACTTGTTGAATGGGGTTGGTAAGCACTTCCCAACCTCTTCTTCGGATCTCATGGCGGATCTCCGGATATTCACCCTTTTTGAGTGAAAAGGGGACCTCGGGGATCACCTTCTTCAAGGCCACAACTTCATAGAAGTGGTCTTGATGCACCTTTGAGATGAATCTATCCATCTCCCATGACTCGGAGGTGGAAGCTTTTGCTTTCCCTTTCCTCTTTCTAGAGGCTTCTCCGGCCTTGGATGCCATAAATGGTTATGAAAAAACGAAAAAGCAATGCTTTTACCACACCAAACTTAAAATGTTTGCTCGTCCTCGAGCAAAAGAAGAAAGAAGAGAGTAGAAGAAGAAAATGAGGAAGAGGGAGATGGTGGTGTATTCGGCCAAAGAGGGGGAGAAGTGTTGTTTAGGTTGTGTGAAAATGAAGGGGTGAAGAAGGGTTTATATAGGAGAGAGGGGAGATGAGGTTCGGCCATTATGGGTGGGTTTGGGAGGGAAAGTGGTTTGAATTTGAAGGGTGAGGTTGGTGGGGATTTATGAAGGATGGATGTGAGTGGTGAAGAGAAAGATGGGATTTGATAGGTGAAGGGTTTTTGGGGAAGAGGTGTTGAGGTGATTGGTGAATGGGGGAAGAAGAGAGAGAGTAGTGGTGGGGTCCTGTGGGGTCCACAGATCCTGTGGTGTCAAGGAAAAGTCATCCCTGCACCAAATGGCATCAAAATTCACGTTTTGAGCCTTTGCTGGCGTTAAACGCCGGGCTGGTGCCCATTCCTGGCGTTTAACGCCAGGTTCTTGCCCTTTTCTGGCGTTTAACGCCAGTCTGGTGCCCCTTTCTGGCGTTAAACGCCCAGAATGGTGCCAGACTGGGCGTTAAACGCCCAACTGCTAGGCTTACTGGCGTTTGAACGCCAGCAGCATCTTCCTCCAGGGTGTGCTGTTTTTCTTCCTGTTTTTCATTCTGTTTTTGCTTTTTCAATTAATTTTGTGACTTCTTATGATCATCAACCTACAAAATAAAATAAAATAACAAAAGAAAATATGTAAAATATAATATTGGGTTGCCTCCCAACAAGCGCTTCTTTTAATGTCAGTAGCTTGACAGAGGGCTCTCATGGAGCCTCACAGATACTCAGAGCAATGTTGGAACCTTCCAACACCAAACTTAGAGTTTGAATGTGGGGGTTCAACACCAAACTTAGAGTTTGGTTGTGGCCTCCCAACACCAAACTTAGAGTTTGACTGTGGGGGCTCTTCTTGACTCTGATTTGAGAGAAGCTCTTCATGCTTCATCTCTATGGTGACAGAGGGATATCCTTGAGCCTTAAACACAAAGGATTCTCCATTCACTTGAATGATCAGTTCACCTCTATCAACATCAATCACAGCCTTTGCTGTGGCTAGGAAAGGTCTGCCAAGGATGATGGTTTCATCCATGCATTTCCTAGTCTCTAGGACTATGAAATCAGTAGGGATGTAATGGTCTTCAATCTTAACCAAAACATTCTCTACAAGTCCATAAGCTTGTTTTCTTGAGTTGTCTGCCATCTCTAGTGAGATTCTTGCAGCTTGTACCTCAAAGATCCTTAGCTTCTCCATTACTGAGAGAGGCATGAGGTTTACACTTGACCCTAAGTCACACAGAGCCTTCTTGAAGGTCATGGTGCCTATGGTACAAGGTATGGAAAACTTCCCAGGGTCTTGTCTCTTTTGAGGCAATTTCTGCCTAGACAAGTCATCCAGTTCTTTGGTGAGCAAAGGAGGTTCATCCTCCCAAGTCTCATTTCCAAATAACTTGTCATTTAGCTTCATGATTGCTCCAAGGTATTTAGCAACTTGCTCTTCAGTGACATACTCATCCTCTTCAGAGGAAGAATACTCATCAGAGCTCATGAAAGGCAGAAGTAAGTCCAATGGAATCTCTATGGTCTCATTTTGAGCCCCAGATTCCCATGGTTCCTCATTGGGGAACTCATTAGAGGCTAGTGCACGCCCATTGAGGTCTTCCTCAGTGGCGTTCACTTCCTCTCCTTCCTCTCCAAATTCGGCCATATTGATGGCTTTACACTCTCCTTTTGGATTTTCTTCTGTGTTGCTTGGAAGAGTACTTGGAGGGAATTCAGTAACTTTCTTGCTCAGCTGTCCCACTTGTCCTTCCAAATTCCTAATGGAAGACCTTGTTTCAGTCATGAAACTTTGAGTGGTTTTAATTAGATCAGAGACCATGGTTGCTAAGTCAGAGGGGTTCTGCTTAGGATTCTCTGTCTGTTGCTGAGAGGATGATGGAAAAGGTTTGCCATTGTTAAACCTGTTTCTTCCACCATTATTATTGAAACCTTGTTGAGGTCTCTCTTGATTCTTCCATGAGAGATTTGGGTGATTTCTCCATGAAGAGTTATAGGTGTTACCATAGGGTTCTCCTAGGTAATTCACTTCTTCCATTGAAGGGTTCTCAGGATCATAAGCTTCTTCCTCAGATGAAGCATCCTTAGTACTGCCAGGTGCATTTTGCATTCCAGACAGACTTTGAGAAATCAAATTGACTTGTTGAGTCAATATCTTGTTCTGAGCCAGTATGGCATTCAGAGTATCAATCTCAAGAACTCCTTTCTTCTGACTAGTCCCATTGTTCACAGGATTCCTTTCAGAAGTGTACATGAATTGGTTATTTGCAACCATTTCAATGAGCTCTTGAGCTTCTGTAGGCGTCTTCTTCAGATGAAGAGATCCTCCAGCAGAGCTATCCAAAGACATCTTGGATAGTTCAGAGAGACCATCATAGAAAATACCTATGATGCTCCATTCAGAAAGCATGTCAGAAGGACATTTTCTGATCAATTGTTTGTATCTTTCCCAAGCTTCATAGAGGGATTCTCCATCCTTCTGTCTGAAGGTTTGGACTTCCACTCTAAGCTTACTCCATCTTTGTGGTGGAAAGAACTTTGCCAAGAAGGCATTGACTAGCTTTTCCCAAGAGTCCAGGCTTTCTTTAGGTTGAGAGTCTAACCATATTCTAGCTCTGTCTCTTACAGCAAAAGGGAATAGCATCAGTCTATAGACCTCAGGGTCTACCCCATTAGTCTTGACTGTGTCACAGATTTGCAAGAATTCAGCTAAGAACTGATGAGGATCTTCCATTGGAAGTCCATGGAACTTGTAATTCTGTTGCATTAGAGAAACTAATTGAGGTTTAAGCTCAAAGTTGTTTGCTCCAATGGCAGGGATAGAGATGCTTCTCCCATAGAAGTCGGGAGTAGGTGCAGTAAAGTCATCCAGCACCTTCCTTGCATTGTTTGCATTATTGTTGTTTTCGGCTGCCATGTCTTCTTCTTCTTTGAAGAATTCGGTCAGGTCCTCTAAAGAGAGTTGTGCTTTGGCTTCTCTTATCTTTCTCTTCAAGGTCCTTTCGGGTTCAGGGTCAGCTTCAACCAGAATGCCTTTGTCTCTGCTCCTGCTCATATGAAAGAGAAGAGAACAAGAAAATGTGGAATCCTCTATGTCACAGTATAGAGATTCCTTGAGGTGTCAGAGGAAAAGGGAAATAGAAAGAAGAAGGAGAAGAAGAATTCGAACTTTAATTAGATAAGGTTCGAATTGTGCATTGAGAAGGAGTGGTACTCCATAAATAGAAGGATGTGAGAAGGAGGGAAGTAATTTTTCGAAAATTAATTAGAATATTTTGAAAACATTTTTGAAAAACACTAATTGATTTTCGAAAATAAAAGTGGAAAAGAAATCAAGTGATTTTTGAAAAAGGATTTGAAATTAGAAGTTAAAAAGATTTGATTGAGAACTTATTTTGAAAAAGATGTGATTGAGAAGATATGATTTGAAAAACATTTTAAAAAGATTTGATTTTGAAAACAATTTAAAAAGATTTGATTTGTAAAAAATAATGACTTGCCTAACAAGAAAAGATATGATTCAAACATAAAACCTTCCTCAACAGAAAAGGCAAAAAATGTTCAATCAAATCATTAATTGTTAGTAAGCATCTTTTAAAAAGGAAAGAAATTGATTTTGAAAACATTTGATTGAAAAGATATGATTTGAAAAAGATTTGATTTTGAAAAACTTTGAAAACTTGAAAAAAATTGATTTTGAAAACAAAATCTTCCCCCTTGTGCCATCCTGGCGTTAAACGCCCAGAATGGTATCCATTCTGGCGTTTAACGCCCAAAATGCACCCTTTTTGGGCGTTAAACGCCCAACCAGGTACCCTGGCTGGCGTTTAAACGCCAGTCTGTCCTTCTTCACTGGGCGTTTTGAACGCCCAGCTTTTTCTGTATAATTCCTCTGCAGTATGTTCCGAATCTTCAATTCTCTGTATTATTGACTTGAAAAGACACAAATTGAAAATATTTTTGGATTTTTAATAATAAGGAATAATCAAAATGCAACAAGAATCAAATAACAATGCATGCAAGACACCAAACTTAGCAGTTTGTATACTACTGACACTAATAAGAATGCATATGAGACACATAAACACTCAAGTCAAGAGAATTCAAAGATCAGAGTAAGAAATCATCAAGAATTACTTGAAGATCTTTAAGACACATGAATGAATGCATGCATTTGACACCAAACTTAAGATGAGACTCTAGACTCAAACAAGAAATATTTTTGGATTTTATGATTTTGTAAATTTTTTTTTGTGCTTTTTCGAAAATTAAGTAAAAAGGAAAATAAAGGTATCAAAATTCTTAATGAGAATTCCAGGAATCATGCAATGTTAGTCTAAAGCTTTAGTCTAAAGGAATTAGATATAGCTAGCTAAGCTTCAGCAGGACATTGCATTCAAGAGCTAAATTGATGATGATCAATCAGCTTTGGTGATGATAAGAACATCACCTTGAAACACTAGAATTCATTCTTAAGAACTCTGAAGAAAAATAATACCTAATCTAAGCAACAAGATGAACCGTCAGTTGTCCATACACAAGAACAATCCCCGGCAACGGCGCCAAAAACTTGGTGCACGAAATTGTGATCAATACTTTTCAAAACATAAACAATCCCTAGTAATGGCTCCAAAGACTTGGTGCTCAATACCATGGCATAAACACAACTTCGCACAACTAACCAGCAAGTGCACTGGGTCGTCCAAGTAATAAACCTTACGCGAGTAAGGGTCGATCCCACGGAGATTGGTGGTATGAAGCAAGCTATGGTCACCTTGTAAATCTCAGTCAGGCAGACTCAAATGGGTATAGTGGTAAACGAATAAAGTAATAAGATAAAGATAGAGATACTTATGCATAACATTGGTGATAGCTTCAGATAAGCGTATGAAGATGCCTTCCCTTCCGTCTCTCTGCTTTCCTAATGTCTTCATCCAATCCTTCTTACTCCTTTCCATGGCAAGCTTGTGTAGGGTTTCACCGTTGTCAATGGCTACCTCCCATCCTCTCAGTGAAAATACGTCCCTGATGCTCTGTCACAGCATAGGCTAATCATCTGTCGGTTCTCGGTCCGGCCGGAATAGAATCCAGTGATTCTTTTGCGTCTGTCACTAACGCCCCGCCTTTCGGAGTTTGAAGCACGTCACAGTCATTCAATCATTGAATCCTACTCAGAATACCACAGACAAGGTTAGACCTTCCGGATTCTCTTGAATGCCGCCATCAGTTCTTGCCTATACCACGAAGACTCTGATCTCACGGAATGGCTGGCTCGTTTGTCAGGCGAGCACTCGGTTGTCAGGCGATCAACCATGCATCATGCAATCAGAAATCCAAGAGATATTCACTAAGCCTCATATGCTTGTAGAACAAGAATGGTTGTCAGTCACCTTGTTCATGAGTGAGAATGATGATGAGTGTCAATCATCACCTTCATCAAGTTGAAGAACAAGTGATATCTTGGACAAAGAACAAGCGGAATTGAATAGAAGAACAATAGTAATTGCATTAATACTCGAGGTACAGCAGAGCTCCACACCTTAATCTATGGTGTGTAGAAACTCCACCGTTGAAAATACATAAGAACAAGGTCTAGGCATGGCCGTGAGGCCAGCCTCCCAATGATCTAAGATAGCATAAAATTAGAAGATAGCTACCAAGATTGTCAAATACAATAAAAGGTCCTACTTATAGAAAACTAGTAGCCTAAGGTGTACAAAGATGAGTAAATGACATAAAAATCCACTTCCGGGCCCACTTGGTGTGTGCTTGGGCTGAGCAATGAAGCATTTTCGTGTAGAGACTTGTCTTGGAGTTAAACGCCAGCTTTTATGCCAGTTTGGGCGTTTAACTCCCATTTAGGTGCCAGTTCCGGCGTTTAACGCTGGAATTTCTTGAGGTGACTTTGAACGCCGGTTTGGGCCATCAAATCTTGGGCAAAGTATGGACTATTATATATTGCTGGAAAGCCCAGGATGTCTACTTTCCAATGCCGTTGAGAGCGCGCCAATTGGGCTTCTGTAGCTCCAGAAAATCCACTTCGAGTGCAGGGAGGTCAGAGTCCAACAGCATCTGCAGTCCTTTTCAGTCTCTGAATCAGATTTTTGCTCAGAACCTTCAATTTCAGCCAGAAAATACCTGAAATCACAGAAAAACACACAAACTCATAGTAAAGTCCAGAAAAGTGAATTTTAATTAAAAACTAATAAAAATATACTAAAAACTAACTAGATCATACTAAAAACATACTAAAAACAATGCCAAAAAGCGTATAAATTATCCGCTCATCATTTAGGTTGTGTGAAAATGAAGGGGTGAAGAAGGGTTTATATAGGAGAGGGGGGAGATGGGGTTCGGCCATTATGGGTGGGTTAGGGAGGGAAAGTGGTTTGAATTTGAAGGGTGAGGTTGGTGGGGTTTTATGAAGGATGGATGTGAGTGGTGAAGAGAAAGATGGGATTTGATAGGTGAGGGATTTTTGGGGAAGAGGTATTGAGGTGATTGGTGAATGGGTGAAGAAGAGAGAGAGTGGTGGGGTTGGTGGGGGTCCTGTGGGGTCCACAGATCATGTGGTGTCAAGGAAAAGTCATCCCTGCACCAAATGGCATTCAAAATCACGTTTTGAGCCATTTCTGGCGTTAAACGCCGGGCTGGTGCCCATTCCTGGCGTTTAACGCCAGGTTCTTGCCCTTTTCTGGCGTTTAACGCCAGTCTGGTGCCCCTTTCTGACGTTAAACGCCCAGAATGGTGCCAGACTGGGCGTTAAACGCCCAACTGCTAGCCTCACTGGCGTTTAAACGCCAGTGGGTTCTTCCTCCAGGGTGTGCTGTTTTTCTTCCTGTTTTTCATTCTATTTTTGCTTTTTCAATTGATTTTGTGACTTCTTATGATCATCAACCTACAAAAAACATAAAATAACAAAAGAAAATATATAAAATATAATATTGGGTTGCCTCCCAACAAGCGCTTCTTTAATGTCAGTAGCTTGACAGAGGGCTCTCATGGAGCCTCACAGATACTCAGAGCAATGTTGGAACCTCCCAACACCAAACTTAGAGTTTGAATGTGGGGGTTCAACACCAAACTTAGAGTTTGGTTGTGGCCTCCCAACACCAAACTTAGAGTTTGACTGTGGGGGCTCTGTTTGACTCTGATTTGAGAGAAGCTCTTCATGCTTCCTCTCCATGGTGACAGAGGGATATCCTTGAGCCTTAAACACAAAGGATTCTTCATTCACTTGAATGATCAGTTCACCTCCATCAACATCAATCACAGCCTTTGCTGTGGCTAGGAAGGGTCTGCCAAGGATGATGGATTCATCCATGCACTTCCCAGTCTCTAGGACTATAAAATCAGTAGGGATGTAATGGTCTTCAACTTTCACCAAAACATTCTCTACAAGTCCATGAGCTTGTTTTCTTGAGTTGTCTGCCATCTCCAGTGAGATTCTTGCAGCTTGTACCTCAAAGATCCCTAGCTTCTCCATTACAGAGAGAGGCATGAGGTTTACACTTGACCCTAAGTCACACAGGGCCTTTTTGAAGGTCATGGTGCCTATGGTACAAGGTATGGAAAACTTCCCAGGATCTTGTCTCTTTTGAGGTAATTTCTGCCTAGACAAGTCATCCAGTTCTTTGGTGAGCAAAGGAGGTTCATTCTCCCAAGTCTCATTTCCAAATAACTTGTCATTTAACTCCATGATTGCTCCAAGGTATTTAGCAACTTGCTCTTCAGTGACATACTCATCCTCTTCAGAGGAAGAATACTCATCAGAGCTCATGAAAGGCAGAAGTAAGTCCAATGGAATCTCTATGGTCTCATTTTGAGCCTCAGATTCCCATGGTTCCTCATTGGGGAACTCTGTGGAGGTCAGTGCACGCCCATTGAGGCTTTCCTCAGTGGCGTCCACCTCCTCTCTTTCCTCTCCAGATTTGGCCATGGTTATGGCTTTGCACTCTCCTTTTGGATTTTCTTCTGTATTACTTGGGAGAGTACTAGGAGGGAGTTCAGTAACTTTCTTGCTCAGCTGTCCCACTTGTGCCTCCAAATTCCTAATGGAGGACCTTGTTTCAGTCATGAAACTTTGAGTGGTCTTGATTAGATCAGAGACCATGGTTGCTAAGTCAGAGGGGTTCTGCTTAGGATTCTCTGTTTGTTACTGAGAAGATGATGGAAAAGGCTTGCCATTGCTAAACCTGTTTCTTCCACCATTATTGTTGTTGAAACCTTGTTGAGGTTTCTCTTGATTCTTCTATGAGAAATTTGGGTGATTTCTCCATGAAGAATTATAGGTGTTTCCATAGGATTCTCCTAGGTAATTCACCTCTTCCATTGAAGGGTTCTCAGGATCATAGGCTTCTTCCTCAGATGAAGCATCCTTAGTACTGCTTGGTGCATTCTGCATTCCAGACAGACTTTGAGAAATCAAATTGACTTGTTGAGTCAATATTTTATTCTGAGCCAATATGGCATTCAGAGTGTCAATCTCAAGAACTCCTTTCTTCTGACCAGTCCCATTGTTCACAGGATTCCTTTCAGAAGTGTACATGAATTGGTTATTTGCAACCATTTCAATTAGTTCTTGAGCCTCTGTAGGCGTCTTCTTCAGATGAAGAGATCCTCCAGCAGAGCTATCCAAAGATATCTTGGACAGTTCAGAGAGACCATCATAGAAAATACCTATGATGCTCCATTCAGAAAGCATGTCTGAGGGACATTTTCTGATTAATTGTCTGAAGGTTTGGACTTCCACTCTAAGCTTACTCAATTTTTGAGGTGGAAAGAACTTTGCCCAGAAGGCATTGACTAGCTTTTTCCAAGAGTCTAGGCTTTCTTTAGGTTGAGAGTCCAACCATATTCTAGCTCTGTCTCTTACAGCAAAAGGGAATAGCATCAGTCTGTAGACCTCAGGGTCAACCCCATTAGTCTTGACTGTGTCACAGATTTGCAAGAACTCAGCTAAAAACTGATGAGGATCTTCCAATGGAAGTCCATGGAACTTGCAATTCTGTTGCATTAGAGAAACTAATTGAGGTTTAAGCTCAAAGTTGTTTGCTCTAATGGCAGGGATAGAGATGCTTCTCCCATAGAAGTCGGGAGTAGGTGCAGTAAAGTCACCCAGCACCTTCCTTGCATTGTTGGCATTGTTGTTGTTTTCGGCTGCCATGTCTTCTTCTTCTTTGAAGAATTCGGTTAGGTCTTCTATAGAGAGTTGTGCCTTAGCTTCTCTTAGCTTTCGCTTCAAGGTCCTTTCAGGTTCAGGGTCAGCTTCAACAAGAATGCCTTTGTCTCTGCTCCTGCTCATATGAAAGAGAAGAGAACAAGAAAATGTGGAATCCTCTATGTTACAGTATAGAGATTCCTTGAGGTGTCAGAGGAAGAAGAAAAATAGAAGACAGAAGTAGAAAATTCGAACTTATCAAAGAAGATGGAGTTCGAATTTTGCATTAAGGGATAGTGTTAGTCCATAAATAGAAGGATGTGAGAAGAAGGGGAGTAATTTTCGAAAATTAAGTAAAAGATTTTGAAAATATTTTTGAAAAACACTAATTGATTTTCGAAAATAAGAGTGGGAAAGAAATCAAATGATTTTTTGAAAAAGATTTTGAAATTAGAAGTTAAAAAGATTTGATTGAAAACTATTTTGAAAAAGATGTGGGTAAAAAGATATGATTGGTTTTAAAAAGATGTGATTGAGAAGATATGATTTGAAAAACATTTTAAAAAGATTTGATTTTGAAAACAATTTAAAAAGATTTGATTTTAAAAATTAATGACTTGCCTAACAAGAAAAGATATGATTCAAACATTAAACCTTTCTCAACAGAAAAGGCAACATACTTGAATTGTTCAATCAAATCACTCATTGTTAGTAAGTATCTTTGAAAAAGGAAAGAAATTGATTTTGAAAACATTTGATTGAAAAGATTTGATTTGAAAAAGATTTGGTTTTGAAAAACTTTGAAAAACTTGAAAAAAATTTGATTTGAAAACAAAATTTTCCCCCTTGTGCCATCCTGGCGTTAAACGCCCAGAATGGTATCCATTCTGGCGTTTAACGCCCAAAACTATACCCTTTTGGGCGTTAAACGCCCAACCAGGTACCCTGGCTGGCGTTTAAACGCCAGTCTGTCCTTCTTCACTGGGCATTTTTGAATGCCCAGCTTTTTCTGTGTGATTCCTCTGCAGTATGTTCTGAATCTTCAATTCTCTGTATTATTGACTTGAAAAGACACAAATTAAAAATATTTTTGGATTTTTAATAATGAGGAATAATCAAAATGCAACTAAAATCAAATAACAATGTATGCAAGACACCAAACTTAGCAGTTTGTATACCATTGACACTAACAAAATGAGAATGCATATAACAAAACACTCAAGTCAATAGAATTCAAAGATCAAAACAAGGAAATCATCAAGAACAACTTGAAGATCAATGAGGACACATGCATGAATGCAATAAGAATAGAAACATGCAATTGACACTAAACTTAAGATGAGACTCTAGATTCAAACAAGAAATATTTTTGGATTTTATGATTTTTGAAAAAAAAAATTTTTTTGTGCTTTTTCGAAAATTATATGAAGATAGAAAATAAAGGTTTCAGAATTCTCAGTTTGAATTCCAGGAATCATTGCAATGCTAGTCTAAGACTCCGGTCCAGGAATTAGACATGGCTTCACAGCCAGCCAAGCTTCCAAAGAAAGCTTTGGTCCAAAACACTAGACATGGCCAATGGCCAGCCAAGCCTTAGCAGATCATTGCTCCAATAGCAAGATTGATAGAGATCAACAAGCTATTGTGATGATTAGTTGAAACCTCGGTCCAATAAGATTAGACATGACTTCTCAGCCAGCCAGATTTCAACAGATCATCATGAAACACTAGAATTCATTCTTAAGAACTCCGAAAAAAAAAATACCTAATCTAAGCAACAAGATGAACCGTCAGTGTCCATACACAAGAACAATCCCGGCAACGGCGCCAAAAACTTGGTGACGAAATTGTGATCACTACTTTTATACACAAAACAATCCCCGGTAATGGCTCCAAAGACTTGGTGCTCAATACCATGGCATAAACACAACTTCGCACAACTAACCAGCAAGTGCACTGGGTCGTCCAAGTAATACCTTACGCGAGTAAGGGTCGATCCCACGGAGATTGTTGGTATGAAGCAAGCTATGGTCACCTTGTAAATCTCAGTCAGGCAGACTTCAATGGGTATAGTGATAAACGAATAAAGCATAAAGAAAAGATAGAGATACTTATGTATATCATTGTGAGAGCTTCAGATAAGCGAATGAAGATGCCTTCCCTTCCGTCTCTCTGCCTTCCTACTGTCTTCATCCAATCCTTCTTACTCCTTTCCATGGCAAGCTCATGTAGGGTTTCACCGTTGTCAGTGGCTACTCCCATCCTCTCAGTGAAAACGTATGCTCTGTCACAGCATGGATAATCATCTGTCGGTTCTCGGTCAGGCCGGAATCATCCAATCCTTCTTACTCCTTCCATGGCAAGCTCATGTAGGTTTCACCGTTGTCATGGCTACCTCCCATCCTCTCAGTGAAAACGTTGCCTATGCTCTGTCACATGGATAATCATCTGTCGGTTCTCGGTCAGGCCGGAATAAAATCCATCGTTCTTTTGCGTCTGTCACTAACGCCCCGCTGCTAGGAGTTTGAAGCACGTCACAGTCATTCATCATTGAATCCTACTCGAACACCACAGACAAGGTTAGACCTTCCGGATTCTCTTGAATGCCGCCATCAGTTCTCGCCTATACCACGAAGATTCCGGTTAAAGAATCCAAGAGATAAACACTAGAGCCTGATTGCTTGTAGAACAAGAGTGGTTGTCAGTCACTTTGTTCAAAGTGAGAATGATGATGAGTGTCACGGATCATCACATTCATCAAGTTGAAGAACAAGTGATCTTGACAAAGAACAAGCAGAATTGAATAGAGAAGAACATAGTAATTGCATTAATACTCGAGGTACAGCAGAGCTCCACACCTAATCTATGGTGTGTAGAAACTCCACCGTTGAAAATACATAAGAACAAGGTCTAGGCATGGCCGAATGGCCAGCCTCCCAATGATCTAAGAACTAGATGTCCAAAGATGATCTAGAGATCTAAAGTGATCAAAAGATGAAAATACAATAGTAAAAGGTCCTACTTATAGAAAACTAGTAGCCTAAGGTGTACAGAGATGAGTAAATGACATAAAAATCCACTTCCGGGTCCACTTGGTGTGTGCTTGGGCTGAGCTAATGAGCTGTGTAGAGACTCCTCTTGGAGTTAAACGCCAGCTTTGGTGCCAGTTTGGGCGTTTAACTCCCATTTAGGTGCCAGTTCCGGCGTTTAATGCTGGAATTTCTGTAGGTGACTTTGAACGCCGGTTTGGGCCATCAAATCTTGGGCAAAGTATGAACTATCATATATTGCTGGAAAGCCCAGGATGTCTACTTTCCAACGCCGTTGAGAGCGCGCCATCTGGGCTTCTGTAGCTCCAGAAAATCCACTTCGAGTGCAGGGAGGTCAGAATCCAACAGCATCTGCAGTCCTTTTCATCTCTGAATCAGATTTTTGCTCAGATCCCTCAATTTCAGCCAGAAAATCTGAAATCACAGAAAAACACACAAACTCATAGTAAAGTCCAGAAAAGTGATTTTTAACTAAAAACTAATAAAAATATAATAAAAACTAACTAAAAGATACTAAAAATATACTAAAAACAATACCAAAAAGGGTACAAATTATCCGCTCATCACTTGACACTCTCCTGTTGTCTGTTTAGATATCTGCTGTTTTGCTTGATTCAACTGCAGTTCATGGAGCATTTCTTTAAATTCTGCTAACTGTTCTGTCATCAGGAGTAATTGTCGATTAAGCTCAATCATCTGTTCTTGAGGATTAGGATCAGTGACTACTGCCATGACTTCCTCTTTTGGAGAGAACTCATTGCTAGAGTATAAGTATTGGTTTCTAGCAACAGTGTCTATAAGCTCTTGAGCCTCTTCAATTGTCTTCCTCATGTGTATAGATCCACCAGCTGAGTGGTCTAAAGACATCTGAGCTTTTTCTGTAAGCCCATAGTAGAAGATGTCTAACTGTACCCACTCTGAAAACATTTCAGAGGGGCATTTTCTTAGCATACCTCTATACCTCTCCCAGGCATTAAAGGGATTCATTATCCTCTTGTTTAAGCCTTGGATGTCCAGCCTTAGCTGTGTCATCCTCTTTGGAGGGTAAAAATGATTCAGGAATTTTGTCTGATAACTGTTTCCATGTCTTTATGCTTGCTGTAGGTTGGTTATTCAACCACCTTTTAGCTGATCCTTTACAGCAAATGGAAACAGTAATAGTCTGTAGACATCCTGATCCACCTCTTTATCATGTACTGTGTCAGCAATTTGTAAGAACTGTGCCAGAAACTCAGTAGGTTCTTCCTGTGGAAGACCGGAATACTGGCAATTTTGCTGCACTATGATAATGAGTTGAGGATTTAGCTCAAAGCTGCTTGCTTTGATGGGAGGTGTACAGATGCTACTCCCATATGCAGCTGTAATGGGGTTGGCATATGACCCCAGAGTCCTTCTGGACAGATCAATCCCAATTAGTTCCATAGTGGATAAAGGGAAATGATATGGATTGCAAACAGATAAATTTTGTTTTTTTTTTTTTGAATTAACCGAAAAAAAAAATAAAATAAAACAAAGGGAAATTAAAATAAAAAAATTCGAAAATCAAAAAGAAAATAAGATCAAAGCAAATTGAAAACTGAATCAATTAGTTAATTAAAAAGATTTTGAGATTAGCAATTAGAGAGATATGATTGAAAAAATTTTTATGAAAAAGATTTGATTTTTGAAAAGAGGAAAGAGAAAAACAACAAAATGACACCAAACTTAAAATTTTTAGAAAATCAAACACAATTTTTTTCGAAAATTTTAAAGGAAAACACAAAGAGGACACCAAACTTAGAATTTTTACGGATCAAAAAGGGACTAAAGACATGCAAATTTCGAAAATTAAAAGAAAAACAAAGGCATGCAATTGACACCAAACTTAAAATATGAAACTAGACTCAACTAAAAGACTCTAAACCAACAAAAAATAAAACAGTCATAATCTAAGCAACAAGATAAGCCGTCAGTTGTCCAAACTCGAACAATCCCCGGCAACGGCGCCAAAAACTTGGTGCACGAAATTGCAATCACACTTTTGCAATCCCGCACAACTAACCAGCAAGTGCACTGGGTCGTCCAAGTAATACCTTACGTGAGTAAGGGTCGATTGATGAGCGGATAATTTGTACGCTTTTTGGCATTGTTTTTAGTATATTTTTAGTAGTTTTAGTTGAGTTCTTAGTATATTTTTATTAGTTTTTAGTTAAAATTCACTTTTCTGGACTTTACTATGAGTTTGTGTGTTTTTCTGTGATTTCAGGTATTTTCTGGCTGAAATTGAGAGATCTGAGCAAAAATCTGATCCAGAGACTCAAAAGGACTGCAGATGCTGTTGGATTCTGACCTCCCTGCACTCGAAGTGAATTTTTTGGAGCTACAGAAGCCCAATTGGCGCGCTCTCAACGGCGTTGGAAAGTAGACATCCTGGGCTTTCCAGCAATATATGATAGTCCATACTTTGCCCAAGATTTGATGGCCCAAACCGGCGTTCAAAGTCACCTACAGAAATTCCAGCGTTAAACGCCGGAACTGGCACCTAAATGGGAGTTAAACGCCCAAACTGGCACCAAAGCTGGCGTTTAACTCCAAGGAGAGTCTCTACACGAAAATGCTTCATTGCTCAGCCCAAGCACACACCAAGTGGCCCGGAAGTGGATTTTTATGTCATTTACTTATCTATGTACTAGTTCTCTATATATAGGACCTTTTACTATTGTATTAGAAGCTTTTTGATCATGTTTTTATGATTGAACTCACTTTGGGAGGCTGGCCATTCGGCCATGCCTATACCTTGTTCTTATGTATTTTCAACGGTGGAGTTTCTACACACCATAGATTAAGGTGTGGAGCTCTGCTGTACCTCGAGTATTAATGCAATTACTATTGTTCTTCTATTCAATTCCGCTTGTTCTTTGTCCAAGATATCACTTGTTCTTCAACTTGATGAATGTGATGATCCGTGACACTCATCATCATTCTCACTTATGAACAAAGTGACTGACACCACTCTTGTTCTACAAGCAACCAAGGCTCTAGTGTTTATCTCTTGGATTCTTTAACCGGAATCTTCGTGGTATAGGCAAGACTGATGGCGGCATTCAAGAGAATTCGGAAGGTCTAACCTTGTCTGTGGTATTCTGAGTAGGATTCAATGATTGAATGACTGTGACGTGCTTCAAACTCCTAGCAGGCGGGGCGTTAGTGACAGACGCAAAAGAATCACTGGATTCTATTCCGGCCTGAACGAGAACCGACAGATGGATAGCCGTGCCGTGACAGGGTGCGTTGAACATTTCCACTGAGAGGATGGGAGGTAGCCACTGACAACGGTGAAACCCTTGCATAAGCTTGCCATGGAAAGGAGTAAGAAGGATTGGATGAAGACAGTAGGAAAGCAGAGAGACGGAAGGGAAGGCATCTTCATTCGCTTATCTGAAGCTCTCACCAATGATATACATAAGTATCTCTATCTTTATCTTTATGCTTTATTCGTTTATCACTATACCCATTTGAGTCTGCCTGACTGAGATTTACAAGGTGACCATAGCTTGCTTCATACCACCAATCTCCGTGGGATCGACCCTTACTCACGTAAGGTATTACTTGGACGACCCAGTGCACTTGCTGGTTAGTTGTGCGAAGTTGTTTATGCCATGGTATTGAGCACCAAGTTTTTGGATTCATTACCGGGGATTGTTTGTGTAAAGTAGTGATCACAATTTCGTGCACCAAGTTTTTGGCGCCGTTGCCGGGGATTGTTCTTGTGTATGGACAACTGACGGTTCATCTTGTTGCTTAGATTAGGTATTTTTTTCAGAGTTCTCAAGAATGAATTCTAGTATTTCAAGGTGATGTTCTTATCATCACCAAAGCTGATTGATCCTCATCAATTTAGCTCTTGAATGCAATGTCCTGCTGAAGCTTGGCTAGCTATGTCTAATTCCTTTAGACTAAAGCTTTAGACTAACATTGCATGATTCCTGGAATTCTCATTAAGAACTTTGATATCTTTATTTCCTTTTTCCACTTAATTTTCGAAAAATAAAAAAAATTATAAAATCATAAAAACCAAAAATATTTCTTGTTTAAGTCTAGTGTCTCATTTTAAGTTTGGTGTCAATTGCATGCATTCATTCATGTGTCTTAAAGATCTTCAAGTAATTCTTGATGATTTCTTACTCTGATCTTTGAATTCTCTTGACTTGAGTGTTTATGTGTCTCATATGCATTCTCATTAGTGTCAGTAGTGTGCAAACTGCTAAGTTTGGTGTCTTGCATGCATTGTTATTTGATTTTAGTTACATTTTGATTATTCCTCATTATTAAAAATCCAAAATATTTTTAATTTGTGTCTTTTCAAGTCAATAATACAGAGAATTGAAGATTCAGAACATACTGCAGAGGAATCACACAGAAAAAGCTGAGCATTAAAAAATGTGACAGACTGGCGTTTAAACGCCAGCCAGGGTACCTGGTTGGGCGTTTAACGCCCAAAAGGGTATAGTTTTGGGCGTTAAACGCCAGAATGTGCACCATTCTGGGCGTTTAACGCCAGGATGGCACAAGGGGGAAGATTTTGTTTTTCAAATCAATTTTTTTTTCAAGTTTTCAAAGTTTTTCAAAATCAAATCTTTTTCAAATCATATCTTTTCAATCAAATGTTTTCAAAATCAATTTCTTTCCTTTTTCAAAGATACTTACTAACAATTAATGATTTGATTGAACATTTCAAGTATGTTGCCTTTTCTGTTGAGGAAGGTTTAATGTTTGAATCATATCTTTTCTTGTTAGGCAAGTCATTATTTTTTAAAATCAAATCTTTTTAAAATTGTTTTCAAATCATATCTTTTCAATCACATCTTTTTAAAACCAATCATATCTTCTTAACCACATCTTTTTCAAAATAGTTTTCAATCAAATCTTTTTTATTTCTAATTTCAAAATCTTTTTCAAAAATCACTTGATTTCTTCCCCACTTTTATTTTCGAAAATCAATTAGTGTTTTTCAAAATGTTTTCAAAATCTTTTACTTGATTTTCGAAAATTACTTCCCTTCTTCTCACATCCTTCTATTTATGGACTAACACTATCCCTTAATACAAAATTAGAACTCCATCTTCTTTGATAAGTTCGAATTTTCTAACTCTGTCTTCCATTTTTCTTTTCCTCTGACACCTCAAGGAATCTCTATACTGTGACATAGAGGATTCCATATTTTCTTGTTCTCTTCTCTTTCATATGAGCAGGAACAAAGACAAAGGCATTCTTGTTGAAGCTGACCTTGAACCTGAAAGGACCTTGAAGCGAAAGCTAAGAGAAGCTAAGGCACAACTGACCGAATTCTTCAAAGAAGAAGAACCCATGGCAGCCGAAAACAACAACAATGCCAACAATGCAAGGAAGGTGCTGGGTGACTTTACTGCACCTACTCCCGACTTCTATGGGAGAAGCATCTCTATCCCTGCCATTGGAGCAAACAACTTTGAGCTTAAGCCTCAATTAGTTTCTCTAATGCAACAGAATTGCAAGTTCCATGGACTTCCATTGGAAGATCCTCATCAGTTCTTAGCTGACTTCTTGCAAATCTGTGACACAGTCAAGACCAATGGGGTTGACCCTGAGGTCTACAGACTGATGCTATTCCCTTTTGCTGTAAGAGACAGAGCTAGAATATGGTTGGACTCTCAACCTAAAGAAAGCCTGGACTCTTGGGAAAAGCTAGTCAATGCCTTCTTGGCAAAGTTCTTTCCACCTCAAAAATTGAGTAAGCTTAGAGTGGAAGTCCAAACCTTCAGACAGAAGGATGGAGAATCCCTCTATGAAGCTTGGAAAAGATACAAACAATTAATCAGAAAATGTCCTTCAGACATGCTTTCTGAATGGAGCATCATAGGTATTTTCTATGACGGTCTCTCTGAACTATCCAAGATGTCTTTGGATAGCTCTGCTGGAGGATCTCTTCATCTGAAGAAGACGCCTATAGAGGCTCAAGAACTAATTGAAATGGTTGCAAATAACCAATTCATGTATACTTCTGAAAGAAATCCTGTGAACAATGGGACTAATCAGAAGAAAGGAGTTCTTGAGATTGATACTCTGAATGCCATATTGGCTCAGAATAAAATATTGACTCAACAAGTCAATTTGATTTCTCAAAGTCTGTCTGGAATGCAAAATGCACCAAGCAGTACTAAGGATGCTTCATCTGAAGAAGAAGCTTATGATCCTGAGAACCCTTCAATGGAAGAGGTGAATTACTTAGGAGAACCCTATGGAAACACCTATAATTCTTCATGGAGAAATCACCCAAATTTCTCATGGAAGAATCAAGAGAAACCTCAACAAGGTTTCAACAACAACAATGGTGGAAGAAACAGGTTTAGCAATGGCAAGCCTTTTCCATCATCTTCTCAGCAACAGACAGAGAATTCTAAGCAGAACCCCTCTGACTTAGCAACCATGGTCTCTGATCTAATCAAAACCACTCAAAGTTTCATGACTGAAACAAGGTCCTCCATTAGGAATTTGGAGGCACAAATGGGACAGCTGAGTAAGAAAATTACTGAACTCCCTCCAAGTACTCTTCCAAGCAATACAGAAGAAAATCCAAAAGGAGAGTGCAAGGTCATCAACATGGCCGAATTTGTAGAGGAAGAAGAGGAAGTGAACGCCACTGAGGAAGACCTCAATGGGCGTGCACTGACCTCCAATGCGTTCCCCAATGAGGAACCATGGGAATCTGAGGCTCAAAATGAGACCATAGAGATTCCATTGGACTTACTTCTGCCTTTCATGAGCTCTGATGAGTATTCTTCCTCTGAAGAGGATGAGTATGTCACTGAAGAGCAAGTTGCTAAATATCTTGGAGCAATCATGAAGCTTAATGACAAGCTATTTGGAAATGAGTCTTGGGAGAACGAACCTCCTTTGCTCACCAAAGAACTGGATGACTTGTCTAGGCAGAAATTACCTCAAAAGAAACAAGATCCTGGGAAGTTTTCAATACCTTGTACCATAGGCACCATGACCTTCAAGAAGGCTCTGTGTGACTTAGGGTCAAGTGTAAACCTCATGCCTCTCTCTGTAATGGAGAAGCTAGGGATCTTTGAGGTACAAGCTGCAAGAATCTCACTAGAGATGGCAGACAATTCAAAGAAACAAGCTCATGGACTTGTAGAGGATGTTCTGGTAAAGGTTGAAGACCATTACATCCCTACTGATTTCATAGTCCTAGAGACTGGGAAGTGCATGGATGAATCTATCATCCTTGGCAGACCCTTCCTAGCCACAGCAAAGGCTGTGATTGATGTTGATGGAGGAGAACTGATCATTCAAGTGAATGAAGAATCCTTTGTGTTTAAGGCTCAAGGATATCCCTCTGTCACCATGGAGAAGAAGCATGAAGAGCTTCTCTCAATTCAGAGTCAAACAGAGCCCCCACAGTCAAACTCTAAGTTTGGTGTTGGGAGGCCACAACCAAACTCTAAGTTTGGTGTTGAACCCCCACATTCAAACTCTAAGTTTGGTGTTGGGAGGTTCCAACATTGCTCTGAGTATCTGTGAGGCTCCATGAGAGTCCTCTGTCAAGCTACTGACATTAAAGAAGCGCTTGTTGGGAGGCAACCCAATGATTATATTTTATATATTTTCTTTTGTTATTTTATGTTTTTTGTAGGTTGATGATCATGAGAAGTCACAAAATCAATTGAAAAAGCAAAAACAGAATGAAAAACAGGAAGAAAAACAGCACACCCTGGAGGAAGAACCCACTGGCGTTTAAACGCCAGTGAGGCTAGCAGTTGGGCGTTTAACGCCCAGTCTGGCACCATTCTGGGCGTTTAACGCCAGAAAGGGGCACCAGACTGGCGTTAAACGCCAGAAAAGGGCAAGAACCTGGCGTTAAACGCCAGGAATGGGCACCAGCCTGGCGTTTAACGCCAGAAATAGCTCAAAACGTGATTTTGAATGCCATTTGGTGCAGGGATGACTTTTCCTTGACACCACAGGATCTGTGGACCCCACAGGATCCCCACCAACCCCACCACACTCTCTCTCTTCTTCCCCCATTCACCAATCACCTCAACACCTCTTCACCAAAAACCCCACCAACCTCACCCTTCAAATTCAAACCACTTTCCCTCCCAAACCCACCCATAATGGCCGAACCCCATCCCCCCCCCTTTCCTATATAAACCCTTCTTCACCACTTCATTTTCACACATCCTAAACACCACTTCTCCCCCTCTTTGGCCGAATCCGCCACCATTCCCTTCTTCCTCATTTCTTCTTCTTCTACTCTCTTCTTTCTTCTTTTGCTCGAGGACGAGCAAACCTTTTAAGTTTGGTGTGGTAAAAGCGTTGCTTTTTCATTTTTCCATAACCATTTATGGCATCCAAGGCCGGAAAAACCTCTAGAAAGAGGAAAGGGAAGGCAAAAGCTTCCACCTCTGAGTCATGGGAGATGGATAGATTCATCTCAAGGGTGCATCAAGACCACTTCTATGAAGTTGTGGCCTTGAAGAAGGTGATCCCCGAGGTCCCCTTTTCACTCAAAAAGGGTGAATATCCGGAGATCCGCCATGAGATCCGAAGAAGAGGTTGGGAAGTGCTTACCAACCCCATTCAACAAGTCAGAATCATGATGGTTTAAGAGTTCTATGCCAATGCATGGATCACCAAGAACCATGATCAAAGTGTGAACCCGGATCCAAAGAATTATCTTACTATGGTTCGGGGGAAATACTTGGATTTTAGTCCGGAAAGTGTAAGGTTGGCATTCAACTTGCTCATGATGCAAGGAGATGAACATCCTTACACTAGAAGGGTCAACTTTGATCAAAAGTTGGACCAAGTCCTCACAGTTATATGTGAAGAGGGCGCACAATGGAAGAGAGATTCAAGAGGGAAGCCGGTTCAATTGAGAAGGCATGACCTCAAGCCCATAGCTAGAGGATGGTTGGAGTTTATTCAACGCTCAATCATTCCCACTAGCAACCGGTCCGAAGTTACTCTAGACCGGGCCATCATGATCCATAGCATCATGATTGGAGAAGAAGTGGAAGTTCATGAGGTTATAGCCCAAGAACTCTACAAGGTGGCGGACAAGTCTTCCACCTTGGCAAGGTTAGCCTTTCCTCACCTCATTTGTCACCTCTGTTATTCAGTTGGAGTTGACATAGAAGGAGACACCCCCATTGATGAGGACAAGCCCATCACCAAGAAAAGGATGGAGCAAACAAGAGACCCCACTCATCATGAGATCCCTGAGATGCCTCAAGGGATGCACTTTCCTCCACAAGACTATTGGGAGCAAATTAACACCTCCCTAGGAGAATTGAGTTCCAACATGGGACAACTAAGGGTGGAGCACCAAGAACACTCCATTCTCCTCCATGAAATTAGAGAAGATCAAAGAATCATGAGAGAGGAGCAACAAAGACAAGGAAGAGACATTGAGGAGCTCAAGCACTCCATAAGACCTTCAAGAGGAAGAACAAGCCGCCATCACTAAGGTGGACCCGTTCTTTAATCTCCTTGTTCTTTATTCTTCTGTTTTTCGAATTTTAGTGCTTGTGTTTATCTATGTTTGTGTCTTATGATCATTAGTGTCTTAGTGTCTATGCCTTAAAGTTATGAATGTCCTATGAATCCATCACCTTTCTTAAAAATTGTTCTTAATTGAAAAAGAAAAGAATTGCATGAATTTTGAATTTTATAACAGTTTAATTATTTTGATGTGGTGGCAACACTTTTGTTATCTGAATGTATGCTTGAACAGTGCATATGTCTTTTGAATTTGTGGTTCATGAATGTTGGCTCTTGAAAGAATGATGAAAAAGGAGACATGTTACTGAGGATCTGAAAAATCATAAAAATGATTCTTGAAGCAAGAAAAAGCAGTGAATACAAAAAAAAAGAGAGAAGCAAGCGAAAAAAAAAACGAAAAAAAAGAGGGCGAAAAAAAGAAAAAAAGAAAGAAATAAAGTTGTGATCCAAGGCAATAAGAGTGTGCTTAAGAACTCTGGACACCTCTAATTGGGGACTTTAGCAAAGCTGAGTCACAATCTGAAAAGGTTCACCCAATTATGTGTCTGTGGCATGTATGTATCCGGTGGTAATACTGGAAGACAGAGTGCTTTGGGCCACGGCCAAGACTCAATAAGTAGCTGTGTTCAAGAATCATCATACTTAACTAGGAGAATCAATAACACTATCTGGATTCTGAGTTCCTAAAGAAGCCAATCATTCTGAATTCCAAAGGATAGAGTGAGATGCCAAAACTATTCAGAGACAAAAAGCTAAAAGTCCCGCTCATCTAATTAATACTGATCTTCATAGATGTTTTTGGAGTTCATTGCATATTCTCTTCTTTTTATCTTATTTGATCTTCAGTTGCTTGGGGACAAGCAACAATTTAAGTTTGGTGTTGTGATGAGCGGATAATTTGTACGCTTTTTGGCATTGTTTTTAGTATATTTTTAGTAGTTTTAGTTGAGTTCTTAGTATATTTTTATTAGTTTTTAGTTAAAATTCACTTTTCTGGACTTTACTATGAGTTTGTGTGTTTTTCTGTGATTTCAGGTATTTTCTGGCTGAAATTGAGAGATCTGAGCAAAAATCTGATCCAGAGACTCAAAAGGACTGCAGATGCTGTTGGATTCTGACCTCCCTGCACTCGAAGTGAATTTTTTGGAGCTACAGAAGCCCAATTGGCGCGCTCTCAACGGCGTTGGAAAGTAGACATCCTGGGCTTTCCAGCAATATATGATAGTCCATACTTTGCCCAAGATTTGATGGCCCAAACCGGCGTTCAAAGTCACCTACAGAAATTCCAGCGTTAAACGCCGGAACTGGCACCTAAATGGGAGTTAAACGCCCAAACTGGCACCAAAGCTGGCGTTTAACTCCAAGGAGAGTCTCTACACGAAAATGCTTCATTGCTCAGCCCAAGCACACACCAAGTGGGCCCGGAAGTGGATTTTTATGTCATTTACTCATCTATGTACTAGTTCTCTATATATAGGACCTTTTACTATTGTATTAGAAGAGCTTTTTGATCATGTTTTTATGATTGAACTCACTTTGGGAGGCTGGCCATTCGGCCATGCCTATACCTTGTTCTTATGTATTTTCAACGGTGGAGTTTCTACACACCATAGATTAAGGTGTGGAGCTCTGCTGTACCTCGAGTATTAATGCAATTACTATTGTTCTTCTATTCAATTCCGCTTGTTCTTTGTCCAAGATATCACTTGTTCTTCAACTTGATGAATGTGATGATCCGTGACACTCATCATCATTCTCACTTATGAACAAAGTGACTGACAACCACTCTTGTTCTACAAGCAACCAAGGCTCTAGTGTTTATCTCTTGGATTCTTTAACCGGAATCTTCGTGGTATAGGCAAGAACTGATGGCGGCATTCAAGAGAATCCGGAAGGTCTAACCTTGTCTGTGGTATTCTGAGTAGGATTCAATGATTGAATGACTGTGACGTGCTTCAAACTCCTAGCAGGCGGGGCGTTAGTGACAGACGCAAAAGAATCACTGGATTCTATTCCGGCCTGAACGAGAACCGACAGATGGATAGCCGTGCCGTGACAGGGTGCGTTGAACATTTCCACTGAGAGGATGGGAGGTAGCCACTGACAACGGTGAAACCCTTGCATAAGCTTGCCATGGAAAGGAGTAAGAAGGATTGGATGAAGACAGTAGGAAAGCAGAGAGACGGAAGGGAAGGCATCTTCATTCGCTTATCTGAAGCTCTCACCAATGATATACATAAGTATCTCTATCTTTATCTTTATGCTTTATTCGTTTATCACTATACCCATTTGAGTCTGCCTGACTGAGATTTACAAGGTGACCATAGCTTGCTTCATACCACCAATCTCCGTGGGATCGACCCTTACTCACGTAAGGTATTACTTGGATGACCCAGTGCACTTGCTGGTTAGTTGTGCGAAGTTGTGTTTATGCCATGGTATTGAGCACCAAGTTTTTGGATTCATTACCGGGGATTGTTTTGTGTAAAAGTAGTGATCACAATTTCGTGCACCATCGATCCCACGGAGATTGTCGGCTTGAAGCAAGCTATGGTTATCTTGTAAATCTTAGTCAGGATATCAAAGATTATCAGGATTGATTGTGAAAAGTAAAAGAACATGAAACAAGTACTTGTTTTGCAGTAATGGGGAACATGTTGAGGTTTTGGAGATGCTCCATCTTCTGAATCTCTGCTTTCCTACTGTCTTCTTCATCAAACACGCAAGGCTCCTTCCATGGCAAGCTATATGTAGGGTTTCACCGTTGTCAATGGCTACCTCCCATCCTCTCATTGGAAATGTTCAACGCACCCTGTCACGGCACGGCTATCCATCTGTCGGTTCTCAATCAGGCCGGAATAGAATCCAGTGATTCTTTTGTGTCTGTCACTAACGTCCCGCCTTCAGGAGTTTGAAGCTCGTCACAGTCATTCAATCATTGAATCCTACTCAGAATACCACAGACAAGGTTTAGACCTTCCGGATTCTCTTGAATGCCGCCATCAGTTCTAGCTTATACCACGAAGATTCTGATTAAGGAATCCAAGAGATATCTACTCAATCTAAAATAGAACGGAGGTGGTTGTCAGGCACGCGTTCATAGTTGAGAATATGATGAGTGTCACGGGTCATCACATTCATCCGGGTTAAGAACAAGTGATATCTTAGAACGGAAGCAAGCATGATTGAATAAGAAACAGTAGTAATTGCATTAATCCATCAAGACACAGCAGAGCTCCTCACTCCCAACCATGGGGTTTAGAGACTCATGCCGTGGAAGGTACACAAAGAAACGTGTAAAGTGTCATGAGGTACAGATACAATGTCAAAAGTTCCTATTAATAGTAAACTAGTAACCTAAGGTGTACAGAAATGAGTAAATGACGTAAAAATCCACTTCTGGGTCCACTTAGTGTGTGCTTGGGCTGAGCAATGAAGCATTTTCGTGTAGAGACCTTTTCTGGAGTTAAACGCCAGCTTTTATGCCAGTTTGGGCGTTTAACTCCAAGTTTTATGCCAGTTCCAGCGTTAAACGCTGGAAATTCTGAGGCTGATTTGCCACGCCGGTTTGGGCCATCAAATCTCGGACAAAGTATGAACTATCATATATTGCTGGAAAGCCCAGGATGTCTACTTTCCAACGCCGTTGAGAGCGCGCCAATTGGGCTTCTGTAGCTCCAGAAAATCTACTTCGAGTGCAGGGAGGTCAGAATCCAACAGCATCTGCAGTCCTTTTCAGTCTCTGAATCAGATTTTTGCTCAGGGCCCTCAATTTCAGCCAGAAAATACCTGAAATCACAAAAAAACACACAAACCCATAGTAAAGTCCAGAAAAATGAATTTTAACTAAAAACTAATAAAAAATATACTAAAAACTAACTAAATCATACTAAAAATATACTAAAAACAATGCCAAAAAGCGTATAAATTATCCGCTCATCACTGTTGAAGGAGCTCGGCCCTTTTTTCTGGATGAGAATGATGAGCCCACCTTTCCTTTAGAATGGAAAAGAATGTAGTGGTATCGAGATACTCGTGGGAGATGTTAGATGAGGCTGAACAAGCTTTTGTGACTGTGCTGGTAGAAAACTGGGGGGAGCCTCCTCATCTCGACACAAAAAATTTTTTAGCTAACTCCTCTCTCCTCCGAGGCAATTGGGGGGAGTCAATTTTTTCTATCGGTTTTGCTTGTCGTGTTTGTCTCTTGTGAGATCTTTTTTTGACTCGTAGTTTGGTTTCCTGCTGTGATGTTTGTTTGCAGAGATGATTAAGAACAATGAATCTATGAAGGCTTTTAAGAGGGAGAGGAAGGCTACTGCAGCTCAAAATGCCTCGGCCAAGGCAGCCGAGGAGGGATCTTCTCAGGTTTTGTCTAAGCCTTTGGTTACAAGTTCTCTTAGGCCGAGGAAGGTTATCCCCACTCCTCGAGTTCATTTGATTGATCCTTCACAAACTTCTGTTGGTACTTCCTCTCTTTCTGTCGCTCCTCCTCCAAAAAGACCTCAGACTATCGAGCCTTTTAATATTGGTGCTCCCGACTTTGATGCTGTTGGATTTGTAGATCCACAAATTGCTCCCTATGGTGTCCTGCCTACTGACAATGTATCCATTCTTCGCCATTTTGACTTCATTACTCGGAGTGGTATTACACTGGCACACATGGGAGTGGCTTTATACCGGACTGCTCAAGATCTTTCTATCCATGCTACCAAGGCCTTTATGAAAGAGGCAAAATCGGAGTTTGACCGAATTAAGGGTTTGAAGGAGGAGCTCGAAGTGAAAGTGGCCGAGCTGGAAAAGGAGCTGAAGGGGGAAAATGCTCAGGCTGTTAGTCTGGCGGCTGCTGCGCAACTGGCCGAGGATACGGCGTTAAAACATAAGGATGGCTATGTTACTACTTATAGAGAGATGATGAAGCTCAGGGGTAGCTTGGAATCTGTCCGGGCCGATTATACCGAACTTCAGAGTCATCTTGTAGGCAGTGTTACTGCTGCTTATGAGAATCTGAAGGAGCAATTTCGAGTTCTTGCGCCAGATCTCGACCTTTCCCTTATTAGCCTGGACAACATTGTTAAGGATGGTAAGATTGTCCCTGACGATCCTGATGATGATGATGATGATCGTCCTTTACTACTTGCTACCAAGACTTCTGCTGCGCCGACTTCTCCAACTTCCACTGCTGAGATGAATCGCCCAGAGGGAACCGGATTGCCAAATCTTGAACCGGGATGATGGGACGGTGGATGCGGTGCCTCTTCAGACTCGTCCTCCTTCACCCCGAGTTGATGATGCTGAGAAGCCTTCAGATGTTAGCTGAATTTCCTTCTTGCTTGTTGTAGATTGCCCGGCTTGTGGGCTTTATTTTTAAAACTCTTTATTTTGTGAATGATGTTTTGACGCTTTTTTAGTTACTTGTTTAGCAACTTTATTTTGATAAACAAAGTAGTTTCCAGGATTTGCGGGCCGAACCTGGTGGCCTTTGAAGCTGGCTATTCTTATAACCTTTGTTTTCATATCAAACTTGTCTACGTTTGTCTTGGTACCTTCGTAGTCTTTTGACATGATCGGCTTGATTCCTTTGCCTGACGCTGCTTTCAACAGTTTGAACTTTGTTCAAGTCTTCGTTAGGAATTATAATACTGAAATTGCCGATTTCTTCAACTCGGGTTGAGTTGTTTGTTTGTAACCCTCTTTTTTGGACTTTATTTAGGTCTCTTTCAGGGGTAGCTTTATCGTGTCGGATCCTGTCAAGTTACTTGGTAATCCTCTTTCTTGGACCTTATTTAAGTCTCTTTCAGGGATTACCTTTGTAACTTTATATTTTTGGGCCGACTTCGCCATGTCGGTCCCTGTCGAGTTACTTGGTAATCCTCTTTCTTAGACCTTGTTCAGGTCTCTTTCAAGGATTACCTTTGTAACTTATATTTTTGGGCCGACTTTGCCATGTCGGTCCCTGTCGAGTTACTTGGTAATCCTCTTTCTTGGACCTTGTTCAGGTCTCTTTCAGGGATTACCTTTGTAACTTTTTCGTAGGAGTCCGACTTCATCGTGTCGGGCTCTTCTAAGTTATAGTAATCCTCTTTTATAGGGTTGGCCAGACGTCTTTCCAGGGCTTTACTTATAACTTGGGTTTTTGTGGCTGGTCCGACCTCTTTGTGTCAGCCAGTCTTCAAGTTATTTTATAGCAATCCATTTTATTAGGACCTCGTCAGGTCCTTTCTATGGATCACTTTCTATAACTTCTTGCATTATTCTATTTTCATCTTTGTCGATTTTGTAGAGTTTGGGTTTTAACCCTCATTTGGCAGACCTTTTAATGATTTTGGTTTTCATCTTTGGTCTTTATCGCGACCGTGCAGTGAATTTGATTTTCACTTTCTGTCGATCCATAGCTTTATAATCGGGCAATGAATGTTTCGGAATAATGCGGCTTGAGCGTTTGTAGAAAATCTTAACAGATTTTATTAAAAGAAAATGCAAATATACATGCGGTGGTTAATTTCCTAAGTCGGGTGATTTATAGGTCTCGGTTTGGCACCTCGTTAAAAAACATTTTCGGGAAAAAGAGTGCGCCTTGTCCAAGGTCCTTTATCATCCCTAGCTATAGTACCTTCTTAGGTTGCAGGCGTGCCATGACCTGCGAAGCTCTCGCCCGTCGAGTTCGGAAAGCCTGTAGTAGCCTTTTTCCAGCACTTCTATGACTCGGTAAGGTCCTTTCCAGTTTGCTGCCAGCTTTCCTTCTCCAGGTCGAGTTGTTCCGATGTCATTTCAGATTAGGATGAGGTCGTCCTCAGTAAAGGCCCGCTGTATTACCTTTTGGTTGTATCTGGAGGCCATCCGTCGTTTCAACGCTTCTTCCCTTATCCGAGCTCTTTCTCGAATTTCCGGAAGTAGATCGAGCTCTTCCCTTTGGAGTTGGGAGTTAGATTTTTCGCTGTAGTGGATCACTCTGGGTGATCCTTCTTCGACCTTCACTGGGATCATTGTCTCTATTCCGTAAGCTAATCGGAAAGGTGACTCCTTTGTAGTGGAATGTGGAGTCGTCCGATATGCCCATAGGACTTGTGGGAGCTCTTCAGCCCAGGCTCCCTTTGCATCTTGTAATCTCCATTTTAAATCGGCTAATATGACTTTGTTGGTAGTTTCGGCTTGCCCATTAGCTTGAGGGTGTTCAAAAGAGGTGAATTGTTGTTTTATATTCAAGTCGGCCGCTAGCTTTTTGAAGTCTGTATCTGTGAACTGGGTACCATTGTCTGTAGTGATGGAGTATGGAACTCCAAACCTTGTGACGATGTTTCTATATAGAGATTTTTGACTTCTTTGAGCAGTGGCGTTAGCTAGGGGTTCTGCCTCAATCCATTTTGTGAAGTAATCTATTCCTACTATGAGGAATTTGACTTGTCCCGATCCTTGAGGTAATTGTCCGAGAAGATCAAGTCCCCATTTTACGAATGGCCAAGGTGAGGTCACGTTGATGAGTTCCTCTGGCGGGGCGATATGAAAGTTGGCATGTTTCTGAAATGTCTTTACAAACTCTGTGGCTTCTTTTTTGTAGAGTTGGCCAATAAAATTCTGCCCGGAGTACTTTCTTGGTATGTGCTTGCGCTCTAAGTTGATTGCCACAAATGCCACTGTGTACTTCTTCTAGAACTTCCTTTGTGTTGGGAGTCGGTACACATTAATGGTATCGAAATCCCTCTTTTGTATAGAGTGTTGTTTATGATAGTGTAGTGTTGTGCCTCCCGTTTTAACCTCTTTGCCTCCTTTTCTTCTGTGGGGAGTGCTTCTGTTTTGAGGTAGTTTATTATGGGAGTCATCCATCCTTGATCCTGTCCTGTTATAGTCATGACTTTTTCTTCTTCTGAGATTGATAGATTTTGCAGAATTTTTTGGATGAGGCTTCTATTGTTGCTCCCTGGTTTAGTGCTGGCTAGTTTTGAGAGTGCGTCAGCTCGAGTATTCTGTTCTCGGGGTATGTGACGGATCTCATATTCTCTGAGTTGTCCGAGCTGTTCCTTGGTTTTGTCCAAGTACTTTTTCATAGTGGGGTCTTTGGCTTGGTAGCTTCCCCGTGCCGCTTTTCATTTTGTTTGAGGAACCATCCACATAGAGATTCCATTCTGTGGAGATTTATGGTGTGTCCATGAATTCCGCAATGAAGTCGGCCAGATATTGCGATATGATGGCCGTCCGAGCTTCGTATTGAATATCGAATTCGGAAAACTCGACTGCCCATTGCAAGATTCTACCCGCCAAGTCTGTTTTCTGTAATATTTCTTTTATGGGCTGGTTGGTTCGAATTTTAATGGTGTGGGCTTGAAAGTATGGGCGAAGTCATCGTGATGTTAGTATGAGAGCATAAGCAATTTTTTCTATTTTCTGATAATTCAGCTCGGATCCTTGTAATGCTTTGCTAATGAAGTATACGGGCTGTTGCCCGCTGTCGTCTTCTCGGACTAGTGCTGAGGCTACCGCTTGACTTCCTATTGCGAGGTATAATATGAGTGGTTCTCCTTCCTGTGGCCGAGTTAGGATAGGTGGCTATCCCAAGAACCTTTTGAAATCTTGAAAGGCCTGCTCGCACTCCGTTGCCCATTCAAACTTCTTTCCTTTTCTTAGAGTAGCGTAGAAGGGAAGAGATCTTATTGCTGATCCGGCTAGAAATCTGGACAAGGCTGCTAACCTCCCATTGAGTTGTTGTACCTCTTTGACACAAGTCGGACTTTTCATGTCGAGTATGGCCCGGCATTTGTCCGGGTTTGCCTCGATTCCTCTCTGTGTGATCATAAAACCCAAGAATTTACCAGCTTCTACTGCGAAAGTGCATTTTGCGGGATTGAGTCGCATGCCATGTCGTCTTATAGTGTCGAATACTTGGGTCAGGTCGGATAATAACGTCTCTTCGTTTTGTTTCTTTACTAGCATGTCGTCCACGTAGGCTTCCATGATTTTTCCGATATGATCCGAAAAAACCTTTTTCATTAATCTTTGATAAGTGGCTCCCGCATTTTTAAGACCGAAGGGCATGACAATATAGTAGTAATTTGCCTTTGGGGTTAAGAATGAAGTTTTTTCTTGGTCAGGTGGATACATTGGGATTTGGTTATATCCCGAGTATGCATCCATAAAGGAGAGGTATTTATATCTGGAGGAGGCATCTACCAGTGCGTCGATACTTGGAAGTGGATAAGGATCTTTTGGGCAGGCTTTGTTGAGGTCTGTATAGTCAGTGCACATTCGCCACTTCCCGTTTGACTTTTTCACCAATACGACGTTAGCAAGCATTAGTGGGTATTTGACTTCTCATATGAAACCTGCCTCCAGTAGAGCTTGTACCTGTTCTTTCACAGCTTGAGAGTGTTATGGTCCTAGCTTTCTACGTCTCTGTTGTACCGACTGAGATCCTCGGTAGATTGCTAGCTTGTGGCACATCAGCTTGGGATCTATGCCTGGCATGTCTGCGGCCTTCCACGCAAAGAGGTTGACGTTGTCTCGTAGAAACTGTATGAGTGATTCTTTTATGTCCCTTTCAGGAGTGTGCCGATATTGGTCATTTGGTCCGGGGTGTCCCCGATCTGGATTTTCTTTATTTCACCTTCAGGTTGTGGGTAGAGTTCTTCCCGCCTCTGAACTCCACCGAGCTCAATTGTGTGGAACTCTTCTCCTCTGCCTCTGAGGCTTAGACTTTCGTTGTAACAGCGGTGCGCCATCTTCTGATCTTATTATATCGCAGCGATCCCCCTACTGTTGGGAACTTTATGCATAGATGTGGGGTTGAGACTATTGCACCGAGCTGATTCAACGTTGTCCGACCTATTAGGGCATTGTAGGCTGAACTTACATCGACTACGATGTAGTCAATTTTGAGTGTTCTTGACTGACTTCCTTTTCCGAAAGTTGTCTGTAGTGAGATGTATCCCATCGGTTGTACCAGGGTATCTCCTAGTCCGAACAGGCTATCCGGATATGCTTTGAGTTCTTTTTCTTCCAGGCCGAGTTTATCGAAGGCACTTTTGAATAAGATATCGGCGGAGCTCCCCTAGTCTATTAGCGTGCGGTGAAGATTTGCGTTTGCCAGTATAATAGTGATGACCATGGGATCGTCATGTCCTGATGCGATGCCAGAAGCATCTTCCTTGGTGAAAGTAATCGCGGGGATGTCGGGTGCTTCCTCCTTTCCTGCGACATGATATACGTCTTTGAGGTGTCTTTTGCGAGATGATTTAGAGATTTCTCCCCCGGCAAATTCGCCGTGTATCATGTGGACATGTCTTTCTGGTGTACAAGATGATTGTGCAGTTTGTCCAACATCTTCTGCTCTTCTTCTTTTTCTTGGCTCATCGTCACGGGTGGCCAGATATCGATCTAGCTTTCCTTCTCTTACTAGCTTTTCTATGACATTTTTTAGATCGAAACACTCATTGGTGGAATGCCCGCGGATCCGATGGTATTCACAATATTCAGCCTGGTTTCCTCCTCTTTTTTTGCCTTTGAGTGTCTGAGCTGGTGGTATTTTTTCCGTGTTGCAGACCTCTCTATATACATCCACAAGAGATACCCGAAGGGGGGTATAATTGTGGTATTTTTTATTTTCTCTCCATGCCGATCTTCCTTTTTTCTGGAATTTTTGTCTTTATCCCAGGAAGCGAATCCAGCTTTCGAGGTCTTTCCTAATCAGGAGTTTTCCTCCATGTTGATGTACTTTTCCGCTCGTTCCTGCACCTCGTTAAGAGATGTGGGGTATTTCTTCGATATGGATTGACTAAAGGGCCCTTCTCGCAAGCTATTAATGAGGCCCATAATGGCGGCCTCCGTTGGTAGGTTCTGTATGTCCAGGCATGTCTTGTTGAATCTTTCCATGTAGTTGCGAAGGGTTTCCCGTTCTTCTTGTCTGATTCCCAATAGGCTCGGAGCATGTTTAGCCTTGTCTTTTTGGATGGAGAATCTGGCCAAAAATTTCTTGGCCATATCGTTGAAACTTGAGATGGACCTAGGAGGGAGGTTGTCGAACCATCTAATTGCCGTCTTTGTCAAAGTAGTCAAAAAGGCTTTGCAACGAACTGCATCTGAGGCGTCGGTGAGGTACATTCTGCTTCTAAAATTGCTGAGATGATGGTCCGGATCTGTAGTGCCATCGTATAAGGTCATATCTGGGAGTTTAAAGTCTTTTGGAGTTTTAGTCTTCATGATCTCCTTGGTGAATGGGCCGTGCTCCTTGCAGGAGCTATCTTCGGGAGGGGATCGGCTGGCTTTGGTTTTGATATCGGCTTCAAGTTTTAGGAGTTTGTTCTCCAAATCCTGGCGTTGCCTTATTTCCCTTTGTAGGTCTTTCTCGGCCTCTCGTTGACGTAGGGCTTTTTCTTCAAGTTGTTTTAATCAGTCCTGAAGTGTATCTATAGCTCCCTCGTTTGAGGAGTTCTTCTTGTTGTTAAGTTGGGAAGTATCTTTTGGTGTGGTGTCCGCATTTTTGTGCGGCGTTCTATCCTCTAGATCTGAAGTGTGGTCGTTGTCATGGTCGTCCACCATGGTGATGGGATGACTACCAGGTTCCACGGCAACGGCGCCAATGTTCCAAGGGTTACCTGAAACTATAGGTCGATCTCGAATGAGATCTTCCGTGCTGGTCGGAACGGTTGTATCCGATTTGTTGGACTTGATGATAGTGCTGATTCCTTCGTCCCCGGAGGGTGGGGGTACCTGCAAGGGACTCCGATGCTTAAGTTAGCAAGGGTATTAAGCAGGTATTTAGTAGAATCAGAATATGAGTTATACCTGGGTGCTCTAGTGTATTTATAATGGTGTGGAGTGACCTTTCTGGAGATAAGATAGTTATCTTATCCTATCTTATCTTATCTTCGAGTGAGGTCATCTTATCTTCAAGGGAACCGCCTTTATCTCTATAGGCTTGGGCTGCCTTAGGATTTGGGTCATGTTCCTCTGTTGGGGCCCTTCTTTGGGCTTTCTTGGTGACTTGGCCGAACTCTCTGAGAAGAGGTCGGGTCGTCCTGACCTGGAGAGGTCAGTCGCTTTGTCTGTAGAACATCCCGGGTCGGATAACTCGACCCAGGATATAAACAAAACCACTTGCAGAATTATACAGGGACATCTTGGCCTTATCAGAGAGTCCGTAATAGAAGATATATAGCTTGACCTAGTCTGTAAACATTTCAATGGGACATCTTCTGAGCATCAGCTTGTATCTCTTCCAAGCGTCATAGAGGGACTCGCTCTCTCCTAGTTTAAAGGTCTGGATATCTAACCTCAGCTCGGTGAACTTCCTTGGGGAAAAATATTTATTTAGAAACTTATTTACTACTTTACTCCATGTGTTTAAGCTTTCTCTGGGTTGAGCATCCAACCAATACTTTGCTTGATCTCTCACAGCGAACGGAAAGAGTATCAACCTATAGATATCAGGATCTACTCCATTGTTCTTTACAGTGTGATGAGCGGATAATTTATACGCTTTTTGGCATTGTTTTTAGTATGTTTTAGTTAGTTTTTATTATATTTTTATTAGTTTTTAGTTAAAATTCACTTTTCTGGACTTCACTATGAGTTTGTGTATTTTTCTATGATTTCAGGTATTTTCTGGCTGGAATTGAAGGACCTGAGCAAAAAACTGATTCAGAGACTGAAAAGGACTGCAGATGCTGTTGGATTCTGACCTCCCTGCACTCGAAGTGTATTTTCTGGAGCTACAGAAGCCCAATTGGCGCGCTCTTAACGGCGTTGGAAAGTAGACATCCTGGGCTTTCCAGCAATGTATAATAGTCCATACTTTTCCCGAGATTTGATGGCTCAAACTAGCGTTCCAAATCAGCTCAAAACTGCCCAGCGTTAAACGCCGGAACTGGCACAAGAATGAGAGTTAAACGCCCAAACTGGCACAAAGCTGGCGTTTAACTCCAAGAGAAGTCTCTACACGAAAATGCTTCAATGCTCAGCCCAAGCACACACCAAGTGGGTCCGGAAGTGGATTTTTATGTCATTTACTCATTTCTGTAAACCCTAGGCTACTAGTTCTCTACAAATAGGACCTTTTTGCTATTGTATTTTCATCGGGGGATCTTAGATCATCTTTAGATCTTTGAATCTTTTGATCACTTTCGATCTTTGGATCATTTTCGATCTTAGGATCATCTTTGGACGCCTAGTTCTTAGATCATTGGGAGGCTGGCCATTCGGCCATGCCTAGACCTTGTTCTTATGTATTTTCAACGGTGGAGTTTCTACACACCATAGATTAAGGTGTGGAGCTCTGCTGTACCTCGAGTATTAATGAAATTACTATTGTTCTTCTATTCAATTCAGCTTATTCTTATTCCAAGATATTCATTCGCACTCAAGAACTTGATGAATGTGATGATTATGTGACGCTCATCATCATTCTCACTTATGAACGCGTGCCTGACAACCACTCCCGTTCTACAAGCAAACAAGGCTTGAATGTTTATCTCTTGGATTCCTTAATCAGAATCTTCGTGGTATAAGCTAGAATTGATGGCGGCATTCAAGAGAATCCGGAAGGTCTAAACCTTGTCTGTGGTATTCTGAGTAGGATTCAATGATTGAATGACTGTGACGAGCTTCAAACTCCTGAAGGCTGGGCGTTAGTGACAGACGCAAAAGAATCAATGGATTCTATTCCAACCTGATTGAGAACCGACAGATGATTAGCCGTGCCGTGACGGGGTGCGTTGAACATTTTCACTGAGAGGACGGGACTGTAGCCACTGACAACGGTGATGCCCAACATACAACTTGCCATGGAAAGGAGTAAGAAGGATTGGATGAAGACAGTAGGAAAGTAGAGAGACAGAAGGGACAAAGCATCTCCATGCGCTTATCTGAAATTCTCACCAATGAATTACATAAGTATCTCTATCCTTGTTTTATGCTTTATTCATATATCATCCATAATCATTTGAATATGCCTGACTGAGATTTACAAGATGACCATAGCTTGCTTCATACCAACAATCTCCATGGGATCGACCCTTACTCGCGTAAGGTTTATTACTTGGACGACCCAGTGCACTTGCTGGTTAGTTGTGCGAAGTTGTGAAATTATGTTTAGACCATGGTATTGAGCACCAAGTTTTTGGAGCCATTACCGGGGACTGTTTGAGTTGTGAAAAGAATGAATCACAATTTCGTGCACCACAGTGTCACAGATCTGCAGGAAATCAGATATGAACTTGTTGGGATACTCCTGCAGAAGTCCATGAAACTGGCAATTTTGCTGTACTAAAGTGATCAATTGTGGGTTGAGCTCAAAATTATCTACTCGAATGGGGGGCACATTAATACTTCTTCCATAAAAATGAGGAGTGGGTGCTGTATAAGATTTCAATGTTCTTCTGGGCTGTGCACTCCCATTTGGCCCCATAGTGAACTCCTCCTGTTCCTGCATACACAAACGAGAGACAAAGAAAAGTGGGAGTCTCTAGGTCAAGGTATAGAGAACTCTCGGTGAGATATCCTAAAAAAATAAAATAAATAAAAGTGAGCAATTAACTAAAAATTTTGAAAATAGGAATGCAAGAGTTAGCCTAAAAATTTTCGAAAATTAAAACAAAAGAATTTAAAATTTTCAAAATTCAAGAAGAAAAAGGAAATACTAAAGAACACTAAATTTAGAATCTGAAATTCAATGAAAATAAAATAAAATAACTAAAACAAAATTCAAAAATAAAGGGAAAATAAATAAGATAAAATAAAAAATCAAGGAAAGTAAACAAGATAGAATTTGAAAATAAAAAAGAAAGATAATTAAATAAAAACTAAGAAAAACACCTAATCTAAGTGCGCAAAATTAGAACTCGCACAACTTTACCGAACACCGGGCCATCCAAGTAATACATCATGTGAGTGAGGGTTGATCCTACGAGGATTGTCAGACTAAACAAGCAATAGTTATCCTATTTTACTTAGTCAGGCAAATAGTAAAAGACGGTTATGTTGAAAGCGCATAAAACAAGATAATAAAGAAAGCAATTAAATGTTTGGTGTAAAATCAATATAAGAAAACAGCTAAGGTCTTGGAGATGTTTATCTTTCCGGATTAAAATGTCTTACCAACTATTTTAACAATGAGTGATTCATTCTATGGCAAACCATAAGTAATTAAAACCTAATCTCTTAGTGATTTAATCTCCTCTAATCCTCACCAAAAACCACTCTCATGGTCATTCAATTCAGATTAGAGGGTGAAGTTCAGAAAACTAGTTTAGCGCCACAAAAACCTCAGTTATCCAAAGCTAATAGGATTTTATGTCACATATTCCAATTAGTTCATGTAATTAGCAGTTTAGGAGGAGTGTTTTCAAGTTGTAGCTCAAGCGAGATAGCTCTTTCGAGAATCACAAGAGCTCATATAGAATAAGGGTCATACTCTCATTCCACCCAAATTCATAAGATTAAGAATAAAAACAACACCTTAGAATTGAATCAAACATTAATTAAAATAGAAGAATAATAATCCTAATCTATAGATATAAACAAAGCTCCTAACCTTAACCAGGAGGTTTAGTTGCTCATGACTTACAAAGAAAATAGGATTCTAAAAAGATGCGGAAGAAAGAAGATCCTAAACCTAATTGATCTTTTCTTTTAAATACTAACCTAATAATAAATGCTAACCTAAAAGATATTATTTTAAAATAAATATTACAAAGAAAAAATAAGATAGAACTAATAAGTGCTAAATCCACTTGGAGGCCCAATACAATGTGAAACGAAATGCTTGCTGGCGTTCAGCGCCAGGATTGGGCATTGAACGCCAGAGAGTGAAGCACGCCTCTGACTCTATGCCCCTTGGTGGCGTTGAACGCCAGGTGGGTGTTCAGCGCCTAGGGGGGAGCTGCCAGCATTTTCCTTTCTTAAAGTAGCATCCAAAGGTAAAAGTAATTAAAATATAACTAAAAATAATATAAAAATAACTAGAAAAAGGGTATAAGATGCTCACGCATCAGTGGATTGGTTGGATACAGGAGGTGGTGACTACAGTTTCTTACTCTGTCGTTGTTAAATGTCAACCTTTTGGTTTTTTTAAATCAAATAGAGGTATCTGTCAAGGAGACCCTCTATCTCCCTACCTTTTTCTTTTCTGAGAAGAAGGATTATCCTTTTTGCTAAACAAGGCAGAGCAGAATGGTCTCAATGAAGGTATTCAGATCAACTGAAGATGTCCTACTGTTAATCATTTATTATTTGCGGATGACTCAATCCTTTTTTGCAAAGCATTAGAAAAGAGTTGTGAAAATATTCTCAATCTTCTTCAGTCATACGAGGGGTTTAGTGGCAAAAAGTTAATTTGCATAAATCATCTCTATCCTTTAGTAATAATACTCCTCCTGGTACTCGATTACTATTGGCTCAGAAATCGGAAATTGTTCATTTTGGTATACAGGATAAATATTTGGGTCTTCCATCTACAGTCTAAAAACAAAAGAGGCCACCTTCGGAGAAATCAAGGACAAAGTGAGGAAGCAAGTTCAATAGTGAAAAAGTAAACTTCTCTCCTCTGTAGGCAGGCATGTTCTAATAAAAGCTATTGGGGAGGATATCCCAATTTATTCATTATCATGTTTCCGTCTTCCTCAGACTTTAATTAGAGAAATTCACAATATACTCTCCCAATTTTGGTGAGGTAAAAAAGGTACAGAGCAAAAAATGGCATGGTTAGTTGGGATACTATGACAAGACCGAAATTGGAAGGTGGACTAGGTTTTAAGGACCTAGGGACTCATAATTTAGCGTTATTAGCAAAACAATGTTGGAAAGTTGTCTCTCAGCCACAATCACTCCTATCTAGACTCCTCAAAGGTAAATATTTTCGATACAGTTCTATAATGAATGCAGAGATCAGAACAATACCTTCGTGGGGATGGCTGAGCATATTGGAAGGGCGTAAGGTTGTTGAAAAGGGGCTGATTTTGCGAGTTAGTGATGGGTCCAATATTCGAATTTTCAGTGATCCTTGACTTGCTCCTCTACATCCTTGTGTTGTTCCTGCATCTGAAACTTCTAATATGCAAAATCAACCACTATTGATGGTCAAAGACTTAATACCTTCTAATGGTCAGTGGAATCAAACTCTAATTAGAAGTATTTTTTCTAGAAGGCACTAGTCAGCGTGTGCTAGCAACAACAATTGGGGGTGGAGAAGATAAAATTTATTGGGACCTTAATAAAAATGGTTTGTATAAAGTGAGTATTAGGTATTGTGTGACTTACGGGTTCTCGCATCTTCCCATTGAATTTTGCCCAGAGATTATGAGACAACAAAACATGTGGCGAGAACTGTGGAAGCTGAAAATCTCAGTGAAGATTAAGATTTTTCTCTGGAGGGACTTCCATGAAGAGCTTACAGTGCTGCAAAAGCTTCATCATCACATCCCATCGATTCAACCTACTTGCCGAAGATGCCTACAATTTTCAGAAACAATCAATCATTGCATCGTCTATTGTGTAAAATCAAAAGAAATTTGGTCAAAAATAAGCTTCCCAGATACTAAAAAGGACACCAAAGACTCTGATTTCTATGTTAAGTGGAACTTGAGAATGAAAATCTTGCGTACCCAACCCAATAGCTCATCTCAGAGAATGATGATGGTGATTTTGAGTTGGTCCTTATGGAAGGCTAGAAACAGGTTCATCTTCGATAATGTATCAACTAGTGTGGAAGAGATAATGGCGTCGACTTTGAAGCTGCAGAGAGAACTTCAACAAATTTTCACTTCCTAATTGATGAGCACCTTACTTTTTATTTCTCTTATTAGATTATTATATAATGTTACCTCTATAGTAGACCGTTAAGAGTCTTCCATTTCTTTTATTTGTCCTATATATGGATACCTATGTATTTTTTTGGAATTATTTAATTTAAAAAAAAAAAGTCAAAATTTGTTGTGATGTTGCATTATAATTAATAAAATCACTTGCTATTCCATATTACGTACATCACTCACCCCCATATTAAATTTAACAAGCTAAAAGAATAAAGTGAATTCTATGATATAAAAAAAAAAATTTACACATAGATTTCTGCTATCTCAAAAAAATAGTTAACATGTGTCCTTAAAAAAAAAAAGACAAGGTCTGTTATTTTGCAAGTGAGATGCATCTTTAAAAGTGAAGTACAAAGACTTTTTTTTTCTTTCATGTGAGAATTTTAATGCTTAGCTTAAATAATTATATTTATCATAATTAATCATAATGTGTTAAGAGATTTTTTGTTTTTACACAAAAGAAAACATTTTGGGTTGAAATCAGGTTTTTTTTATTATTGCTCCATAAATCTTAAAGTACATTTTTTCATTTTATCACACAATTTTAATTTATTGAAACATATATCCATTAGTATATATTTATACGAGTTAATTTTAATTAATTCTTAACTAAAAAATATATAAGAACAAAATAATATCTTAAAATTTAAAAATTAATTTTTTATTTATTAGTTAAATTTTAGTATAACATTCTCATTCTTATATATATACAAGTATTTCATAAAAGAATAATTTTATTTTTTTTAATAATAAAGATAAATTTTATGTTTTTGAATAATAATAGTAATACAATCATTTTTTTCTATAATTTGTTTCAAAGGAAAATTGATTCTTTAACTTTATTTTATAATAAAGTTAAACGAATGGTAGCTAATCAAAATTAGTTTTCAACTTTTTTTTTTCAAATTTATAAAATCGAAGATAATAAAAATTACTTTTTTTAAGAGAATAATTAATAAAATCAACCCATCCTAAATCATTTTTATAAAAAATAAAAAATATATGGGAGTTAATGATTATAGAAGGATCACTAGTAAGAATAATAATTGTACTTGGGAAATAAATTTTTTATTTTTTTAAATAAATATGATAAAGTGTAATTTTCTATTATGTAATTTTAAATAAAACTGAAAAATATAAAAATATATATTATGTAATAAAAAATACACTTAACAATTAATAATATCAATAAAAAATAGAGAATATTCACTTTTATTTTTCACTGCAATAATAATGAATGCTACATATTAAATGGATTAATAGTATGCATAATATTATAACCTCATAAACTTATAAACTCAAACTTTTATTTTGTATTTTTTTCTTGTAAAATAATCCAAATACGAAAAAAAAAAATCAATACACAACACTATCATGTTAAAATAATTAATCATTTTAAATACAATTAATCAGCCTAACTATTAAAATTTTCACGTGCAATAGAGAGAAGGTCCTGTAAAACTACATTTCACCTTCAAAATAATATACTTTTTTTTCTTATTTGAAGGACACTTGTCAATTATTTACTAAGACGATATAAATTTATATGTGTAGAATTTTTTTTTTACACCATAAAATTTACCAAAGATCTACTAATAGATGATTTGTTTAAAAAGTTATTTTCAAGAAATTCTCGTGCATTAAAGAATGCCATGAGTGATTGAGAGAGAATCGTTTTTCTTGTTTATAATCCTTTTAATATATATATATATTAAAAAATAATTCAGGCAAAACAAATAAAACACAACCAAGGGCATGATTATTGGAGACAGAATCTAGCATAAACGATAAATAATACGATTATGAGTAAAAAAAAAACAGTTTTCAAGAATAAATAAAGAAGAAATATAATATATTTAACTATGCCACCAGTAAGGAGAGAGTTTTGAGACCAAAGATAAAACCGAAAAGAGAAAAGTGAGGACAAATAAAGCGTGGTTTCATTTTTGTTAACTTTCTTTTACGAGGAAAAATGGTTACGTATCTGAAACAAATATATTGACTTTTGGAAGAGATGAAAAAGAAATTACAATAAGAAAATTAAAATCTGTATGTAAATGGCAGCAAAAAAATGAAGGTGGGCTTACATGACCAATTTACCATGGAGGATTCATAAGTGAAAAGGAGGGACATATACCAACAATAAGACTCCATTGCCAATTTCATATTCATGGTGCTTTCTCTCATATTTATTGAGTCGAAGGATTTAGAATTTAAATACCTTTTTAGTTCACTTTTTATTTTTATTATTGATATTTTGGTGGTATATTTTAATAATGTAGAGAGTCAGTGTAATTTTTTTTGGATATCACAAATCTGAGAGTCAGATTTATAATTAAAATTTTATTTTGATATCATAAATTTGAGAATCAAATTTGTGTTTTTTAATTTTTTAAAAAAATACAAATTTAAGGATTAAATTTATATTTTAGTGTTGAAAAAAATTTTAAACGTACAAATCAGACCCTCTGATTTTTTAAAAGTGAAAAAAAAGAATTATCTCACCACAAATCAAATCCCTTCTATTTATACACTTTGAAAATTTGACTTTTTAATTTTTCAAATTTGAGAATCTAATTTGTTATTTAAAATAAAATAAAAAATTTTAAATTCATATAAAAAAACCACTAATTAACCATGATACTAGATTACATATTTTTTTTCATTTCTAAAAAAATTAGCCCACTAAAAACACCTCACGTGTTGACTAATTTTGTTTTCAAAAGAATATTTTATATTCTTAACATTTCTACTTTGATTTTAATTTTAGGTTTAATTATTCTATTGATCCCTATAATTTTGTAAAATTTTTAATTAGGTCCCTATACTTTTTTTTCTTTTAATTGGATTCCTGCACTAAAATTTTTTTTTTAATTAGGTCCCTCTTAACAATAATTGGTTTAACTATATAGGGATTCAATTAAAAAAAAATTGATGCAGGGACTAAAATAAAAAAAAATATAGGAATCCGATTAAAAATAAAATTTGGTGCAATAACTCAATTAAAAAAATATAAAAACCTAACTAAAAATTTTACAAAATTATAGAGACCAACAAATAATTAAACCTTAATTTTTTTTTAGATTTTATTTTATTTCAATTTGTCAAGAATATATATAATTGAAAATAGAAAAGATAAGTCAATCAGTTAGTCATAATTATTAGTAGTGTTAGCTAACTCTATTATGCAGTATGGATATGCAGTATATATATCACAATATTCATCATTCATTTGCTTCTCTTTTCTCTGCGTTTGATTGTTGCTACTCTAATCTCAATACAATTTTACACTAGATATTTTAAAATATGTCAATTTTATCTTTCTAATAAAATATCTGTTAGTCAAATTTTAGTCTATCCATCAAGTTCAAATCATTATTTTAAATAGGTAATTATTTATAAATTAACAAATTTTTTTATTTATGTATTAATTCTATTTATATTAATTTATTAGCTTCAAATTCAAACCTACCTGAAGGCTAAAATTCTGTAACTAAAAAAGTAATGTTATTAGAATCAAACATAAAAAGTTAAAAATAAGAGCAATCAAAACGATGGAAAAAACTGAATCAATTAAGATTAGGATTTGATAAATTTTTAAATTATGTATATAATTATCAAATTGCCATCAAAATGATGTAGTAAGTTTTATTTTAAGAACGATGAATATTATTAATTTTTTTATATCACAATGAAATTAAATATTGACATATGTTTTATTTAAAAAAAATAAATATAAATAAACAAATTATTCTATAATATTATTTCAAATATAAATATTAGTATAATTTAAGTTCATATGGCAAATTTTTTTTATATTGGATCATTAGTCGGCTCTTTTTTTTATATTATAAACTTTTGTATGATATTCAATGATATTTTAATAGTATTGTGTTTTACTCTGTTATGATTATGTTTCAATTTCTTGAAAGGAATAAAATGTCATCGACGATTTGTGGGTGGGTGATATTTTTTTAATAAAAAAAATAAAACAGCGTCGATAGATTGTATTAAAATTATTTTTTTTAATTTTATTATGTACAAAATATCCGCGACATATTGTATGTTTATTATTATTTTTTAATTGACACAAAAAAAAATATTAGTGACATTTTGTTTGAAAACATGTTTTTAAAATATTTTTCAAAAAAAAGGTCATTATAAAAAAAGTAAAAATGTGAATGATATTTTGTGAAAATATTAACAACGTTTTGTGCTAGTATGTAGGATTAAAAAATATAAAATTAACTATAAAAGAAGTGTTGAATTGTGTTAAAACGCAAAAATGGAATATAAGAGCTTTATTCTACATAGAAATTGAGTAATGAGAGCTTTGTTCTACAAAATGTTTTCAATTTGAGAAAGTGAAAAAAGTTTATGAGTGAGTGTAATGAGTATATAAAATGGAAGGTTATATTAGTTTAAAGAAGAGTGTTAGGGGGCAGCAAGTTTTGTGATTTGTAGCCATTAATTAGTCATCATTGATGTTTTTAATGGTGTGAGATTTCATCCAATGGTGTGGAATTACTCACTTTTCTTTTGCTGGTTAAGTGCTGGCCAGATTTTAATAAAAGTGCTGGCTCCCTAGACTTTCTCTAAAATATACTATAATGGTCATATTTTATCTTATACACACGAGGGCGTGAGCTTTTTATGTGAGAATTTATGGGTTATTATTGTTTCTCTTTCAATAACATATGAAGGACTTAAGAGTATACTTTCTCAAAGTGTAGATCATCAAGTGCAAAAGAGAATTATAAATATTTTGTATAGGCAGTCTGTGCTAGTATTTGGTGGCTTTAGCCAATTTCAAATAATGCATGTGACTAATGAAGTTAGTATGCAAAGAATGTTTTTTACATATCATCAAACTAGAGCACAGACCTCACTTATCGAGTTGTATGTTGAGTTCGAAAAAATCGATGATGTTGATTTTTCAGAACCCAACATAGACTAGGTGGGTTATAATACTGAAAGCGATGAAGAATTTAAAGATAATTATGAAGTTGTTGGTCCAACTGAAGATATATAGAGGAAGATGAGATAATGGTTGAAGGAGTTGTGATTAATGTTGCAAATGCTTTAGCTGACCAACATCTATTTGGAGAGTCATTTTTTATGTATATTTTAAATTTTGATACCATGCATGTACTAGAATTTTCTAAATACGCCAATACACATGGAAATTTGTGATTATTATTATTATTATTATTATTATTATTATTATTATTGAAAAAGTTATAATTAGTATTATTACAAAAATTATTATTAGTATTGATATCGCTACAGATGATGATGATGATGATGATGATGATGATGATGACGACGACGATGATGATGATGATGATTATTATTATTATCAATAAAAAAGTTATACTTAGTATTATTAGAAAAATTATTATTAGTATTGATACTGTTACGGGTAACGATGACGACGACGACAACAACAATGATAATGATGATGATTATTGAAAAGTTATAATTAGTATTATTATAAAAATCATTATTGATATTGATATTGTTACGGGTAATTATTATTATTATTATTATTATTATTATTATTATTATTATTATTATTATTATTATTATTATTCACTTTTTAATATTAGCAATATTATTATTTGTTTTGTTTTATATTATTATTTTCTTTATTTTTATATTATTTTTACTATTTATTGTTGTTGTTATTGTTATTATTATTATTAATAGAATATTATTTAGATTTATTTTTGTTTCATTATTAGTGTAGCCCCAGCTGTTGTAGCTGACGATGAATTCGCTGTTGGAATGGAATTTAATTCTAAAGATGCTATTATTGCATCAGTTAAAAAGTATACAATCCAAAGAGGAGTTGATTACAAGGTATATGAATCAAAACCAACAACATTCTATGCTAAATGCGTACAGTACGTAACAAGCTGTGATTGGCTTATCAGAATTAGTCTTATAAAAAGATAGTATCATTGGGTGATAAGAAGGTACAATGGTAGTCACATGTGCACTAGAAGTACCATCTCTCAAGATCATGTTAAATTGGACTCTGATACAATTGCAGAAATGATAAAGCCATTAGTTGAAACTGACCTGTCCACAAAGGTGAAAGTTCTCATTGTTGAAATGCAATCGAAGTTCAACTACACGATAAGTTATCGCAAAGCATGGTTGGCCAAGCTAAAGGCAGTTGAGAAAATATTTGGTGGGTGGGAATCTTCATATGAAACTTTTCCACATTATTTGAAGCAATGGTTGCAAAGGAACCATCAGCAACTGTTGAGTACGAAACTGCATATGGCTAACGAGGGGAAGAGTTAGTTGAAGATCTCTAGATTCTAACATGAGTCTTCTGGGAATTCTACCTGTGCATTAAAGCATTCAGAAGTTGTAAGCCAGTGGTCTATGTTGACGGCACACATTTATATGGAAAATATAAAGAAGCTTTTTTAGTTGCAGTATCACAAGACGGCAATAGGAATATCATGCCTCTTGCATTTGCCCTAGTTGAAGGTGAGACTGCTGATGCCTGTCACTTTTTTCTTAGTCATTTGCGAACACGTGGTTAATTAGAATGGTGTTGCCCTTATCTCTGATCGACACGATCAGTTATCTTAGCTGTAGGTCGTAGTAATGGAGCATGGGAATATTCAAGAGCTATTCACATGTTTTGCATCTGACACATAGCATCCAACTTGCTAAGGAGTTTCAAGGTGCCACTCATGCAGAAGCTAATTGTCAACATAGGCTATTCTAGAACAATGTATGAATTCAATACGCGTTACCAGAGATTATGTGAATGGGGGAGGCTTACAAGCAGTGGTTGGATCAGATCCCTCGACAACAATATGCCTTGGCATATGATGGTGGACATTGCTGGGGTCATATGACCACTAACCTAGTGGAGTGCTTTAACGGAGTTTTGAAAGGAGTACGCAATCTTCTAGTCATAGCCATTGTTAAGGAAACTTTTTACAGGCTAAATACGTTGTTTACAAGGAAGATAGCTGATGTTGAGGATCGTATAAGTGCAGGATAACCATTCTCTGAATATGCAACTAAGAAAATTCTGTCAAATCAGCGCTCAACGGGGAACATCCAAGTTAACTTATTTGATAAGCAGAATGAGGTCTTTGAAGTGCACGAGATGCTTACGGGTTTGGATCAAATTCCATATCGCCATGTATTTGCCTGCTGTGCAAACCAGTGCCTGGATTGGAAACAGTATGTGCACAAGGTTTACACCATAGGAGATATCTGAAAGGTATACAAAACCCGATTCAGGCCACTAGGAAACCCAACAACATGACCTGTGCATCGAAGACCAAGGCTAGTACACAATTCCCACCTCAAGCGAGTGGCTAAAGGTCGTCCAAAGAAAATTCATTTCTTGAATGAGATGGATATTTGTGATCTATGTGGTCCTAGGCGTTGTAGGCTTTATGGTCGTGAAGGCCATAGCCAAACCAGATGCCCGCGCCATGGTGATGCTAGTGCTAGTGGATCGGTTGAGGGTTTAGGGTACAGTTGTGAGTATGATTGTGAGCATGGTGGCTTTGTGAAAGGTTGGGTGGAATGTTGTGCATATTCCTGTAAGTACTGTGGATGTGGATATTGTGGTGGGTATGGATATGGCTGTTGATATGGTAGGTATGGATATGGTGCGTATGTATACGGCTGTGAAACCAGTGGTTGTTTTTGCCGAGGTGGTCCTTGTTGAGGTGGTTGTTCTTGCTGAGGTTGTTGTTCTTGCTTATGTGGTTGCTCTTGCTACACTTCTTCCTCTTGCTCAGCACGCTTGGAAAGCCACAGGTGATCACCAAATTTACCAATATACCAGTCCATGTACTGGTCGGATGGTTGATAGTTGTCGACATGTTCACTTGTCAAGACACACACAAAACTATTTAACCATTGTGAGATCCATACTGCGTGTTCTACGCCCTAGTTCTTATTTTTTGGACCCATCAGCACTATGTTATGGGACTCTCCAAGTTCATAGCTTTGACTGAGGGTCTTGATAAAAGTTATACTGACTTCTAATCTTATCAGTCAGATGCCACTTCGTAGCCTCAAAACATATTAAAGGTACAGTTGCACTCCAAAGATTTGCATCGTTGTTAATGTCAAATGGAATAACATGAGATGCGACCCAGTTGGGACTGTATGCATTCTACACAAACTGTAAAACATATCAAACCTCAAAGTTATAAGTGCACCAGTCATCAGTTTAATTCAATAGAACAAAAGGTCTTAGCAACAAAACATGTACCCCATCCGGAGGAAGATTGTCTAACCTTCTCTTGACGTCAGAGGTTGTCCAATTTTTATAGTGCTTAGTAGTGGGTTGATAATTATTCCACCTGACATATCATGTTCATATTAGAAAGTAACTACTACAGCAAAAATAATATAATTGATAATTTAGTTTAATATTACTTGTGAGCGAATGGAAAGTTGGTATCCACCGAAGGAGACCCTATTGTCGGCATTTGTATTCATGTCCACACAAGGAGCAACTTCAGAGGATCATCTATGTCCTTGCAATCATATCTTGATGCCTGACCTAATGATCGATACATGTGTGCAAGGCAAGCAGAACCCTAACTAAACTTATGAATTCGAGAAAAGTCACGAAGCAACGGCAAATATTTCCAGTGCACAGAGATTACAGACTTGTCACTAAATAACGTCGTACCAAATAGATACATTATGTGACATTTCACATAAATTTTCTTACTTACTTGATCAGTCAAATGTTGGTGCCACTTTAGGGTGCAGAACCATGCCAACTTGATTCCGCTTCCTTTGTGCTTGTTCGGCCCAGGAGCAATACTAACTTGGGCCAAGCACTCATTTTCTAACCTACTTGTACTGTGATCAATTGATCCAGTCACCAGCAAACCGTCAGTTCAGAATCCACGAATCATTGCGACCTCCTCCAAAGTAATCGTGCACTCGCCGTGTGGAAGATGAAACGTGTGCGTTTCAGGACGCCACCTTTCAACCAGTGCGTCTACAGTCGGCCTATGAGACACGATCCTCCCGATTTGAGATACATAATAGATATGCTCTCTCTCAGTTGTTTTTCGACTCTATTCTCATATGAGTCTATTTTGTGTAAGTGTCTCATGTGCAAATTTCTTGAACCCTAAAAATAAAAAATAATAATTAACAGTAAATCACTATAACCAATCCATGATTACTATTATATTCAACACTTACTAAATTACTACATATTCTAATAATGGATGATTACTAAATAAACTACTAATTATTAACTACTACAGTAAACACAAAAATTACTTACATATACAAGATGTCGAAGATATTTTACAATATGGTCCTCAGCACGTGTGATGCCACGTTTTTCCATCTTCCTCTTTTCTAAACACTACATTAAAAAGAACATATGAATAATTAAAAGATTTTTCTAAAAAATATTTGAAATGAATGATATTTTATTATAAATAAATATATATATATATCCTAATTATTAACGTTAATAATTCTATTTTTTAATTTAAAAAACATTTCAAATAAAAACAAAATTAATATATCCTAAAAATTAATAATAATAAAAGTAACGTCACTATAATTAATTCTATTTTCTAATAATAGTTCAAATTTAGTTAGAAGATATTTCAACCAAAACTAACATCACTAAAAACATAAATTAATAATAACTGAAACTAATGTTTTATGTAAAATTAAAAAATTAAAATAATTACTAAATAATTCAATTTTTTAATACTTTTTTTATAATAATTCAGATTCAATTAAATATTTCAAGCAAAACTAAAAATATAAATTAATAATCATTGAAACTAATGTTTTATGTAAATTATAAAAATTTCTGAAAATTATTAAGTAATTCTTTTTTAAATTTTATTTTTTTAATTAATAAAATTGTAAATGAAATATAAAGTAAAAAAATCTTAAAAAAAAGACCAAACATTAATAATAATCAATTATTAATACATAAATAATCTTGTTTTTGAAAACAGTTTTTTTAAATAACCCTAACACTAACACTAACAATAAGTAACTAACAATAATTAATTTACTAAAACTAACCCTAACACTAACTAACACCTATACTAAGGTCGGTACTACTACTAACAATTAATTAACTTACTATTAAACAACAACAAAATAACCTAAAAAATTACAAATCTTACACTTTCAGTTAAAATAAAAAGTAATAACCAACGGATTCAAGTATTTACCTGAATGGTTTTGGTTTAGTTGTGGGGACGGGTAATGGTGTTGCCGTTTTGCTTGTTTTCGATGGGGTTGCTTGTTTTTGGTGGGGTAAGAGTGAAAATGAAGGAAGAGAGCCTTTTTGTGAAGCTGAGAAAAGAAGAAGATGAAGAAATGAAAAAGAGAAGATGGTTGCTAGGATGAAAAAAATTCACGTTAGAAAGAGAGAATCCATCAGCCACATATTAGCCATGCACAGAAAACGTCATTGACGTTAAACGTCGCCGATGTTTTATCGAAGACAATAGTAACGTGGATGGAAAAACGACAGTGACGTTTTTCTGTAGCCATAAGAAATATCCACAATGGCGTCAAATATTTTTTTGGCCATTTTAGTGGATTACACTAATTTCGGCCCAATATTAAAAAAAATCTGTCATTAGTTGTGTGCTATGGTAATATAATGATAATTTCGTGTAATTTAAGTTCATATGGCTAATGGGACAAAATTCTACTGCATGAAATCGGTGACCCATAATTTCTTTGGGTAAGAATTTTTATAGCACAAATCGTTACCAACGATTTCAATATTCTAGAATTTCAGTTTTTCCTAAATTATAATCATGACTAATGATTTGTGATTATTTATAAGAATCTGTTGCTCTAATGCTTTGCCGCATATCTCATTTCTTTGCTTCCTATCAATAGTAGTTAGTTTTATCTATGTACTTAGTTGCAATATAATATTTTTTATTCTTCCTATATATGAGAGTTTATAAAATTTTTTAAGATAAAAATGGATAATAATGTTAATGTAAGAGTTTATTATAATCGTCAAAATTTATCATATGCACCTGAAAATGTGATATTTATACGTGATCATTCATATATGTTATTTCTTTTATAGTATCATTTGACGAGTTTAAGAGTGTTATTTGTTAGAATATAGATTTTCATTTACCAAAGAGGGTGACAAGTATTTTATAGACGACCTATATTAGTATTTGGTGGATTCATTCAATTTTAAGCGATGTGTCACTACAAGAATAGTGCTGAATACCGTTGGATTTACCGTCGGAGGTTAGCAACAGGTTTACCAACGGATTTACCAACGGATTTGGCAATGTATTCATCGGGTAAAATTTTTTCCATCGGATTCAATTTTTCGACGGTAAATTTACCAAAAATAATTGGAGAAAAAAAAAAGAAAAATAGGCGCGACCATTACCGTCGAAATTAGGGACGAAAAAATCCGACAATAAGGTAATTAAATAAAACACACCACTTTGGTCACAGGCTATGCATTACCGGCGGATTTCTTTGACAGAAAATCTGTCGGTAAAATTAACACTAAATTTGAATTTGCAAACCCTTTCCCTTCATTTGTGCAACATCAACAACCTCACTTTTATCTCCTTTCTCTTTGTCTCTCGTCGTTAGCCCCCATCGCCACCATTTGCCACTGCCACCTTTACTCACTCTCATCGCTGGTCACTGTCGACGCCTCAACGTTGTCACGTCTTGCACCGCGCTCGTTCAACAGTGCCAGCGCCTCCTGCTCCACGCTTGTTCACCACCGTTGCGGCCTCCTCCAATCGGTCTTCCCTCATCATTGCTGCATCAAACAAAATTGTCAACACCACAAGCAGCGTCATTGTCGGCTCCAGTAGCATCTTCAACTCTCATCGTTGCCACCTCGTCAATCTTTCCTTCTGTTGTCACCACCTTTCATTTGTCGCCATCTTCTGTACTAAGTCTCTTTCTCTTATTAGTTTCTTTTGATTTTTTTTAACATTTGAGAATTTAGGATTTGTTTAGTTGTTTGAAAATTTTGAAATTATTAATCTTCTAAGTTTGTATCTCTGTTGTTCATGTTTTTAATTTAATTTGATTTTTGTGTGTGTATTGCAGGAATTCATAATGAAAATAAGTAAGGTTCAATTTTTGTGATTGTTTGTGAGGATAAGAAAAGCCAATTTTGTGAAAAAGTAAAGGTTCAGTTTACTATTTCAGTTTCTGTGCATGTTTGTATTTTTTTTTAGTTTTGTGGAGTTTATTTCCATTTTGAACTTAAGGGGAAATGTCTAGTCTTTTTCTGGGATAGAAATGTTTTGAGAGATTGGAAGCAAATTACAGCAGGGTCTTTATATTGGGAGAATGAGTTTGAGAATTGTGAAGTTTTGAAAAATAAAGTAGGGTCTTTATGCAGATATATCTTGTTTTCAAGGTCTATTGTTTTGTGTAGAAGCTGCTTCTTTGTTGCTTTTATAACTTCTGCATTTATTATATTGATACTCTCTACTATGAGGTCAGTATTAAAAGAAAATGTTTACATTCTAATGCTCTTCAATTAACAATTTTTATCTGACTTTTGATGCATTTTTACTTCCATGAAATATTAATTTATTATAAACCATTTTCATAGCTTTGGTATTGACTTGCATTCCTCAAATTCTTGAAACAAAAAAAAGTCATGAATGTTCTATTCGCAATCGCTCATAGAGTTTAATAGACTCTTTCTCATTTGCTTAAGAGTTATTGTAGTTGGGAGCCAATGTAATTTCATTGGATGAGCCATTGCTCTATATGGATGACCTTGCAGACCAAGTTAAAGAAGTTCTTAAATTCCTTGTGTATGTAGAGCACCATTCATTTGTATTTCATTTTAGCATGAAGATTTAGTAACTTACAGTAGACCTTGAGAACATATTCCTCCATTGTTTTCACTACAAGAATATGTTAGCAATTGTTGTCATTATATTGTAGTTGGGAGCCAATATAATTTCGTTGGACGAGTCATTGCGCTATGTGGATGACCTTATAGACCAAGTTAAAGAAGTTCTTGAATTCTTTTGGTATGTAGAGTACCATTCATTTGTATTTCATCTTAGCATAAAGATTTAGTAACTTACAGTGGACCTTAAGAACATGTTCCTCCATTGTTTTCACTGCAAGAATATGTTAGCAATTGTTGTCATTCACTAAAACTAGTAAAGGAATACATCTATAGCATCTCAATGTAAAGAAATTTAGTATAAAAAATTGTCAAACTTTGACTTTTGTTAGTTTAGAAATTATTAAATTTAAATATTTAAAATGATATATTGAATTTTTAAACAAATTTTAAAAAAAATAAAATTTAAGTTTACCGTCGGATTTACTATCGGTAACTATTAATTTAATTACTAATAATAAATAATATATTACCATCAAATTTACCAGGAAAAAATCTGACGATAACAAGCTCCAAAATTTTTCCAATTAAAAGTTTATATCCGCTACTAAATCTGCCAGTAATTAGCGGCGGACGAAAAAATCCACCGATAAATAGTTACCAATGGTGTTTATATCGTTGGATTTAGTCCGCCGCTAAATCCGACGGCATCCAAGGACTTTCTTGTAGTCTGTGTCACTGATGAGGCAAGCTTGCAAGAGATGCTTTCAATGTATTGTCAAGCTCAATCACAAGTGTCAGTCATTGAGCTATATGTCGAGCTTGACAGTTGCCTTATAACGTCAAAGAACTTGACTTGGAGATTGATTGAGAGGTTATAATAGTGAAAGTGAAGAGGAATATGAAGGTAGCTATGAAGTCATTGATCCAAATGTAATTGAAAATCAAGATGATTGCACTATCGAGTCAGATGTAGAAGAAGTGACAAATGCACTAGCAAATCATCAATATCCATTTAAGGAGCCATCTTTCATGCACAATTTAGATCTCAAGGCTATGAATATACTAGAGTTTTCTAAGTATGTGAATATAGGTATGTAATTGTAAATATAGAATTTATGTTTGTAAATTAAATATTTAATTTGTAGCATAAGATTTTGTACTGTGTAAATATATTTCATAATGTTATTGTAGATTCACCTATTGTTGCAGACAGTAAATTTATTGTTAGAATAGAATTTAATTCTAAAGAGGCTGTGACGAAAGTAGTGATAGATTATATCATTAGTAAAGACATTAATTATTGGGTGTATGAGTCTGAACCAATGATATTTTACACAAAATATTTGTAATATGAGATCATTTGTGATTGGTTTATGAGAGCTAGCATGATGTGAAAAAAGTATTGTTGGGAGGTCGGACAATATAATAAAAATAACACTTATTGGAAGCCTAAAAATCATGACCACATCCTCCAAAATAATAGTATATTTAGGGTTAAGTACAATTTTGGTCCCTAAGGTAGGAGTTGAAAATATTTTTCGTCCCCAATCTTTTTTTGCTTACAAAATCGTCCCTAAAGTTTAACTTAATTTTAAAATCGTCCTTTTTACCAAAATTTTATTTTTTATTACTAAATTACCCTTGATAAAAAATATAAAATAAATATAAAATAAAAAACGAAAGAAAGAAAATAGAGGGTCATATGGGGGAAGGGATCGCGAGGGGTATGGGAAAGAAGAAAGGGGAAGGGATCACGCGGGGGAGGGGGGAGGGAGCCACCGTCGACCTGGGTCGTCGACGCCATTGAGCCACATCGTCGTACTGGGCTCGTTGCCATGGTTGAGCTTCCATTGCCAACCGCGAAGAGAGAGAGAGAGAGAGAGAGAGAGAGAGAGAGAGGGGATTCGCGTCCTCCGTTGCCGCCACTGCCATCGGTGCTTTTGGTCCTCGGCTCTCACCACTCACTGTTGTTCCTCCCTACTCGTCACTACTCTACAACCCTCACTGCCCGCCGCTGTTCCGCTGGTCCTCCCTACTTGCCGTGCTGAATTGTGCCTTAATTTGTAATTTCTGTTGATGTTGCTTGTAGCTGATGTGGTTGAACTAGTAAATTAAAATCTGATCCTTCTTCTTCTTCTTCTTCTTCTTCTTCTTCTTCTTCTTCTTCTTGTGAACTGATTTTTTTATAGCTACTGTGTGAACTGAATTTTTTGTTTGTCTTACATAATTAAAATTTGTTGTGGAATTTTTTTCTCGTTGATCTATTTCCAAATTGATGTCTGATGAATATCTACATTTTTTGCTTGATGAATATTCTGATTTTTTTATGCTGCTGCAATGTCATGCTCTGTTGATTAGGTGAATCTCTGCTTCGGGTTTGGCTTGAATATGGAATATTGGATGTTGCTGAATTTGTTGATTATTGTTTAAGTATCTTGGCCCGTTTTTTATAATCTGCAAGTTTTGTAAACGAGTTTGAAATCTGAGGAATTACCATGAAAACAAGTTTATGAAAATCACTGAGCAGGGATGAAGAAGCAGAGCGAGAGGAGATGACAAAATTGTGATAGGGGTGAGGGTGTAATTATTCGAAGAATGATTTTAAAACCAAGTTGAATCTTAGGGACGATTGTGTATGCAAAACAAAGTTGGGATTGAAAAAAATTTTCACCCCTACCTTAAAGATCAAAATCATACTTAACCCATATATTTACCTATGGAAAAATGAAATGTATGAATGATGGAATTTCACCTTTCAACTAAAGCTATTACCATATCTGTTTGTCCTTTGATTTTTTGTAGCTGAGACACATTTTATAAAAGCCGACAACCCTTAGATAGTCTTCGACTCTCGAATTAAATGGTTTTAGAGCATATAAGTGTCTCAGGTCCATTATTTTACAACCCTAAAAGAGCTCGACAAAATTTAATACCAATAAGTATAAGACAACATAATACTAATAAAAATAATAATAATACAATATAAAAATAAATTATAAAAATTTACTAATTACCTCTAATTCATTTCATGCTAATAATAATAATAATAATAATAATAATAATAATAATAATAATAATAATTAAACAACTAATATAAGATTATTATAAAAAAATGACCTAAACCCATTATATAATAATAATAATAATAATAATAATAATAATAATAATAATAATAATAATAATAATAATAATAGTTCAGACCAAAAGTACATCTTATTTAAATCTAGAATGCACTGAAATTAAATCCAAAATGTACCGATATTACTTAATAAAGATGATACACAAATAAATTCGTTTCAAAAGAAGCATAGACTAAGTGCACCTTATTTAATTCCAGAATGCACTGAAATTACTTAATGATGACAACACACAAACAAATTCAATTAAAAATAAGCACAGACCAAAAGTGCACATTATTTAAATCCATAATGCATCGAAATTACTTAATGATGTCAACACACAAACAAACTCAATTCAAAACAAGCACAGACCAAAAGTACACCTTATTTAAATCCAGAATGCACCAAAATTACTTAATGACGACGACACAAACTAACTCAGTTCAAGACAAGCACAGACTAAGTGCACTTTATTTAAATTCAAAATGCATTAAAATTACTTAATGATAACTCAAAACTCCTCCTCCTCCTCCTCCTCCTTCTTCTTCTTCATTATTATCATCTTCTTTTTCTTCTTTTTTTGTTCATATTCTCCTTCTTGTTTTACCTTCTCATTATTCTTCTTGTTTTACTCTCTTAACAAGAATAAAAACAAGAAAAAATTAAACAGAAAAGAAGAAACACATAATATTGTAAAACCACTAGGAAAAAGAGGAGGAAAAGAAAAAGAACGTAGCAACAACAACAGCAGCAGCAATAAAAGAACGATGATAAGAAAAAAACACGTGAAGGTACTATTTGATTTGAGGTACTGAGATAGAAACTGGAAGACTAAAACTCAGTATTATGTTTGTTCGCCCAGAGACTGGTACTAAAATTTCAATCTTCGTCTCCAAAATACTAGTATTTCAGTACCTCCAAAAAGTAAGGACACAAGAGACTGAATTTTTTGAGGATGGAGACCAAAATTTAAATCCAAAATATCCTCATTCTAATTAATTAATTCCTATTTTGTCCTTTTGACAAATAATCTGGGTTGAGTTCTTCTAATATAATCATATTCTCAGACGTTGGAGCTCGAAGACCCCGAAGCTGTTGTCGTTGCCCCATCGCCGCCGGCAAGACCACTACCTCGTCGTCGCCATCGTCGAACCATCGTGAGCAAGGTTAATCACCGTCACACCTTCATCTTCGTAGGCATGTTTTTCAGTTCATGGTATCCTCATGAAGCCTCTATTTCTCTTCTCTTCTCCTCTATATTCGTATTTTTCTTGTCATCTCTTCTCTTCTCTTTCGTAGCTTGTCTTCTCTTTCGCATTTGTGTTTGTTTTTGTCGCAGTTTTATATGAAGTTGTATGGAGTTAAATGATTTTTTATTGAAAAGTTCTGCTACTCTGCTTGTTGAATATTTTGGTATTTTTAGTGTGTTCTGTAGATTATCTTCTCTTTTGGTATTTTCTATTTTTGTGTCTTGCATAATCTAAATTTGTGTTCTGATGAAGTTAGTTTTATGTCCTGATTTATTGTTCTAAACCGTTATGATAATTAATAAATTGATAATATTGACAATTTGATAATGTTGCGTGGTTACCTTCCTATGGTTTGTTTTTATTATTAGATTGTTTAATAGGAATAACGTCAGTAGTCTGGTTAATGTTGCTTTGATGTTTTTGAACCTTTTATTATATATGCATAATGCATGAATCTTTTTCCAATTTTAGGTGTGTGTTAGCTGTTTCTATTTATTTTTTATGATGAGACTTAGATGCAAAGTGGGTAGACTATTACTCATGCTATGGTTTTTGACTTAATATGTTTGATTTGAGGTACTAAATTAGATGGAATTAAAATGAAGTACCAGATTTGTGTTGAAACTAAAATGTCTTATGCCTTTACCTAGTTACCTAATATACCTGAGACAGAGTCTAATATGTATTATTTATTAACCATAACTTTCTCATCTTTATTACTACTATATAGTATTTATACAAATAAATTGCTCATCATTCAAAATTTATTGTCATTGTCTGAATGCTCTTTTTTAACTTATGAAAAACTTTCCTTTTTAGTGCTAGAGTTGGAGAAATTTGACAGAAGGCATCGAATGATTATATCTAATCTATATTTTGATTTGATTAAATTGAATATTTATGCTTATTTTGTATGAAATGATTTTGTTAGGAAGGAATGGAGCGATTGAAAATTATTAAACAATGTGTTTCTTTTACGGAAGCATGATAATTTGATGTTGAACTTTGTTCTTACATTATTTGTGTGCTTTAGGAATAGAAGTAGTGGGCAAGTGTGATTAGGCAGAAGAATGAATAGTAGAATTACACATGATGCTTTAGAGCGTATTATTGGCGAGGGTGATAGGAATTGTATTTGGAAGTTGAGAATGAACACAAATGCCTTTGCTAATTTGTGCGAGTTGCTTCAAGTCCAAGGAGGACTTTGTGAGGATAGTCAAGTAAGCTTGCCGGAGCAAGTTACAACTTTTTTAATTATTTTAGCGAATCACAAGAAAAACCATAGTTTACAAGTTAGATTTTGTAGGTCTGGAAAAATAGTTAGTAAGTATTTTAATAAGGTTTTAAAGGCTGTTATACATATGCAAAAATTCTTATTCGCCAAGGCCTCACCGGTTGAAGAGGATTGCATAGGTCCAACATGGAGAAAGTTTAAGATAAACCTAAATGGATGTTTGTGGATTACAGGGTTACTTAGGAGCATTAGATGGCACTTATATAGATGTGACAGTCTATAAGTCTCATAAGTCAAGATACCCAACAAGGAAGGGTAAAATATGTACCGACGTCCTAGAGTGTGTAACCGAGATATGAGCTTTGGTTATGTACTTAGTGGATAGGAGGGATTGACATCTGATTCAATAATACTTCGAGATGCAATCACTTATCGTAATAGTCTCAAGATACCTCATGGTAATACCTAATTTATAATTCATAAGTTAGATTTTGATATTAAGCTTGACTACAAAGTATGTAGTAGAGCTTACGTTGTTTATATTTAATGTTTATAGGTAATTACTATTTAGTGGATGCGGTTTACACAAATGGTCCTGGGTTCCTAGCACCATATAGAAACACTCGTTATCATGTTAGAAAGTGGGCTCAAGGAGCACGTACACCTCGCAACTACCAGGAGTATTTTAATAGGAAGCATTCTTCTACTAGGAATGTCATAAAGCGATACTTTGGGTTACTAAAGAAGAGATGGTCAATTTTAAGAAGTCCAAGCTTTTATCCCATGAAAACACAAAGTCAGATCATAATTGCTTGTTGTCTATTACAAAATTTTATTCAGAAGAACATGGATATAAATTCGAAAGAGCAAACTAGCCTCTTAAATGAATTTCTGCCCATCAGAAAGGAAGCATGGTGCACGAAATTGTGATCATCAACAATGGCTCCAATAGTTTGGTAGCTCTCACACGTGAATTACACTTAGTCACAACTCCACACAACTAACCAGCAAGTGCACTGGGTCGTCCAAGTAATACCTTACGTGAGTAAAGATTGTAAGATCCAGAAATTTCAAAAAAAAAAATCTTATTAAGAACTAATTTTGATTTATTTATTTATTACATGCATTAACTTCAGAAATTATTTTATTAAAGATAATTAAAACAAATTTTGATGGATTGAGTTTAAAGTAATTTAAGGTTTTATCTGATTTTATAATTATCAAATTATTTTCTATATTTAAATAATAAAGTATAGCAAATTGATAGTTAAATATATTTTTAAGTAATTTTAAGGGATTAAATTGGATTTCAAATTAATATGATATACTCTAATTTTATTAAAATTATCATCAAATTCCAATTTAATCCCAAATTCTCAAATTAAATCTTAACTAAACAAAATCCTAATTTTTCTACCTTAATAAGATAACGGAAACCAAAATTGTTTTCTTCTATATATTATATAAATTTTAACTAATAAATATCTAATATAAATACTATATGCTATGTGTATTAAACAAAAAGACTACTAACCTTTAAACTGTTAAAGAGAAAATAAAGATTAATAAACTATTAAACCATGATTCACTATGGATGCTTCTTTTGAATATCAATTCCCTTCTTTGACCTCATCATTAATTTTCTTTCTTTTCCTTGCTTACTGTTACACGCCGCCGCTAACCCTTTTTCCCAAAACTCAATTACTATCAGCTTTAGAAAAAACTAAAGAAAGAAAAGAAAGAAAACGTTGAGGGAGAGAGGGATAAACGGAGACAGAGAAGAAAGAATAGGGTGAAAGGGAAGAGAGAAGAGGGAGATCTGGAGGGAGGAAAAGAGCGTCGGGGAGGGGGAGAGCTCACCGCCGCTAGGATACCCAGCTACCGTCGCGCCGCCACCTCCAAACGCTGTCGTCGCCGCCGTTCGTGAAGAGGGAAGAGAGAGCTCGCGGGTGAGAGAGGAAGCGTCGCGCCAGCCACTAAACTCGCGTTCGTCGCCGTCTTCACGGGTTCCTGTCGCCGCCGTCGTCCCCGCCGTGAAGCCTGTCGCCGTTGCCGCAGCTGTCAGCGTCGTCGTCCATGGGTGAAGCAGAGGAGAGAGATCCGCGAGGAAGGGAGGACCGCGCCCGTCCAGCCGCCGCGCACAGTCGCCGCTCATGTTGCCAGCGCCATCCCCGTCAGATCCGCCGTTGCCAAAGCTTCTGGCCGTGCCTCTGTCGCCGGACAACACCGCTGCCACTTGGAACCCCCATTGAAGTCAGTCGGTATCTGTGTGGTAAGCGCTAAGCTTGCTTCAGCTTCTTTGTCTATTAAGTTGGTTTTTACCGTGAGGGTGGTTGCTGAGATTATCTGTGTCAGGATGTATGATCACATGGTCACTGCAAGTTTTTCTGTCCTGCGCCACCATTGGAGCCGCCCAACCGATGCTGAAATCCCTGCTGCTCTGTGTTCTTTTATAGTAAGTATTTACGTTTCGAAAAACCTCTGCGTTAGTGTCCTGTTACGTGTATTAAAGTCTATGCGATATTGATGTGTTAGGGATCAATAGCCGAGTTTACATGTAGTGATTGAGGCTGTCTCTGCTTTTGGGAAAGCAAGCGGAGCAGAGGCTTCAGTTGCCGCTGATTTTGGGCTGAGAGAAACGAGTTCAGTTGATGCGTTTGGGTTATGGTTTCGCGTGTTGAGGTAGGGGTTTTCTTAAAATCTATTTTATATTACAGAGTTGTGATAAATAGATATTGGTGCAAAGAGATTTACTTCTGTGATTGTATTTGTCTTATGGATGTGAAGGCTTGTTGGACTGAATTATTGAGTGCTTGATTGCGTGAGTGGTGTGTGGTTGTGGATAAAAACCGGTTTGGAATGTCATTTACTTGATTATTAAGAAATGTGGATTTTTCTTGGTTCTAGAGTTTACTTAGTAATATAAATGAAATGATTTTGGAAATAATTTGAGATATGAAAATAAATTGATTCTGGGAGTGGTTTGATTGTGAGTTGGTTTGATTTTATGAATGATTTAGCATTTGAGCTGATTCGATTTTAAAAAGAGTTTTATTGTTAGAATTGGTTGATTTCAAAATAATTTGACATTGGAACTGGTTCAATTTTGGAAAATGTTTGAGATTTGGAAATGGTTGAGAAAATGTTTGAGAAATGTTTGGATGGGACCCGAAAAGGGTGGCGGTGTCCGAGTTTTAGAGGAGATGCTGCCGAAATTTTATAAAATTGGAAGTTTTATTTAAAGTAATTAATTAAAAAGATTTGTTTTTAAGCGTTATACGTTTTAAGATTGATTTGTCTATCAAAGAAAGAATTTTGTTTTGGAATTGAGATTGTTAACGAACAGAATGAAAAGAGGATGATGAGGATTTCATTTGAAATATGACTTTGAAAAGAACTTGGAAATGAGATTTGGATTAATGAATGATTATGATGTTGAGAATGTTGAGATGTGAACTTTGAATTATTCACATGGCTTATGAATTTGAAATATCTGAGATACGAGGTTCCCTGGATTAAGTGCCGTGGCTTGCCACCACGTGTACCAGGTTGAAAACTCGATACTCTGTTGACCCTACGATGTAAGTGGGTGATCGGGCACTATATAAATTCCCGGAAAATGTTACCCCCATTGAGTAATATTGATTATTTGAGAAAAAGCTATGCATAGACTCTTGGGGATGCACATCGGGGGACAGTCTAAGTACAATTCAGACTTGTCGGGTTGGCTGGATAACCGACAGATGAGCCTCATCAGCCATAGGACAGGCATGCACCATATGCATTTGTATGCTTTGCTTGGGTTTGAACTTGTTTTGGTTTGCCTAATTGCTAAACTGTTTTTAACTGCTACTTGAACTATTTGCTGTAATTGCTACCTACTTGTGCTTTCCTTGTCTGTCTTGCCTGTGTTTGTTCTGGCGTGCTACATTTGAGAATGAACTGGGATGCTGAATTAATGATTGTGTTGTTTGATTGCGTGGTTAATTTCTGATTGAGGTTTTTTTTTTTATAAGAAAGGAAAGATTTCGGATTTCTGAAAGATTAAACATTGTTTCTTTGAAAAGGGTTTTGAACGATTTCCTATTAGTTTTAAAAGATTCATAAGGCAATGATAATCACTGAGGTTGAAAACAGTTTCTTAATAAATATCTTCTTATGACAACTTTGGAACTCCGTGGTGAGACCATGTGGTTAGGTTCTCACCCCCCTACAGCTTTACCCTTTTCAGGAACCGAATGAAGAAGCATTAAGAAGAGAGTTATATTGCGTTTGGTTTATATGCTGTTGTATTATTTAGATTATTTTCTTCCCTCGTCTTTATTATTACAAGTTTGTAAGAGGGATAGGAATTGTATGTTTTATATGTATAATATATTGAATTATTATGTAAGGAGTTTTGTATATGAATCTATGTCTGCTTGTATTTATTTTTTTTTCTTAAGATAAAGTATTTATTTCCGGTTTTCAAGGGAATCAGAGGTACAGTGTCGAGTCACAGGCTCCTATTTTAATATTTAGTATGTAAAGTAGTCGTAATACTTCTTGCTATCTGAGTGGCGCAGCCGGGAGCGTGACTTCTGGTAGTGAGGGTGTTACATTATGGTATCAGAGCAGTCTTTCCTGTAGAGCCTTGGGAATGGACTGATTATGCTTCAATTGCATACTCTGAGAGTCTGTCATGTAGTTGGTCTTGTTTGAATAACGAGAATTAGAATTTGATGCACATGACTGCCTAATAATTAACATTGTTAGCTTACCGTTGCATATCTGTTGATGTTAAGTTTGGCCACCTTAATGTTGATGGCTTATGTGAACGGGAAAGTTAATAGGTTATTATAGGCGAAAAGGAATTGATAAGTAATGGGTAATGCGAGTCACGTGGTTCGCGGATGCTAGGGTTCGCTTTTCGTGCTAGGTTTCGATTTATGATTCTTGTTTATGTCGCTTAGGTTGGCGTATCGTTTCTTTTTTTTTGTGTTTACTATCCCCATTGAAGTTCTTTGACTCGGATTCCTTTCTTGAACCATGATTGATCATTCTCCAACCGTATTTCATTATTCGTCCACAATCTTATTTGATTGTATTCTTAAGAATTTGTTTGAGTCTTTTAAAAACATCTGTCTTTACCATTGATTATATTCTTCTTTAAGAATCCTGTGCTCATTGATCTGATCTTGAACTTGTTTTGGCATAATGCTTGATCTTTAAATCTTGAGCGATTTGAACCTTGAAAATTATGATTCGAACTAAGTTAACTTTGTAAATTGATACTTTTGCTTCATGTTTAATGTATACCTTAAACTTACCATATTCTTGATTATCTTCCAAATTTTCGGCATCATAAATCCTGACCTTGAATTTCTCTACGTAATCTGTGTATCCCCTTGACGTAACCTGAGCTTATTTTGGATTGGAAAAGTTTTGAATTGATCTTTTTCTTACTTAATTGTGTTTCCCAATCATCCTTCAAATTTTTGGATAAGATTACCTTTAAATTTAGCATATACTTTTCTACATGAATTCTAAAATTTCTTTATATGGTTTAAATCTGTTTATCTGTAAAGCTTCACCTAATCTTCTATAGAAAATAATTCCTACTTTGAATTTCCTTCATTAACTACAACTTGATTTATTTTCAACCTTATCACAATTTTTAAACGTATTCTTATATGATTTTACATCCGAGTATTTTTCAAGATTCTTAAAAAAAAATAATATTAAAGCAAAATAAAATAAAATTTTATTCATAGTCTAATTAAATTTTATTTTACAAACTTTGCATATTTTATTTTAACTACAATTGTTTTGATGTAATACCTTATTTAAACTTTTTGTATTTCTTTTGAGAAAATGAATTCATTCCTTCTTTAGATTATCCATTCTTTGTAAATGCCACCATTGATTTTTAGTCTTCTTTTCCCTTCAGCTCGAATCCAGTTTAAATAAAAGTACCGTTCTTCCTCTTGATTCTTTCTATCGGAGTTCTTAAATTCAAAATTCTTTCTTAGGATTACAATTTGATTTCCTAGCTTATGTTTTTATGCAAATTTTTATTTGACTATCAAAAAAAAAAGAAAAAAAAATCTTTCAAAGTTTTCGATGAAAAATTTTATCCTTAGCATAACTAATTTTCATTTCACAAATCTTACATAATCTAATTCGACTTGAATTTGTTTTAACATGACGTAATATTTACGTTTTTCATGATTCTCTTGAATTTTGTAAGCAATTGCCCTGTTTTTCTCTATGGTTTCTATTGGAGTTTTGTTTTAAACCTTTTTAAACAAGTTTTGATTTATTCTTATGCAAAGTTGTCCCTGACTTTGAATTGCTTTGCTTGAGCAGTGCCTCTCTTTGATGTGATTTGAACTTGTTTCGGGGCGATATAACCATCTATTAAAGTTTTAATAAAATCGCTTTTAATTCAGCCTACACTCATTTACCTTATACTCTGAAAATTTCGATTGTAATGCATCATCTTTTCTTTTATGAGTAAAACTTTATGTCAAGTTTTCTTCCAACAAGATTGTAGTTTTCATACATGCTTGAAAAAGAGAAAATACAATTTAGCTCTTAGTCAAATTAATCTTTCCATTTTCAAAGTTTGTGTAATATATTTCCACTCGAATTTATATTGAAATAATGCCACATTTACGCTTTTATTAATCTTTTGAGGGATGTCTATTACCCATTTTCTCTTTCAGAATATGAAATAATTTTCCCTTTAAGTTTTCCATTCTTTAAGAACAATGCATTCGAAAATATTTTTAAACCATACTCTTGAGTTCTATAAACTTTGTTTTTGGTTTGGATATTATTCTTCTGTAAACCTCATATTTCTTGACTCAGCTTGAATTCGTTTCAAAATACTGCATTGTTTTTCATCTTATTGATCCTATCGAATCCCTTCGACTCAAAGAGTTACCCTTAAAGTTATCAGTTGATCCTTTTTCAAACATTCTTCATTACTTATTTATCCTTGTCTACTTGTGATTTCAACAATTCTTTCAAATTCTTGCGAACATGGTCCTTATTGCTTTTCTTTCTTTTATATGATCTATTATCCTTTTGAGTATACTCGAGATTAGTTTTGGTATCTTGTGCGACTGATAGACTTAGTAAACGACACATTAGTCCTTTAGGACACATTTGGTGAACGCAAAAGGGTGAAACTTGTAAGTGTACGACGCCACAGGGAGTTGTGAAACCTTGTTTTACGTGAAAGAGTTCTGTTGATGTGGGACTTATGATCAGTAGTAAGGATTGCAAAGTGTTTGACAAAATTAAAAACCTTTGGATGAATTGTTCAATGAAGTACGGTTGAGAATGGTGGAGATAAGTTATGCTGAAGTTTAAATAGTTAAGACTCTGAAGTTGGTATGAGATTAGCATGCGGACGTTAAGCACATCGTTTAACCCCGGCTTGTTTTATAACCTTTTGCTGCCTTGCTTTACCATCACATGTTTGGAACATATCACCTTGTACGTCAAGCCTATCTTGTAACTTTTATTTTGCATAATACTTATACCCTTTATACCTTTAAACCATATGAAAATCCTGGTATTTGAAACTATATATATAGAGGACTTTTGCATTTTCTTTAAATGAGTTCAAGAGGAAAATGATATGAAATCTCTTTTATTTTGTATCAATTTTCGAGGACGAAAATTTTTTTATAAGGTGGGTAGGATGTAAGATCCAGAAATTTCAAAAAAAAAATCTTATTAAGAACTAATTTTGATTTATTTATTTATTACATGCATTAACTTCAGAAATTATTTTATTAAAGATAATTAAAACAAATTTTGATGGATTGAGTTTAAAGTAATTTAAGGTTTTATCTGATTTTATAATTATCAAATTATTTTCTATATTTAAATAATAAAGTTTAGCAAATTGATAGTTAAATATATTTTTAAGTAATTTTAAGGGATTAAATTGGATTTCAAATTAATATGATATACTCTAATTTTATTAAAATTATCATCAAATTCCAATTTAATCCCAAATTCTCAAATTAAATCTTAACTAAACAAAATCCTAATTTTTCTACCTTAATAAGATAACGGAAACCAAAATTGTTTTCTTCTATATATTTATATAAATTTTAACTAATAAATATCTAATATAAATACTATATGCTATGTGTATTAAACAAAAAGACTACTAACCTTTAAACTGTTAAAGAGAAAATAAAGATTAATAAACTATTAAACCATGATTCACTATGGATGCTTCTTTTGAATATCAATTCCCTTCTTTGACCTCATCATTAATTTTCTTTCTTTTCCTTGCTTACTGTTACACGCCGCCGCTAACCCTTTTTCCCAAAACCCAATTACTATCAGCTTTAGAAAAAACTAAAGAAAGAAAAGAAAGAAAACGTTGAGGGAGAGAGGGATAAACGGAGACAGAGAAGAAAGAATAGGGTGAAAGGGAAGAGAGAAGAGGGAGATCTGGAGGGAGGAAAAGAGCGTCGGGGAGGGGGAGAGCTCACCGCCGCTAGGATACCCAGCTACCGTCGCGCCGCCACCTCCAAACGCTGTCGTCGCCGCCGTTCGTGAAGAGGGAAGAGAGAGCTCGCGGGTGAGAGAGGAAGCGTCGCGCCAGCCACTAAACTCGCGTTCGTCGCCGTCTTCACGGGTTCCTGTCGCCGCCGTCGTCCCCGCCGTGAAGCCTGTCGCCGTTGCCGCAGCTGTCAGCGTCGTCGTCCATGGGTGAAGCAGAGGAGAGAGATCCGCGAGGAAGGGAGGACCGCGCCCGTCCAGCCGCCGCGCACAGTCGCCGCTCATGTTGCCAGCGCCATCCCCGTCAGATCCGTCGTTGCCAAAGCTTCTGGCCGTGCCTCTGTCGCCGGACAACACCGCTGCCACTTGGAACCCCCATTGAAGTCAGTCGGTATCTGTGTGGTAAGCGCTAAGCTTGCTTCAGCTTCTTTGTCTATTAAGTTGGTTTTTACCGTGAGGGTGGTTGCTGAGATTATCTGTGTCAGGATGTATGATCACATGGTCACTGCAAGTTTTTCTGTCCTGCGCCACCATTGGAGCCGCCCAACCGATGCTGAAATCCCTGCTGCTCTGTGTTCTTTTATAGTAAGTATTTACGTTTCGAAAAACCTCTGCGTTAGTGTCCTGTTATGTGTATTAAAGTCTATGCGATATTGATGTGTTAGGGATCAATAGCCGAGTTTACATGTAGTGATTGAGGCTGTCTCTGCTTTTGGGAAAGCAAGCGGAGCAGAGGCTTCAGTTGCCGCTGATTTTGGGCTGAGAGAAACGAGTTCAGTTGATGCGTTTGGGTTATGGTTTCGCGTGTCGAGGTAGGGGTTTTCTTAAAATCTATTTTATATTACAGAGTTGTGATAAATAGATATTGGTGCAAAGAGATTTACTTCTGTGATTGTATTTGTCTTATGGATGTGAAGGCTTGTTGGACTGAATTATTGAGTGCTTGATTGCGTGAGTGGTGTGTGGTTGTGGATAAAAACCGGTTTGGAATGTCATTTACTTGATTATTAAGAAATGTGGATTTTTCTTGGTTCTAGAGTTTACTTAGTAATATAAATGAAATGATTTTGGAAATAATTTGAGATATGAAAATAAATTGATTCTGGGAGTGGTTTGATTGTGAGTTGGTTTGATTTTATGAATGATTTAGCATTTGAGCTGATTCGATTTTAAAAAGAGTTTTATTGTTAGAATTGGTTGATTTCAAAATAATTTGACATTGGAACTGGTTCAATTTTGGAAAATGTTTGAGATTTGGAAATGGTTGAGAAAATGTTTGAGAAATGTTTGGATGGGACCCGAAAAGGGTGGCGGTGTCCGAGTTTTAGAGGAGATGCTGCCGAAATTTTATAAAATTGGAAGTTTTATTTAAAGTAATTAATTAAAAAGATTTGTTTTTAAGCGTTATACGTTTTAAGATTGATTTGTCTATCAAAGAAAGAATTTTGTTTTGGAATTGAGATTGTTAACGAACAGAATGAAAAAGAGGATGATGAGGATTTCATTTGAAATATGACTTTGAAAAGAACTTGGAAATGAGATTTGGATTAATGAATGATTATGATGTTGAGAATGTTGAGATGTGAACTTTGAATTATTCACATGGCTTATGAATTTGAAATATCTGAGATACGAGGTTCCCTGGATTAAGTGCCGTGGCTTGCCACCACGTGTACCAGGTTGAAAACTCGATACTCTGTTGACCCTACGATGTAAGTGGGTGATCGGGCACTATATAAATTCCCGGAAAATGTTACCCCCATTGAGTAATATTGATTATTTGAGAAAAAGCTATGCATAGACTCTTGGGGATGCACATCGGGGGACAGTCTAAGTACAATTCAGACTTGTCGGGTTGGCTGGATAACCGACAGATGAGCCTCATCAGCCATAGGACAGGCATGCACCATATGCATTTGTATGCTTTGCTTGGGTTTGAACTTGTTTTGGTTTGCCTAATTGCTAAACTGTTTTTAACTGCTACTTGAACTATTTGCTGTAATTGCTACCTACTTGTGCTTTCCTTGTCTGTCTTGCCTGTGTTTGTTCTGGCGTGCTACATTTGAGAATGAACTGGGATGCTGAATTAATGATTGTGTTGTTTGATTGCGTGGTTAATTTCTGATTGAGGTTTTTTTTTATAAGAAAGGAAAGATTTCGGATTTCTGAAAGATTAAACATTGTTTCTTTGAAAAGGGTTTTGAACGATTTCCTATTAGTTTTAAAAGATTCATAAGGCAATGATAATCACTGAGGTTGAAAACAGTTTCTTAATAAATATCTTCTTATGACAACTTTGGAACTCCGTGGTGAGACCATGTGGTTAGGTTCTCACCCCCCTACAGCTTTACCCTTTTCAGGAACCGGATGAAGAAGCATTAAGAAGAGAGTTATATTGCGTTTGGTTTATATGCTGTTGTATTATTTAGATTATTTTCTTCCCTCGTCTTTATTATTACAAGTTTGTAAGAGGGATAGGAATTGTATGTTTTATATGTATAATATATTGAATTATTATGTAAGGAGTTTTGTATATGAATCTATGTCTGCTTGTATTTATTTTTTTTTCTTAAGATAAAGTATTTATTTCCGGTTTTCAAGGGAATCAGAGGTACAGTGTCGAGTCACAGGCTCCTATTTTAATATTTAGTATGTAAAGTAGTCGTAATACTTCTTGCTATCTGAGTGGCGCAGCCGGGAGCGTGACTTCTGGTAGTGAGGGTGTTACAAAGATCGATCCCACGGAGATTGTTGGTATGAAGCAATCTATGGTCATCTTGTAGATCTCAGTCAGGCTGATTCAAATGTGATTGGATTAGATAATTAAAAGATAAATAAAATGGGATAGAAATACTTATGTAAATTAATGGTGGGAATTTCAGATAAGCGTATGGAGATGCTTGTCCCTGTTGAATCTCTACTTTCCTACTGCTTTCAACCAATCCTTCTTACTCCTTTCCATGGCAAGCTGTATGTAGGGCATCACTGTTGTCAATGGCTACATCCCATCCTCTCAGTGAAAATGGTCCAAATGCTCTGTCACAACACGGCTAATCATCTGTCGGTTCTCAATCAGGTTGGAATAGAATCCCGTGATTCTTTTGCGTCTGTCACTAACGCCCAGTCTTCAGAAGTTTGAAGCTCGTCGCAGTTATTCAATTTCGGAATCCTACTCGGAATACCACAGACAAGGTTAGACTTTCCAGATTCCCATGAATGCCGCCATTAATTCTAGCTTATACCACGAAGATTCTAATTAAAGAATCCAAGAGATATGTGCCCAGTCTAAGGTAGAACGGAAGTGGTTGTCAGTCACGCGCGTTCATAGGTGAGAATGATGATGAGTGTCATGGATCACCACATTCATCAAGTTGAAGTGCAACGAATATCATAGAACAGGAGTAAATCGAATTGAATAGAAAATAGTAGTAATTGCATTGAAACTTGAGGTACACCAGAGCTCCACACCCTTAATCTATGGTGTGTAGAAACTCCACCGTTGAAAATACATAAGTGAAAGGTCCAGGCATGGCTGAATGGCCAGCCCCCAGAACATGATCACATGATCAAAAATACAATCCAGGATGTCTAATATGATAGTAAAAAGTCCTATTTATACTAGACTAGCTACTAGGGTTTACATGAGTAAGTAATTAATGCATAAATCCACTTCTGGGGCCCACTTGGTGTATGTTTGGGCTGAGCTTGATCTATCCACGAGCTGAGGCTTCTCTTGGAGTTGAACGCCAAGTTGTAACGTGTTTTGGGCGTTCAACTCTGGTTCGTAACGTGTTTCTGGCGTTTGACTCCAGAATGCAGCATGAAGCTGGCGTTGAGCGCCAGTTTACGATGTCAATTCTCGAATAAAGTATGGACTATTATATATTGCTGGAAAGCGCTAGATGTCTACTTTCCAACGCCGTTGAAAGCGCGCCATTTGGAGTTCTGTAGCTCTAGAAAATCCATTTTGAGTGTAGGGAGGTCAGATTCCAACAGCATCAGCAGTCCTTTGTCAGCCTCTTATCAGAGTTTTGCTCAAGTCCCTTAATTTCAGCCAGAAAACACCTGAAATCACAGAAAAACACACAAACTCATAGTAAAGTCCAAAAATGTGAATTTAGCATAAAAACTAATGAAAACATCCCTAAAAGTAACTAGATCATACTAAAACTGCCTAAATACAATGCCAAAAAGCGTATAAATTATCCGCTCATCACAACACCAAACTTAAATTGTTGCTTGTCCCCAAGCAACTGAAAATCAATTAGGATAAAAAGTAGAGAATATACTATAAATTTCAGAATATCAATGAATATTAGTCCTAATTAGATGAGCGGGACTTGTAGCTTTTTGCCTCTGAACAGTTTTGGCATCTCACTTTTTCCTTCGAAGTTTAGAATGATTGGCATCTCTAGGAACTTAGAATTTCAGATGGTGTTATTGATTCTCCTAGTTAAGTTTGTTGATTCTTGAACACAGCTACTTTTATAAGTCTTGGCCGTGGCCCTAAGCACGTTGTTTTCCAGTAATACCACCGGATACATAAATGCCACAGACATATGACTGGGTGAACCTTTTCAGATTGTGACTCAGCTTTGCTAGAGTCTCCAGTTAGAGGTATTCAGATCTCTTAAGCACACTCTTTTTGCTTTGGATCACGACTTTAACCACTCAGTCTCAAACTTTTCACTTGGGTCTTCATGACACAAGCACATAGTTAGGGACAGCTTGATTTAGCCGCTTAGGCCTGGATTTATTTCCTTGGGCCCTCCTATCCATTGATGCTCAAAGCCTTGGATCCTTTTTACCCTTGCCTTTTGGTTTTAAGGGTTATTGGCTTTTTCTGCTTGCTTTTTCTTTTTCTTTCTAAATTTTTTTTGCCACTTTTTTTTTCCGCAAGCTTTTGCCTTTTCACTGCTTTTTCTTGCTTCAAGAATCAATTTTATGATTTTTCAGATCATCAATAACATTTCTCTTTGTTCATCATTCTTTCAAGAGCCAACAATTTTAACATTCATAAACAACAAGATAAAAAATATGCACTGTTTAAGCATTCATTCAGAAAACAAAAAGTATTATCACCTCATCAATATAATTAAACTAAAGTCAAGGATAATTTTCAAAATTTATGTACTTCTTGTTCTTTTGAATTAAAAAAATTTTTCATTTCAAGAGAGGTGAAGGATTAATGAAATTATTCATAGCTTTAAGACATAGTTACTAACTACTAATGATCATGAAGTAGAGACACAAAACATAGATAAACATATAACATAAAATAACCAAAAAACAGAGAGATAAGAACAAGGAAGTTAAGGAATGAGTCCACCATAGTGAGGGTGGTGCCTTTTGAAGGTCCAATGGTGCTTTTTGAGCTCCTTTATGTCTCTTCCTTGCTTATTGATGAGCGGATAATTTGTACGCTTTTTGGCATTGTTTTTAGTATATTTTTGGTAGTTTTAGTTGAGTTCTTAGTATATTTTTATTAGTTTTTAATTAAAATTCACTTTTCTGGACTTTACTATGAGTTTGTGTGTTTTTCTGTGATTTCAGGTATTTTCTGGCTGAAATTGAGGGACCTGAGCAAAAATCTGATTCAGAGACTGAAAAGGACTGCAGATGCTGTTGGATTCTGACCTCCCTGCACTCGAAGTGGATTTTCTGGAGCTATAGAAGCCCAATTGGCGCGCTCTCAACGGCGTTGGAAAGTAGACATCCTGGGCTTTCCAGCAATATATGATAGTCCATACTTTGCTCAAGATTTGATGGCCCAAACCGGCGTTCAAAGTCACCTCAAGAAATTCCAGCGTTAAACGCCGGAACTGGCACCTAAATGGGAGTTAAACGCCCAAACTGGCATAAAAGCTGGCGTTTAACTCCAAGACAAGTCTCTACACGAAAATGCTTCATTGCTCAGCCCAAGCATACACCAAGTGGGCCCGAAAGTGGATTTTTATGTCATTTACTCATCTTTGTACACCTTAGGCTACTAGTTTTCTATAAATAGGACCTTTTACTATTGTATTAGACATCTTGGTAGCTATCTTCTAATTTTATGCTATCTTAGATCATTGGGAGGCTGGCCTCACGGCCATGCCTAGACCTTGTTCTTATGTATTTTCAACGGTGGAGTTTCTACACACCATAGATTAAGGTGTGGAGCTCTGCTGTACCTCGAGTATTAATGCAATTACTATTGTTCTTCCATTCAATTCCGCTTGTTCTTTGTCCAAGATATCACTTGTTCTTCAACTTGATGAAGGTGATGATTGTCACGGATCATCACCATTCTCACTCATGAACAAAGTGACTGACAACCACTCTTGTTCTACAAGCATTTGAGGCTTAGTGAATATCTCTTGGATTTCTGATTGCATGATGCATGGTTGATCGCCTGACAACCGAGTGCTTGCCTGACAAACAAGCCAGCAATTCCGTGAGATCAGAGTCTTCGTGGTATAGGCAAGAACTGATGGCGGCATTCAAGAGAATCCGGAAGGTCTAACCTTGTCTGTGGTATTCTGAGTAGGATTCAATGATTGAATGACTGTGACGTACTTCAAACTCCTGAAGGCGGGGCGTTAGTGACAGACGCAAAAGAATCACTGGATTCTATTCCGGCCTGATTGAGAACCGACAGATGATTAGCCTATGCTGTGACAGAGCATCAGGGACGTATTTTCACTGAGAGGATGGGAGGTAGCCACTGACAACGGTGAAACCCTACACGAGCTTGCCATGGAAAGGAGTAAGAAGGATTGGATGAAGACAGTAGGAAAGCAGAGAGACGGAAGGGAAGGCATCTTCATACGCTTGTCTGAAGCTCTCACCAATGATATACATAAGTATCTCTATCTTTATCTTTATGCTTTATTCGTTTATCACTATACCCATTTGAGTCTGCCTGACTGAGATTTACAAGGTGACCATAGCTTGCTTCATACCAACAATCTCCGTGGGATCGACCCTTACTCGCGTAAGGTATTACTTGGACGACCCAGTGCACTTGCTGGTTAGTTGTGCGAAGTTGTAGTGATCACAATTTCGTGCACCAAGTTTTTGGCGCCGTTGCCGGGGATTGTTCTTGTGTATGGACAACTGACGGTTCATCTTGTTGCTTAGATTAGGTATTTTTCTTCAGAGTTCTTAAGAATGAATTCTAGTGTTTCAAGGTGATGTTCTTATCATCACCAAAGCTGATTGATTCTCATCAATTTAGCTCTTGAATGCAATGTCCTGCTGAAGCTTAGCCGGCCATGTCTAATTCCTTTAGACTAAAGCTTTAGACTAACATTGCATGATTCCTGGAATTCTCATTAAGAATTTTGATACCTTTATTTTCTTCTTCCACTTAATTTTCGAAAAATCCAAAAAAATTACAAAATCATAAAAACAAAAAAAAAATATTTTCTGTTTGAGTCTAGAGTCTCATCTTAAGTTTAGTGTCAATTGCATGTTTCTGTTCTTATTGCATTCATGCATGTGTCTTCATTCATCTTCAAGTTGTTCTTGATGATTTTCTTGTTTTGATCTTTGAATTCTATTGACTTGAGTGTTTTGTTGTTTCCCATATATACAAACTGCTAAGTTTGGTGTCTTGCATGCATTGTTATTTGATTTTAGTTGCATTTTGATTATTCCTTATTATTAAAAATCCAAAAATATTTTTAATTTGTGTCTTTTCAAGTCAATAATACAGAGAATTGAAGATTCAGAACATACTGCAGAGGAATCACACAGAAAAAGCTGGGCATTCAAAAATGCCCAGTGAAGAAGACAGACTGGCGTTTAAACGCCAGCCAGGGTGCCTGGCTGGGCGTTTAACGCCCAAAAGGGTATAGTTTTGGGCGTTAAACGCCAGAATGTGCACCATTCTGGGCGTTTAACGCCAGGATGGCAAAGGGGGAAGATTTTGTTTTCAAAATCAATTTTTTTTCAAGTTTTCAAAGTTTTTCAAAATCAAATCTTCTTCAAATCATATCTTTTCAATCAAATATTTTCAAAATCAATTTCTTTCCTTTTTCAAAGATACTAACAATTAATGATTTGATTGAACATTTTTTGCCTTTTCTGTTGAGGAAGGTTTTATGTTTGAATCATATCTTTTCTTGTTAGGCAAGTCATTAATTTTTCAAATCATATCTTTTCAAATTGTTTTCAAATCATATCTTTTAAAATTGTTTTCAAATCATATCTTTTCAATCATATCTTCTTAACCACATCTTTTTTTTTAAAATAGTTTTCAATCAAATCTTTTTGATTTCTAATTTTAAAATCTTTTTCAAAAATCACTTGATTTCTTTTCCACTTTTATTTTCGAAAATTAATTAGTATTTTTCAAAAATGTTTTCAAAATCTTTTACTTAATTTTCGAAAATTACTTCCCTTCTTCTCACATCCTTCTATTTCTGAACTAACTCTATTCCTTCATGCAAAATTCGAACTCCATCTTCTTTGATAAGATCGAATTTTCTACTTCTGTCTTCTACTTTTCTTTTCCTCTGACACCTCAAGGAATCTCTATACTGTGACATAGAGGATTCCACATTTTCTTGTTCTCTTCTCTTTCATATGAGCAGGAGCAGAGACAAAGGCATTCTTGTTGAAGCTGACCCTGAACCTGAGAGGACCTTGAAGCGAAAGCTAAGAGAAGCTAAGGCACAACTCTCTGTGGAGGACCTGACCGAATTCTTCAAAGAAGAAGAAGACATGGCAGCCGAAAACAACAACAATGCCAACAATGCAAGGAAGGTGCTGGGTGACTTTACTGCACCTACTCCCGACTTCTATGGGAGAAGCATCTCTATCCCTGCCATTGGAGCAAACAACTTTGAGCTTAAGCCTCAATTAGTTTCTCTAATGCAACAGAATTGCAAGTTCCATGGACTTCCAATGGAAGATCCTCATCAGTTCTTAGCTGAATTCTTGCAAATCTGTGACACAGTCAAGACTAATGGGGTTGACCCTGAGGTCTATAGACTGATGCTATTCCCTTTTGCTGTAAGAGACAGAGCTAGGATATGGTTGGACTCTCAACCTAAAGAAAGCCTGGACTCATGGGAAAAGCTAGTCAATAACTTCTTGGCAAAGTTCTTTCCACCTCAAAAATTGAGTAAGCTTAGAGTGGAAGTCCAAACCTTCAGACAGAAGGATGGAGAATCCCTCTATGAAGCTTGGGAAAGATACAAACAATTAATCAGAAAATGTCCTTCAGACATGCTTTCTAAATGGAACGTCATAGGTATTTTCTATGATGGTCTCTCTGAACTATCCAAGATGTCTTTGGATAGCTCTGCTGGAGGATCTCTTCATCTGAAGAAGACGCCTACAGAAGCTCAAGAGCTGATTGAAATGGTTGCAAATAACCAATTCATGTACACTTCTGAAAGGAATCCTGTGAACAATGGGACAAGTAAGAAGAAAGGAGTTCTTGAGATTGATGCTCTGAATGCCATTCTGGCTCAGAATAAGATATTGACTCAACAAGTCAATTTGATTTCTCAAAGTCTGTCTGGAATGCAAAATGCACCAAGCAGTACTAAGGATGCTTCATCTGAGGAAGAAGCTTATGATCCTGAGAACCCTTCAATGAAAGAGGTGAATTACCTAGGAGAACCCTATGAAAACACCTATAATTCTTCATGGAGAGATCATCCAAATTTCTCATGGAAGAATCAAGAGAGACCTCAACAAGGTTTCAATAACAATAATGGTGGAAGAAACAGGTTTAGCAATGGCAAGCCTTTTCCATCATCTTCTCAGCAACAGACAGAGAATTCTAAGCAGAACCCCTCTGACTTAGCAACCATGGTCTCTGATCTAACCAAAACCACTCAAAGTTTCATGACTGAAACAAGGTCCTCCATTAGGAATTTGGAGGCACAAGTGGGACAGCTGAGCAAGAAAGTTACTGAACTCCCTCCTAGTACTCTCCCAAGCAATACAGAAGAAAATCCAAAAGGAGAGTGCAAGGCCATCAACATGGCCGAATTCGGAGAGGAGGGAGAAGAAGTGAACGCCACTGAGGAAGACCTCAATGGGCATGCACTGACCTCCTCTGAGTTCCCCAATGAGGAACCATGGGAATCTGAGGCTCAAAATGAGACCATAAAGATTCCATTGGACTTACTTCTGCCATTCATGAGCTCTGATGAGTATTCTTCCTCTGAAGAGGATGAGTATTTCACTGAAGAGCAAGTTGCTAAATACCTTGGAGCAATCATGAAGTTAAATGATAAGTTATTTGGAAATGAGACTTGGGAGAATGAACCCCCTTTGCTTACCAAAGAACTGGATGACTTGTCTAGGCAGAAATTACCTCCAAAGAGACAAGATCCTGGGAAGTTTTCAATACCTTGTACCATAGGCACCATGACCTTCAAGAAGGCTCTGTGTGACTTAGGGTCAAGTGTGAACCTCATGCCTCTCTCTGTAATGGAGAAGCTAGGGATCTTTGAGGTACAAGCTGCAAGAATCTCACTAGAGATGGCAGACAACTCAATAAAACAAGCTTATGGACTTGTAGAGAATGTTTTGGTTAGAATTGAAGACCATTACATCCCTACTGATTTTATAGTCCTAGAAACTGGGAAGTGCATGGATGAATCTATCATCCTTGGCAGACCCTTCCTAGCCACAGCAAAGGCTGTGATTGATGTTGATGGAGGTGAACTGATCATTCAAGTGAATGAAAAATCCTTTGTGTTTAAGGCTCAAGGATACCCCTCTGTCACCATGGAGAAGAAGCATGAAGAGCTTCTCTCAAATCAGAGTCAAACAGAGCCCCCACAGTCAAACTCTAAGTTTGGTGTTGGGAGGCCACAACCAAACTCTAAGTTTGGTGTTGAACCCCCACATTCAAACTCTAAGTTTGGTGTTGGGAGGTCCCAACATTGCTCTGAGTATCTGTGAGGCTCCATGAGAGTCCTCTGTCAAGCTACTGACATTAAAGAAGCGCTTGTTGGGAGGCAACCCAATATTATATTTTATCTATTTTCTTTTGTTATTTTATGTTTTTTTTTGTAGGTTGATGATCATAAGAAGTCACAAAATCAATTGAAAAAGCAAAAAACAGAATGAAAAACAGGAAGAAAAACAGCACACCCTGGAGGAAGAACTCACTGGCGTTTAAACGCCAGTGAGGGTAGCAGTTGGGCGTTTAACGCCCAGTCTGGCACCATTCTGGGCGTTTAACGCCAGAAAGGGGCACCAGACTGACGTTAAACGCCAGTAAGGGGCAAGAACCTGGCGTTAAACGCCAGGAATGGGCACCAGCCCGGCGTTTAACGCCAGAAATAGCTCAAAACGTGATTTTGAGCAACATTTGGTGCAGGGATGACTTTTCCTTGACACCTTAGGATCTGTGGACCCCACAAGATCCCCACCAACCCCACCACTCTCTCTTTCTTCTTCACCCATTCACCAATCACCTCAATACCTCTTCCCCATAAACCCTTCTTCACTCCTTCATTTTCACACAAACTAAACACCACTTCTCCCCCTCTTTTGGCCGAACCACAAAGCCATCTCCCTCTCCTCCATTTCTTCTTCTTCTACTCTCTTCTTTCTTCTTTTGCTCGAGGACGAGCAAACCTTTTAAGTTTGGTGTGGTAAAAAGCATTTCTTCCATAACCATTTATGGCATCCAAAGCCGGTTAAACTGAGAAGGCATGACCTCAAGCCCATCACTAAGAAGAAGATGGAGCAAACAAGAGACCCCTCTCATCATGAGATCCCTGAGATACCTCAAGGGATGCACTTTCCTCCACAAGACTATTGGGAGCAACTAAACACCTCCCTAGGAGAATTGAGTTCCAACATGGGACAACTAAGGGTGGAGCACCAAGAACATGCCATCCTCCTCCATGAAATTAGAGAAGATCAAAGAATCATGAGAGATGAGCAACAAAGACAAGGAAGAGACATTGAGGAGCTCAAGCACTCCATAAGACCTTCAAGAGGAAGAACAAGCCGCCATCACTAAGGTGGACCCGTTCTTTAATCTCCTTGTTCTTTATTTTTCTGTTTTTCGAATTTTTATGCTTATGTTTATCCATGTTTGTGTCTTATGATCATTAGTGTCTTAGTGTCTATGCCTTAAAGCTATGAATATGAATCCATCACCTTTCTTAAATGAAAACTGTTTTTATTACAAAAGAACAAGAAGTACAGGATTTTAAATTCATCTTTAAAACTAGCTTAATTAGTTTGATGTGGTGGCAACGCTTTTGTTCTCTGAATGTATGCTTGAACAGTGCATATGTCTTTTGAATTTGTGGTTCATGAATGTTAAAATTGTTGGCTCTTGAAAGAATGATGAAAAAGGAGACATGTTACTGAGGATCTGAAAAATCATAAAAATGATTCTTGAAGCAAGAAAAAGCAGTGAATACAAAAAAAAAGAGAGAGAAAACGAAAAAAAAGAAGAAGAAAGAGAAAAAGAAAGAAAAAGAAAGAAATAAAGTTGTGATCTAAGGCAAAAAGAGTGTGCTTAAGAACCCTGGACACCTCTAATTGGGGACTTTAGCAAAGCTGAGTCACAATCTGAAAAGGTTCACCCAATTATGTGTCTGTGGCATGTATGTATCCGGTGGTAATACTGGAAGACAGAGTGCTTTGGGCCACGGCCAATACTCAATAAGTAGCTGTGTTCAAGAATCATCATACTTAACTAAGAGAATCAATAACACTATCTGGATTCTGAGTTCCTAAAGAAGCCAATCATTCTGAATTTCAAAGGATAAAGTGAGATGCCAAAACTGTTCGGAGGCAAAAAGCTACTAGTCCCGCTCATCTAATTTGGAGCATAGTTTCATTGATAATTTGGAGTCTATAGTATATTCTCTTCTTTTTATCTTATTTGATTTTCAGTTGCTTGGGGACAAGCAACAATTTAAGTTTGGTGTTGTGATGAGCGGATAATTTGTACGCTTTTTGGCATTGTTTTTAGTATGTTTTTGGTAGTTTTAGTTGAGTTCTTAGTATATTTTATTAGTTTTAATTAAAATTCACTTTTCTGGACTTTACTATGAGTTTGTGTGTTTTTCTGTGATTTCAGGTATTTTCTGGCTGAAATTGAGGGACCTGAGCAAAGATCTGATTCAGAGACTGAAAAGGACTGCAGATGCTGTTGGATTCTGACCTCCCTGCACTCGAAGTGGATTTTCTGGAGCTACAGAAGCCCAATTGGCGCGCTCTCAACGGCGTTGGAAAGTAGACATCCTGGGCTTTCCAGAAATATATGATAGTCCATACTTTGCCCAAGATTTGATGGCCCAAACCGGCGTTCAAAGTCACCTCAAGAAATTCCAGCGTTAAACGCCGGAACTGGCACCTAAATGGGAGTTAAACGCCCAAACTGGCATAAAAGCTGGCGTTTAACTCCAAGACAAGTCTCTACACGAAAATGCTTCATTGCTCAGCCCAAGCACACACCAAGTGGGCCCGGAAGTGGATTTTTATGTCATTTACTCATCTTTGTACACCTTAGGCTACTAGTTTTCTATAAGTAGGACCTTTTACTATTGTATTAGACATCTTGGTAGCTATCTTCTAATTTTATGCTATCTTAGATCATTGGGAGGCTGGCCTCACGGCCATGCCTAGACCTTGTTCTTATGTATTTTCAACGGTGGAGTTTCTACACACCATAGATTAAGGTGTGGAGCTCTGCTGTACCTCGAGTATTAATGCAATTACTATTGTTCTTCCATTCAATTCCGCTTGTTCTTTGTCCAAGATATCACTTGTTCTTCAACTTGATGAAGGTGATGATTGTCACGGATCATCACCATTCTCACTCATGAACAAAGTGACTGACAACCACTCTTGTTCTACAAGCATTTGAGGCTTAGTGAATATCTCTTGGATTTCTGATTGCATGATGCATGGTTGATCGCCTGACAACCGAGTGCTCGCCTGACAAACGAGCCAGCAATTCCGTGAGATCAGAGTCTTCGTGGTATAGGCAAGAACTGATGGCGGCATTCAAGAGAATCCGGAAGGTCTAACCTTGTCTGTGGTATTCTGAGTAGGATTCAATGATTGAATGACTGTGACGTGCTTCAAACTCCTGAAGGCGGGGCGTTAGTGACAGACGCAAAAGAATCACTGGATTCTATTCCGGCCTGATTGAGAACCGACAGATGATTAGCCTATGCTGTGACAGAGCATCAGGGACGTATTTTCACTGAGAGGATGGGAGGTAGCCACTGACAACGGTGAAACCCTACATGAGCTTGCCATGGAAAGGAGTAAGAAGGATTGGATGAAGACAGTAGGAAAGCAGAGAGACGGAAGGGAAGGCATCTTCATACGCTTGTCTGAAGCTCTCACCAATGATATACATAAGTATCTCTATCTTTATCTTTATGCTTTATTCGTTTATCACTATACCCATTTGAGTCTGCCTGACTGAGATTTACAAGGTGACCATAGCTTGCTTCATACCAACAATCTCCGTGGGATCGACCCTTACTCGCGTAAGGTATTACTTGGACGACCCAGTGCACTTGCTGGTTAGTTGTGCGAAGTTGTAGTGATCACAATTTCGTGCACCACTTATGTTGCATGATCCCTAGTGATTTTAGTGTTCCTATCCTTAGTTGTTTCTAATAATTATGTGGAGGAACATGTATCCCCTGAGGTATCTCAGGGATTTCTTGATGAGGGAATTTCTCATGCTCTTTTGATGTGCAGTCAAATGCTCTTCTACTGAGTTATGGACCCTTGAGATGAATCTCTCCATCTCCCATGACTCAGAGGTGGAAGCTTTTGTCTTCTCTTTTCTCTTCTCTTTCTTTTCTCTTTTTTTTTTTTGAGGTTTCTCTGGCCTTAGGTGCCATCAATGGTTATGGAAAAACAAAAAACTTATGCTTTTACCACACCAAACTTAGAAAATTGCTCGCCCTCGAGCAAGAGAAGAAAGAAAGATGAAGAATAAGAGGAAGATATGGAGGAGATGGAGGGATGTGTGTATTCGGCTATTTGGGTGGGATTGGGTGGGAAAGAGAATTTGAATTTTGAAGGTAGGTGGGGTGTATGGGGAAGAGTGGATAGATGTGAGTGGTGAATGAAAAACAGAAGGGATGACCATGAATGGAGAGAGAGAGGATGAGGTAGGTGGGGATCCTGTGGGGTCCACAGATCCTGAGGTGTCAAGGATTTACATCCCTGCACAAATTAGGCATGTAAAATGCCTTTCTATGCAATTCTGGCGTTTAAACGCCGAAGTGATGCATGTTCTGGGCGTTCAACACCCAACTGCAGCATGTTTTTGGTGTTGAACGCCAGTTCCATGCTTGTTTCTAGCGTTCAGCGCCAGCTCCATGCTCTGTTCTGGCGTTGAACGCCAGCCAGATGCTCCTTACTGGCGTTTAAACGCCAGCAAGTCCTTCCTCCAAGGTGTGATTTTTCTTCTGCTGTTTTTGATTCTGTTTTTAATTTTAATATTTTTTTGTGACTCCACATGATCATGAACCTAATAAAACATAAAAGATAGTCGTGGCTAAGGTTGTGGACTCCCAACACCAAACTTAGAGTTTGGATATGGGGGTTCAACACCAAACTTAGAGTTTGGTTGTGGCCTCCCAACACCAAACTTAGAGTTTGATTGTGGGGGCTCTGTTTGACTCTGTACTGAGAGAAGCTCTGCATGCTTACTCTCCCTTGTTACAGAAGGATAGCCGTGTGCCTTAAACACAAGGTAGTCCCCATTCAATTGAAGGACTAATTCTCCTCTGTTAACATCTATCACAGCTTCTGCTGTGGCTAGGAAAGGTCTTCCAAGGATGATGCATTCATCCTCCTCCTTCCTAGTGTCTAAGATTATGAAATCAGCAGGAATGTAAAGGCCTTTAACCTTTACCAACACGTCCTTTACTAATCCATAAGCTTGTCTTACTGACTTGTCTGCCAATTGTAATGAGAATAAGGCAGGCTGTACCTCAATGATCCCCAGCTTCTCCATTACAGAGAGTGGCATAAGATTTATGCCTGACCCTAGGTCACATAGAGCTTTTTCAAAGGTCATGGTGCCTATGGTACCGGGTATTAAGAATTTCCCAGGATCTTGTTTCTTTTGAGGTAGAGTTTACTGAACCCATGTATCAAGTTCACTAATGAGCAAGGGAGGTTCACCTTCCCAAGTCTCATTACCAAATAACTTGGCATTCAGCTTCATGATGGCTCCTAGATATTGAGCAACTTGCTCTCCAGTTACATCTTCATCCTCTTCAGAGGAAGAATAGTCTTCAGAGCTTATGAATGGCAGAAGGAGATTTAGTGGAATCTCTATGGTCTCTATATGAGCCTCAGATTCATTTAGGTCCTCAATAGGGAACTCCTTCTTGTTTGAGAGACGTCCCAGGAGGTCTTCCTCACTAGGATTTTCGTCCTTCTCCTCCCTTGTGCATTCGGCCATATTGATTACATCAATGGCCTTGCATTCTCCTTTTGGATTCTCTTCTGTATTGCTGGGAAGAATACTGGGAGGAGTTTCATTGACTTTCTTACTCAGCTGGCCCACTTCTGCCTCCAAATTTCTAATGGAGGATCTTGTCTCACTCATGAAACTTAAAGTGGCCTTTGACAGATCAGAGACTAAGTTTGCTAAATTAGAGAGGCTCTGCTCAGAATGCTTTGTCTGTTGCTGAGAAGATGATGAAAAAGGCTTGTTATTGCTTAGCCTGTTTCTTCCACCATTATTAAAGCCTTGTTGAGGCTTTTGTTGATCCTTCCATGAGAAATTTGGATGATTTCTCCATGATGAATTATAGGTGTTTCCATAAGGTTCACCCATGTAATTTACCTCTGCTATTGCAGGGTTCTCAGGATCATAAGCTTCTTCAGAAGCTGCTTCTTTAGTACTGTTGGATGCATTTTACCATCTATTCAGACTTTGAGAAATCATGTTGACTTGCTGAGTCAACACTTTGTTCTGAGCCAATATGGCATTCAGAGCATCAATTTCAAGAACTCCCTTCCTCTGAGGCGTCCCATTATTCACGGAATTCCTCTCAGAAGTGTACATGAATTGGTTATTTGCAACCATATCAATAAGTTCTTGAACTTCTGCAAGCGTTTTCTTTAGGTGAATGGATCCACCTACAGAATGGTCCAATGACATCTTAGAGAACTCGGATAGACCATAATAGAATATATCTATCATGGTCCATTCTGAAAACATGTCAGAAGGACATCTTTTGGTTATCTATTTGTATCTTTCCCAAGCTTCATAGAGGGATTCACCATCTTTTTGTTTGAAGGTCTGAACATCCACTCTAAGCTTGCTCAGTTTTTGAGGAGGAAAGAACTTAGCCAAGAAGGCCGTGACCAGGTTATCACAAGAGTCCAGGCTATCTTTAGGTTGTGAATCCAACCATGTTCTAGCTCTGTCTCTTACAGCAAAAGGGAAAAGCATGAGCCTGTAGACTTCAGGATCTACTCCATTCGTCTTTACAGTCTCACAAATCTGCAAGAACTCAGTTAAAAACTGATAGGGATCTTCTGATGGAAGTCCATGAAACTTGCAATTTTGTTGCATTAGAGCAACTAGTTGAGGTTTCAGCTCAAAATTATTTGCCCCAATGGTAGGGATTGAGATGCTTCTTCCATCAAACTTGGAAGTAGGTGTAGTATAATCACCAAGCATCCTCCTTGCATTATTGTTGTTAGGTTCGACTGCCATGTCTTTTTCCTGTTCGAAAATTTCAGTAAGGTTGTCTCTGGATTGTCGTAATTTAGCTTCTCTTAATTTTCTCTTCAGAGTCCTTTCAGGTTCAGGATCAGCTTCAACAAGAATGTCTTTTTCCTTGTTCCTGCTCATATAGGGAAGAAGAGAACAAGAAAAGAAAGAGGAATCCTCTATGTCACAGTAAAGAGGTTCCTTATTATTAGTAGAAGAAGAAAGGGAATAAAGAAAGGAGAATCCAAACAGAAGGGTAAGGATAGGGGTAGTGAATTGAGATGACGAGAGGTGAAGAGAAGTGTTAGTGAATGAATAAATAAATAGAATAATATGAGAGAAGGAGAAATTTTCGAAAATAAATTTTAAAAAAGAGTTAAATGATTTTCGAAAAATAAAGATAAGAAATAAAATTAAAATTAAAATTTAAGACAATTAATTAATTAAACAAATAATTTTTGAAAAAGAGGGAGGTATTTTCGAAAATTAGAGAGAAAAGTTGTTAGGTGGTTTTAAAAAAGATAAGAAACAAACAAAAAGTCAAATAGTTAGTTGAAAAAAAATTTTGAAAATCAAATTTGAAAAGATAAGAAGATAAGAAGTTAGAAAAGATATTTTAAAATCAAATTTTTGAAAAAATGATAAAATTTTGAAAAAGATATGATAAAAGATAAGATAAAAAGATATGATTAAAAGATATAAAAAAGATATGATTTTTTAGAAAAAGATATTTTGAAAAAGATTAAAATTTTTTTAAAATTAAAATTAATTACTTAACTAACAAGAAACTAAAAGATATGATTTTAGAATTTAAAGATTGAATCTTTCTTAACAAGAAAGTAACAAACTTCAAATTTTTGAACCAATCACATTAATTGTTAGTGTAATTTCGAAAATTTGAAATAAAATTAAAAAAAAGATTTTGAAAATAATTTTAAAATTTTCGAAATTAATAAGATAAAAATGAAAAAGATTTGATTTTTAAAAATTTTTTTGAAAAGATAGGATTTTTAAAATTGAAAATTTGACTTGACTTATGAGAAACAACTAATTTTAAAAATTTTTGACTAAGTCAACTCAAATTTTCGAAAATTAGGAGAGAAATAAGGAAAAGATATTTTTTTGGTTTTTTTTTTTTGAATTTTTAATGATGGGAGAGAAAAACATAAAAATCACCCAAAACATGAAAATTTTGGATCAAAACACATGATGCATGCAAGAACACTATGAATGACAAGATGAACACCAAAAACACTTTGAAGATCATGATGAACATCAAGAACATATATTTGAAAAATTTTTGATGCAAAGAAAACATGCAAGACACCAAACTTAGAATTCTTTGATGCATGGACAATATGAATGCAAGAATGCACATGAAAAATAATAAAAGACACAAAACAAGAAAACATCAAGATCAAACAAGAAGACTTACCAAGAACAACTTGAAGATCATGAAGAACACTATGAATGCATGAATTTTTGAAAAATGCAAGAAAAATTTTTAAAGCATGCAATTGACACCAAACTTTAAAATTGACTCAAGACTCAAACAAGAAACACAAAATATTTTTGGTTTTTATGATTTTATGATTTTTTTGTATTTTTATTATTATTTTTTTTGAAAATTATATTTTTGAAAAACGAAAATAAAGAAAAAAATTTTTTGAAAACTTTTTTGAAAGAAAAATAAAAAGAAAATTACCTAATCTGAGCAACAAGATGAACCGTCAGTTGTCCATACTCGAACAATCCTCGGCAACGGCGCCAAAAACTTGGTGCACGGAATTGTGATCATCAACAATGGCTCCAATAGTTTGGTAGCTCTCACACGTGAATTACATTTAATCATAACTCCGCACAACTAACCAGCAAGTGCACTGGGTCGTCCAAGTAATACCTTACGTGAGTAAGGATCGATCCCACAGAGATTGTTGGTATGAAGCAATCTATGGTCATCTTGTAGATCTCAGTCAGGCTGATTCAAATGTGATTGGATTAGATAATTAAAAGATAAATAAAATGGGATAGAAATACTTATGTAAATTAATGGTGGGAATTTCAGATAAGCGTATGGAGATGCTTGTCCCTGTTGAATCTCTGCTTTCCTACTGCTTTCATCCAATCCTTCTTACTCCTTTCTATGGCAAGCTGTATGTAGGGCATTACCGTTGTCAATGGCTACATCCCATCCTCTCAGTAAAAATGGTCCAAATGCTCTGTCACAGCACGGCTAATCATCTGTCGGCTCTCAATCAGGTTGGAATAGAATCACGTGATTCTTTTGCGTCTGTCACTAACGCCCAGCCTTCAGGAGTTTGAAGCTCGTCGCAGTCATTCAATTCTGGAATCCTACTCGGAATACCACAGACAAGGTTAGACTTTCCGGATTCCCATGAATGCCACCATTAATTCTAGCTTATACCACGAAGATTCTAATTAAAGAATCCAAGAGATATGTGCCCAGTCTAAGGTAGAACGGAAGTGGTTGTCAGTCACGCGCGTTCATAGGTGAGAATGATGATGAGTGTCACGGATCATCACATTCATCAAGTTGAAGTGCAACGAATATCTTAGAACAGGAATAAATCGAATTGAATAGAAAATAGTAGTAATTGCATTGAAACTTGAGGTACAGCAGAGCTCCACACCCTTAATCTATGGTGTGTAGAAACTCCATCGTTGAAAATATATAAGTGAAAGGTCCAGGCATGACCGAATGGCCAGCCCCCAGAACATGATCACAGGATCAAAAATACAATCCAGGATGTCTAATATGATAGTAAAAAGTCCTATTTATACTAGACTAGCTACTAGGGTTTACATGAGTAAGTAATTGATACATAAATCCACTTCCGGGGCCCACTTGGTGTATGTTTGGGCTGAGCTTGATCTATCCACGAGCTGAGGCTTCTCTTGGAGTTGAACGCCAAGTTGTAACGTGTTTTGGGCGTTCAACTCTGGTTCGTGACGTGTTTCTGGCGTTTGACTCCAGAATGCAGCATGGAGCTGGCGTTGAGCGCCAGTTTACGTCATCAATTCTCGAATAAAGTATGGACTATTATATATTGCTGGAAAGCTCTAGATGTCTACTTTACAACGCCATTAAGAGCGCACCATTTGGAGTTCTGTAGCTTCAGAAAAGCTATTTTGAGTGCAGGGAGGTCAGATTCCAACAGCATCAGCAGTCCTTTGTCAGCCTCTTATCAGAGTTTTGCTCAGGTCCCTCAATTTCAGCCAGAAAATACCTGAAATCACAGAAAAACACACAAACTCATAGTAAAGTCCAGAAATGTGAATTTATCATAAAAACTAATGAAAATATCCCTAAAAGTAACTAGATCATACTAAAAACTACCTAAAAATAATGTCAAAAAATGTATAAATTATCCGCTCATCAAAGCACCAGATGAGTTGATTGATGTTGTTGAAAATACGAATGAGTGGATACAATGGCGTGACAACATTGAGATTGAGATGTACGAAGAGTGGCGAACTAGTCATACAGAATAGGAATAACTTATAGGCCCAACTTGAATTTCCTTGTTTAATTTGGCACGACACTTGTGATGTAATAGCTAAATTTGTGTTTACAAGACTTTTTATTGTGTTGTTGGACTCATTGTCATTGAAATTTATAAATGGTTATTGTAAGACTTGTTTGTAAGTTTTTCATAATTATTAATATGACTCATTATTGTGTTGTTTAATGTAATTTGTTTGACTTCTATTATGATAAGTGATGTTTGATTTCACTAGATCGTACAACTTATTGCATGTTACACTTCTTCTTAGGTGAGAATGGACAAACACATGTGGACTGATGAAGAAACTGAAGCATTTGTTAGTTTCATGGAGGAGTGTGTTGTTGACAGTTTGAAAGCTGATTGTGGATAACTCAGACCAGGAAATTTTGAAAAACTAGCCCTGAAGATGTTGGAGGCATTCCCAATTTGTATGCTAACAGCCAAGCATTGTAGGAATAAGCATAAGTGACTGAAGGAGAAGTATCAATATGCCTCTGAGATGCTGGCATGGAGTTGATTCGGGTAAAATTCTGATAAATAGTGCGTAGATGTTGACAGTAAAGACAGTCTTGATGCGTGGATGAAGGTCGTTAACAAACTTACTTGAAATTAATTGATTTGTGACTTTAGAATATGTAAACTAACTTCTGTAAGTTTTATCGTAGGCTCACTCGACCAAGTTCTATACTCCTGGTAAGCCATTCGCTTTGTTCCACAGACTAGAGGGTATAGTCAGAAAGGATCGAGCCACGGGTGCAGGTGCAAGAGGTGGTTTTGATGCACAGGAGCAAGTTCATGAGGAGGAGGAAGATTGTAGTCCAAGTTTGGACGATTTTAGAATGTTAGAAAATCTAAGTTTTCATAAAGAGCAAGAAGCTAATTCACACTCTGATGCTAGTGCAGCTAGCGGAAGGCATTCGAGAAAGAAACGGAAGCAAAATGATATTCTAGAGAGGATGGTTGAACAGGTGCAATTTTTGACTGCGGTCCAAGGAAAGCATGCCCAAGTTCTTACTGATGTTGTATCTAGGGTGAATGAGAAGTTCATGGTTGGTGAAAAGCTTCAATAGCTTGGATTCAATAATGACGAGGTGGTGCAGGTTGCGGTGAAGTTTGCTAATAATACACAGATGGAGAAAAGTTTTCCAGGGGTTTGACAAATTTTCAGAAGAGTGGTTATGTGCGATCCATTCTCAATTAGAATAAGTGGTTCTTGTTAACGATTCTTATTGAACTTAGTTAGTGGTTATGTGCGATCCATTCTCAATTAGAACAAGTAGTACTTGTTAACTATTTTTATTGAACTTAGTTAGGATGATTTAGATATTTTTATGAATTCAAAAACTTATTAGGTGAAATATCCTAATTCACAAGTTATTATTAGATACTGACTTTTTAAATTATTTCTTCATAAATTTTCAAGTTAATATTAGATATTGAATTTTCAAATTAATGCTTTATAAGTTAATATTGATGAGTTTAATATGCCAAATTCATAGTTTCCTACCATCTATGCTATTAGTAAGTTGTTATTCCCACATATATTAATGCTTTCTATGGAATTATGACAATATACAGTTTTAGTTGTTTTGAAAACCTTGTTACATCAGATTTTGCAGTTGTTTTATTTGTAATTAGGTAAAGAATAAAGAATTTCCCAAACAACCAATCTAATTTCAAGAATTCAATGTCAATATATAAACACGCGCCGCCAATTTAATTTATTCATATACTTGTTTTTACAACATGTTGACAAATACAAACAAATGCTCTTACAATTTAAAACACACAAGACTATAACTTAATCTGTAGTTCCATTTGCTTTCAAGAGTTTTTGTGATGCATAAGTTATGTATCCACTAGCTTTTTCAGCTGTATATCGTTAGCTTTCTTGACTTTCTCACTGGTGTGCTCAATAAATTTTGATGTCTCAAAATACATGATAGCGTATATAGTAGATCTGTTTAGCAAAACAGATGAAATAAATTTAACTTCAATTCTAATCCACAACAACTTGATGTTTGATTGTAGGTTATCAACAAAAGAGAAATACAAAAATATAATAGTTAAATAGAACACAAGTAAAAAAAATTATAGTGTGCATAAAGAGTTTAGATATTTTAGAAAATACAGATCTTACAATGAACTTTTTTATAGCTTCAGCCTTATCACAACAAAAAAACCAAAGATAGACTGCATAATTAACAATTGAAAGATAAAAGTAGTGTATGCATAATTAAGCTAATTCATCTTATGCCTTATTCTGACAACATATTTTGCTATAAAATAAGAAATTACTGGTAAAATATATTAACTACTTTAATGCCTAAAAATTAATCAAGTGTTAACTACAAACAACAGAAAAATTATATGGAAATTAAACTACTTCTGTAGCTGACAACCCAATTCAATATCTTATAAAGACAGTATTAATTTAGATGAAATTGTATTGTCAAATACAACATAAATTCAGAAGCAAACCAAACACTGTCAACCTCTCAAACATTTCATTCTTTGCACTTCTTATTATTGCAATGCAAATAAATTTACTTACCCACACAAATAATATTAGGCATAATGCATTTAGATAGACACATACATATATAGTAATGGAAACATTTTAAGTGCTCTGGGGAGCACCGGTGCACTAGTTATTTTAACCGTTGATCTAAATTATAAAATATATAGATAATATATATTAATTAAAATCAACAGTTAAAACAACTGGTGCACCGATGTTTCTCGGAGTACTTAAAATGTTTCCTATAGTAATATATAGGAAATCTTAGTATAGCTTGTGAAAACAAACATCAAGAGCAATAGTAACTTGTAATAATATAGAGTGATAAGATGCAACACAGTCTTTGATTAACTAAATATAAAAAATGAAATTTTCAGTTGCACATGTACATAATTATGACAAAAATAGCAAGCTAGCAAAGTAGTGGTAGTGCACGAGATCGTCTTATTCAAATATGTTCATTTTATTCTTAAATTGGTTCTAATTTAAATTTGTTCTTAAATTGGTTCAATTCAAACCAAACAGATAAACTTCAATAACACACATTCTACTCGTTTTGAAGTCATTCTCTCTATAAAAAATAAATAGAAAATAAATTTGTTCTTCAAAAAAGCAAAACAAATTCTCAACATTCTACTTCTATTCAATATCAATATTCAACAATAGCATTATAAAACAAAAGCATTTGCTGTACAAAATAAAGAGGAATGAGACTATTCACAAAATTCTACCTCTACTCAATCTCAATATTCAATAAAAGTATCAATAGTTCTCTACTAAATCCTATAACCAATAGAAGAAACAAATTTAAATACGGATCATATAAAAACAGGACAAATAAAAAGAAAAAAGAGGAGTTATGAAAAAAAATCAAAGATGATAATAGTAGTTAGAGAGAAGAAGATGGAAAGAGACCAATAGAGAGCGATGAAGGCGAAATTGACGTTAAGGAGGGGAGTGGCGAAGTTGCCGAAAGAGAGAGAACCATATTTGAAGTAATGGAGAAATGGTAAGCTTCCTCGTCAGAGGCAAAGTTGATGTCGAAGAGAGAAGTGGCGCCAGTGAGATGGGGTAATTTTATGAGAATTCACAGAAATTCAGAATTGAAAAAAAAAAAAAAAATACTCAATTGGGTTAGGATTTTTGATATTTTCATTTAAAATAAATAAATAATTTAATTATTTTATATATTTTAATTTTTATTTTAAATTAAATAAAATATTAAAATATAATTTAGTTCTATATCTTTTATATTAAATATAATATAAAAATTTATTTAATTTTTATTTTTAATTTTTATTTTTCAGTTTCTGTTTCTCTTTCAAACGTTATTTAAGAGGAACAATTGGGCAAGTGGAAGGGATGAGTGCAGAGTGCCGCCGGTGGTGAATAGTAAACCTGTCACGTCGATATGGCACCGGCCCCACTAACCCATGTGATTTGAATTACCATTTTCTGAATCCCCCAACAAATTAAATTATTTTATTTATTTATTTATTATTACACACTACACAACACTGTTCATCACTTCTCTTTCATTCATCCCTTCTTTTCCTTTTCACGTCCCATCTATCCACTCTCTCTCTCTCTCCCCTTCGTTCTTTTCCTTTCTCTTCTTTTCTTCCTTTCTTCTCATCAAAACAAAACAACTCTATCAGAAATCACTAACACCCACCCCTTTCAATTTCCCTTTCCTTCTCTCAAATAAACACTTGATCGATCGAACCTGCCATGGACTCTGCACCGGGGGAACCACCTCCACTGGTAACTGCCGACACACTCCTCCTCCTCCTCCTGCGCCACCGAGCCGCTACGAATCGCAGAAGCGTCGTGACTGGAACACGTTCCTGCAGTACCTTCGGAACCACAAGCCGCCATTGACGCTTGCACGGTGCAGCGGCGCACACGTCATCGAGTTCCTCAAGTATCTCGACCAGTTCGGGAAGACCAAGGTGCACGTCACCGGGTGCCCTTACTTCGGACACCCGAATCCTCCTTCGCCCTGCACCTGCCCCTTGAAGCAGGCATGGGGCAGCTTAGACGCTCTTATAGGACGTCTAAGGGCAGCCTACGAAGAAAACGGAGGACGGCCCGAGTCCAACCCGTTTGGTGCTCGGGCCGTCCGGATTTACCTTAGGGAAGTTAGAGAAGGACAGGCTAAGGCTAGAGGGATTCCTTATGAAAAGAAGAAGCGCAAGAGAAGTACTACCGTTTCAGCCACCACTGTAATTAGTGATGGCGGAGAAATCAGCACTTCTCTTGCTAATGTCTCCACGGTCGTCACCAGGGAAAGTGACGGTGGTGGTGGTCATGGTGTTATTAATGTTAGTGTAGCTTCTACTAGTGCTACTAATACTACACCTAGTGTTGTTGCTACTGCTACTACAGTATAGTTTTTTTTCCTCCTTAAATCGAATTTTCTTACTTCCTTTTTTTATTTTCCTTCTTCTAATTTTGTATAACCACTACTATTATTATTATATATTTATTAGTAAGGAAATTAGTTTTGAATTACGGCTTATTGTAAGTTAGACATCTACGAAATTCTTCTGAGATTAACTCGAAGATAGTGTAATAATATAGCACATTTATTCGAAGCTCTTATTTTAATTTAGGGTTGACAATTGAAAAATGAAATATTATTTAAGTAATAAAGAGTTATCAAAATAAAGCAAAGATTACTCATCTATTCAAATGCAATCATATGCTATGTTCAATGAAATTCTGTGCATATAAGAATGTTATTTAATTTCTCCCAACATAATTATTAGAAGTTTAGAACTAGACTTCTGTTTAGTTAACTACTATAGCTCCATCCTCTGGCTGCTGCTGCTGCTATATATTTTGTTTTGCTTTGGTTAATTAATAGTCTATAATGTTTTGCCTAATATAGTTTCTCGGAACAAAGTTATTTTTCTAAAAAGGAAGACTCCAAAGTCTTAAAGCCACCATCACATGCATCATTTTCATCATGTATGTCGATGAATTCATTCTCCACTGATCTGTTTTTCTTTATGGGGGCTTTTGATGTTGAGGAAGAGAGGCTATCTAATAATACACTTATACACAAAGAATTTTTTTATTTTTTAACTAAAATTATTTATTTACTTCACATATACATACTTACATAATATTTTTTTGTCAGCAGCTATAGCATCTTTCTATGATGCCATTAAGGAAACTAACTTTAGCAAAGCATATGGCTCGATCATTTGCTTTCATGGTTGATTTATGACATTATTTCGTTTTTTTGTCTTGGCCTTGTGGAAAAATCTCCAATAAGTGCTGTGCACTTGGAGATAACAATTTGGTGAAAGTCTGAAAGATGTGGATAGAAGATAAAAGTAAGAACTAAATCAAGGAATTGACCCTTCGATTGTATTTACAATCATTTTGTTGGTCACAATTTAAAACGAAAATATTTAATAATAAAAAAATTAATTAAAAATAATTTAAATTTATTTTATTTTATATTTATTAATTATGGATAAAATTAATAAATTATAAATAAAATAAATTTAGATTGTATTTTATATTTTTCTAACATTATTAATTTAAAATATTTATAACTTAATTAAAGTTAAATTACATAAGTTTTCTCTTAGATAAAGTATTATTACATATAACTATGCTAAATGTATATTATGCTAAGTGTACATTAAAATTAGTTATCAAAATCAGTCATTAGTATAAAATATATGTTGAAATATAAATACATATTGAAAATAAATTAAACCACACATGTATTTATATATGAATATATTGATAACTAATTTTAATGACTAATTTTAATGTACAAATAATATTTTTAATAAAAATTAATCACTAAATTAATTATGAGTATAAAAATATATAAAAATATATTAAAAATAAATTATTATATATTTATAAAATAAATATATAATAATTAATTTTTAATGTGTACATAATATTTTTATATTATAAAATATGATAATTTATCTTTTATATATAATATTAGTGAAAAATTATATCAATTTTATTTTATTATTAACTACACATGCGAAATATTAAATAACATATATATACTTATTAATGTATACACTTATAAATAATTTAATTTTAATACAACAGTGTAAAATAATTTTATATAAATATTTATTTATATATTGTTATATCATTAGAAGTAATTAATATTAAATTTATTATTAAAAAATTATCTAAATATATAAATTTTAAGGAATCACTGGCTAAAACGGTTTAAAGTGTGGATGCATCAAATCAAACTCTTCTATAATAAAAATGTTGGTTGTGTATTTTGTATTGTATACAATAAGTTCATATATAAAGCTTATCCTCAAGAAAATTTAATATTAGTTATCTTTAATCATATAATAATTGATCTTAATTAGCTTGACTTCTTTTTTCTTGTTCATCGGTCTTTTTATTTCGCATTCTTCTCGTCTTGTTTCGATGCTGCTACTATAGTAACAACCTAAGGGAAAAAACAAGTAACACAAAAACCAGTCAATGGCTTCTTTATGTTTATATATCAAAATTCAAAACTGTTCATCTGGTCCCCGGGGTTCTGAATTGGATTTTCTGGGATCAATCTATTATCATTCTTTCTATTCTACAATGATATACACGTGCGCCTGCTATCATTCAATTTAACAACACATTTTCTTTTCCAACTTAGCTTCTGTTTCAGGTGCTATCCTGTTATCAAGTCCATCTAACATTTTGTGTTCTCATATTTGTTGCATCATAGTGTTGAGTTTAGGGCTTCGTTTTTTTTTTCATCTTATTTTCTTTTTCTCTTCTTTTTGGCTGAGGTATACTTTTTTGTATTTATCTCTATATATCCATCATCATGTTTCCTCTTCTACTTGCTTTCACACTTTAATTTCTCTCTCCTAATATATATACCTATAATTGACATTTTTTTAGGATAACAACATCTATATATAAAATAACAAATAGGTCTCATGAAGCATCAAATGAAAAGAAAATCTGATCCCTTGTGATTGCTGCTCATATTTTATTTAGGGTAACCACCACCTAAGTGTGAAAAGGACTACTAGCCAACCGTTCTTTACATACATGAGAAGTTCACTTCACGTGAAGTTGATAGCTCGTGAAATTGATAGCTAAAAGCTATTAGATGAAAATTTAGTCAAATGAATCAAATTATCTAATAATTTTAATTATCAACTTCACGTAAAATCGACTGAATTTCCACTTACATACATTCTATATTTTAATTTATTTATCCGGGGTTTTTTTGATATATATGAGTATATATTCTTATTTAATTTTTAAAAAGAATTTAATTATTATATATTTTATCGTTAAAAGTTTAATTTTTAAAATTTGGAATTAAGTATTAATTATTAGTTATGATATGCATTCTCTTTACATATATAAATAAAAAGGCCGTAATATAATAAATTCCTTATATATATATATATATATATATATATATATATATATATATATATATATATATATATATATATATTATTCATTTGAGTTATCAGAACCAACAACAATATAAAATGTTTTTATTTGTTATTATAGTAGAGACCCACCAGCCACTCCAAAACAAGAGAGCACATTTCTGAATTTTAATTTTGAACTTTGGACCCATATCCACTAAAACCATGATTCATCTACTGATGATAATGTACTGAAATTATCTCTCTGTATTACTTTTTGTTTGTTTCTTTTTTCTTGCGCTATATTTTTCCGTTTCCCCTTTATTTCTCTTCATGAAGAAATGTTCACACTTTTGTATTTAGGAGGAACTTTCACTTTCTGGCCTTTTTTAGATCAACCACGTAATTTCTTATAGGGGTACTTTAATTTTTTTTAATCTCTTTTATTTTTTCTTTATTATATATGCGGTTCCCACTCTAACCATTTCGATTTCTATAAAGTCAAAAAGAAAAATTTTGATATATCTTAGCTTTTAATTTATTATAATAAAATAAATTAAGATCTGTTTTCTTGTCCTTTCTCTCCATCTTCCCCCCTCCCTCCCTCCCCCCCTCTCTCTCTCTCTCTATATATATATATATATTCTCATCAACAATATAATATTTTTACAAATGTTACATGTATTAATTATCACATTTACTATAGGTGTTTGATTCAATTATTTATAAATTTAAAAGTTCTGCAAACATAAATACTTTATTGAATGGTGAAAGTTATATAAATTATTTGCGATGTCAATATATATATAGTAACAAAATTCATAACTACTAAGAATTTACAATCTTATTCGTTAGTAACAAATTAGCTACTAAATCAATTATTTATATAAAATATATATTAAAAATAACTTAAATAATTTATATATTTGTACATAAATATATAATAACTAATTTAATAATTAATTTTGTATGTGTACATAAAATTTTTAAAAAACTTATTATATAATACAATAAAGATAACAACTAATTAATACAACGTCTGAAATTAAATTTCACTCTCCAAATGATCATTATTCTTGAACTTGAGATAATGTATTATAAATTTTATATATTTCTCTTAAAGATTAAGTCTTTAAAATATTTATTAGAGAAATTTTTGAAATTAGTATCTTTAGTATTTTTGGCTATTATTCGATCAAAATGAATATTAAATTATTTTTAATAAATAAATTTTATATATGTGTATAAATTCTAAAAAAAATATGAATATAAATTGTATTAATTTATATGTACAAATTTTAATAAATATATATGTAAATTATATATTTTCGTGTATAAATTTTTTATAAATATGAATATAAATTATTATCAATCAAATCCTGACTAAAAATAATAACATTTACTAATTATATAATAGTGTTCTATTTATTAATGTAAAACATTTTTTTATTTTTAAACCAATTTTAATTTTAGAATGATATATATATGCGCACACACACCCCCTCAATTTTCACTAATAGATCGCGGTGTAAAAAATGGCTTCTTCTGACATATTATATTTGGTACACGGTGCGTGGGTGGGGCCATGAAGTTGTGAGGACAATAAGTGCAAAAGGAGTAAAATCACAAGGTTGATGGGAGAAAGAGTATCTCACTTAGCCTCTTAACTTCTTCCTCCTTTGTCCATACATATATAGCGTTAAGGAGATGAGAAAAGTATAACAAATTAACTTTCACTTAGTTAATAATAGTCATTTTTAATTTTTAAGATTTAAACTTTAAAGTGTAAGATAAAATTTATAATTTATTATATAAAATTTAAGATAAATAAAATAATTTTAAAAAAAGTAATTAATATTAGTTAAAAATGTTATTTTTTAGTATTAAAAGATGTTTGTATTTTTTAAAAACACAAGTTTTTTATTCTGTATTTAGTAAATTAAAAAAAATTATATGTTTGTGTTTGTAATTTTTAAAAAGTGGGAATATTTTTGAAAATATTTAAGATGAATTTTTTTAAATTAATTTATACTTATCAAAATTAAAAAGTTTAATATAATCTCATATATTAATTAACTTCTAAATTTAACTCTTACATTTATGTTAATACTTTTAAATTTTAAAAATTATTTTACCAAACTTAATTATTGTTACTTATTTATTTGTACTTATTAAAAGTTATTTTTAATTTGATTTATCAAATATAAATGTTATCATTTTTAAAAAAAATTACTTTTTAAAAATTAACTTTTATAAATTAATTTTTAAAAAATAAAAATTTTATCAAACGAGTCCTTACCGTAATCAACGCTATATAATAAGAATAATAATGTCTCGTATGGTATTCAATAATTGCATGTCTTGGCCATGGTATTGGTATCATATTTATGTGCTTCATTTATATAAGGAGTAGGGATGAAAGAGATTTGCTCATTGGTGGTTGGGGGGAATTGGCTTAGGCTTTAGTAGGGTACGTTGTTAGTGTTGTTATTCTTCCGTTTGGCCTTTTAATAATAATAAGTGTAATAAATCAATTTTATTTTAAAAAATAGTGAGTGCTATATGAAACTATTACTTCTTCTAAAAGTTTAAGAAAATACATATTTCTAATATTTTTTTAAGTAATAGTCTATTCTTTTTGAGTTTATTTAATTTTTGTATAATTTTTTTTTCTTTTTATTTGTCTTATGTTTTAAAAAAATAACATAAGACAAAAAAAAAGAAAGTTTATACAAAAATCAAACAAATCTAAAAATAAATTCTTAGCTCGAAGGAGAGTGCTAGAAATATAATTATTTATATTACCTTCTTTTATTAAATTAAACTTTTAGGAGAAGTGATTTTATGACAGTGAAATTAGAGAAATAGAAAAAAAATTACAAGATCTATTTTGATCCGACTCAAAAGTGATTTAAAATAAATCGGAATAAATCAAGTTGACTCGATGTAAAATTAGTATATACAAATTTATAAATTTTACATATTAAAGTAATAAAATTTTACTTTTAAAATTTAAATTAACAAATGTTATATCATATTTATATTAAAATAAATTATTTTAAAACAAAAATAATATCGTATAATATAAAAAATATTAATTAAAGTATAAAGATATAATATGACATTATTAATTTTATTCTAAAATAATATATATTTTTATTATAAAAACTTTTTTGAATTGAGTACTCAAAACATAATCTGAACCAACCTAAAAATAATACGTTATAGAAATGATAAACTCAAACTCAATAAAATATATCTTAAATACGAATCGAATTTCAGATTGGACTGGCGATGGATCTTAAACTTCTCTACCAGTAGAAATAGTTTGTGCTTTTTTTTTTCTTTAAGCATTTCGATCAATATTAATAATTTTCCTTTTTTTTTTGGTCAACAATATTTTTCCTTGTTCTTTTATTAGACAATATTTGGACAATTCCATTATTGATGTCTGATGTTGAATAAAAATAAGGGATAGATTTTCAATCTTTAGTCTACCCTAATATAGTAAAATGTGGTTATATATATCATTTCACACAAAATTTTACATTATTTGGTTATGTGTAGAAAAAAGAATAAATTATTAGTCAAGAACATTATATATGATGTCCAGAGGAAGGGAATAAAATTATATGTTTAATAAGAAGATTATATATGAATAAATTAAATGGGTTGGTTGTTTTGTTTGTTTTACAATACGTTTCACTTTTTTCAACACATTTGGGAGTTTCATTACCTTTGAAAGAGAGTCAAGGGGGTTGGGTAGAGGAGTAATAATAGTGTAGATGAAGTTATGACCTATAATTTTAATTTTTTTAAATTTAAATATATCACATCTAAATTTTATCTGGTAAAAATTTCATAATTTAAAAATGTATGTTAAATTATCTTTATAAAATTTAAATGATATTTTTTAAATTGTTAAATTATAACTTTTTTAAAATTTAATATTTTGATATGATATAAACCAATATAATTAGATGTAAATCCTAACAAATTATATCAATTTTTACTTTGTAAATTGATCTAAATTGTAAAATAAAATTGTCTCAAATGTTATTCATAAATCATAATAAAAGTGTCTAAAATTTATTCATAAATTGTCCTAAATTATTATGTTTCAGCTTTTAAACGTAAATGATCACAATCTAAAACGATTTAAATGTGTTTTGAACACATTAAATTAGGATGATTTATTTTTATTTATAGTCAAATTTAATTTGTAACTTGTAAATTGTTTTAAGGTAGGACGATTTACGTTCTAAGAAATTGAGTATTCTAAGACGATTTATATAAATAGTGAAGCAGGATTTTTGTGTATTAAATTTTTGTTTAGAGAAATCATGTAATATTAATTTCTCTTTAATTTCTATATGTGTAAAAAAAATCATATATTATAGTATTTTATAAAATTACATAGCATTATCATTTTTATTGTGTCTGTGTTTAAGAAACTATATTGTGTTTCAATAATTAAAATTAATTATTTGTAAAATTTAGAAAAGCGTAGACCCCGAAAAATTTTCTTTGAATAATTAAATCATTGACAAAAATATCATTTAACTTTATTAACAACAAAAATAACTTTGAAATTTTTTTTAAAATGGTATAAAAATTCACAACGGCAAAAACAGACCATCTTCATTATTGGAAATGGCTAATATGAAACCGTTGTTCAAACAAACCTCTGTTGCACTTTAAAACCAAAGGGTGCATTTGATTTAAGTTTTTATTATTTATTATTTATTATTTTTTATTTTTTAAATTTAAAAAAAATAAAGATAGGAAATAAAAACAAAAAATAGAATTTTATTATTTTTATTTTTTTCTTTACAAAATCAAAAAAATAAAAAATACTAATAAAAATAAAAACAGAAAATAAAACACAAACTAAACGCACCCTAATATTTACCATCCTTCTCTTTTCACTACTCTTTTCTTTTGCCTTCTTTCGGTTTTCATGTCAGTTGACGATAGCTATGTCAGTATTTCCGCTAACAGTGTTAATCCTTAAGAATATAATTAAAATATATTTAAAACGAAATAATGCTAATAAGATAATAGCCTATAATTATTCTGTTTAACTTAATATTTATAATTATATATATATATATATATATATATATATATATATATATATAACATCTGTATTACATGTTTATTATATTTAAAGTTACCTATTTATTTTAAAAATAATAATGGAGTACAAAGTAAAAAAAGAATTTTGGATATTTTTTTTTTGTTGTTCACAATATTTCCCAATCCGACAAGTCAAAGACTAATTCATTATTATTTTTGGATAGACTTTTTTTTGGACAAATTTTTATTGTGTGAAAGAAAAAGAAGTAAATGAGACTAAATCATAATTTGGTTAATTGGGTCAAAAGACCAATTCATAGTTTAGTTAATTGGGCCAAAATAGATTTTTGTTTTGCTATATTCTTGGTTTCTTGGTGTGTGTGTGTGCTGCTAATATAAGAAGGACTGTGATTTTGCACACAATTTCTCTCATCTGGAAGAATCTCTCTCTCATATAGGAGAGTCATCTGTAAGAACGTCTGGTTCTACTCCATTAAGAAGAGTTTCTCCTTTAGGGAGCTTCACCAATACCTATCAACGTGTAATAACACATTATAGAAGAATTGTTAGTCTGCACAGAGTGAGAACAATGTCATATATGGAAGTGAGAGGAGCTGTAGCTACAAAGTCTATAGAAGATAAAACAATCAGGATAGAAAAGCACATACAACATGGCTTTAAGGAAGATTGTCTGAATCTCATTAAAAAATTCATAACTGAAAAAGAAATGAATTTGAAAGCTTGCAGGAACGCGATTACGGGGATATGGGGTAACCCTATAGGATTAGCTATCTTAGAAATTAGAAGAAATATTCACCTGCTCAATTTCAAAAACAAGAATAGAGACAAGCAGGTTCTTAATGGAAAGCCGTAGAGTATTAAAGGATATTTGCTGAACCTACAGGAATAGATGAAGGGCCAATCAGTATTTGAAGTCAAGCATGATTTTATGAATTTTTTAGTACAGATTCATGGTGTGTCTTTAGAGTTAATGGAAAGGGATACAGAAAAAGTCATAGAAGACATGATGGGATTAGTTTCAAAGGTGGAGGATCCACGGAAAGACACTAAACTGATGAGAACCTTCCTAAGGGTTAAGGTAGCTCTGGATATTGCTGAACCCCTCCCAATAGATTTCTATCTTTAAAAAGATAATCTGCCTAATGCTTGGATCCACTTTAAATATGAGAAGCTACAAGACCATTACTATATGAACTATGGAAGATTGGGACATGGAGTCAAGGAATGCAAGAATCAGAGAGTTATGGCAAGCTGGGATTCGAATAAACCAAGATTGACCAAAAGATTGGGAGTGCCTCAAGCTAAAGCTTTGGAAAATCCATAAAGAAGAAGGTTCAGGGATGGTTGGGAAGAGAGGCATGAGGAAGATGGGAAGGTGTGTGGCAAGAGCGTGAGGGAGAGAAAAAGTATGGAAAAACCTGAATTAGAGAGGAGTGGAGTTGGTAGTACGGAAGATATAGGGAGTGAAGGAGTTAGTAAGGGAATGCAGGAGGCAGGGGTATTAGGTGAGACAGAGGCTGATGTAGAGAAAGAATGGTGCAATAGAATCCCTAAAAATCAGAAATGGAGGGATTTAAGGGCTGGTAGTGATGGGACAACTGTAGAAACACAGAATAATAGTTTAAATATTATGGGGAGAAAGGACGAAAATAAAAAGGAGGAGTCTAGTGGATCAAAGAAGGAGCAATGGGGCTATAGAAAAGCCCAATGTAAAACCCCAAATGAAGTTTTTATTGGAGAGGCTACTAATCAGGAAAGGAATGGGCATTATCAGCAAAAAATATTAATGGGTCCAAAAAACTTTGAAAACAACAAGACTAGGAGAGCAAAAGAAAATGAGACTGATCATTCAATTTTAAAGGATGTCACTAGAGGGGTGGCCTTAAAAAAATACTCGAGCTTTGTTATAGATATCAATGAAGACACATCAAGAGAATAGGAAAAGTCTACTATAGAACAAGATACTATGTATACAAAGCATTGGGTGATTAAGGAATATAGAAGGCATGCAGAAAAGGCCAAAAAAAAAAAGAGTACACATGTCCAAAAATTGGTGGAAGGAGAGCAATATTTTGTGAAACTAGCTAGTGATAAAGATGAAGAGGAGAACATAAAAGAGAAGAAACAAAAGGAGCCAACAGAATGGGAGATAGATTTAGCAAGATGCATGGAGATAGGATTGAACCTAAAAAGAAAGAGAGAAGATAAGGAGTTGCTTTGGATTACTAATGTTGAATGCGATAAGTTGCTTGCAGAGAGCGAGGAGCAAGTTACCAAAAGGATCAAGAACAGAAAAGAAGGAGAAAACAAGCTGGTAAACACTAGAAATATAGAAGGAGAACCTATGGCATGGGACAATATTATGGCTGAGGAGGCGGGCCTAATCATGTCCTACCCTCAACCATGAGTATTGTAAGTTAGAATTATTGAGGACTTTTGACTCGCCTTGACAATTCTTGAACTTATTAATCTGTATAAACGGATTAAACTAACCATAGTGTTCTTGATGGAAACTAGGGCAAATGAAGTAAAAATAAATAGGATTAAGAAAAAGCTTCATTTTGATAAGTTTTTTTTTTGTGTAGAACTCCAGGGATTGTCCGGAGGACTATGTTTATTATGAAAATCTAATATAAATATTAATGTTTATTCGTGGTGTGATAACTTTATTAAAGCTGACATTGATATAGGAAATGGAAAATATTGGAAACGGTGTTTTATTTATGGTAATTCGGTGTTTAAACAAAGAAGGAAGCTTTGGGAGGAGCTCTCTGTAAGTAATAACTGTCTGATTAGGCTACAGGCATATATTGGAGATTTCAACGATATTTTAGCGCAAGAGAAAAAGATAGAGCTTAATCTTAAACCAAATAAACAGTTAGAGGTGTTCAAAAGTTTTGTAGATGCTATTAAACTTATGGACCTTGAATTGAAAGGCGAAAAATTTACATGGTTCAGCAATCCTAGGAATGGGTTCATTACAAGAGAGAGATTAGATAGAATTTTAGTAAAATGGGAATGGAGAGAAGTATTTTCTAATGCCATTTTTATGGCTATTCCAGCAGTAAGCTCAGACAACAGTCTCCTTGTAGTGAATATGGAGCCTAAAGCTAGAGGTAAAAGGGGGTTTAAGTTTGAAACTTTTTGGACGGACCACAAGGAATGTTCAGAACTCATAAAAGGAAGTTGGGATAGGTTTATAAAAAAGAGAAATAAGTGCAAAGAAGAATTGAGTAGATGGAGTAAAAGGAAGTTTAAGAGGGCGGATAAAGAGATTGAGAAACTTAAAGAGAGATTGTTTTGTTTACAAAAATCTAACATGACAGACCATGAACAACAAGAAATTAATCTTCTTAGAGAGAAAATTTCACATTTATGGAAGCAAGAAGAAAAGTTCTAGGGACAAAGATCTAGATTAAAATGGCTTAAGTGGGGGGGGGGGATAAGAATACAAAGTTTTTCCATGAAATTTGGAGAATTGTATCAAAGAAGTACCTAGAAAAATTACTCATGACACAAACATAAAATTTACTGAAGCGGTAAGTGAAAAGGAAATAAAGGAAGCAGTTTTTAGCATGGAGGATGTAAAAGCGCCAGGCCCAGATGGACTTAATGGGATGTCTTATCATAAACACTGGAATATTCTAAAGAAAGATGTCTATGTGGTGGTGAATGATTTTTTTGAAACAGGTGTGTTACCACAGAAAATCAGTCAGACCACAGTGATTCTTATTCCAAAAATTAATCAGCTAGAGAATTTGAACTAATTAAGACCATCAATTGTGGCAATTTTATTTACAAGATCATATTGTGAATCTTAGAGCAGAGAATGAAGGAAGTGCTAGAGGATTTAATTTCACCAATTCAAAGCGCTTTTATTGGAGAAAGACTCATTTAAGATAATATTGTCATCGTCCAGAAAGCTTTCAATAAACTTTTTAGAAAGAGTAGAGAAGAATCTACGGAGCTTGCTATTAGGTTAGATATGAATAAGGCTTATGATAGGATGGAGTGGGACTTTTTGGAAAAGCTTCTGGAAGCCTTCGACTTCTGTGAAAAATGGGTGAAGATGTTGATGGCCTGCGTAAGAAGTGCGCAATATAAGTTTAAAGTGAATGTGGTCTATTCAAGAGAGGTGAAACCGCAAAGAGGGATAAGGCAAGAAAGCAAAAAGAAAAAAGTTAATTTCTGGGTTCAAGATAACACCTACTGCTCCAATCATATCTCATTTGTTATTTTTAAATGATTACATTATTTTTGCAGAAGCAAAAGAAGAAGAGATATATCATATTATACATATTCTCAATCAATATACTGAAGATTCAGGACAGAGAATTAATCTGGACAAATCCGACATCACTTTTGGATATCAAATCCCCATACAAACTAGAGTGAATATTGAAGAAATTCTTAGAATATCTTCTTGGGACAATCCGAAAAAGTATTTGGGGCTACCAGCTAAATGGGGAAGATCTAAGCAAAAGGTGCTGGAATGAATAGAAGAAAAGGTGAAAAAAATTAAAAGGCTGGAAAGAGAACTTGTTGAATTAGGCGGGTAAGAAAATTCTGATCAAAGCGGTAGTGCAGGCTATCCCATCATACGCGATGAATGTTATAAAGTTTCCAAAAAATTTCTACAAAAAGTTGGGAGCCAAAATTGCCAAGTTTTGGTGGGCTAGCCCAGGAAAGGATAAGAGCATTTATTGAAAAAGTTGGTAAAAAGTTACTTGAAGCAAGCAAAGTGGAGGGCTAGAGTTCAAAGATTTAGAATGTCAAAATTTAGCACATCTAGTGAAGCAAGCTTAGAAAGTGGTAAATAACCCCGAAGCCATTTGGGTAAATTAAGATCTTAAAGGCTATATATTTTTCGAAGAGTAGCTTTTGGGAGGCCAAAGATAATAAACATACTTCATGGGTATAGAAGAGTATCTTGGAGGGGAGAGATTTTTATGAGGAGGCACGGGAATTGGAGTATTGGAGATGGTTCAAAAATTAACATTTAGGAAGATAGATGGATTGTGGGAGGAAGTAAACTTGCTAGATCAGAGGATAGTGAGCTCAATTCGATTAAAGATATTCTGTTAGAAGGTATAGGTTGGAATCAGGAAAAGATACAACAATGTTTCTCACCTCAAGTAAGGGATAAGATTTTAAGAACTCCAGTCAGCACAATAAATAAAGAGGATATGCTTATTTGGCCAAGTAGGATGGATGGAGTTTATACCAGATGGACTGGTTATCAATGTGTCAAAAAAGAAAAAGAATACGCTGACATGAAGCAGGCATCATCAAGTGTTAAGTTTGGGGAGCTCTGAAAAGAAATTTGGGGGATGTAAGTTTCACCAAAAATAAAGATGTTTTTATAGAAGGCTTGCCATAATATAATTTCTGTCAATAGAAATCTATATAAAAGGAAACTAACTAAGTGTCCTTTGTGCAGGATTTGTGGAGAAAAAGAAGACACAGTGGAACATGCTATTTTGTTATGTAATTGGACAAGGGCAGCTTGGTTCGGGGTGCAGGTATAAAGTTTATCCACATATGACTCAGTTAAATCTTTTGCAGACTGGTTAAAAAAAAGTTAAAAAAAATCAGGAAAGAGGGTAAAGAGATACAAGACAAGTTAATCAGCAGTCTGGGATTTCTATGTTGGTCAGTGTGGAAGAGAAGAAATCAATATTTATTCCAAAATATAGGAATTAATCCAAATCAACAATTATCAGAGCAGCTATCTCAGAGTCAGAATTCAAGAGCACCAAAGATAGAATTCAGAGTATGCAAGATAGCAGAGAAAGAAAGAGAAGCAAAAGAGTAACCTAGATAGCGCCTGATGAGCGGATAATTTGTACGCTTTTTGGCATTGTTTTTAGTATGTTTTTAGTATGTTTTAGTTAGTTTTTAGTATATTTTTATTAGTTTTTAGTTAAAATTCACTTTTCTGGACTTTACTATGAGTTTGTGTGTTTTTCTGTGATTTCAGGTATTTTCTGGCTGAAATTGAGGGACTTGAGCAAAGATCTGATTCAGAGACTGAAAAGGACTGCAGATGCTGTTGGATTCTGACCTCCCTGCACTCGAAGTGGATTTTCTGAAGTTACAGAAGCCCAATTGGCACGCTCTCAACGGCGTTGGAAAGTAGACATCCTGGGCTTTCCAGCAATGTATAATAGTCCATACTTTGCCCGAGATTTGATGGCCCAAACTGGCGTTTCAAATCAGCTCAAAACTGCCCGCGTTTAACGCCGGAACTGGCACAAGAATGGGAGTTAAACGCCCAAACTGGCACAAAAGCCGGCGTTTAACTCCAAGAAGAGTCTCTACACGAAAATGCTTCAATGCTCAGCCCAAGCACACACCAAGTGGGCCCGGAAGTGGATTTTTATGTCATTTACTCATCTTTGTAAACCTTAAGCTACTAGTTCTTTATAAATAGGACCTTTTACTATTGTATTCTCATCTTGGTAGCTATCTTTAGTCTTATGCTATCTTAGATCATTGGGAGGCTGGCCTCACGGCTATGCCTAGACCTTGTTCTTATGTATTTTCAACGGTGGAGTTTCTACACACCATAGATTAAGGTGTGGAGCTCTACTGTACCTCGAGTATTAATGCAATTACTATTGTTCTTCTATTCAATTCAGCTTGTTCTTGTTCCAAGATATCACTTGTTCTTCAACTTGATGAATGTGATGATCCGTGACACTCATCATCATTCTCACCTATGAACGTGTGACCGTCAATCACCTCCGTTCTACCTTAGATTGGGTGGATATCTCTTGGATTCTTTAACCAGAATCTTCGTGGTATAAGCTAGAATTGATGACTGCATTCAAGAGAATCCGGAAGGTCTAAACCTTGTCTGTGGTATTCTGAGTAGGATTCAATGATTGAATGACTGTGACGAGCTTCAAACTCGCGATTGTGGAGCGTTAGTGACAGACGCAAAAGAATCACTGGATTCTATTCCGACATGATCGAGAACCGACAGCTGGATAGCCGTGCCGTGACAGGGTGCGTTGAACATTTCCACTGAGAGGACGGGACTGTAGCCATTGACAACGGTGATGCCCAACATACAGCTTGCCATGGAAAGGAGTAAGAAGGATTGGATGAAGACAGTAGGAAAGCAGAGAGACGGAAGGGACAAAGCATCTTCATACGCTTATCTGAAATTCTCACCAATGAATTGCATAAGTATCTCTATCTTTATCTTTATGTTTTATTTATATATCATCCATACCCATGTGAATCTGCCTGACTAAGATTTACAAGGTGACCATAGCTTGCTTCATACCAACAATCTCCGTGGGATCGACCCTTACTCGCGTAAGGTTTATTACTTGGACGACCCAGTACACTTGCTGGTTAGTTGTGCGAAGTTGTGTTTATGCCATGGTATTGAGCACCAAGTCTTTGGGGCCATTACTAGGGATTATTTGAGTTGTGAAAAGTAGTGATCACAATTTCGTGCACCAAGTTTTTGGCGCCGTTGCCAGGGATTGTTTCGAGTATGGACAACTGACGGTTCATCTTGTTGCTTAGATTAGGTATTTTTCAGAGTTCTTAAGAATGAATTCTAGTGTTTCAAGGTGATGATCTTATCATCACCAAAACTGATTGATCCTCATCAATTTAGCTCTTGAATGCAATGTCCTGCTGAAGCTTGTCTATCCATGTCTAATTCCTTTAGACTGAAGCTTTAGACTAACATTGCATGATTCCTGGAATTCTCATTAAGAATTTTGATACCTTTATTTTCTTTTCCACTTAATTTTCGAAAAATCCAAAAAAATTACAAAATCATAAAAACCAAAAATATTTTATGTTTCTTGTTGAGTCTAGTATCTCATTTTAAGTTTGGTGTCTTGCATGCATTGTTTATTTGATCTTGGTTCTATTTTCAAGTCAATAGTACAGGGAACTGAAGATTCAGTACATGCAGCAGAGGAATTATACAGAAAAAGCTGGGCGTTCAAAACGCCCAGTAAAGAAGGGCAGACTGGCGTTTAAACGCCAGCCAGGGTGCCTGGCTGGGCGTTTAACGTCCAAAAGGGTAGCATTTTGGGCGTTAAACGCCAGAATGGATACCATTCTGGGCGTTTAACGCCAGGATGACACAAGAGGGAAGATTTTGTTTTTAATGCAAATTTTTTTTCAAGTTTTCAAAATTTTTTCAAAATCAAATCTTTTTCAAATCATATCTTTTCAATCAAATCTTTTTCAAAATCAATTTCTTTCCTTTTTCAAAAATACTTGCTATCAATTAATGATTTGATTCAACATTTCAAGTATGTTGCCTTTTCTGTTGAGAAAGGTTTAATGTCTGAATCATATCTTTTCTTGTTAGCCAAGTCATTAATTTTTAAAATCAAATCTTTTTAAATTGTTTTTCAAATCATATCTTTTTAATCACATCTTTTTCTAAATAGTTTTCAATCATATCTTTTTTATTTCTAATTTCAAAATCTTTTTCAAAAATCACTTGATTTCTTTTCCAATCCTGGTTTTCGAAAATCAATTAGTGTTTTTCAAAATGTTTTTAAAATCTTTTACTTAATTTTCGAAAAATCTCTTCCCCTCTTCTCACATCCTTCTATTTATGGAGTACCACTCCTCCTCAATGCACAATTCAAACTCTATCTCACTAAGTTCGAAATCTTCTACTTCTTCCTTCTATTTTTCTTTTCCTCTGACACCTCAAGGAATCTCTATACTGTGACATTGAGGATTCCATATTTTCTTGTTCTCTTCTCTTTCATATGAGCAGGAGCAAAGACAAAAGCATTCTTGTTGAGGCTGACCCTGAACCTGAAAGGACCTTGAAGCGAAAGCTAAGAGAAGCTAAGGCACAACTCTCTGTAGAGGACCTAACAGAAATCTTCAAAGAAGAAGAACCCATGGCGGCCGAAAACAACAACAATGCCAACAATACAAGGAAGGTGCTGGGTGACTTTACTGCACCTACTCCCGACTTCTATGGGAGAAGCATCTCTATCCCTGCCATTGGAGCAAACAACTTTGAGCTTAAGCCTCAATTAGTTTCTCTAATGCAACAGAATTGCAAGTTCCATGGACTTCCATTGAAAGATCCTCATCAGTTTTTAACTGAGTTCTTGCAAATCTGTGACACTGTCAAGACTAATGGGGTTAACCCTGAGGTCTACAGACTTATGCTATTCCCTTTTGCTGTAAGAGACAGAGCTAGGATATGGTTGGACTCACAACCTAAAGAAAGCCTGAACTCTTGGGAAAAGCTAGTCAATGCCTTCTTGGCAAAGTTCTTTCCACCTCAAAAATTGAGTAAGCTTAAAGTGGAAGTCCAAACCTTCAGACAGAAGGAAGGTGAATCCCTCTATGAAGCTTGGGAAAGATACAAACAATTAATCAAAAAATGTCCCTCTGACATGCTTTCTGAATGGAGCATCATAGGTATTTTCCATGATGGTCTCTCTGAACTATCCAAGATGTCATTGGATAGCTCTGCTGGAGGATCTCTTCATCTGAAAAAGACGCCTACAGAAGCTCAAGAACTAATTGAAATGGTTGCAAATAACCAATTCATGTACACTTCTGAAAGGAATCCTGTGAACAATGGGACAAATCAGAAGAAAGGAGTTCTTGAGATTGATACTCTGAATGCCATATTGGCTCAGAATAAGATATTGACTCAGCAAGTCAACTTGATTTCTCAAAGTCTGTCTGGAATGCAAAATGCACCAAGTAGTACTAAGGATGCTTCATCTGAAGAAAAAGCTTATGATCCTGAGAACCCTTCAATGGAAGAGATGAATTACATGGGAGAACCCTATGGAAACACCTATAATTCTTCATGGAGAAATCATCCAAATTTCTCATGGAAGGATCAACAGAGACCTCAACAAGGTTTCAACAACAATGATGGTGGAAGAAACAGGTTTAGCAATGGCAAGCCTTTTCCATCATCTTCTCAGCAACAGACAGAGAATTCTAAGCAGAACCACTCTGACTTAGCAACCATGGTCTCTGATCTAATCAAAACCACTCAAAGTTTCATGACTGAAACAAGGTCCTCCATTAGGAATTTAGAGGCACAAGTGGGTTAGCTGAGCAAGAAAATTACTGAACTCCCTCCTAGTACTCTTCCAAGCAATACAGAAGAAAATCCAAAAAGGAGAGTGCAAGGTCATCAACATGGCCGAATTTGGAGAGGAGGAAGAGGCAGTGAACGCCACTGAGGAAGACCTCAATGGACGTCCACTAGCCTCCAATGAGTTTCCTAATGAGGAACCATGGGAATCTGAGGCTCACACTGAGACCATAGAGATTCTAATGGATTTACTTCTGCCATTCATGAGCTCTGATGAGTATTCTTCCTCTGAAGAGGATGATTATGTCACTGAAGAGCAAGTTGCTAAATACCTTGGAGCAATCATGAAGCTAAATGACAAGTTATTTGGTAATAAGACTTGGGAGAATGAACCTCCTTTGCTCACCAAAGAACTGGATGACTTGTCTAGGCAGAAATTACCTCAAAAAAAGACAAGATCCTGGAAAGTTTTCAATACCTTGTACCATAGGCACCATGACCTTCAAGAAGGCTCTGTGTGACTTAGGGTCAAGTGTAAACCTCATGCCTCTCTCTGTAATGGAGAAGCTAGGGATCTTTGAGGTACAAGCTGCAAGAATCTCACTAGAGATGGCAGACAACTCAAGAAAACAAGCTTATGGGCTTGTAGAGGATGTTCTGGTGAAGATTGAAGACCATTACATCCTTGCTGATTTCATAGTCCTAGAGACTGGGAAGTGCATGGACGAATCCATCATCCTTGGCAGACCCTTCCTAGCCACAGCAAAGGCTGTGATTGATGTGGACAGAGGAGAATTGATCATTCAAGTGAATGAAGAATCCTTTGTGTTTAAGGCTCAAGGATATCCCTCTGTCACCATGGAGAGGAAGCATGAAGAGCTTCTCTCAAAACAGAGTCAAACAGAGCCCCCACAGTCAAACTCTAAGTTTGGTGTTGGGAGGCCACAACCAAATTCTAAGTTTGGTGTTGAACCCCCACACTCAAACTCTAAGTTTGGTGTTGGGAGGTTCCAACATTGCTCTGAGTATCTGTGAGGCTCCATGAGAGCCCTCTGTTAAGCTACTGACATTAAAGAAGCGCTTGTTGGGAGGCAACCCAATGTTATATTTTATCTATTTTCCTTTGTTATTTTATGTTTTCTGTAGGTTGATGATCATGAGAAGTCACAAAATCAATTGAAAAAGCAAAAACAGAATGAAAAACAGAAAGAGAAACAGCACACCCTGGAGGAAGACCTTGCTGGCTTTTAAACGCCAGTAAGGGTAGCAAATGGGCGTTTAACGCCCAGTCTGGCACCATTCTGGGCGTTTAACGCCAGAAAGGGGCACCAGACTGGCATTAAACGCCAGGAAAGGGCAAGAGGCTGGCGTTAAACGCCAGAAATGGGCACCAGCCCGGCGTTTAACGCCAGAATTGGCACAGGGAGCATTTTTGCTCGCCACTTGGTGCAGGGATGACTTTTCCTTGACACCTCAGGATCTGTGGACCCCACAGGATCCCCACCTACCCCACCACCCTCTCTCTTCTTCTTCACCAATTCACCAATCACCTCAACACCTCTTCCCCAAAAACCCTTCACCTATCAAATCCCATCTTTCTCTTCACCACTCACATCCATCCTTCATAAAACCCCACCTACCTCACCATTCAATTTCAAACCACTTTCCCTCCCAAACCCACCCATAATGGCCGAACCCAACCCCTGTCTCCACCCCTATATAAACCCATCTTCACTCCTTCATTTTCACACACCCCAAACACTACTTCTCCCCCTTTGGCCGAACCACAAAGCCACCTCCATCTCCTCTATTTCTTCTTCTTCTACTCTCTTCTTTCTTCTTTTGCTCGAGGACGAGCAAACCTTTTAAGTTTGGTGTGGTAAAAGCATTGCTTTTTGTTCTTCCATAACCATTTATGGCACCTAAGGCCGGAGAAACCTCTAGAAAGAGGAAAGGGAAGGCAAAAGCTTTCACCTCCGAGTCATGGAAGATGGAGAGATTCATCTCAAGGGTGCATCAAGACCACTTCTATGAAGTTGTGGCCTTGAAGAAGGTGATCCCCGAGGTCCCTTTCAAACTCAAAAAGAGTGAATATCCAGAGATCCGACATGAGATTAGAAGAAGAGGTTGGGAAGTTCTTACCAACCCCATTCAACAAGTCAGAATCTTGATGGATCAAGAATTCTATGCCAATGCATGGATCACCAAGAACCATGATCAAAGTGTGAACCCGGACCCAAAGAATTGGCTTACAATGGTTCGGGGAAAATACTTAGATTTTAGTCCGGAAAATGTAAGGTTGGCATTCAACTTGCCCATGATGCAAGGAGATGAACATCCTTACACTAGAAGGGTCAACTTTGATCAAAGGTTGGACCAAGTCCTCACAGACATTTGTGAAGAGGGCGCCCAATGGAAGAGAGATTCAAGAGGGAAGCCGGTTCAACTGAGAAGGCACGACCTCAAGCCCGTGGCTAGAGGATGGTTGGAGTTTATCCAACGCTCAATCATTCCCACTAGCAACCGGTCCGAAGTTACTATAGACCGGGCCATCATGATTCATAGCATCATGATTGGAGAAGAAGTAGAAGTTCATAAGGTTATAGCCCAAGAACTTTATAAGGTGGCGGATAAGTCCTCTACCTTGGCAAGGTTAGCCTTTCCTCATCTCATTTGTCACCTCTGTTATTCAGTTGGAGTTGACATAGAGGGAGACATCCCCATTGATGAGGACAAGCCCATCACTAAGAAAAGAATGGAGCAAACAAGAGATTCCACTCATCATGAAATCCCTGAGATACCTCAAGGGATGCACTTTCCTCCACAAAACTATTGGGAGCAAATCAACACCTCCCTAGGAGAATTGAGTTCCAACATGGGACAACTAAGGGTGGAGCACCAAGAACATTCCATCCTCCTCCATGAAATTAGAGAAGATCAAAGAATCATGAGAGAGGAGCAACAAAGACAAGGAAGAGACATTGAGGAGCTCAAGCACTCCATAAGATCTTCAAGAGGAAGAACAAGCCGCCATCACTAAGGTGGACCCGTTCTTTAATTTCCTTGTTCTTCATTTTCCTGTTTTTCGAAATTTTATGCTTATGTTTATCCATGTTTGTGTCTTATGATCATTAGTGTCTTAGTATCTATGCCTTAAAGTTATGAATGTCCTATGAATCCATCACCTTTCTTAAAAAAATGTTCTTAATTGAAAAAGAGAAGAATTGCATGAATTTCAGATTTTATAACAGATTAATTATTTTGATGTGGTGGCAATACTTTTGTTTTCTGAATGTATGCTTAAACAGTGCATATGTCTTTTGAATTTGTTGTTTGGTTGGCTCTTGAAAGAATGATGAAAAAGGAGACATGTTACTGAGGATCTGAAAAATCATAAAAATGATTCTTGAAGCAAGAAAAAGCAGTGAATACAAAAAAAAAAAGAGAAAAGAAGTGAAAAAAAATGAAAAAAAAGGAGAAAGAGAAAAAGAAAGAAAAAGAAAGAAATAAAGTTGTGATCCAAGGCAAAAAGAGTGTGCTTAAGAACCCTGGACACCTCTAATTAGGAACTCTAGCAAAGCTGAGTCACAATCTGAAAAGGTTCACCCAATTATGTGTCTGTGGCATGTATGTATCCGGTGGTAATACTGGAAGATAGAGTGCTTTGGGCCACGGCCAAGACTCATAAAGTAGCTGTGTTCAAGAATCATCATACTTAACTAGGAGAATCAATAACACTATCTGGATTCTGGGTTCCTAAAGAAGCCAATCATTCTGAATTTCAAAGGATAAAGTGAGATGCCAAAACTGTTCAGAGGCAAAAAGCTAAAGCCCCGCTCATCTAATTAATACTGATCTTCATAGATGTTTTTGGAGTTCATTGCATATTCTCTTCTTTTTATCTTATTTGATTTTCAGTTGCTTGGGGACAAGCAACAATTTAAGTTTGGTGTTGTGATGAGCGGATAATTTGTACGCTTTTTGGCATTGTTTTTAGTATGTTTTTAGTATGTTTTAGTTAGTTTTTAGTATATTTTTATTAGTTTTTAGTTAAAATTTACTTTTCTGGACTTTACTATGAGTTTGTGTATTTTTCTGTGATTTCAGGTATTTTCTGGCTGAAATTGAGGGACTTGAGCAAATATCTGATTCAGAGACTGAAAAGGACTGCAGATGCTGTTGGATTCTGACCTCCCTGCACTCGAAGTGGATTTTCTGGAGCTACAGAAGCCCAATTGGCGCGCTCTCAACGGCGTTGGAAAGTAGACATCCTGGGCTTTCCAGAAATGTATAATAGTCCATACTTTGCCCGAGATTTGATGGCCCAAACTGGCGTTCTAAATCAGCTCAAAACTGCCCGGCGTTTAACGCCGGAACTGGCACAAGAATGGGAGTTAAACGCCCAAACTGGCACAAAAGCCGGCGTTTAACTCCAAGAAGAGTCTCTACACGAAAATGCTTCAATGCTCAGCCCAAGCACACACCAAGTGGACCCGGAAGTGGATTTTTATGTCATTTACTCATCTTTGTAAACCTTAAGCTACTAGTTCTTTATAAATAGGACCTTTTACTATTGTATTCTCATCTTGGTAGCTATCTTTAGTCTTATGCTATCTTAGATCATTGGGAGGCTGGCCTCACGGCCATGCCTAGACCTTGTTCTTATGTATTTTCAACGGTGGAGTTTCTACACACCATAGATTAAGGTGTGGAGCTCTGCTGTACCTCGAGTATTAATGCAATTACTATTGTTCTTCTATTCAATTCAGCTTGTTCTTGTTCCAAGATATCACTTGTTCTTCAACTTGATGAATGTGATGATCCGTGACACTCATCATCATTCTCACCTATGAACGTGTGACCGTCAATCACTTCTACCTTAGATTGGGTGGATATCTCTTGGATTCTTTAACCGGAATCTTCGTAGTATAAGCTAGAATTGATGACTGCATTCAAGAGAATCCGGAAGGTCTAAACGTTTTTTGTGGTATTCTGAGTAGGATTCAATGATTGAATGACTGTGACGAGCTTCAAACTCGCGATTGTGGGGCGTTAGTGACAGACGCAAAAGAATCACTGGATTCTATTCCGACATGATCGAGAACCGACAGCTGCATAGCCGTGCCGTGATAGGGTGCGTTGAACATTTCCACTGAGAGGACGGGACTGTAGCCATTGACAACGGTGATGCCCAACATACAGCTTGCCATGGAAAGGAGTAAGAAGGATTGGATGAAGACAGTAGGAAAGCAGAGAGACAGAAGGGACAAAGCATCTTCATACGCTTATCTGATATTCTCACCAATGAATTGCATAAGTATCTCTATCTTTATCTTTATGTTTTATTCATATATCATCCATACCCATGTGAATCTGCCTGACTAAGATTTACAAGGTGTCCATAGCTTGCTTCATACCAACAATCTCCGTGGGATCGACCCTTACTCGCGTAAGATTTATTACTTGGACGACCCAGTACACTTGCTGGTTAGTTGTGCGAAGTTGTGTTTATGCCATGGTATTGAGCACCAAGTCTTTGGGGCCATTACTAGGGATTATTTGAGTTGTGAAAAGTAGTGATCACAATTTTGTGCACCAGCGCCTCCCAAGGATTGGTTGAAAATTAACATCAATGCTTCCTTTTGCAGCCAGACGGGAAGAGCAACAACGGTAGTTGTGGAAAGGGATTGGAAGGGGTCAGTGATCACTGGTTTAGCAACAAAAATCATGACCAATTCCAGTTTGTCAGCCGAGGCCTATGCTTTCAGAGAGGCATTAATTATGTTGCAAAATCTACAGTTGGGCAAATCATTAATAGAAGTGGATTGTCAAGCACTTGCTCAAGCTTTAAATTAAAAAAATTCAATAGGAGAAATTGATACAATTATCAGAGATACCCAAGATTTGATAAAAGAAGTTCCAGAAACAAGAATAACATGAATTCCAAGAGAAGGAAACAAACTAGCACATACAGTGGCTAAATTGCAAATGGAGATGGACTTAATCGGATTTGGACTAGCGATCCTCCGCAACAATTAAAGAACATCATTCAAGAGGAGGCAAGAGAAAATATCTTGAAATTTGAGGAAAGAGGGTGTTGAGTTCTTTGCTAGAGATCTCAGGTTTCAATACTACTTGATCTAATGGGGTTGGGTAGTCAAGGAAACTAGAGAAGGAGAATTGCATTGAGGAAGCAGAAATCTGCATAGTGGAGGAGTGCAGCTTGGTAGCAGAGTTTCAGCACCCGGGTTTGGCATCCAAGTCTGAGACACCGACGAAGAGAAACCAACAGAGGCGAAGACTGAAAGCAAAGGCGAGCAGAAGAGGAGAGGAGGGAGGCAAGCCTTGCGAAGTCGCCGGCAGTGGAGGGGCAAAAACCAAATTATGGAAGAGCAGTTTCATCACAGCCTGAAGCCGGGTCGGGTGGAGCCTCTGTATTGTTTGAGTCTGGGGCGGCTCAGACTTGGTGGATGGAGTCTTTCGGGATCGTGCTCCTAGCATCGGAGAATGGGACAGACAAGCTCCATTAGCAAGGTTCTCTAGGGGAGAAGAACGCGTAGCTTCACCGTCAAGAATGAGACCTTGAGAGAAGAGCTTCAAAGAGGGAATCAATTGGATTCTGCTTCACTGATGGGAGCATGCCGAGATCGTGCCGGCGAGGTTGAAGATTTTTTATGCCAAGCACTGGGTCCTTTCATGTAGGGAATTCGAGCTTGCTGAGGGAAAGCTGTTGCAATGGAGGCGTGAGTGAGAGGGAAACGCTGGTTTCAAATCCAGGTTGAGTTGGGCTTGGAGTTTCTGTTTTGGGTCCGGGTCAGTTTTGGCCCATGGTATCTGACAAAAAAAAAAAGAAGGACTGTGTAGTTTCCTTCGTGGTACGTTAAAAAGAAAAAGGATTAACATTCTATTTTTCTTTCAATACATTGCCTTTGCTTTTTCTTTTTATTTTACTTTTCTGGTTCATTGTGTCTTCTTGCTATATGAATAGTTGTTTCGAAATCTTTTCATGGTATCAAGAGCTTAAAGATCAAGATCCATGGAAGAACAACCGGAAAATTCAATCGCCTCCAACAATCAAACTCCTACCATCACTCAGTCGAATCAAACCATGACTGTGTTACCAAACTACTTTCTAAATAAGAGACTCTTCAATCCTATTGGAGATAAACAGAATGAAAACTATCACAAAACTTGGCAAAAGTAAGCCTTGTTTGCGATTCGAATCAACATCTGGAGGATCATCTACTTCCAAATCAGATTCTTTCATGATTTGAATCTGCTGAACATCAACAACAAGGTAAAGAGAGTAACAAATTTCAACAGTCGTGCACAAATGAATACAATTTGTCTAATTGGTTACTTGCCTCGATTGATTCTGCATTCAAGAATAAGATGGTTGGATGCAAGTATAGCTTTGAAATCTGGATAAAAATTAAAGAATATTTTGCTGAGTCTACAGGATATAGAATCAAGAAACTCAAAACACAGCTTAAAATCCTCAAGAAACAAGGTATGATTACTATTGAATATATTGCGAAAATTAGAATAATTGCTTATTCTCTTGCAACATTGGGACCCTCAAAACTGAAGAACATAAAGATGCAATATTGGAACGATTAAATGAAGATTATCAAATGTTACTCACTACTATTAATGCAAAGCCAGAGATATACTCACTCATTAATGTTGAAACTATAGTCCTCACCCACTTAGACATGATCGAGAAATTTAGAAAACTAGAAATGCTTGTTGTGCAGGAAAATTTCACACAATGTTCTTTTCCAACAATTCCTAACCATAATAGGAAAAATAGTGGAAGAAGAGGAAGAGGAGGACCAGGAAAGCTTGGAAGAGGGGGTAGATTCTCCTATAGTAGTCCCAGACCACAATGTCAGGTTTGTGGCCGTTTTGGTCACATTACCTAGCATTGCTTTCATCGTTTCAATCAAGACCAACCTCCTCCTTCACAACTTCAAAACAATCAATCCACCACTTTCAACACTGCTTCAAACATTCAAATACTACTGCTCAATATGGTCCTCCGTTTTCAACTCCACTTCCACCAGCATCGACTTTTCATAATCCTACTGCATATGTGGTTATTCTCTCTACTGTGTCATGTCCAAATTAGTACCCTGACACAGATGCTTCGTATCACATTAATTCTAAAAGATGGTAATGGATCATGTATACCCATCACTCACATAGGTATTTTTTTTATTCTATTAATTTTAAAAGATGGTTTTTTTACAAAAATTAATACATTCACCATATATACCTAAAAATTTAATCAGTATATCTAAATTTGCTGAAGATAAATATGTGTATTTTGAGTTTTGTAACACCCTACCACACAAAGTTTTACGCCTAGGACGTAAATCAGAGGTGATGAGGTATTACGACCTCTAAAAAAAGAAAATGCATATATAGATATATTGAGAAAGGGAATTAACTAGGAGCCTTGAAGAAAAAAAAAATTTAAACAAAATACAAATAAAACAGCTCAACACTCACAATCAGATAAATGTGGAAAGGTAGGTATGATCGAGTGGAAGAGATAATATATATATATATATATATATATATATATATATATATATATATATATATATATATATATATATATATATATATATATATATATATATATATATATATATATAAGATCAGAGTTCTAAAGATACAAATAACAAGCTCTATGCCCAACTTGCGAAGCAAAGCTGACCAAAGTATACATATACATATATATAACCCAAAACGAAAAACTGACAACCTGTTTCTTCAAATCAACCTCTAAGAGGGACAAACATAATATATACAGGTGATGAATCTATATACATATATAAACATAAACAAAATACAACCCTAAGTCCTAATAGTTCTTCGCTTCCAAAAGTCTCCAGAATGCTCAATGCGGTGCCTCCCGACCTGCATATGAAAATCAACAATATGTATGGAATGAGAATTGGAAGTTCTCAACATGGTAGTGGTACCCACATACATAATATATAAGGTCCCAGAAAAGTCAGAGGCAATCTTAGAACTCTGACACTTAGATTAAAAACTTAAAGAATAAGCTAAATCAGGTTTTGTGTATTTAATCGAGGTTTTTAAGTCTTATAACTCAAATCCTAACTTAACCCTTCAAATCCTGCTTCCTCTAGTCCTTCAAAACACTGGTAGAACTACCCTCGTCACTCCTCTGCCAGACAAGGGGCTTCTAAGTTGCACAGACAAGCAATACAAGCAGAGAAAATACAAATTTGATGCAGTTACAGTAGGTAAATCATATAACAAGTAAGCATAGATATTCAAATAGGAAAACCCAAATAATGCAAACTCAAACAAGACAAACAAATGCATATAATGTATGCCTTTTCTACTGGCCATGAGCTCACGTGTCGATTATATCGCCAGAACCCGACACATCCGGCAGCTAACCCGGATATCATCTCTCTGACATGCCTCCACACTCTTGGGATATAGTGCCCGTCACACTCAGTACCCGCCACACTAATGGGATATAGTGCCCGTCGAATTTCCTGGGATAAAATGTTCCCATACTCTTGGGATATAGTATCCGCCACGCTTCTTGGGATATAGTGCCCGACACACTCATGCGATATAGTGACCGACACACTTTACAAACAGAGAGAAAGTGATGCAACAAAAATAGAACAGAACATACAATCACATTTTACAATCATAATCATAGTCCTCTTAATCATTTTCAATCATCACACCCTTCATCAACCCACGCGTCACCATCACTAACCCAGAGCAAGTGGATAATACCACTACATCTTACCCAGAGTCTTAACTCATACCCGGAGTAAATGGACAATGCCACTGCATCTTACCCAGTCATATATATCTCAATCACAATTGGTCATCATCATCTCAATATACGATAATCATTCTCATCATATCTCATTCATCTCATTTTCAGCATTGTCGCACTTCTCAAACGTAAATCATCACTTCAACATCTTCCTTCACTACCAAGTTACTACCCTCTCGAGGTTTAACCCCCTCAACATGATTAAAACTAAGTTTTGGAGCTTTCGAGAGTAAAAATAGAGGTTTAGAAGTTAGAAAATAGGTTAAAAATCACAAAAAGATACTTTTCTCAAAACAGGGTGTCTCTCGAACGCAAGCCCTGTCCACGTACGCGAGTAAGCTTAAGAGAATTGAATGGCCGTGTACGCACGCCTTATCTCACATACGCACGGGTGTAATTTGCTATCTCGCGTACACAACCATTGACCGCAGATTCGAGCACTCCAGACAGTAGCAAATTCTCGGCGTACGAAGCCATATGTCCGCGTACGCGATATGTCTGGACAGTGCCAAACGTTCACGTCGCGTTCGTGTGTCGCGTATGCATGCCTTAGAAATTCTAAAAAGGTGTTTAAGTTCTGAAAAGTACTTTTACATACCAAACTTTTGACGTGCATAACTTTTTCGTTAAAAATCGTTTTTAGTTTGTTCTTCAAACAGCGTAAATTTCACGAACTCAATTTTCATTCCAAATAAGTTTGGAAAAGTTTAGGGGTCTGGAAGCCAAGTTATGACTCGCCGAAGTTTGATCAAAATTCAATTTTCTCAAAATTCACCAACCTCTATTTTTACCAAGTTTTGAACTCAATACTAATGCATTATTCCTTAAAACAATACTCATCATGTATAGAACAGGTCTACTACCATTTCATTACCTTCCCATTGCATCAATTGCTCAATTATATAAATTTCCTACTCCAAACAACCGAAAATCAAACAGCATTATTCAAGATTAGGCATTATCATCATCAAACAACAAAACCATCGTTCATCAATCCATTCTCAATATAATTCCACATTTACATCAAGATTACTAAGCATTAACATATTCACATACTTCCAACCTATCCTATGGTCATCTAACCTATGTTTTCACGAAATATTATATATTATCTACGAGAAACCAAAATCATACCTTGGCCGATTTCTCCCTAATGCCTAAGCACCATAAATATCTCCGTTCCTCAAGTTTTCAAAGCCCCGAAGCCTCACCGAACAAAAATCCAACCTCCACGATTTGCTTTCTAGTCACCGATATCACCAAATTTGCCTCTAAATTATATATCTCACTCTAATTCTGCATAAATATCACAAAATCAAATTGATTTATAATCATTAATTATTAACAAGAGTTAGAGGTTTTTCACCTTATCAAAAGAAATTTGGGCCAAGATCCAACAAGTCCACAAAGCTAATTTGATCCTAAACACCAAAATTACATAATCTCTCAAAATTAAAAACTCAAATTTTTGAAATTAGGGGAAAAGTGGCTGAGTGAGAAATCGTTAGATTTTTACCAACTTGTTTGGTGGGTTTTGTAGAGAATTTTGAGACGAATACGTGGCCGCTGATGGCTCATCAATCGAAGCGAATTGAAGGATACGTGGAGTTGAATTTTTGGCAAGGGTTTGGTGTTCTTGAGTGTTCCCTCCCTTTCATTCAGTATGATTCTCAAGTTATGAGGGAAGAGAAGGCTAGTTTGGTCTTATGTCAGTTTGGGCTTGGCCTGATTGGTTTGAATTGGGCCAAAATCTTTTAAATTAGTGTCAAAATTTATATTTTAATTATTTCTACCTTTTTAACTTATTAAATTTAATTTCCTAATTTCTTTAAATAATAATAGATTTATTAGCTAATTATTTACTAATTATCTGGAGTTTATAAATTTTATACTTACCATTGTACTATCAAATGCTAATTCACTTATAGTCTGCTTCTTCAAGGTTTTAAGAAGGATGACATTTATCAGTTTGTTAATGTTACTATGCCACAGAACTCTAAATATGATCCTCTTTCTCAAGCTTTACTTACATCTATTATTTCTTTTAATTTGTGGCACAAAAGATTTGGTCAAACTGCCTTCAAAATTGTAAAATCTATTCTACACAAATGTAATATTGTAGTGCTTAATAATAAAGATTTTGATTATGCTTCTTTCGTATGTGAAAACTGTGCAAGTGCAAAAATGCATGCTTTACTAGATTTGGACTCTAATACTAAGTATAATGCACCTTTATAATTAGTATACTCAGGTGTTTGGGCCAGCACCTCTTATTTCTCACTTAGGCTATAAATGTTATGTAGTTTTTCTTGATGCATATTCGAGATATACATGTACTTTTCTTTTAGTAAATTAATCCCAGGTCTTTGCTGCATTTAAACAATATAAATCATATATGAAAAGACTAACAAATTGAAAATTAAAATAATTTCAATTTGATAATGGGGTGAATACACTTCTAAGGTTTTTTCAGAATATGAGACAAGAAGATATTTAACATAAGTTCTCTTATCCATACATCCCCCCAACAAAATAGAAGGGTAGAAAGGAAACATAGATAGATACCTCATTGAAATGAGTTTATCTATGCTTTCCACTGCTGCCATGTCAGTCACATATTGGGATGAAGCTGTGATTACAGCCACATACTTGGTAAACAGATTACCAACCCCAATTTTAAAGAATAAATCTCCTTTTGAATTACTTGTTAATAAAATTCTTGATTATACACTCCTAAAGGTGTTTGGCAGTACATGTTAACTATTATTGAAACTTTACAACAAGAATAAACTAGATTTTAGATCCTCTAAGTGTGTGTTTCTTGGTTATGACACACAACATAAAAGTTATAAGTATTTAGCTTCAAATGGCAAAATTTTATGTTTCCCGAAATTTTGTGTTTGATGAGAATAGCTTTCCATTTCTAAAGTATTCTCTTCTAATTCAGGTAAATCAAATTCACATATCGATATCACCATCCCTTCTATTGAATCTCAGCTACCTATAATCACTACTATTCCTAGCACTGTCACTAAACTAAATCAAAATGAACGCATTAATTCTGATACTGATGTTAATACTGACTCTTTGGTTCATCATACTAATGATCTAATTATTGCTTCTAACACAGTAACACTACTCATACTGATTCAATTGATAAAATTACTAGTGCTACTAATCTTTAAAATTCATCTTAGTTACAAGAACATGCAGGTGCACAACAATTGATACCAATTTTAGGTATTGAAATTCACCTACCTATACACATAGCATTACAGTCACAAGCTGAGGCTATACAATTTAGTAATATTGTGCCTAAAAACACTCACAACATGCGCACTCGCTCCAAAATAGGTGCTATTACTCCTAAACTCTTGTATACTAGTGTTTAGAAAGAATTTACAGATGAGCAACCCCTTAAAATAGCTAGATTAGCTATTCAAGTACTGCATTGGAAAAAGGCTATGCTTGATGAGCATCATGCCTTAATGAAAAATTATACCTGGACTTTGGTTCCTAAACTCCCAGATGCTAAGATAATAAGTTGTAAGTGGATTTATACAATAAAAGACACCATGATGGTAGTGTACAAAAATATAAAGTTAGGCTAATTACTCAAGGGTTTTATCAAGAAGAGGGGGTTTGACTTTGAGCAAGCTTTTAGCCCCATTATTCGACCTACAACAATTAGAGTTGTATTAAGTCTTGCTCTCTCTAGAAACTGGACTATAAGACAATTTAATTTTAACAATGTATTCTTAAATGGTGATCTTCATCAAAGTATTTACATGTTTCAACCAGTTGGCTTTGAGCAACAATCAGCAACTCATGTTTGTAAATTAAACAAATCATTTTATGGCTTGAAACAAGTCCTAAGAAAAAGGTTTACAAAATTAAGTACAACACTACATTCTTTTGGTTTTCGGAATGCAAAATCAAACACATCTTTATTTATTAGTCATCATGATAATTCATTTCTATATATATTATGTTATGTAGATGATATTATAATTACTGGTAATAACATGCTTGAAGTAGAAAAATGATTAAGAGGCTAGATAGAGTGTTTTCACTCAAGGATTTAGGGGAGTTAAATTATTTTCTAGGCATAGAAGTTCATAGAATAACTTCAGGTTAATTACATCTATCTCAAACCAAATATATTACTGATTTATTACTCTCAAAATTAGGCATGGCTGATGCTAGCCGTCCCATGCCAACACTAATGATTAGTTCACTGCAACTATTATCTACAAGGTCTGAAAGATTTGAAGATCCTAAACTATTTAGGAAAATGGTAGGATCACTGTAATATTTAACGATCACTAGGCTTAATCTCTCTTCTGCGGTGGCTAAAATAAGTTAATTTATGCACTCGCCTTTGCTCTCACATTGGAAGGCTGTTAAGAGAGTGCTTAGATACTTGATAGGCATAAAGGATCATGGTTTAATACTACACAAGTGTGGTGATCTTAGGCTTTATGGTTTTTTGGATAGTGATTGGGCAGTAGACCTTGAAGACAGAAAGTCTGTTTTAGGTTTCTATATTTTTCTTGGTACTAATATTCTTTCTTGGTCTTGCGAAAAACAAGCCACCATTAGTAGATCTTCGACCGAGGCAGAGTTTAGGAGCCTGGCTTCATGTGAAAGTGAACTAGTTTGGTTGCAGAATCTACTTCGTGAGTTAGGAATGTAGTTGACAAGACCACCAACAATTTACTGTGATAATTTCAATACAGTTTTGTTAACTGCAAATCCAGTCATGCATAATATGACCAAATATTTTCAATTAGAAGTTCGGCTGATTAGAAAAAAGCTTCAGTAGGGATCCTTTTACATTGTTCATGTTCCTGGGACAGACTAGGTTGTTGATATCTTGACCAAGCCCCCTAATCGCTTCAACCTTTATTTGAGTGATTCGAGAGCAAACTTTGAGTGGATCAAAGACCTCACTCGATTTTAAGAGGAGGTGTGAAGGAAAAAGAAGTAGATGAGAATAATTAAGTTATAGTTTGGTTAATTAGGCCAAAACAGATTTTTGTTTTGCTGCATTCTTGGTTTCTTGGGTTTCTCTTCTAGTAGTTTGTGTGTGTGCTGCTAGTATAAGAAGGACTGTGTAATTCCCTTCTTGGTATGTTAAAAAGTAAAAAGGTTAACATTCTATGTTTCTTTTGATACATTGCCTTTACCTTTTCTTTTTATTTTACTTTTCTGGTTCGTTGTATCTTCTTGCTATACGAACAGCTATTCCAAAATCTTTTCATATTGTTTCTCAAACATTTTTTTTATTAAAACGTTAGAAACAAAATTGAAACAAAATAAAAAAAATATTTTTAAAATTTTTCAAAAACTTTAGCAACAAAAAAACATATTTTAGGATAGTATTTATAACGTATTAACGTCCCTTGTAACCATTCATGCAACCAATGTTATCTAGATTTACAAAATCCATAAATCAATTTGGGTTGGTCGAGTGGTTAGCTTAATCGTCCGCTAGCAAGTGTCGGAGGGTTCGAATTCCGCCTTATGCCTGTAGCAACCCATTGGCCAATGGCTGACCCTTAAATGGAACTCATATATATCTGCAATGGATTAATTATTGACCTGTCAAATTGGGAGATACCATAGACAACCATAAAAAAAAAGATTTACAAAATGCATAACCTTGGATTTAATAGCTACCTAAAACTATGGAATGTTTAAGCCACTATTTAACAAATCTCCGTCTTGCGACTTGAACTTCTTTGGAAAAACCAAAACTGTTCTTGTGTCCTTCAAATACAAGGAACACCAACCATGTCCAAGTAGTGTTGGAACTTAAAAATTGAAATCACCGCGAATTTATTTCCTCACGCTTTAAAGGACAATGGTCCATGAAAAGCCAATAATTCATTTGCGGCAGTTTAAAACCATCACAAAACCTACAAAAACCGCCGGAATATTCCCATTTTAATTTGTTGTAGTGTGAATTATCATAAGTTTCGATCTTTTCCACAATAATAATACCTTTGTGAGACGACTTCCCTCAGAAATGATAATGTATATCAACGTGCTTCGTCCTTTCATGATACATTTATTTTTTTATTAAGATGAATGATGCTTTGGCTATCATAATATACAATTGTGGTATCTTACTCCAATTCAAAGTCGTTTACTAAAGATTGAAGACAAATAAATTCCAAAGATACATACATTATAAAAAAACTCTTTATAAATATTTTTAAATAAAATTGTTAATTATATATAGTTCATTGTGATATCTAATGTAGCTCATATATCGCGTCAAAGAATAATATAAAATTTTGTTAAAGAACCAACTAGAAGTAAAATCAACTCTAATCAATTAGTTAAAAAATAGATTCGTTACAAAGAAAAAAAAAATAATTTTTATTATTTTAATTTTTAAAATTTTAAATTTAAAAATAAAAAATTTGACTTAATTGACTTATATTATAATTGCCCCTTAGATTTTTTAAGAATATATATTATATATAAGTCAACGTGTGTCTATTAAACTATAGTACTATTATATAGTTGCATTCAAATAAATTAGATTGTTGGTGCGTGATTATTACAACGTGACGGCTCTATTTATTATTCACCCATAGCTTACGTTAGAGGTCATTACAGGGATAAGATTATGATACACAATCTAATTTGCACTGTATGACAAAAGGGACATTGTCCACTTTGCCCACAAGAAATAAAAGAGGATATTATCATGGTTCGCTCAACCCATTAAACAACTAGGTAATCACGCAAAATAACCATTTCTTTTCCCTTTCCCAATCATCAAAGACATGATCGATATCACTCCTTCGAGGAAAACACGTATTCTCTTCGTTACGGGAATAGTGAAATAGTGCATCAACAAAATACATTGACATTCTTATTTTATATATATTTGTGATGGATGCATGACATTTTCTATATATACCGTAGCAGAATATAATTTGGATGGTAGGAATTAATATTTCTGAGTCGTTTAATGGTGCGAAATTTTAAAGTCTACAAACTAATTAGTAAGTGTATCAAGTCGTACTACGTAATATTTTAGGTGAATGAAGATTAATCTCATGAAAATTAATAGACTGAGCAACAATAGTCGAATGAATTACTTAGTCAGACAAGTAGTAATTGATATTTTGAGGTTCAAAAGTATTAAACAGTACTTCAGAGAGTAGAAAAAGCAAAAATAGTGAAATTGATGTGAAATATATGTGAGAAAACAGTTAAGATTTTGGAGTTATTTATTCGTTCGGATTAAGTTTTTTTTTACCAACTATTTTAATCATGCAAGATTCATTTCATGGCAAACTGTAATTAACTAAACCCTAATTCCTTAGTGATTTAGTCTTCTCCACCCTAATCAGATCAACCGCCAATTCCTTAGTCACTTAACATAGATTAGAGGGTTAGGTTCAATTATTCTAGTATATTAGCCACAAATACTTTAATTACCCAAATATAAGAGGATTGTATGTCACATATCCCGGCCCGTTAAGTCCAAGTAATTAGCAGTTTAGGAGGAATTTACTTTCAAGCTAGTATTTAAGTTAGATAACTTTTCCAAGAATCACAAGAATTCATATAGAGCAAGGGTTGTTCTTCCGATATATCCAGATTCATAAGATGAAGAACAAAAGTAATCCTTGAAACCGAATCAATATATAAATTAAAATAGAATAATAATAATAATAGTCTTAATCCATAGAAATAAACAGAACTCCGAACCTTAACCAAGGAGGTTTAGTGGCTCATGACTCAAAGAGAAAACTAGAATTCAGAAGATGTGAAAGTGTGAAAGTGAAAAGATCCTTCCGAAGGGCTGAATCTTTTCCCTTTTATATCTAACCTAATTTGATTTGAAACTAACAAAATAATAAATTCTAAACCTAAAAGATTTTGTTTATAATTAAAAATAACTAAAATAAAATAAGATATAACAATTAAAAGCTAAATCCAACTAAAAATGCTCCATTTAAAAAGTGTGATCTAAACCATTGGCGCTAAACACCAGATTCGGCGTTTAGCGCCCCTTGTGGACAGAAGCTCCCCCTTCGATTCTGAGTTTCTGGTGCTAAAAGCCAGGCTTGGCGTTTAGCGCCCCAATGGCAGAGGGCTTCCACGCATTTCTGAGTTGCTGGCGCTAAACTCCCAGGTCTGCGTTTAACGCCAGCTTGGCAGCTTCCAACTCTTCTCTTTTCTTACACACGAACTATACCAAACCGATCCGAACTTCGCCTGAAATAATTAAAACACCATAGCAACTCAAAGTAGGATCCAAAGAGGTTTCAAATACTAAAATTTGATTAAAACTCAATAAATTTGTATCTAAAATAAATAGAAAATAGAGAAAAGATGCTCACACATCACAACGCCAAACTTGAACTTTTGCTTGTCTTCAAGCAATTAAAAATAATATAGGACTGAGAAGAGAAATTGCCTAAGACTTGAGTGTTCATTTAAGTTCCTGTCCAATTACTGAGTGGGGTTAATGCCACTGTGATTCTAAATAGGTTTGGCATCTCACTATCCTTTAAAGCTCAGAAATATTGATGCCTTTCAGAACTAGAACTCGGATAGTATTATGGCTTCTCTTCTTCTTTAAGCTCTGATTAATTCTTGACACAGCTTTTTCTTATCTTTTCTTTGGTGCTTTGCACCTTGAGCCTAGTCGTGACTCTAAGTACTTTGTCTCAAGTTTAACTTGACACAAAAACACAACAAGCACTTAACTGGGGAGGGGGACTCTTTGAGCTTTTAATCTTTCTTTTGATTTCTCCCAGTCAGTGGTGCTCAGAGCCTTTGGCATACTCTGCCATTGCACTTGGTCTCGATTCTTAGTGCTCTGTCTCAAGGATTACTTGACACATCCATACCACAAGCATATGGTTAGGAAAACAACTCTTTGAGCTTTTAATCATATTTAACCTTCGTAACCATTGATACCCAGAGTTTTGGACCTTGCTTTTTATTTTCTTTTTCTTTTTGCTATTTGTTTTGCTTCAGTGATCAATTTCTTACTCAATTTAGAGAATCCATAATATTTCTCTAAATTCCTGTACTTCAAGAATCAACATTCTTGACTTCAATATCAACTATGCATTGTTCACTGCATACATTTAGAATTATAGATAATACCACCACATCAAAGTAAGGCTTGGTTTGGTAAAACTTTTCGAAGATGTGCTTGTGCTTTTTTAAAAGCACAAATTCCTCATTTTATGTTTGGTAAATAAAAAAGACCATGCATGTGCTTGTAGCTTTTAAAAGATCGGGATACTTTTGAAAGCACCTAAGGTGGAGCTTTTCAAAGTTGGCTTGTACTTTTCAAAATTTAAAAGTCTAATATAACCTCATATATTAACTAATTTTTAAATTTAACGCTTAAATTTATGTCTCTTATAGTATTTTTTTTTTAATTTTAAAAGCAATTTTACCAAACAAAATTGTTATTACTTATGCTTATTAAAAGTAATTTTTAATTTAAGTTACCAAACATAAATGCTACACTTTTTTAAAAGTCATCTTTTAAAAGCTAGCTTTTACAAGTTACTTTTGAAAAATAAAAGCTTTATTAAACTAAGCCTAACTAGAATAACTCATAATATATAACTCAAGTCTCATATATTTTACTACTTCTTTTTTTTTTTTTTCAAATTCAGTGAGCAATACATGAGACATTTTTTAAAATAACATAAATTATCAAATTAAACAACTAAGCTAGAAAGACAATAAGATACTACTAATAATTATGCAAAGGCTTCAAATAGATAACAGAAAGCAAGACATAATGTAATATAACCAGAAAAATAGAAAATAGATAAAGCAACAGATAATTAAAGTCAACCACCTCAGTCTTGGTGGCTGCTCCCTCCTGGAAATCCTCTCCAATGTCTCAGCTCCTCCAACTCTCGCCTCTGGCTCTACTGTTCCTCCACTAGCTGATGGAGGAGAGTAGAGCGGTCCTAATACTCTATCCTCACCTGATTGACAGAAGACGTCATTTGCCCAATAGACGTAGTCAACTGATCCCAATAGTAACAAGGAGGAAAATAATATCCGTGAGGCATCTCAAGCTGCTCCTGCTGAGGAGGGGAAACTAGCTCGTGAGGCAGTGCTCAATAATTTAGCGACTGCATTTCATTCCATTCAATTCAAAAGTGAATAATCCATACCTCGTCCATTTGATTTGATTCAGAAGAATAATTTAAATCGCTCTCAATCAACTGATTTGAACTTGAATCATTCATTGTAATGCATATCAAAATCTGAAAATGAAGAAGATTTATGTTGAAGAAAACGAAAAAAAAAAAAAACAAAGAAGAAAATCAGAGAAATCAGAGCAGAAAAGAACAAAGAGGAGCTTTAGATTCAGGAAGAGAAGCTCTACGTTGAACAGATTTACGTTAAAAAATGACGGGGACATAAAACAAATAAAAATTACTTGATTGACTTGGTTAGAAAATTACATAAATGCAGAATATTATTGTTAATTATATATATTATATTAAAATTAATAATTGAAAATACTGAAATATTTTAGATTTTATACTATTTAAATTTTTTTAATCTTTTATAATATTTTTTAAAATTAATCTATTATAAATTAATTTTTATTTAATAATTTATTATTAATTAATAAATTATTATATACACAAAATAAAATTTAAATTCTACTTATTTAAAAAGATAAATAAACTAATTATTAAATTAATTCAAAACGATTAAAATGCTTCCTTTATGTTATATCTGTAAACGAAGGCAATGCAAATTGCAGATGGGGAAGAGTGATGTGGGTCCAAAATCCTTTGACAGAATGCTTCTTAAGTCACCGACAAAGATATCTGCGAAGTAGATTTATTTACTGACGCGTCGTGTCTCTGAATGGCATCGTTCATGGTCATTCTCACTCATGCATTAAGGTACTCGCAACATACTACTGTTACTCATACTGTTTTGCATATGTCAACCCCAACCCCCACCGTTATTAATGGAATCACCATGCACATCTCTTCCTCATCTTTGTTTCACGCCATAGTACGTAGTACACTTTAATTTTATTCATGGCACCTTTAATGCATTTACATCTACTTGCAACAAACCAAGCCGTGAACTGCTTTTATCGCCACTTTGATTTTTATTCACTTGTTTAAGTTTCAGAGCGAGCTGTGTTCGGGCTCCATTTGAAATTCGAATCCAAACCTAAATATACGAATGATATTATTAGGTGTATATTACAATTAGTTATTAAATTAATTATTTATTTAAAATATATATTAAAATATAAAATATATTTTAAAATAAATTAAATAATATATATTTATATATAAATATATAAGAATTTATTTTTAATAAATATTATAATAAAAAATTATAATTATTTTTATATGAAAATGTTTTTTTTGAATGATAAATTATATAATTATATTTTGATATATTATAAAGATTTGTATTTGTTTAAAATGTGAGTAAATAAATAAATTATATTTTTAAACAAAATATTTTCATATAAAAATATTTTTATCATCTTTATTTGAGTAATTATTTTAATTTTTTAATGTGTATTTAACATTTTTAAAAAACTATTTTATTGAAGAGAAATTTGTCTTTTCTAGCTGATATAATTTTTTAAATTAATTTATTTGAATTATATTTTGGATAAACCTAACCCACATGTTCTATAATTAAAATATATATTTCATAATAAAATAGTATATCTTTATATTTCAATTTTTTATTATATATTGTAATTTTTGTTTTAGAATAATTTATTTTTATATAAATATTATATATTATTTATTAAATTTAATTTTTAAATTAAAGATAAAATGTGATTAAGTTATTATATAAAATTTATAAAATTATATACACTAATTTTACATCGAATTGATTCAATTTATTTTGGGTTTAAAATCAAATTTAAATCTTTAAAGTAGATTTGATTTAAATCTACGAATAATATATATTCTTCTTCTGTATTACATTATAAAATGATTATTTTTAATTTTTTATTCATTTATAGTTCCTCTCTTGTTCTTTTTCTTGTATATATCGGTCGGTCTTTAGTTAGTTTCTCTGGCTTTGGTAGGATCATACCTGTCTTCATGATGTTGAGTGATTTATATGAAAAAAATACTAATAATAGTCAGAAATGTTTATGGGACAATAATAAATAGTCAAAAACAGTTTAAATTTTTTATTTTTAATATTATTTATTAAAGTACTTAGTTAAGTTAAAAAGTGAATCAAATCAATTTATAAACCACTTTAAATTCAACTTGTTAATAACTTAATAAACTAAACTCGTGAGTTTGTTTTATATATATATATTAAATTATTAATATACATATTTTATATATATTTAATTTATTTATTGTAAGTTGAATGAATATTAAAATAAAACGTGATAAATCTAGTTAAATCATTTAGAATAGAAAGAATAAAAAAGACGTATTTGTATATTAATATTCTTAGTTATTTAAAATTTTATAATAATTTTTTATATATAATTTTTATGTAGAACATAAATAAAAAATTATAATTAATAAATATATAATATATAAAATTAATTTTTAAATATTTTAATATATAAAAATTATAATTTATTAATATAGAATTATAGATTATATTCTTGTTATTTGAGATCGTTCGTAAATTTGAACTAATTTGTGAGCTTTTGATAAGTCAAATTTAAGTTTAAAAAATAGACTCGATTGTTGATCAATCAAGCCGTGAATCAAACTCAATTTTCATGAATCGAACTTAAATTTGATCTAACTCAATTCACTTTCAGCCTCATCAATGGGATATATCCATTGATATAACCATTGTTAATCGCATTAATTGGATTATGCATGTTAATATATATTATCATTAAGGCTGGAAGTGAGTCAAACCAGTTTATAAACCCGTTTAAGTTCGACTCATTAATAATTTAATTAGTTGAATTCGTGAGCTAATGAATCGAACATGAATCTAAAATTGAGCTCATAAATTAAATGAGATGAACTTGAGTTTGGATAAGGTCAATTCACTAGTTCATGAACGGTCTCAATTATATATATATAAATAAAATTATTAATACATATATTCTATATGCATTTAATATATACCTTTAATATTGGATAAAGTACTAAATTGGTCCCTACGTTTGGGCATAATCCTTTTGTGGTCCTTAAGGTTTAAAGTGTCCTATTTGAATCCAAAAGAGTTTCATTTAGCTTCAATCTAGTCCCACCGTGAGGTCAAAGTTAAATAATTAACGGAATATCCTACATAATAGAAGTATAAGAACAAGGTCAATAATCTGGAAACAAGTACAAGCTCAAGAGGCACAAAATCAACCGTGGATGCATCAATACATTTATTTATCATTCTTCTTACAATTTAAATAAAATATCTTCTATAGAACTAAAGAGAATAAATGTATTGATGCTTTCACAGTTGATTTTGTGTCTCTAGAGCTTGTACTTTTTCTTCAAATTATCGACCTTATTTTTGTACTACTGTCATGTAGGACATTTTATTAATTATTTAATTTTGACCTCATGGCCTGGTTGGACTACATTGAAGCTAAATAAATTTTATTCGGGTTCAAATAGAACACTTTAAACCTTAAGGACCAAAACAGGATTACGCCTAAACGTAGGAGACCAATTTAGTACTTTGCTCTTTAATATTATATATATACATATAAAATAGTAATATATAATTCTATATATATTAATGATCTTAATTATTTAAAATTTTATATTTATTTTTTATATATAATTTTGATGCAGGACATAAATAAAAAAACTATAGTTTGTTGATAGATAGACAATATATAAAATTAATTTTTTTAAATATTTTTTAAAATAAATAAGTTATAATTTATTGATATAAAATTATAGATTATATTCCTATTATTCGAGCCAGCTCATAAGTTTTCGATGAGCCGAGTTTGAACTTAAGAAATATGCTCGATAGTCAATGAGTCGAGTCGTAAGCCAGGCTCAATTTTCATGAGCTGAGCTTGAGTTTGGTGTAACTCGACTCAACTCGACTCACTTTCATCCCTATTTACCATATATTCTGTGTGAAGGAAGTGCAAACGAAACTACCAAAAAGAAAAGCAGGCGGAACTGGCACAAAAAAACACAGACGGAACTGCTGGAAGAGTGGCCAACTGCCAAAAAAACTGTTGAAAAGATGACAAACTGCCGAAAAACTGCTGAAAAAGTGACAAAGTGTAAAGAGATGGCAAACTATCGGAAGGTGACAAAAAATATATGATTTTTCCATAACAATAAGTAAGTAGTGAATGAACTAATTGGTTAGGTGAGAAAGCATTAAAGCATTGACAAAAGAGAAGAAAAAATAGCACAAAAGAAAAATATGAAAAATAGAATGATTTCACCAAAAGAAAAACAACATATCCTCCTCAAGGAGGATACCATGGTTCTGATACTATATTAAAAATTAAAAATAATAAACTAAATTGGAGAAAAGATTTGTGTTTTATTGAGTATATTCAAGTTGTCTGAAATGATACAATATAAAAAAAGTATTTATAGGTGCTAAAAAAATCATAATAATAAAGACGTAATATTTTATAATAGATATTCAAATATATTAAATAATTTTAATAAATACTAATTGATCATAATATATTCTGACAATCATCGTCTAAAAGACAAAAAAACATAATATTTTATAATAAAAGACAAATCTCATAATTTTAGTTTGATCATTAATGTACTGTAAATATAATTACTGGTTCAAATCTTCAATTTAAATTTCAACACTTAAATAGAAAATTGCATATGTGATCTGCCGATAAATTGGAAAAAAAAAAAATCAGCACCCATATCCATTTTACAAGTGCTGAATACAATACCTTGGTTAAAAAGAATCGAAAATTTTGAACAATTTTTGAATTCATATCATGAGAATGTTGTCAATATCCGATTTTCAAAAGTATTGAAAATTCACAGGAGCAATAATGCAGCATGGTTTCGATTAATTTGATATTTTTTAATTGGTATTTATATTTGTGTTTATTTATTGATTCTAATCTTATCTGTTAAAAATTTTATTTAAAAATTGGTTTGATAATTTTTTATATTATATTTTTTTATTTTATTTTATGGAACTCGGTATGTAAAAATATGAGTTTGCATCATAAAATTTGTGAAAATATCTTTATCTTAATATCTATTATTTTACACGCATAAAATATATACTTTAGGTTAAATATTTTTTTCGTCCTTAACGTCTTGGGTTAAAATGAAAATTGTTTTCGGCTTTTTTTTTTTATTAAAAGTATCCTCAACGTGACAAAAAATCATAAAATCATCCTTTTGAACATAATAATTTTTAAAATGATATAAAGACCATTTTTCTATTATCACTATCCACCCTACCCACCCATTACCCTCACCCTTTCCCACCTAAAACAAAAAAACCAAAATCAAGAAAAGAAACAAAAGAGGGAGAAGAAAGAAAAGGAAAGAAAGAAGAGGGAGGTGTCGGCAGGGAAGAGGGCGGCCGCTGCTGTCGCGTTGTGGCTGTAGGACTTATCACGATGGGCTTGTCGTTCTTTATCTCTCCCACTAGGTCTTGTCGCGCCGTTGTCGCTGGTGTTTCCCATCGCCGCCGTTGCTAGGGTTTAGCCGCTCCGTTGCTGCTAGACAAACCCTTTGTTGCTCCGCTCATCTTTTTTATGCATACGCGGGCTTTCTCTTCGCCGTCGCGGGGCCTGGGCTCTGGTTCCTCTCCCATCACGCTATGCTTTTTTGTGCCGCCATCGCTAGAGTTTCAACCGCTCCGTTATCGCTGGACAAGGGTTTCATTGCTCCCTCATCATTGTTGTACACCTGCTCTGTCTCTACTGTCGCTGGGCAAGGGTTTCGTTTTTCTTTTTTTTCTTTTATATTTTTTAATTTTTGAAGAACATAAACATCATTTTTCTCTTTCTAATTTTTTTAATTTCTGTTGTTGCTAATTTTGGATATGAAATTGCGGTAGATGATTGCTGAATTGTTGTTTAATTTAAATTTTCTGTTAAATTTATTGTCTGGTTGTTGTTGTTGCTGAATTGTTGTACAAAAAAGGGTTTAGGTGGAAAGAAAAGGGTTGGGGGGTAGTGGGTAGGTAGTAGTGGTGATGGTTATGGTGGCAGTGGTGATGGTGATAAGGAAAGGAAGAGAGAGAGATGCGTAGCGATGGTGATGATGATGCAGAGGTTAGTGGTGAGGGTGGGGAGGGTTTTTTAATTTTTGTTTAAGGGCAAAATTATCCAAAAATATCGTTTATGGACAAAAAGATGATTTTATAACATTTTTCTAACGTTGAGGATGATTTTAATAAAAAAAAGATTGGAGACGATTTTGATTTTGATCCAAGACATTAAGGACGAAAAAAGTACTTAATCCTATGTACTTTCATCCCATAACATATGCAATCTTATATATAATTCTCATAATTAACATATTTTTACAACTAATACTGTAAGAACCGGAGTTTTTCACGTAAAATCATTTTAATAAAATAATTTTAGTGCCCGGAATAGATCCAAAATTTAGAAGTTTCAATTTGAAAATATAAAAATGTGAAATTTGGTTTCAATGAATTTACTGAGTTGGAAAATGTATCTTCTTTGAAAAGTTTCTGTAAAAATGCGTACTGGTGCTTAAGTCGGCAGTACTGGCTCTAGTCTGTCCAATACCGCGTATTTTGGAAAATAAGATTTTTGAAAAAATTGATTTATTGTTTTGAAAAGGCAAAAATAATTTAGAATTGAAAATCGGGAGCTAATCTTAAAGGTTTTGGCCTAAAGTGGATCAAACAGACCAAAAATGCTAACAAATTGGACTGGGTCTAAACCAGGCCCAAAGCCTAACATATATATGCTCATTTGATGAGTATTTCAGCTCATTTGATGCATAGAGAGTGAGAGAGACGTGGTTTGAGAGAAGAGAGGAGAAGAGGCGATGTTACTATTCACATCCACCTTCCAAAAGCCATAACTTGAGCTACGAAACTCTGATTGACGAGCCATTTACAGCCACATGAAGCTCTTGTCAAGCTCTTCATTTCTATCTGAGAAAATCTGGTAAGAAATTATATCTCAAGCTCCATTTTCTAGTCCTAGAATTCTGCATTTTTGTGGTTATAGTTTTGAATAGATTTTGTGATTTTGCTTGTTTAAGTGATCTCTAGTAGCGAATAATTATTGGATTTTACTCCTAATCTCGTTGGGTAAGGTAAGGTTTCACTAAATCCTTGTGTTTAGTTATTTTGTGTATCTTAGGTTTTGATTTTGATATTATATGATGTTAGTTTGAGCTTTGGTGGCTTGTTGGTGAGTTGAAAGCTTGTTGGACTCCAATCTTGGTGCGGTGTGCTTTTTGGGGAGCGGCCAAGGTATGGTTTCGGTCTCCTCTATGTAAAATATAATATTTTTGGACATTTAGGCTAGTGGAACATAGGATAGGATTGAAATTGGATGTTGATGAATATGATGTATGATGATTTTGAGTATATGTAGCATGATAATGGATTATTGATGTGTGTTGAGAAAGGTGTTGGGTGATTATTATGATAATGATGGGTGGTAAGTGATGGATCTATGTATGAGAAATTATTGATGTGCAATGTTGTTTTGAAATGTTTGGGAGCTTAATGATTTGATGATGAATGTTGAGAATTATTATAGTTGTTGAGAGTTGTTAGTTGTTGATGATTGATGATGAGTTGTGAAGATGTTATTGGTGAATGAGGAGAATTATGAGTCTTTATAATGATTTTGGATGTTGTTGAATAATGATTATGTTGTGTGATGATATATGTTGGTAATGATTTTGGGGTTTTAAATCTTGTGGTTGGTGTTGATATTGAATGGTAGTTGAAAAATTTGGATGTGATATTAGGTTAAATTTAGAGTTAGAATAAGGTGAGTATTAAATGGTTTAATGACTAAGAAGGTTGTGTAATTGATAAAATGGTTGAAGGAGTGTTTGGTATGAATGTTGAGTTGTTTTGGTATAGTAAAAAATGGGTTTGAGTGGTCTTGAATTGAGAGTTGTGGCAAAATTGAGTTTTTAGTGTTTTTGATAAAAACAGATTTTTGGTGAACTTTGACGGATCATAACTTGAGCTTCAGTTTTCAAAGTTTGTTGAAATTATCTTTAAATTAAAGCTCATGGAAAAATCTTTAAATGGATATAAAGTTTGTAGGAAATGGATTTTTGTAGGAGTTATGATCATTCAAAGTTTGGTGTCAAAATCTGAATTCTGTACATGCTGCAGAATTTGTGATTTCTGGTTTGTGTACGCACGCACACCTCTATGAGATTTTGAACCTGTGCGCACGCACACACAGGGGAAGACTTGCTGTTGACAGTGCTAGCACGACCTGTGCGCGCACACAACCAACGAAGTTTCGCAACCTGTGCGTACGCACAGACCTGTGCATACACACACGTTGGAAGGTGCACTCTGTTGAGGGCATTCACACGCCTTGTGCAGATAAACAGAGTTGAAACTTTTACTGCCTGTGAGTACGCACATATTTGAAAACTTTTCTGGGCGTGCGCACGCACACCCTTGTGCGTACGCACATTCCCTGTTTCTCAACTAAAATCTTGTTTTTAACTGCTTCACCTTCCCAACAAGCTTGTAAACTTCTGTGACACCTATTTACGACTTTTTGGCTTGTTTTTGGATGTTAAACATAGAGAATACTATAAGTGGGTTTAACTAGATATTTCTGGTAATAAGTTAGAAGACGGAGGTTTAGGTTTCTGGGGTACATGGGGATGGACTAGTTGGGTGTCTGACGGTGTGCTATATTGAGTGGAAGTGTGCTATGAGCAGTGGCCTCTAAGATTGAATATGTGATTATGATATGCATTGTGCTCCGTCGTAGGGGCTGTGGCAGTCTCGCGCCTACATTCGGATGTGAAGCTTGAAGCTGGGCTTCTCACTCATATTTATCGCTCTAGAGGAAGGTGGTAGGGCATTTTTCCTCGGAATGTTTCCCTTTGAAAGGAGAATGTGGTAGGGTACTCATCCCTCGAAATTTTTCTCCTGAGCATGGGTTTCTCTCTGGTTGCAAGGTGGTAGGGCACTAACTCACGGAATCATGCGGCATCCAGAGGAATGTGGTAGGGCACTCTCCCTCGGAACGTTTTCCTCTAAAAGGAGAAGGTGGCAGGACACTTATCCATCAGAATTATTCCTCCTGAGTATACGCAACAGAGAAACTAATCCGGGAGTTGCCGACCGGATTTTGTGTCGGGTTTGGCACTATAACCGACATGTGATATCACAGCCAATAGGACAGACATTCATCATATACATCTTCTACATGTTTTCTTGCTTTGATTACTTGAGTTTGCCTAATTGTATAATATGCCTACTTGCTTCTTGAATTACTTGTTATATGTATGAATACTACCTATGTTTTCTTTACTTGCATTATCTGTGTTTGCTTGGTGTTTAGGAGGTTATGTAATACCCTACCATACAAAGTTTTATGCTTAAGTCATAGTTCAGAGATGGCACGGTATTACGATCTCTAAAATAAAAATTTAGTACATATAGTAATGTGAATAATAATTATAACTAGGAGCCTTTGAAGAAAAGAGGGTACAACAAAAATCGTAACTCGAAAAGCGCAACACACCGATCGATAACGTAACGAACAAGGGTAAACTAACGTGAGATTATATATATACAAAAGAGTGTCAAAAGCAGGAATATTAAAACTCAAAATCCGGTTGCAAAGATAACCGGTCCGAGCATAGCAATATATACGTGTAAATAAAATAGGAAACCCCAAGGAAAGCCAAAAGGACACAAAAATAGTAATCCTATTCTCCAAAATCCCATCTAGGAGGAGTCGTCACATTTTGTATTATTCAATGGAGATAAAAGTATCTAAGAGAAAACATAAAACTAAAACAGAGTCCCGAGAACAAAGGATCTTCGCTAACCCAGAAGTCTCCAGCATACTTCAGCGAGAAGCCTCACGTCCTACATCTGAAAATCACAAAATTCGCATGGGTGAGAACCATAGGTTCCCAGCATAGTAACAATTCCCACATATATAACATGTAATATTAGAGGAAAGTCGAAGGCAATCCTAGAACTTCCTCCAGATAAAATCAAAGCTTATAAACAAGCTAAACCATAAGTGGCAACTGACTAAAGATCCTTCAGTCTAACTAATACTTCCCTTTCCAATTCCTTTAGACCTCCCAACCACCAGCAGGAGTATAAAAATGGCAAACACAGTTATTTCAGACAAGAGATATACAAGTAGGAATAGATAAGGCATTTAGAAAAATAGCGAGTAATATGTAGTCAAATAGGCAATCTCAAACAATTCACATAGTATGCATATGATGAATGCCTGTCCCTAATGGCTGATGATATCATCTGTCGGTTATATAGCCAACTCGACAAGTCCTGATAGCTAACCATTGGACTGTTCCTCTATCGTGCATCCCCAACTCGAGTTATACTCAACATAATCATGATCATAATCATGATCCATATCCAACACCCTCACTGGTGTATATTCACGAGGGCGAGCTCATCTGGGTCTTTCACAGTGCCCGGCCACCCTTATGACATAGGGTCAACAGAGTCTTGAGTCTCCACCTAGAGGACGTAGTGGCTAGCCACTACTTCCTCCCAGGAAAACTCGTGTCTCCGATGGTGGAAGTGCAACATTCACATTTCATTCAACATCATATATGCATTTATACTTAGCCATAATCATGGCTCCTCCGTAACACGGCAATAATCCAGCCATCCGACTCACAGTTAAATCCATAACCAGCCAATTCATAAACAATTCAGCCCATCGGCTCATAGCACATACAACACTTCCACCGCCATCCTCCGCATCTCATGTAATCTTTGATCCTCATTGATCATTCATTTTTTCCTTGCTTCACTCGCAAGTTACCACATCCCCTAGCTCATTTTCTCATTGCTAGGCATATCATAAGGATTTAAGACACAAGTGGTGAGATCAGAGGCTTAGAAGTATGAAATTTGGCTTTTAAAACTCAAAAATCAACTTTGGGATGAAAACAGGGCCACGCGCACGCGTCCTTCACGCGCACACGTGGATGGCCGCACAGTTCATCGACGCGTATGCGTCATTCACGCAGACGCGTGGATTGAGGAACATCCAATCGACGCGTACGCGCCGCCACGCATACGTGTGGGTACGTTTGTGCCCCACTCACAAAACTGGCACAAATCTCGGGAAGAATGGCTGTACATTGGGTGCATCACATTGACGCGCACGCGCCCGCCACGTGCGCGCGTGGATGGTGCCTTTTTGAAAAACGACGCGTACGCGCCAAGTGCGCCTACTCGTGGAGGGTCATTCTGCTAAAAATTTTTCTAAGTTAAAAGCTGCAGAATTCACAGATTCAACCGCCAATCTTCCGACGGACATAACTTTCTCATTTTAAATCATTTTTCGCCAATTCTTCGAATGCCATGGACATCCCGGATCCAATTTCATTTTTAAACAAATTTGACTCAAAACGAAGATCCGGAGTCCAAGTTATGTCCCATCAAAATATGCCCAAAAACCATATTTTCATACAAAACCACAAAGTGCCATTTTCAAAACAAGCCATTTTCAACCCTTTTCAAAATCAACCAAAACATGCCAATTTCATCCACACCAAAAACAATATCAAGTCTCCTCAACTCATACATCAACATTTTACCACAATTCACAAAAATACCATCCCATCATTTTCACCCACTTCTCCCAAGTGGCTCAAACTCAAACACATTTACATATCATATGCTCTTCCTCATGCCAATTTTCAATAACACCATTTCCAATTAACCATCATTGCACATAACCAATATCATACTCACCATCAACATGGTTTCACCCACAATTCAACCTCAATCAATAATCAAGCATATATTCACAACATGCATATTTCTCACACTTCATACCATCAAGGCATCAATAATCATAATCACATATATGACCACATCATATATCTCAACCATTCAATAACATCAACAATTCAATGCCTAACTTAGGCCCTCTAGCCTAAGTATTTCCTACCACATTACATATTAGATACGAGAAACCGAGACCATACCTTTGCCGATTTCTCAACCTCAACCGGAGCACTTCCAAACCACTATTCCTCAAGCTCCCAAGGTCTCAACACCTCCAAGAACAGATTTTTGCATACAAAACCCTCTTCTAAACTTTTCAAAATCACCAATCAAGCTCCAATATTCACATATATACAACCTAAGCCACAATCATCATACCAAAATACAAGAGCTCAATACCCAAAACTACAAATTCAACATTTTCACTAGGGTTTAAGATATTTTACCTTACCCAAGGTTCAAGGAGACAAGATTAATCTTCTCCTTCAAGAGAGTTGGGTCCTACAACATCAAAGAGCCCAAAATCTCAACATTTCACCCATGAAACTCGAAAATAAGGGCTGGAATTTCGAAAAGAAAACGGTGACTTACCTCAAGATTGATTGTATGGATTTTGTAGAGCTCTCCGTGGTGAACGCGTAGCCGCAAATGGTGCGGCAATCGAAGCTCTAGATCAAAAGTTATGGTGGTTTGAAGATTAAGGGAGAGATAGAACTTGAGAGAGTGTTCTTCCCCCCTCCATTGTAATTTCAGCGTGTTCTTAGTGCTATTGAGGAGAGAGAGTGCTGAAATAAGTGTTTTAAGGTTTAGTTATGTTGGGCCAAGGGTCCACTTTGGGTCCGGTTGGCTCGATTTGGCCCGTTCGGTCCAATCTTGGTCTGATTTCTACAAAATTGGTACTGAAATTCTCATCTCAATCTCCTCTATCATATTAAGCCATAAAAAATCATATTTTTTGGTTTTCTAGAATAAATTCTCATTTATGGGTTAATTTGTCATTAATTAACCGGGTTTTACATTCTACCAACCTAATTAGAAATTTTGCCCACAAAAATCAAATTCAATTACCTGAGAATAAGTGCGAATAATCCGTTCGCATCTCTGACTCAAGTTTCCAAGTGTGTTCCTCAGCACCACCTCGACTCCATGCCACTTTGACTAATGAAACCTCTTTTCCATGCAACCGTTTGATACTAGTATCATCAATTCTGACCGAAGCCACCGGAAACATCAAATCTTCTCTTAACTGAACCGATTCAGGTTCTAACACATGGCTAGCATCAGGAGTATACTTCCGAAGCTGTGATACATGAAACATGTCATGTAGGTTCGAAAGATAAGGTGGTAGAGCCATCCGATACACTACCGGTCCAACCCTCTCCAGGATTTGAAATGGACCAATGTATCGATGATTCAACTTCTTTGCCTTAATCGCCCTACCTACTCCTGTAGTTGGAGTAACCTTAAGGAAAACATGGTCTCCTTCCTCAAATTTCAAAGGCTTCCACCGCTGGTCGGCGTAACTCTTCTGACGATTCTGTGTCGTAAGCATCCTATCTCGGATCTTCTTGACTTGTTCAGTGGTCTCAGCTATCATCTCCGGTCCCAACAAGCCTTTCTCTCTAGCTTCATACCAACATAGCGGAGATTGATATTTCCTCCCATATAGAGCCTCATATGGAGCCATTCCGATGCTCGCTTGGTAACTATTATTGTATGCAAACTCCACTAGCGGCATATACCGATTCCAACTCGCTGGTTGGTCCAAAACACAAGCTCTTAACATATCCTTTAGTGTTTGGATCGTTCTCTCGGATTGACCATCTGTTTGAGGATGGTAAGCTGTACTCAAACTTAATCGAGTTCCAAAAGCTTTCTGAAATTCACCCCAAAACCTCAAAGTGAAACGAGGATCTCTATCAGAGATTATAGTAGCAGGTACACCATGAAGTCTCACAATTTTCTTTATGTATAACCGTGCTAGCTCCTTAAGGGTGTAAGTCATCCGAATGGGTAAAAAGTGAACTGACTTCGTCAGTCGGTCCACAATCACCCAGAAAGTATCAAAACTAGCCCTAGTCCTTGGCAATCCCGACACAAAGTCCATTGCAATACTTTCCCACTTCCATTGTGGAACCTCTAAAGGTTGCAACATCCCAGAAGGTCTTCGATGTTCAATATTCACCTTTTGACAAGTTAAACACTTTGAAACATATTCCACCACATCATTCTTCATACATGGCCACCAAAACATCACTTTTAGATCATGGTATATCTTAGTACTTCCCGGGTGAATAGAGAATTCGCTTTTGTGTGCCTCTTTTAAGATATCTTGCCTCAAAATGCCAACATCCGGCATAATGATTCTACCTTTGAATCTCCATAGCCCATCTTTATCTTCCAACACTCTCCACTGTTTTCCTTGCTCAATAGCTGGTAAAACCTTCCATAACGCTTCATCATTCTCATGGGCTTTTAGGAGTTCGGACTTAAAGTCACTTGAGATTTCTAATCGGCTCAAACGTAGAGTTCCAGATACTTCTCGAGCACCAATTTTCAGACTCTCGAATCCCTTGAGCAACTTCTCTTCTTGAAGCATCATCCAAGCCGCATACAATGACTTCCGACTTAACGCATCCGCCACTACATTCACCTTCCTCGGATGGTAATTCAAATCAAAGTCGTAGTCCTTCAATAATTCCATCCACCTCCTCTGCCTCATATTAAGTTCTTTCTGATCAAAGAGGTATTTCAAACTCTTGTGATCGGAGAAGACTTGAAACTTAACCCCATAGAGATAATGCCTCCACACCTTCAAGGCAAACACAACCGCCGCAAGTTCCAAATCGTGCGTAGGGTAGTTAACTTCATGAGGTCTAAACTGCCGTGAGGTATACGCCACCACATTACGATGCTGCATCAGCACGCACCCTAGACCCTTTAGTGAGGCATCACAGTACACCTCAAATGGTTCGTTCAGCTCAGGTAACACCAACACAGGTGTAGTGGTCAACTTTTTCTTCAATGCTTGAAAGCTCTCCTCACACTCGGGAGTCCAAACAAATAGTGTGTCCTTGCGGGTTAACTTTGTCAATGGCAAAGCTAATTGCAAAAAGCCTTTGATGAACCTTCGGTAATAGCCAGCTAAGCCCAGAAAACTCCTTATCTCAGTTACTGTGGTTGGTTGCTTCCATTCCATCACTACATCCGCCCTAGATGGATCAACTGCTATCCCCTGCTTACTCACTACATGCCCCAAAAACTTCATCTCTTTCTTCCAAAATTCACATTTGGACAGTTTTGCATAGAGTTTTTTTTCCTTTAGTATCTGCAACACAGTCCTCAAGTGTTCTGCATGCTCTTCCTCAGTCTTGGAATAAATCAATATGTCATCAATGAAGATAACAACGAATTTATCCAGAAACGGACGGAACACTCTATTCATGTAATCCATAAACACTCCAGAAGCGTTCGTCAACCCAAAAGACATTACAGTGTACTCGTAATGACCATAACGAGTCCTGAAAGTGGTCTTAGAAATATCCTCATCCCTTACCCTTATCTGGTGATAACCGGATTGCAAATCGATCTTGGAGAAGACCCCATCTCCTTGTAACTGATCCATGAGATCATCAATCCTCGGCAATGGGTACTTATTCTTTATCGTGACCTTGTTCAGCTGTCTGTAATCCACACAGAGCCGTATAGTCCCATCTTTTTTCTTTACCAGAAGCACTGGCGCACCCCACGGAAAAACACTTGGTCGGATAAAATTCTTACCCAACAAATCCTCTAACTGAGACTTTAACTCAGCCATTTCCAGTGGTGACATCCTATACGGAGCACTCGAGATTGGTCCAGCCCCAGACACCAACTCGATAGCAAACTCAACCTCTCGGTTAGGTGGAAATTCATCAATATCATCGAGAAACACTTTCGAAAACTCACACACAACCAGAATTTGTTCTAATCTTTGATCATCACCCGAAACACCCACGGTCAACAACAGGATACCCTGACATTTGGTCCCAGAGCAATTCACCATCATGGAGTTCAAGTAATAACTATTCACTACAACCGGTCCTTCTGTATCCTCCGGCATGAAGCACACTGTTTTCGTAGAACAGTCGAGTAGAACATGGTTCTCAGATATCCAGTCTAATCCCAAGATAAGATCAAGACCGATCATCAGCAAGCAAATTAAATTATGGATAAAATCACGCTGCTTGAACCTAAAGGAAACTTGCGGGCATCCTAGCCTAGTTACCGTGGCTTCATGGGTAGCATTATACACCTTTAGGTCATAACCTAAAACTACAATCTTCAAGCCTAGCTCAATAGCTTTTTCAAATGCAATGAATGAATGTGTTGCTCCAGAATCAAATAAAGCATTTAAAGTTTGACCAGCCATTTCACAGTTACCTCGGATAAGTGTCTCGGATCCTTCGACACCTATAGCTGAGGTGGTGAACACCCGGCCAGTCTGTTGTGCTTTCCCAGTACCTTGCTTCTACCTCTCCGAACAATATGCAGTTTTATGCCCCGCCTTTCCACAATTGAAGCATAAACCCCATCCGGCCTTGCATGGTGCTCCCAGATGGTGACTTCCACACCTAGTACAAGCTTGCTCATTCTGAGGCTGCCTCCCAAACTTTTTTCCTTGGGAGTTGTTGCTGTTGGGCTTCCTAAAAGAACCTCCCTGCTTGAAAGGTAGACCTCTAGGTGCAAAGCTCTTCCCTCGGTTCTGTGGGAATGATCCCTTGTGATTCCCTCTCTCAGCAGCTGCCTTCTTCATACACTCTTCAGCAACCCTACACTTGTTCACCAACTCAGAGAAAGTTCTGATTTCCATTGGTCCCACTGAGCTGAAAATATCACTCCAGAGTCCTCCTTCATACTTAACGCACTTCCAATCCTCATAGTCTCCCAGAGTCCCCTGACACATACAGGAGAACCTGAACAGCTCCTCAAACTTGTCGGTATACTCTGATACGGACATAGTACCCTGCTTCAGCTGCAGTAACTCGAGTTCCTTAGCCGTCCTAGCAGAAGTCGGAAAGTACTTCTTATAGAACTCCTCTCGGAAGACATCCCAGGTGATATAGTCATCACCCTGCTGCAGGAGACATCGAATTCCTTGCCACCAATATGACGCTTCCCCAGTGAGCAAATAGGTAGCAAACTCAACATGCTGCCCTTCCGGTACCACCTGCACTTGCAGTGCTCGCTCCATAGCCTGAAACCAGGTATCGACTTCAGTCGGACTAGTAGTTCCGTTGAACTTAGGTAAATTAACCTTCAAAAAGTTTGCCAGTGTCATCAGGCCCTGAACTCTACCTCCGTCATTACGATGGTTGTTCATCTGTTGACCAAGAGCCTCAGCAGTGGCTTGTATAGTAGTAGCCATGTTCTCCAACACAGTCTTAAAGTTCACCGGGTCATTAGGGTTAATCTCCGGCACATGAGCATTCGTATGACTTTTCCCACGGCCTCTACCACATCCACGAGGCGCCATCTGGTTCCTATACACACCAAACAATCGATATTAACTTGATCAGTCTCAATATCGGAAGTTTAGTGCTTCAAAGTCCCAAATGCATGCTCCTGAACGTTTATGCCAATTATATCAAGTAGATATACTAATAGCACATAACAAACATACAGAGAATGCACAAAAGCATAGTCAGTTCGTCCCTCAAGCTCTACAGGAACGAACTGCTCTGATACCATAATGTAACACCCTACCATACAGAGTCTTATGCTTAAGTCATAATTCAGAGATGGCAAGGTATTACGACCTCTAAAATAAAAATTTAATACATATAGTAATGTGAATAATAATTATAACTAGGAGCCTTTGAAGAAAAGGGGGTACAACAAAAATCGTAACTCGAAAAGCACAACACTCTGATCGATAACGTAACGAACAAGGGTAAACTAACGTGAGATTATATATATACAAAAGAGTGTCAAAAACAGGAATATCAAAACTCAAAATCCGGTTGCGAAGATAACCGGTCTGAGCATAGCAATATATACGTGTAAATAAAATAGGAAACCCCAAGGAAAGCCAAAGGGACACAAAAATAGTAATCCTATTCTCCAAAATCCCCTCTAGGAGGAGTCGTCACAGTTTGTATTATTCAATGGAGATAAAAGTATCTAAGAGAAAATATAAAACCAAAATAGAGTTCCGAGAACAAAAGATCTTCGCTAACCCAGAAGTAGTATGCTTCAGTGAGAAGCCTCACGTCCTGCATCTGAAAACCACAAAATCCGCATCGGTGAGAACCAGAGGTTCCCAGCATGGTAACAGTTCCCACATATATAACATGTAATATTAGAGGAAAGCCGAAGACAATCCTAGAACTTCCTCCAGATAAAATCAAAGCTTATAAACAAGCTAAACCATAAGTGGCAACTCACTAAAGATCCTTCAGTCTAACTAATACTTCCCTTTTCAATTCCTTCAGACCTCCCAACCACCAGCAGGAGTATAAAAATGGCAAACATAGTTATTTCAGACAAGAGATATACAAGTAGGAACAGATAAGGCATTTAGACAAATAGCGAGTAATATGCAGTCAAATAGGCAATCTCAAACAATTCACATAGTATGCATATGATGAATGTCTGTCCCTAATGGCTGATGATATCATATGTCGGTTATATAGCCAACCCGACAAGTCTTGGTAGCTAACCATTGGACTGTCCCTCTGTCGTGCATCCCCAACTCGAGTTATACTCAACATAATCGTGATCATAATCATGATCTATATCCAACACCCTCACTGGTGTATATTCACGGGGGCGAGCTCATCCGAGTCTTTCATAGTGCCCTGCCACCCTTATGACATAGGGTCAACAGAGTCTCAAGTCTTCACCTGGAGCATGTGGTGGCTAGCCACTGCTTCCTCCCAGGGAAACTCGTGTCTCCGATGGTGGAAGTGCAACATTTACATTTCATTCAACAGCATATATGCATTTATACTTAGCCATAATCATGGCTCCGCCGTAACACGGCAATAATCCAACCATCCAGCTCACGGTTAAATCCATAACCAGCCAATTCATAAACAATTCAGCCGATCGGCTCATGGCACATACAACACTTCCACCGTCATCCTCCGCATCTCATATAATCATCTTTGATCCTCATTGATCATTCATTTTTTCCTTGCTTCACTCGTAAGTTATCACATCCCCTAGCTCATTTTCTCATTACTAGGCATATCATAATGATTTAAGACACAAGTGGTGAGATCGGAGGCTTAGAAGTATGAAATTTGGCTTTTAAAACTCAAAAATCAACTTTGGGATGAAAACAGGGCCATGTGCACGCGTCCTTCACGTGCACACGTGGATGGCCTCGCAGTTCATCAACGCGTATGCGTCATTCACGCGGACGCGTGGATTGAGGAATATCCAATCGACGCGTACACGCCAGCCACGTGTACGCGTGGGTACGTTTGTGCCCCACGCACAAAACTAGCACAACTCTGGCACAACTCTCGGGAAGAATGGCTGGGCATTGGGTGCATCACATCGACGCGCACGCGCCCGCCACGCACGCGCGTGGATGGTGCCTTTTTGAAAAACGACGCGTACGCGCCAAGTGCGCCTACGCGTGGATGGTCATTCTGCTAAAAAATTTTCTAAGTTAAAAGCTGCAGAATTCACAGATTCAACCCCCAATCTTCCAACGGACATAACTTTCTCATTTTAAATCGTTTTTCGCCAATTCTTCGAACGGCATGGACATCCCGGATCCAATTTTATTTCTAAATAAATTTGACTCAAAACGGGGATCCGGAATCCAAGTTATGTCCCATCAAAGTATGCCCAAAAATCATGTTTTCATACAAAATCACAAAGTGCCTTTTTCAAAACAAGCCATTTTCAACCCTTTTCAAAATCAACCAAAACATGCCAATTTCATCCCTTTTCTTTGAAATCAATCAAAATACACCAAAAACAACATCAAGCCTCCTCAACTCATACATCAACACTTTACCACAATTCACAAAAATACCATCCCATCATTTTCACCCACTTCTCCCAAGTGGCTCAAACTCAAACACATTTACATATCATATACTCTTTCTCATGTCAATTTTCAACAACACCATTTCCAATTAACCATTATTGCACATAACCAATATCATACTTACCATCAACATGGTTTCACCCACAATTCAACCTCAATCAATAATCAAGCATATATTCACAACATGTATATTTCTCACACTTCATACCATCAAGGCATCAATAATCATAATCACATATATGACCACATCATATATCTCAACCATTCAACAACATTAACAATTCAATGCCTAACTTAGGGCCTCTAGCCTAAGTATTTCCTACCACATTACATATTAGATACGAGAAACCGAGACCATACCTTAGCCGATTTCCCAAGCTCAATCGGAGCACTTCCAAACCACTATTCCTCAAGCTCCCAATGTCTCAACACCTCCAAGAACAGATTTTTGCATACAAAACCCTCTTCCAATCTTTTTAAAATCACCAATCAAGCTCCAATATTCACATATATACAACCTAAACCACAATCATCATACCAAAATACAAGAGCTTAATACCCAAAACTACAAATTCAACATTCTTGCTAGGGTTTAAGATATTTTACCATACTCAAGGTTCAAGGAGACAAGATTAATCTTTTCCTTCAAGAGAGTTAGGTTTTATAACATCAAAGAGCCCAATATATCAACATTTTACCCATGAAACTTGAAAATAAGGGCTGGAATTTCGAAAAGTAAACTGTGACTTACCTCAAGATTGATTGTATGGGTTTTGTAGAGCTCTCCGTGGTTAACGCATAGCCGCAAACGGTGCGGCAATCGGAGCTCTAGATCAAAAGTTATGGTGGTTTGAAGATCAAGGGAGAGATAGAACTTGAGAGAGTGTTCTTCCCCCCTCCATTGTAATTTTAGCGTGTTCTTAGTGCTAGTGAGGAGAGAGAGTATTGAAATGAGTGTTTTAGGGTTTAGTTATGTTGGGCCAAGGGTCCACTTTGGGTCTGGTTGGTTCGGTTTGATTCGTTCGGTCCAATCTTGGTCTGATTTTTACAAAATTGGTACTGAAATTCTCATCTCAATCTCTTCTATCATATTAAGCCATAAAAAATCACATTTTTTTGCTTTCTAGAATAAATTCTCATTTATGGGTTAATTAGCCATTAATTAACCGGATGTTACAGGTTAGGTAGGCAGTGGTGATGGGATCGCATGGAATATAGGTTGGTGAAGACTGTGAGACAGCGGTGACTAGTTTTAGTTAGAAATTCCCTAAGATTAGATATCTTATTTATTATTTACGATTTAAGTTATTTATTTTCGTTATGCTTAAATATCTGTTTGGTATGAAGCTCTAGAATTATCTCTGGCATCTCGAGGTCTTACATCTTACATTATTGGGTACTGTTACCATACTGAGAACCTCCGATTCTTATTCCATACTTGTTGTTATTTTTCAAATGCAAGTTGCAATCCACCTCGGTGAGTTGCTTTGGTGGTGACAGAGTAGAGGATTTCTATCTTGTTTTGAAGTTTTTTGAGTATTTTGTTTAAGATCTCTCACTTTTGTATTTATTTAGCCTAGAGGCCCACTTGAGAGAAAGTTTGTATAAGCAATTTTACCTGTTTAAAACTCAGTATATCAGTATTTAACTAGTCAGTCTAAACTTCGCGGACTGTGGCTAGTATCTTATGGTTATTATACTCTTATATAACTACATGTATCTTGTTATCTTACATAGTGGATCTTGTTTTTTACGTTTGTAGTTTTGTGTGAACGTTCGCGCTTTGTAATTCTGTATTTGAGCTTATTTTTTCCATTGGGCTTCTAGAATTATTATTTCTTTCTATATATATTTATGTATAAGTTTAGAAATGTCGTAACCTCTTATTAACCTTTGCCTTACAGTTAGAGGTAAGGTTTAGGGTAATTAGAGTGTTATAAATATTATGCAATTTCAAGCTATATTTTATTATATAATTTAAATTATTAGCTCACATATGGGCTAATGAGTCATGATTTTAAATTATTTTATATTTTGTATTTGATAGTGATACGTATGTTTATTTTATATTTTAATTTGATCAGTTAATAACTATATTAAAAATTTGTTTCATAATTTTCTTTCATACTTTATATTTTACTTTTTATTTTATAATAGTTTGTATATAAAAATATGAATTGTATAAAGAAATTATTATAATATCTCTAATTTAATATCCATAATTTTATACGTATAATATTTATAATTTTAAATATATAATATTCATAATCAACTAAGTGAAACTAATTTATTATTTTTTATTATTCATTATTTATTTTGCCGATCACAAATCAATAAATTTTTTACGTTTTTTTTTTAAATAAATTGATGTTGATCGAATTTGAAATGTTTGGATTTTTTTATAAAATGTGTTATAGTGATTTTGAAAATCTTTTTAGGGTTCATGATATCAAAATTTAAAAAAAAATTATTTAAAAAAATTTGTATCACTGTAAATGTAATCATGAAAAAAGCTTTTGCGATTTGATTTATATAAATTTAAAATTGATTTATGGTATAATTAAATGAAATTATATAATAATAAAAAAGTAATTATGTTAATTTAATTGAAAACGTAATTTATAATCTCTTATGAATGAAAATATTATTAAATTTGTCTTTTTATTTATTATTGGTAGTATTTTTTTATTTTTTTTTGAAAACTATTATTGCTAGTATTTTAGCTATTTAACATTATTGTTAATAATTAAGAGAGTGAATGCTGTTGATAGTGATGATGATAGATCCTTCCATTCAATTTTATAGATTTAGCACCAGATAATAAGGTAATCAAGGCAAATTATATGTGCCTAATAGAAATTGCAATATTTATTATTTCTGCCAGTTTGTTTCAAATTTTAGCCCATGCATCTATACATAAAACCATGGGGTCCCTTCCTTAGTATGATTGCCGACAACATTATTGTCAAGATGCTTGTTTGCATTGACTAACAGCGAAGACCAAAGTTGGTTGAACATTAGTTATCTCATTATTAAGTACAAGAATTTAATTTCCATGAAGGTATAAAAGAATAGGTTAGGTAATATGTACTTTTAGGACATATATTAAAATTATTATTAATAAAAATTTAAAATTTTAATAATACATAATAATACAATAAAGAAAGTTAAATTTTATATTTTCTATACTTTTTAATTAATAATTTTATTATGATATTAATTATATATTATTAAATCATCTAAATTAATTAGTTTTAAAATAAATTATTTAAAAAATTATTTAAATATATAAATTTAATTAAATAATTATATAAAATATTTTTATATCATTGATACATTAAAATTAAATTCTAAATATAAATACTTCTAAAAACTTAAGAAAAAAAATTGATGGTGGCTAATATTCTGTTGAGATGTAAATTGTGAAAGGTGAGTTGAAAATACTTGGTTTTCTTAATTCTAATACTATCCATGTTAAATTATTAAAAAAGAAATATTTGAATGTGAAATCATATTTGAATTTATGAGCATAATTAGAAGAGTTTGATTCTTTGATTTTTTCTCAATTAAAGCCTTCTTTATTCCTAATAGGGCTGAATTGTAACTTCTTTGATGAAAAAAGAGTTACAGATACAATTTTGATGTGTTGGAGACCAAAACTTTAAAGTCACTATTTATATTTAGGTGTGACACCAATTAAATCCTAAAATTCGAATAAAATAGTATATTTGGTTTTAATCTCATTTAATTTCAAATTAAAAGTAATAATGACTTATTCAATTCAACATTTATAACAATAAAGAGATCATCACTGTTATATAAGTTATTTAACATAAAATAGCTTAATTCTATGATTATTATTGATATATATATATATATATATATATATATATATATATATATATATATATATATATATATCCCACTTGGACTATACATATATATTTTCCTAACACAATCACATCTTATAAACTTTATGCGCGCATCAAAATGCTATTTTTTTATTACTTTAACAATCTGGTATGTCTCATATATCAGTTATGGAATTACCGCAACTTTTATCACATTAGTGTCGCGACAAAATTACGATAATTATCATACTAATATACTCAACGACATAGATCAAATTTAGATGAGAAAATTCAGAAATTACATACGAAAATAATCTCATGCATGCCTATTTCCAATTAAAATCCAACTTTAATACCTTTATGAGATCATGAATCAGAGTGAAAACAAAACTAAATGCTTTATTTCTACAAAAATATCTATATTCATAAATTTGTCTAAACTATATAAGCATTCAAATGCACTCTCCTACTGAAATAATATATCATAAACTGATATGACACTCATATGAATAGTATCTACACGAAAGACCTTGGGTGTTTGTTTTTTATAAACTAAATATGCATGTATTTATGGAGTTTGTGTTAATTTGCTCATTAGATACTTAAACACTCTAAACTCTCTTGTGTAATTACAATTTAAAATATTAGACTACTAAACATTATCACAAAATAATTCAAATGATCTTTTAAATATATATTCATAATTTATGACACGTATTTATAGTCACCTAATAAGTGTCTTTTGGATGCCTTTAAAAAATATTTTATATTCAAGTACTTTAGTAAAAAGAATAATAAATATCTTTTCAACACATTTCTAAAAAAAACTCTTTCAATGAGCATATGAATATGTCTGCAATGGATCAAAATTGTATTCACATCCAATAAAGTCAGAATTTGAATACCAAATTATCTCTAATTTTAGTTTTGACTTCATATATGTGAACATGTAATATTTTGCTATAACAAAATTCGTTTGTCTACTATTTAATGTATAACATCTCGGATTTTTTTGAAAATTAAGTAATTAGTTATTTATAAGTTATCATATTATATTGAGATTTTGTTTTTAAGAAATCTATTTTTTTTAACAAAGATAATTAAATAAAATTTTATGATTATTGAAGTTTAATTTAAATATAACTTATTTTATTAGTTTGAACTATTTATTAAAAACTATTTTGATAGGCAAAAATTAAATTAATCTTTTATATTATTATTATTATTATTATTATTATTATTATTATTATTATTATTATTATTATTATTATTAGTTACTTCTTTCTTTCTTTATATATATATATATATATATATATATATATATATATATATATATATATAACCAATGAGGTATGTCCTTTTTCATGACACCTAACCTTTTTTTAATAAATGCTTCAGCACTAATCCATTCTTTCTTTTAAGTCATGAACAAGTCAATTAAGAAACAAAAAGAAAGGAAACGTGGCTTGTATATATATAACATTTTGACACCTAATGAGTTTTAGTATCACAAAATTCTCATTCAATACCCTTAGCCTTTAATCACATTCATCTCTTTCATATCACCGAATGAACGAAAAAAAAAAGAGAGAGAGAAACACCGTGAGAGAGAGAAGAGAACGAAACCATAGAACCGTGAGTTTCCAACTTCGATTACTTGCGATCCGCAACTCCAATAAAAAATCTAATCCGGTAAAAGTGTTTGTATCTTCCTCCTCTACGTGTTGGCGTTACTTTTGTCCGATGGAAATCGACAGTGACGTAGCTCCCCTACCCCTTGAGCTTGGCCAACTAGAGTTCTAGGAGGCACGGAGGATTCCGGACGTTTTTCCCTTCAGCAGCACGGTCAGAAAGTTTCTCTAGAGTTTCGAGTATTTCGATTACGTACGAAGGTAGGGTTTTGATAAATTTTCACCGACTAAATGATATTTGAAAGTAAATTGATGTTTGGATTGAGTGTTATTGAAATTTGATTGTATTTCATATTGAATTTTGTTGATATATTGATATTTTGATGAAGATGTGTTTAGTCAGCTCGAGAATGGATAAATTTTTAAGTTAATATTTTGATAAAAATAAAACAGGTTTTCGGTCTCGTTGAAGGACAAGATATTAGTTTGGAAATTTTATTTTAAATAATGTCATTATATTTTTATAAAAAGACTGAGGTTATGTTTATTATTATAAACTAAGTTTTGAAAGGAAAATGCTATTTTGAGTTTTTATTCAAAAATTACTGCCACAGGAGAGCAGATGTGACATTGTTTGGGCCTTAGTGCCAAATGTAAAGTGGGGACGCCCACACACTGAGAACTGTTTTCCAGATGTACGCTTATTGATTTGGAAATTCACACTGTATGCGGCCTAGCCGTACGACTTATAAGCACACTGATGCATCTGGAAAACCATATCTGGGACTCGTGCCCGGGTAATGTCGGGAGCGAGTAGGCAACCGACACATGAGCTCATGGCCTGCGTTAGGAATAGACATGCATCATTCTTATTGCGCATTTGCATTTTACTTGACATTGTGAAATTATTTGTGATTGTCTTCTCGTGTTTATACATTCTTTAACGTTATTCTGAATTGTGGTGACTAGATATTTCGTTGTGAATTACTTGAACTGTGGTAATCCTGACTAAACTAACCACCCTCGACCCTATTAAGAATCCCCCCCCAGTTCTTATCCCTTCTCTTCCTCCCCTTCAGATGGAGACCGGAGTTATATTATACGAGATGGACCCTCCCTATATATACGAGGATATTGTACAACATAGGTTTTATGTAGTAGCTGCAGAGATTAGGACTCGTATGTACATTCTGCGTGATCATCCTTTCCATCACCCGATTGACACTCCACAGTTTAACCCCGACATGCCCTATGAGTTCCCACTGCAGTGGCTCCACCCGGATGCTCCATTTCACCCGTTTCATGATGGGTCGGTGCCTCACCAGCATCCCGATCAGCTTGCGGATCAAGCGGACCCTGAGCCTGAGCCCATAGAGGAGCATTTTCCAGAGCCTGTACCGGAGGAGGACATCCCCGTGGAGCAGATCTCAGTATCTTCATCCGAGCCATCTTCTGAGGAGCTGCTCACCGCCTCTATTAGTGGACCGGTGAGTGCTGGTCAGACCAGTAGCACGAGTGCCAGTGCCCCTCCCGAGATTATAGAGATTTCTGATGACGAGGACGAGGATCCTGAGAAGTGTTATGATGTGGTTGTGATCTCCTCTGACGATGACAGCTGAGTCCTGGGAGCTGCGGTTGTGCCTTTTGATAGTTTCTTTTTGTGTTAGCCTAGATTTTGTGTTAATCTCTCACTTTTGGTCAGACTCACTGAGAGAGTAGGGTGTACATAGTGGACTAGGCTAGTTCGGGTGCCAGTTTAGGGGTTTTCTATATGGACCAGGGCCCGGAGTGTTGGGTTGTACATAGTAGTATTTCTGAAGGGTTGTATGCTAACTCAGGATATATATATATATACATACTTATATGTACGACAGTACCTATATGCTTATGCTTGTGTATGTTTAATTAGTTTTCCTTGCAAGTTTTCTTATAAAAGTTTATCCAAAACTCGGTAGTACGCTAACCCGATTACAGGCTTAATAATACATAGTAAAGGTTTCATGTGAACAAGTTAGTGACATTTGATTTCTGGTATGATCATGACTTACTGGGAATTGGGTCGTTACAACTTGGTATCAGAGCAGTTCGTTCCTATTAAAGCCTGGGGATATGGACTGAATCATGCTTCATTGCATTCTCTGAGTTGTGTCTCATGCACATAGGATATCGTTGTGATATGAATTGCATCATTGTCACTGTGTTTCCATTTTAGAGACTATTCACACTTTGCCTGAAATGTTAAGACTGATCACCTTAATATTACATGTTGGGTGTGCACAGAATCTTGATGGCTGCACGGGGACGAGGACGTGGTAGGCATGGTGCAAACCATGCAGATGAACCGACGAGGGGTGCAGATGCTTTTATAGCTGCAATGAACACCATGGCTGAGGCTGTGCGTGAAACGGCAACTGCTACTACGCGAGCAATTGACCGTTTAGGGGAGAGGAACGGAGATCGTAACAGAGGACGCAATGGTGAGCGTGGTGGAGACGGTAATGATAATGAAGGTGTCGGAAACCACGATAACTCTATGACACTGGCAACCTTTCTGAAGGTAAATCCGTCCAAGTTTAAGGGGACGCTTGTTGCAACTGAAGCTGACAATTGGTTCCGTGGTATTGAGAAGTCATTGCGAGCGCAACATGTACCAGAAAGACAGTACGTGAAATTTGCAACCTATATGCTGGAGGGAGAAGCTGAAGACTGGTGGCATGGAGTGCAACGCTTGTTAAGGCAGGTGGTGGAAGAGATTGACTGGGATACTTTTAAGGAGGAATTTTACAAAAAGTACTTCTCTAGAACTGTTCGTGATGCTAAAGAAATGGAACTGATGCAGTTGACGCAGGGGAATATGTCAGTAGCAGAATATACTCAGAAATTTGAGGATTTGTGCCGATTCTCTAAGATCTGTCAGGAAAACCCAAATGATTTTGAGGAATGGAAGTGTTTGAAGTACGAAGGAGGACTTTGCGAAGAACTAATGCACTCGTTGGTACCACTGCAAATACGAAATTTTGCAGAGCTTGTCAATAGAAGTCAGTTGGTGGAAGACTGTACCAAGAAGGTGGCGGCAGCAAAGATGAGTCGTCAAGAATTATCTCCGAAAAATTTTAATCGGTATATAGCCCCTCAGGGAAGGAACTTTAAAATGAATAGGACACTTTTTTATGGGAATCAGCAAGTTAGTAATCTTCCTGCTCGTGACAATATCGATAGGCAAGGACGAGATACTGGAAAGCGACCACAGCCAGCACTAACAAACCTTGTTTGTAATCAGTGTGAGAAGAATCATGGTAGGAATCCATGTCGATTGGGTTCGAGCATTTGTTATTTTTGTGGTATGTCTGGACACATAGCGAGGAATTGTGAGAAGAAGATTGCTCAAGATTCAGCTAAATCTCAGCAGCCAGGAAGAGTATTTACAATGATGACTGAAGATGCTCGTACTCGAACTCCCTGACCCAAGGTCAGTATTGTGTTAAGAATTGCTCCTTAACTGCACTTTATGTTTCTGGTGCGTCACATTCTTGTATTCCTTTAACTGCTATACGTAAGTTGAGACGAGATGAGGACACACAACATACCTGAGGACTAGAAAATAAGATAAGAACCGTTTACTTGCACCTGCTTATAGGTAAAGAAAATGTTAAGGGCAAAATTTCTTTTTAGGATGCAAATTTTCGTTTATAGCAATTTTCGAGGACGAAAATTTTTGTAAGGTGGGTAGGATATAACATCTCGGATTTTTTTGAAAATTAAGTAATTAATTATTTATAAGTTATCATATTATATTGAGATTTTGTTTTTAAGAAATCTATTTTTTAACAAAGATAATTAAATAAAATTTTATGATTATTAAAGTTTAATTTAAATATAACTTATTTTATTAGTTTGAACTATTTATTAAAAACTATTTTGATAGGAAAAAATTAAGTTAATCTTTTATAGTTATTATTATTATTATTATTATTATTATTATTATTATTATTATTATTATTATTATTATTATTATTATTAGTTACTTCTTTCTTTTATATATATATATATATATATATATATATATATTATAGTTATTATTATTATTATTATTATTTACTTCTTTCTTTTATATATATATATATATAAAAAACCAATGAGGTATGTCCTTTTTCATGACACCTAACCCTTTTCTTAATAAATGCTTCAACATTAATCCATTCTTTCTTTTAAATCATGAACAAGTTAATTAAGAAACAAAAAAAAAAGGAAACGTGGCTTGTATATATATAACACTTTGACATCTAATGAGTTTTAGTATTACAAAATTCTCATTCAATACCCTTAGCCTTTAATCACATTCATCTCTTTCATATCACCGAATGAACGAAAAAAAAAAGAGAGGAACACCGTGAGAGAGAGAAGAGAATGAAACCATGGAACCGTGAGTTTCCAACTTCGATTACTTGCGATCCGCAACTCCAATAAAAAATCTAATCCGATAAAAGTGTTCGTATCTTCCTCCTCTACGTGTTGGCGTTACTTTTGTCCGGTGAAAATCGACGGTGACGTAGCTCCCCTACCCCTTGAGTTTGGCCAACTGGAGTTTTAGGAGGCACGGAGAATTCTAGACGTTTTTTCCTTCAGCAACACGGTTAGAAAGTTTCTCTAGAGTTTCGAGTATTTCGATTACGTACGAAGGTAGGGTTTTGATAAATTTTCACTGACTAAATGATATTTGAAAGTAAATTGATGTTTGGATTGAGTGTTATTGAAATTTGATTGCATTTCATATTGAATTTTGTTGATATATTGATATTTTGATGAAGTTGTGTTTAGTCAGCTCGAGAATGGATAAATTTTTAAATTAATATTTTGATAAAAATAAAACAGGTTTTCGGACTCGTTGAAGGACAAGATATTATGCTTGTGTATGTTTAATTAGTTGTCCTTGCAAGTTTTCTTATAAAAATTTATCCAAAACTCGGTAGTACGCTAACCTGATTACAGGCTTAATAATACATAGTAAAGGTTTCATGTGAACAAGTTTGTGACACTTGATTTCTGGTATGATCATGACTTATTGGGAATTGGGTCGTTACATAATGATTCATTCTTAACTGACTCAAATATCTGTCAAAAATACTAATAAAATACATAATAATTGTAATTATATAAATTTGTTATTCATCATACTACTACTAATAAAGCATAATAAATCTTGTGCACTTTTGAAAAAATAATTTTTTTAAGACACCTAATGAGACTATATTTATCTCCGTTAGAATTGAATATACATAACTTTATTTATAATTTTACATGTCACTGGCATGAAAATATACTTATTCTCACTTAACTAATATAAGTCATCAATCACATTTATCTCAAAAGGCCATATGAAATAATAATTTGATGAAATACAAGTTACTAATAACAGAAAGTAGTCTCCTTTTTCTAATTGCAAAAAAAAATTTCTATTAAATAAATATACTAACATTAATCGGTATAACTTTAAAGAAAAATAATATATTCACACAAGCTATATATCATATGAATAAAATTCATATAATGGTGGGTCCATTACAAATATCCAACACAACATTAATATTTAGTCTTTGAAAAAAATATTAATTTATAAGTGGTATTTTAATTTTAATACAGTAATCAAACATTGATAATAAATTCTGCTAAACAATAAGTTTATTTTTGGACAAATTTATTGTTCATATGGAGCCAAATAAGTATCACATGTTTATTACCATAAATGTGCATATAATTTGGCCAAATATAAATTTTCTTTGGGCCGATCTGTATTCGCATAAATTACACACACATAAATTCATTTAGTATAGTTTACCAAATATTATCAATTAAATTTTGTCAAATAATAAGCCTATTAAATTGACTCATTGTTCACATAAAAACTTAAGAATTATACCTATTTATTAAGGCATATATTTTCTATCAATTGGCCAAATACCAACCTTTCTTTGAGCTGATTAGTGATTACATAATTAAATAGAAAATAAACACAAAGTTTAATATTTATTATTTGGCCAAATAATAAATTTCCTTTGAGCGGATTATAGTTTTGCATAAATAATAAGTATTAATTTATTCTTAACTAGTTATCGAAACATATATTTACCATTAATATGCATATATAATTTTGTCAAATATAGACATTCCTTTTATCTGATTAATATTCACATGAATTATGTATTACCATATTTTTAACGTTTTAAAATAAACTAGTGTATGTTCCCGTACCTTGTACGGGATAATACATAAAATTATGTTAAATATTTTATAAAGTTATAATTAAAATCTAACTCTCAAAATTTTTAATATTAAAATATTAAAAATAATCAATATTTGTCTTAATCAATTTGAGTTTATTAAGTGATCATCTCACTCGTCCGCTTAAACAACTATTAGGGGTTAGAATCTCGCCTTGTGTATATAGCAATTCATTGGCTAGCGATAAACCCTTAATAAATGGAGTATTGGTGGACGAAATTGTGATCACTATTCTTTGATTTGATTCATTGTAATTGGATTTATTCAATAATTGTCCTTATTTGAAGTCACAACTCTGTTCAACTAACCAGCAAGTGTACTGGGTCGTCCAAGTAATAACCTTACGTGAGTAAGGGTCGAATCCACAGAGATTGTTGGTATGAAGCAAGCTATGGTCACCTTGTAGATCTCAGTCAGGCGGATTTAAACATGATATTTAATTAGATTCCAATAAAATAGAAAATAAATAATAAAAAGGATAGAAATACTTATGTAGATTCATTGGTAGGAATTTCAGATAAGCGGAATGGAGATGCTGTAGAGCTCTCGGACGCCTGCTCTCCCACTGCTTCTACTCAATCCTTCTTACTCCTTTCCATGGCAAGCTTTGTATAGGGGTTCACCATCAACTGTGGCTACTTTCATCCTCACGGGGAAATATCCTATGCGGCTGTCACTCGCACAGCTAACCAGTCTGGAGGCATCACCCATGGTTGATAGCTACATCCCATCCTCGCAGTGAAAGCTAATGCTCACGCACTCTGTCACAGTACGGCCAATCACCAGTTGGTTCCCTCCCCTACTGGAATAGAATCCCTCTTTTGCGTCTGTCACTAACGCCCAGCAGGTTACAGGTTTGAAGCACGTCACAGTCATTCATTACCGGAATCCTACTCGGAATACCACAGACAAGGTGAGACTTTCCGGATTCTCAGGATCCTACTCGGAACACCACAGACAAGGTTGGACTTTCCGGATCCTCATAAATGCCGCCATCTATCTAGCTTATACCACGAAGATTCTGTTGGGGAATCTAAGAGATACACATTCAAGCCTTGTTGCATGTAGAACGGAAGTGGTTGTCAATCACGCGCGTTCATAAGTGAGAATGATAATGAGGGTTATTGACTCATCACATTCATCATGTTCTTGGGTGCGAATGAATATCTTGGAATAAGAATAAGAGAGATTTGAATAAAAGAAAATAGAACTGCATTAATCTTTGAGGTACAGCAGAGCTCCACACCCTTAATCTATGGTGTGCAGAAACTCCACCGTTGAAAATACATAAGCAGAAGGTTCAGGCATGGCCGAATGGCCAGCCCCCTTAAACGTGATCAATAGTCTCTTAGGATAAAGAATAAAACAAAACTGAGACCAAAGATGTCTAATACATTAGTAATTCATCCTATTTATAATAAGCTAGCTCCTAGGGTTTACATGAGTAAGTAATTGATGCATAAATCCACTTCCGGGGCCCACTTGGTGTGTGCTTGGGCTGAGCTTGATCAATACACGAGCTAAGGCTTCTCTTGGAGTTGAATTTCGAGTTATGATGTGTTTTGGGCGTTCAACTCCGGATAATGACGTTTTTCTGGCGTTTAACTCCAAAAAGGAGCGTGTACTTGGCGTTCAACGCCAAGTTGCGTCGTCATTCTTCGAATAAAGTATGGACTATTATATATTGCTGGAAAGCCCTGGATGTCTACTTTCCAACGCCGTTGAGAGCGCGCCATTTGGAGGTCTGTAGCTCCAGAAAATCTATTTCGAGTGCAGGGAGGTCAGAATCCAACAGCATCAGCAGTCCTTTTGTCAGCCTTTTTCAGAGTTTTGCTCAAATCCCTCAATTTCAGTCAGAATTTACCTGAAATCACAGAAAAACACACAAACTCATAGTAAAGTCCAGAAATGTGAATTTAACATAAAAACTAAGGAAAACATCCCTAAAAGTAGCTCAAACTTACTAAAAACTATATAAAAACAATGCCAAAAAGCGTATAAATTATCCGCTCATCAAGTATCAATACGTGATTAGACTTGACAGGAGTTTTCGAATACGCGGGTACCCGACTCGTCCATACCCAGATGAAAAGGGTAATAACTTGACCCGAGTCGGGGCAGATTTTGTTCAAGACAGGGTCTGGCGGGTTTAGGGTGTACCCCTCCCCCCCCCCCCCCAAAATATATGCATATAAACACTTTTTAGGAATTAGGATTTACCTCATATCACACATGATTCATAGCTTCAGTCTATACTCTATAGCCATGCAAGATAAACTCAGTCACCCTCACCTAAAATCTTCTTCTTCTCGACTTCTTCACAAAAAAAATCGCATAGCTCCCGTCATGTTGTTGCTGAGTCCATCGCCGCTTACCTATTCATAACTCCCATCTTCCTTCACAGTCAGAGACGGACCCACGTTTAATATAGAGGAGGTATTTGCTCCCACAAATTTTTTTTAAAAAAGTAATACTTATACACATATATACCACTTATTATATTATATTTGTATCAAAATAAAATATAAATAGTTCTTTTGTATTTTATATTAAAAAATATTTTGTTAAACTTAACACATAATAATAATTATATTGTTAAATTTGATTTAGTATGAAAAATAAATAAATACACTAAAAAATTAGTGATAATTAATTATATTATATTAGTTAATTAATTAATAATTAAATAAAAACTTAGTTTTCTAATTAAATACAATTTAAATTATTAGTGATTTTTTAAAAATTGTTTAAGATAAAAAAATATATTATCTATGTATTAATATACTGTAATTATTTTAGTTAAAAAATTTATTTATGCTATAAAAATTATAATAAGTAGATTTGACAATTAAGTAAAATAATTGTTTAAAAATATATATAAAAAATAATATTTAATCATGTTAAAAATAAAAAAAGTCCGTATAAATATTTTTTGTTATTTTAAATATTATACAATATGTATGAAATTATATTTTATTATTTTAAATATTATAATACTGATTGTGTGTATATTTCTAGTTCTTATCAATATGTATTAGATAGTTCTAATTTTAAATTTTGAATATATCTAAATCAATTTAGATTGATCAAGTGATCAACTTAGTTGTCCGCTTAAGTAAGTATTGAGGGTTCAAATTCTTTCTCGTATGTATAGCAACTCGTTGCCGACCAATTGTAGATTCTTAAATGGAATTCAAATTCATGACGGATTAGTCCTTAACTTGTTGAATATCGTGGGAAGCAAAAAAAAATATCTATACCTAAATTTTATTATATTTTTATCCCCATTACTAAATTTTTCTGGGTCCGTCATTGTTCACACCTTATGTCATCATCGCTGCTCATCCCGTTACCGTTGTTGTTGAGCCCGTCGCCACCATTCTCCTGCCGAGTTTTTTTTCTCTAGGTAAATTTCTCTCTCTCTCTCTCTCTTTCTCTCTCTCATTGTGAGTCTGTTAAGTTATTCTCTTCTTCTTCCACAGACTCATCACTTAGTCGCCTTCGCTATGAGCCCGGACATTGCCGTTGCAGTTTCATCTGAGTCTGTCACCGAATAAAATAGAATTTTTATTCAAGTTAAAAATTGACATGCATGAGATCATTTTTGCATGTAATTTTTAAATTTTCTCATCTATATTTGATCTATGTGGTTGAGTATTTTAGTATGGGATCATCGTAGTTTTGTTGTGACACTAATGTGATAAAAGTTTCGGTAATTTCATAACTAATATATGAAATAGACCAGATTATTAAAGTAATAAGAGAAATAACATTCAGATTTACGAGTAAAATTTATAAGAGGTAAAATATATATATATATATATATATATATATATATAACCCAAGTAGAAGATTGTTAGGAAATTATTATTTCTTAATATATTTATGGATAATACATATATTAATTATAATCGTAAATTAAGTAATTTCATATTAAATGACTTATATGACAGTGATGTCATTTATTGTTATAAATGTTAAATTAAATAAGTCATTATTACTTTTGATTTGGATAAATAAGATTAAAATCATAGATACTATTTTATTTGAGTTTTAGGGTTTAATGAGTGTCACACTCAAATATAAATAATGACTTTAGAATTTTGGTCTCCAACACATCAAACTCGCCTTCATAATTCTTTTTCCACAGTAAAATTGTGATTCAGCCCTATCAAAGATACAGAAGATTTTGGATGACGAAGATCAAAGAACCACAAGAGCCAAGCTCTCTGATCTCAATCATACTCTCGAATGAAGAAACGCTTTTGTGCTCTTAGTTATATTTTTTAATGATTTAACATGGATGATCTTGAGGCTGAGAAATCCTAAAATTTTCAGCTAAAATAAAAATTTTATTCAATCAAATGATAATAAATAATTTTATTGAATTAAATTATATTAATGTGATCATTAGATGATGAAAAATGCTAGAAAAATAAATAAGTAATATTTTAAGAGTCTAGAAATATTAAATTGTCATTTCAATTTACTTTTTTAATCAACGATAATAAATATCTTAAATTAATTAAATTTTTACATAAATTATACACCTAAAACTATTTCATTTTTTCAAAAATCTTTTGAAAATACAATGGTTCAATAAGAGCTTGACTATTGAGAATTGAATATAATATTTTTAAATTCGTATTTTCAATAAAAAAATGTACTTAGTTCTATCCATCCTAAATAATTCTATATTCACTATTACTTATCCATCTAAATAATTCTAATATTGTTAGAATATTATTTTTAGATGCAAAAAATTTAAAATATATTTATTCTATTTCAAAAATTAATATTCATATTTAACTTAGAATTCCAACAAATATGACAAAAAATATTATATTTTTTAGTTATTAAAAAATTAAAGTAAAATATCTATAAATATATTTTTGTGCTTTAACTTTAGATTTTTCAAAAAAATTTGGCAAGTTAATGGAATCAAATCATATTTCTATAACATATATAAGAATGTATATTACACATAAATAAAAAAAATTAGGTATAGTAAGAACAAATATATAAATTAAAATAAAATTTAGAAAAATAAGAACCAATAAAATATTGAAGTAAAGAAATATAAATAGAAGAGAAACAAAATTATTAGATGGAAGAGAAATAATTTAATAAATTTTATGTGTATATAAAAGAAGAATAAAAAGAAGATATACAGTACTTTATTTAATTTAGCAAGATTTATGGGAATAAACACATAAAATAAGAGAATTAAAAATAATAATAAAAAGAAGCTAAACATCTAAATTAATATCAAAAAATAAAAAATAATAAAATAATGATAATCTATCATAATCTTGATCTTTTAATATAATTAATGAATAATAATATAATTAATCTATCATAATCTTAATATAATCTTTTAATATAATTAATTTTAATTAAATAATCAAATAAATTGAATATAAATATGTCTAATCTAATCATATAAAAAATAATAAATTTTTTACAATTAGACATATATATATATATATATATATATATATATATATATATATATATTGGGAATAAAACATCAGTTTAAAATGAGATTATTATTATTATTATTATTATTATTATTATTATTATTATTATTATTATTATTATTATTATTATTATATATATATATATATATATATATATAAATTGGGAATAAAACATCACTTTAAAATGAGATTATTATTATTAATGACATATAAATATTAAAATTATATTAATACATTAATAGAAATACATTATTATAATAAAAATTTGCAAGAATTAAAATAACTGAAATTTATTAACTTTAATTAGTTAAATTAGCATAAAATAAGAAAGAGATGATTAATCAGATTAAATAAATTAAAAATATTACTCAATAAAATAAATATCACAATAATTATATTACTAATTGAAAAATAATATATTTAATCAATTCAAATTTTTATTGAAAATAGAGAACTAAAGATTATCAATGAATAAAAATAAATAGGATATAATACATTAAAGAATAATTTTAGTAGTATAAATAATAAAATAAATTATTATATACAATTTTTACTTTTTACCTTATTATGATTGAAGTTAATATTAATGGTAAAAAATTAATTTTAAATAATCTATATTTATATTTTACAACATAATTAAAGCACAATTCATAATTTTTTATTTTATGATTAATCAATATTTTTTAAATTTTTTGGTTAAGTCTTATGTGTTTTATGATTGATAATTAAACTTTACAAATCACAAATTTATGATGAGTTATTACAATCATAATTAATTAAAAAAATCAAGAAAAATTATAAAAAATCAAATAAAAGATAAAAAATAGAGTAAACATTTATTTTGAAACTAAAAATTTGTTAATTGTGCTAGAAATTATAAAAATTTGTATCTTATTATATAATCAATTTTGTTACTCACTTTAACCTTATTATTCATTTATTGTATCTAAAAAAGTATATAATGTCACACTTTATTTTTAAAAAGATGAAACTCTTCAAATATACGGTATAATATATAATTTAAGAACAATAAATAAAAATATTTAGAATTTTATAATAGTATTTGAAATTTTCAATGACGATATTACAAAGTGTTTAAATAGACCAAATGAATTCAATAGTTATTCTTTGCACATCTTATTTAAATTTGAATCTTAAAAATTTACTTTTGTCTTTTTTTAATATAAATTATTTTTGACAAAAAATAGAGAAAAAAATTTATTAGACCAAAAAAATATCCGATCAAAAAATTATTATAAGGAGATTTATAATTAGAGAAGAAAAGAATAAAAGTATTAATAATAATTAAGAAAAAAAACGAAGCTTGTATTAAAGAATGTTAGAAAAGAAATAATAAAGTTCATATTAATAATAATGTTGAGGAATGATGTTGCTGCTTTAGGTTTCTAACCTTCGTCTTTGGCCATCTTTTTTTCTATTCTTTGCCTTTTTTTTTTAAATTATCAAGTCATAAAAAAATAAAGAACAATTTAAGAAAACAAAAGCAGCAAGATCGAAAATAGTAAGATCAATAGTAACTATACAACTCAAAATATATATGAGAAAAATAAACTATTATATGATAGAATTAATATGAGTATATTTCATCATTAAATAAACAAAGTTAATGCACAACAAAATTACATGTAAAGAGAAGAAAAAAAAAGAGTTAAAATATCCAAAGTGATAAAAAGATTATTTTATAGAAGACTATAAAATAATGAGCTTCTAACTAAATTAAATTGTACTTATTATTATTAGAAAGGGTAAGAGAGAGCAGTAGAGAAAAGGTTTGTGTGTATTGAAGTTGTGTAAAATGATACAATATAGAATGGTATTTATAGGTGTTAAGAGAATTGAAATAATAAAGATGTAATATCCTATAATAAATATTTAGATATGTTAAATAATGCTAATTGATCTAATTGATTCTAATTATACTCTAACAAGTATATTCAATTAATTGATATACATAATATTAAATTGTGTGATACTTAAATATCTCAATTAGTTGATATAATTAATCCACAGTAATAAATTGTATTTAATGAGTTAAAAGAAATAAATCAGGAAACATTATAAGAAACATGCCATGTCAACTTTATCATTAAGTGCAAGAATTCAATTTTTATATAATAGAATAAATAGAATAAATTGATATCTCATTATTCGTTATTTTAACTTATTTATTATATATTTTTTTATATTTACCATTCAATATATTAAAATACAATTTATATATCTAGATAAGAATTACATAAATATTTAATTAAAAGAGCATTTAATTTTTTAAAATATAATAACAGTTTTAATTTCTTTGATTTTTCTTTTTATAATTTTTTGTGTATTTTTTTAAATAAAAGACAAGCCTATATCAAGAATAGGAAGAGATTGTAGTATTTATTGAAGAGGAAAAAACAAATATAATTAAAATTCATACATTTAAAATGTGTTTGAACTTTGAAAAATGAGATGAGACATGAGAACCCATAGACACTTAACTTCAATGAATCTGTTTACACCATTTAACTCAGTGTTCTTTAGCTTTCTGTTTTCTTCTTTTATATTTCATATAAATTTATCAGTGTCAAACATGCTTCACATAGAGTATTTTTTAACTCCATCCTAATCCATATATTATCTTTGCTAAATAAAATATAAAAGAAAAAAGACAGTAAATAAATTAAAGTTATTATTATTTAAAGAGACAGTAAATATATTAATATTTTTGTATTTTAAATTAATTAAGATCTAAATGAAAGATAACATTAATTTAAAAAAGTTAAATTAAAATTAACTCAAACATTGATATTTAAATTATAAAAAAAATTGATTTTCATATTTTATAAAATATCATACTTGCGGTAATTGTAAATATGACGATACTTAAAATTAAATAAAGTAATACAGATAAAATAAATAAAAAATAACTAAATCTTGTATAAAATTTACCTATAAAATTCTGTACCGAAAAATGAATTTAATTTTAGTATATTAATAATATAAAATATTTTATATAATCATTCAATTCAATTAGATTTATCTATTTAGGTCATTATTGAAAAATAAATTTAAGATACCAACATATAATTACTTTAAATTAAGCAACAATTATCAATACTATATAAGGGACACACTATTCCACTAAGAATGATTGCCATAAGGAATAATTTTCCAATTTTCTATACTAATATTAGAAATTTTATATAATACTATATAATAATATTATCATTATCAATACTATATGATATCAAAACAAAAAAAAAACACCGTGCTAATATAATATTATTAATATTATATAAATCATCTTTGTATTTATTTTTCTGTGCGTATATAATATTTAATTAACACATTAAAACATATATAATATAAAGTGATTTACAAATTATTTTATTGAATATTATAAATTAGAGTAATTTATAAATTATTATAAATTCGTATATAATGTATAATTAAATTGAATAAATTCAATTAGAATAAACAACAAATTATTTATTTTATTTCAGACTTTATAAATGAATAAATTAATTAACTAATATAATAAATTACAATTAATGTAGTAAAATTAATTAAGTAATATATATTATAATAAATTATATTAATATTTAAATATCTAATCAAATCAATTAGCTGATATAATTAAGTCATAGTAATAAATTGTATTGAATGAGTTAAAATAATTAAATCGGACAACACTCTTCGGAGCATGTCACGTCAGTTCCATCATTAAGTGCAGACATCCGATTTTTATATAATAGAATAGATCAATTTTTATTAAAAAAAAGTTATTTTGACAACATTATGTTCAATCAATTTATTTTAAAATTAAACTTTATAAAATATATAGGTATAATATAATCTAAGTTGTTACTCGTTTTCTTTTTATGTAACAAAACCAAATACTTAATTAGCACAAAAATAGTAAATAAAATAATAAAACAGAACATATAACAACCATATAATATTGAGTCCTTATTAGTCCGTTGTTAATTTCTTTATTTAATATAAAATTAAATCTACAACAAAAAAAATTAAATAATTAAAAAGTCACAATAATTCTTTTATATAACAAAATTACAAAAAAATATTTGTGCACCTCCATTTTTGTTAATATAGAATGAAACACTTTGAAACATAAAGATTAACTTTATTTAAGATGAGTTTAATTCATTCTTGCCAATGTATTATTAGAAATCAAGGCATTAGAATTTGTATGATGCTGTTGCTTCCTTATATATACGATGAAAAAAAAAAAAGAAATACAACAACGTACAACCATACTTTGATCCATAAAAAAATTAAAATTAAATATTTTCAATGACTTAATTATGGATAACTCTGTTATTACTTACGAAAAATTCTTAATTTTTTTAATTTTAAAATTATTCATCTTAAATCATTAAGAAAGAAATATTTGAATACGGAAGCGTATCTGAATTCATGAACATAATTAAAAGATCAGAGTTTAGTTTTTATATCTTTTTCAATCAAAACTTTCTTTTTTTTTAATAGGGCTGAATTATAATTCCTCTAGTAAAAAAAGAGTTACAGAGCGATTTTAATGTGTTAGAGACCAAAATTCTAAAGTCACTATTTATATTTGAGTGTGACACCCATTAAACCCTAAAACTTAAATAAAATAATATATTTAGTTTAATCTCATTTAATTTCAAATCAAAAGTAATAATAACTAATTCAATTCAACATTTATAACAATAAATGAAATCATTGTTATATAAGTCATTTAATATAAAATATCGTAATTCTGTGATTATATATAATTGATATATGTATTATCCATAAATAAATTAAAAAATAATTTCCTAACAAGGTGAAGTCTCAAATTCGTTGAGAATGATTAAATTTTTGTCTTTATAATTGTGTCTAAATTACTTATGGCAAAGATTCATCATATATAACTATTTTCACATGAAGTTAATAATTGAGAACTATTAAATAATAATTTAGTTAAATATATTAAATTATTTAATAATTTTTAATTTAATATAAAATAAACTTTATATGAATTTTCACTTTTAATTATATTGATTCAACTATTGTAGTTTGTTCTAAAATTTTGGGGTAAAAAATATGTAAAAAACAGTGGCAATATTTACAAATATATTTGTGTATTTGTATATATTTATACATATTATTTTTTACGTATAATCTTTTTGAATAAAATATAATCACTAAACTAATCAATTTTTTATAGGAAAATTATTAAACTTGTCTAAAGTAATATAATCAAAATATGATGAATAACAAAAAGCATTCATCACTATATTTTTATGCTTCTATTCATTTTCCATTATAGATATAAATATAGTTTAATTATGTTATCTATAAAGTTTGATTATAAATGTGAATTAAATTTAATTATAGTTTGATTGTATTTTTTTTAAAGTTTGATTATAAATATAAAAGGTGTTTCTTTTACATTTTAACAATAGAAATATTAGGCGATTAAGCATATTTTTAATCAAGGCTAATCAAATCACAATTCTTTCTTTATTTGATTTTTTTTCTTATTTTTTTTCCTCCTTCTCCTCTTTATTCATTCATTCATCATCATCCTTCTCCTTTCTTTTTTTTTTCTTCTTTTTTACCTTCTCCTTCTTTAATCCTCCTCTTCTTCTTCTTTATTTTTCTATATATGTTCAGCAAAATTATAATGAGTATAAAAATTTTGGTGCATAAGACAAAAATTTAAAAATGATTAGTACAACAATTTTTAAAAAATTATGTCCATCACATTAACTCACCCAATTAATAAAATAGATTCACGGTATCAAATATTATCAAAACTCAACACAAAATTATTAGATAAAATAGAAAATTAGTATTGAGAAGGAAAAAAAAGTAGTAGAAGTGATTTATGAGGTATGCGACAAAAAATTATTTGTTATTTACTAAAAATTTTTATGTTATATATTGCTAAATTTGTGTTTATGTGTAAAAATTTATATAGTATGTACATTTTTTTTATGTTATATCGATAATTTTCTATGTTTTTTGACAAAATTCTGTGCTATATCAATAAAAAATGTGTAGAAAAAGAAAAATGTATATACATTATGTAAATAGTTTTTGTTAAATTTAAATTTATTTGATTAAATTTATTTACCAAAAACATTTATATGTGGGACACCACTGTTCTAACATATATATAGGGCTGATTTATTTTCTATTTGTATGTCCATATAATTTTACTGATATTTATTTTGTGATTTTTAAATATCCGTTTGGTTAAATAATGTTTGAATCACTTACCAAAATTAGTAGGCCATCATTTATAAATGGAGGCCTGCTACACATACAAGTCTTTTTAGCTTACAAGTCTTATAAGTTGGTACAAGCCCAATAAAAAATACGCATTACACTTCCACATTTAAGAGTAAATAAACGCACGTTATTCAATCACTTCCTGTTTCCAAAGCGCGCTACTCACCATGCATTATAAACGAATCTTCTTCTTCTTCCTTCATGAAAACGAGTTTCTTGCCAAATTTGAAGATAATGGAACTTCAGAAATACACCCAAACGATTACAGAAATACACTCAAACGATTACAGAAATACACCAAAAGGATTACAGAAATACACCCAAACGGTTACAGGAATTCACCCAAACAATTATAGAAATACACCTAAAGGATTACAGAAATACACCCAAAGGATTACAAAAACTACACCAAAGGATTTAAGAAATACACCTAAAATTCGTTGAAGTACACCTTATGCATAATTCAGAACTCTTTCTCTTTCTCCTCCTCATCTTCTGCTGCTTCTTCTTCTTCAAAAATGATTTCAGAGCTTGATGTCAAAAAATAATGGAAATCGAGAATAACGAAGAAAGAAAACAGAGAGAAAAACACATAAATGAAGAAGGAGAAAGAGAAGGCAAGAAACGAAAGAAAAGAAGAAGAAGAAGAAAAACGTGCAGCAAGAAGAAGAAGAAGAAGAAGAAGAAGGTGCAGTGAAAACATGCAGTAACGGTTGAAGAAGGAGAAAGAGAAGGTAAGAAACGAAAGAAAAGAAGAAGAAGAAGAAGAAGAAGAAGAACGTGCAGCAAGAAGAAGAAGAAGGTGCAGTGAAAACATGCAGTAATGGTTGAAGAAGGAGAAAGAGAAGGCAAGAAACGAAAGAAAAGAAGAAGAAGAGGAAGAGAAAGAAGAACGTGCCCAAGAAGAAGAAAAAAGTACACTTGTAAAGATTTGTATAAAAAAATGCTTGTATGTGGAGAATTTCTCTTATAAATGTACTCTAAAAAACATGAGTTAATAATAAAAGCGTAAAGTATGAATAAAATTGAATCAACAAATAAACTAGAATAACTAAAAGAAAAAATAATTAAATTATCCAAATTAATAGACGAAATATTAATAATTCTAACTAATATGAATTTAAATAACACTAAATTTTTTAAATCAATACAAAATGAATTTTTTCAAAATCTCAATGTTACAAATTGTTTTATTTAAGAAATTCAAAAATAAAATAAGAATTGCTAGAGTAAAAATAGAACAACAAAAATTGGTAGATTAAATACAGATCTTAAATCAGAAAAAAATGACAAAAAAAAAGATAAATAAGATATGAATTGAAATTGAATAAGAAAAATACATTAAAATTGAAATAAAAATAAAAGGGATAGATTGAAATTGAATACAAAGAGAATCATTCTACTTTTCAACCAATTTTTTAACGCAATAAAAAATGGACTCCTAAACCTAACTTGTTCACACCATAGTTTAGAAATTGAATCGAATGGACTCCTCAACCTTCTACCCAATTTTCGATGCAACAAAGAGAGGGACTCACTCAACCTCACTTGTTTACATCATGGTTTCATCACGAAACCAAAAAGTGTTTTGGCACCTCTAATCACTCAATACTCCGACTACAATAGCAAAAGAGGTATTTATAACATATTATTAAGTTAAGATAAAAAAAACCCTAAAACTCACAAACATAAAGTCCAATTTATGAACTAAATAAATAAAAATAAAAATACATCAAATAGACTAATAACTTTTAAATAATATTTGATCTTTTCATATTACGAACATTTGAAATATGTATCATTCTCCTTTTTTCAAAAAAAAAATCCGTACTCAAATATTGTAGTTGAAAAAATAGTATATGAAAAGGGACAAAATATAAAGAAGATCATTTTTTTTGTATTTTTCTCTTTTTTTTGTACTATATATTTTTTATTTTTTTATTTAAATATAAAATCAACAAGAACGATAAGATAATAATGAAATACAAACAAAAAGGACAAAAATATAAAGAAGGATGTGAGAGACATTAAACTTTTTTTGGATAAAAGAAAAACAGACATAGATTAATAAAAATTAATATAATACCTGAGCTCTGATACCAAATGATAAAAAAAAAAGAAGGATAAACAAGATATCAATTGAAATTGAATAAGAAAGATACATTAAAATTGAAATCGAAATAAAATAGATAGATTGAAATTGAATACAAAGAGAATCACCCTACTTTCCATCTAATTTAATTTCTTGACGCAACAAGAAATGAACTCTTCAACCTAACTTATTCACATCATAGTTTGATAATTGAATCGAAAGGACTCATCAACCTTCTACCCAATTCCCGATACAACAAAGAAAGGGACTCACTCAACCTCACTTGTCCACGTCATGGTTTTATCACGAAATCAAAAAGTTCTTTGGCACCTCTAATCACTCAATACTCTGACTACAATAGTTAAAAAGGTATTTATAACCTCTTATTAGGTTAAAACAAAGAAAATCCTAAAACCCACAAACATAAAGCCCAATCTAGGAACTAAATAAATAAAAATCAAAATACATCAAAATAAACTAATAACTTTTAAATAATATTTGATATCTTTATATTATGAACATTTGAAACACGTATTATTCTCTTCCTCTTAAAAAAATTTGTCCTCGAATCTTATAACTGGAAAAATAGTATATGAAAAGGGACAAATATAAAGAAGATATTTTTTATATTTTTCTCTTCTTTTTTTGCATGGTATATTTTTTTTAAATATAAAATCAACAAGAATGACAAGATAACAATGAAATACAAACAAAAAAGACAAGAACATAAAGAAGAACGTGAGAAATACTAGACTCTTCTTTTATTTTTTTTAGATAAAAAAAGAACGACATAGATTAATAAGGGTTAATTGAATATTTGAACTATGATACCAAATGATAAGAAAAAAAAAAGAAGGATAAACAATATATCAATTGAAATTGAATAAGAAAGAATGAAAGATACATTAAAATTCATCAAATCGAAATAAAAGTGATAGATTGAAATTGAATACAAAGAGAATCACCCTATTTTCCATTCAATTTCTTGACGCAACAAGAAATGGACTCCTCAACCTAACTTGTTCACGCCATAGTTTGGGAATTGAATCGAAGATACTTGATACGTACTTCAAATGTTCGTGATATGAAGAGTTCAAGTGTTATTTAGAAGATATTAGTTTATATTTTTAAAATATTTTAATGTAATTTAATATATTTTGATTTTGTTTATTTAATTATTAGATTGGGCTTTATGTTTATGGGCTTTAGGGTTTTCATTGTTTTAACCTAATAAGAGGTTATAAATATCTCCTTAACTATTGTAGTCGTAGCATAGAATTTTTAGAGGTTTCAAAACCCTTTTTTGGTTTCGTGATGAAACCATAGTGTGGACAATTAAGGTTGAGGAGTCCCTCTCTTGTTACATCGGGGAATTGAGTAGAAGGTTGAGGAGTCCCTTCGATTCAATTTCCAAACTATGGCGTTGGCAAGTTAGATTGAGTAGTCCCTTTCTTGTTGCGTCAAGAAATTGGGTAGAAAGTAGAGTGATTCTTTTTGTACTCAATTTCAATCTATCCCTTTTTATTTTTATTTCAATTTTAATGTATCTTTTTTATTCAATTTCAATTCTTGTCTTGTTTATCCTTTTATTTACGTATCAAGACTCCTCAACCTTCTACCCAATTCCCGATGCAACAAAGAGGGGGACTCACTCAACCTCACTTGTTGACATCATAGTTTCATCATAAAACTAAAAAGTACTTTGGCACTTCTAATCACTCAATACTCCGACTACAATAGCTAAAAGGGTATTTATAACCTCTCGTTAAGTTAAAACAAAGAAAATCCTAAAGCCCACATATATAAAACCTAATTTAGGAACTAAATAAATAAAAATTAAAATATATTAAAATAAACTAATAACTTTTAAATAATATTTGATCTTTTTATATTACAAGTATTTGATGATTTGAAATACGTATCAAAAAATTATTAAGAGAATTATAAAAATTGTAAATGAAAATTCAACTCTTAAAAAGTTATTAAATTTGTAAAATAAAAATATCAAAATGACAATGAAATAGAAGCAGTAAAATAATATTATAAAATTTATAAAAAATAATAAAAAGATAAAATAGTCTTCTAATAAATTTTTTATTAAAAAATTAAATTTTAAACAAATTAAAAAATTGGCGTCAAAATAACGATTTTAAAAATATAACAACATTTTTTAATAAAGATGATACCTTTAATTTATATCACGTGTCAAAAATTTAATATATGATAATTTATTAAATAGATAAAATTAAATGTTTTTATTCAAAAATATTTTAAACATCTTTGCTTGAATCTTTTGCGGTAAGGTTGGTGCTATCCGTATATGTGACAATTGAATCTTAATAATAATTAATAACTAAATTATCATATACTTGTGGTTTTCAATCTGTTATCTTCTAATGTTTGATTCGCTTCCAAAAATCAGTAAGCTTGGTGACATCCATTATATGTGATAATTGAATATTAATAATAATTAATAACGAAATTATCATATACTTGTGGCTTTCAATTTGTTATCTGTTAATAATGTGAGATTGTGACATATCTAAGATTATGTTCACCAGTCCAATTTATTATGAACTTGACTACGCTGGAGGGCCCCAGATTCATGTATGTACATTCATGAATCTCTCTTCTAATTAATTCTCAACTCACATTTATATTCACATATAGACTTTTCAGTTTTCACCAATAATAGTAATTGATAAGCGTCACGCTTTTCTTGCTAGTGTATTCTTTATTTCTCAGGTGGATTCTCATAATTAACTCACAGCTAGTCTTTTGTTGGTAGAGCTGTGTTGTGTCAGCTGCAACATTAACTGGAAGAATTCTATGAATCTAAGTGATGAATTGATTCTTGAAAGGGAGTTAAAGAGATTTGAAAGAGACTGCAGAAGTCATGTGAACTATTTTATACATGCATTTGAAACTTGAAAATGGTCTTCTTTCTTTTTTATAACTAGTTAAAAATATATTAGTTACACACTAGCTACTCGTTCAATTAAGGGGAGGGCATACTTATAGGTTCTTTGTCTACTAATAGAAGTATTTAGAATTCATCATTACGGCAACCTTCATGCAAAAGTAGTGAGAATCAAACTTGTATTCTTATTTGATTTGATATGAGGTGATTTCTAAATTATACCAACCATTTAATGTTGTCTACCAAATCTACAATGGTCCATTTTTCATTGGCCTTGGATGAACAACAAAAAAATAAAAATAAATAGTTCTAGACGCTTCTAAAACAATTCTTTTTCTTTCTTTTTTTTGTTGTCATATTTCTAAACCACACATTAAAATATGTTTATAAAACACCCAATAATTTCTCATAAATAAAACCCAGTGATACGATCATACGAACAATAGGAACATAATTTTCTTTTATTTTTGTTTACGAGTTCTTTTCTGGACTGGGACATATAAGGTGTTAATCCATGTAATGTTTTCCAATTCTGGGCTTTCTGGCCCATTCTTAGAAAAAAATAACGGGCCACATAATGAACACTTAAAATTCGGGCCATAAAGCAATTTACTATATAATAATCATCATTATGATCTTTACCCAAAAAAAAATCATCATTATGATCACCTCTCTCCTAAGTCCTAATGCACTCATTCTTGATAGTTGACTCCTTCTTGTGAATTCACTTGTCCACATCTTTCAGCATGGCTATAGTTCAAATTATAAAGTAAAAACAGAAATGATACTTGAAATAAACTATGAAATCCGTGAAAAGAGAATCAAATTTCAATAACGATTTCCATAGTCAGGGGCAGAGAAAAAAAAGAATGCAACATTCAACATACATGAGTAAGTTATAAGTATTCTGTTAATTTCTCTCTAAGATAATAAAAAGTAGAGAAAATTTGGTAGGGGGTAAATACAGACCAAAAATGAAGTAATTACATGAAATTCTTTTCTTATTGGTTCCAAAATAAAAATCCATTTGAATATACAATGCGGGGTGTGGTAACTTACGGAGTTTCACTTAGTCAAACATCTCTGTGTGGAGTCTATAAATTCTGTGTGATAATAGAACGACTTCCATAGTCTGGATCCTTCCACAATCTTACCTTTTTCAGCAACCATTAACCTAAAAGTAAGTGCAAGGAATCATGCTCAATAAATATAAGGGAAGAAAACTCAGGTGACTTGAGAACCAGAACAAATTAATAAGCATCATTTAGAGAAGACTATACCAATGGCATGCTTGAAGTTTGTCACCGAAAGATGAAAGTTCAGGTTTATTTTGATGGCTGCTGCTAGAATTTTCATTTATGTGCATTGAAGTTTGCACTATGTGCTGTTTGGTCTTTCATAGTATCAATTCCAGTGTCGATAGTCAACACTTTTTCACAAGAAACTGCACAGTTTGAGCAGAAAGCGTGTCAATTGAGACCCACAACATGATAATGCAATATCTTATATCTGTTATACCCCTCTTTAAGCTATGTATCTTTCTCCAAAGATAGAATATGCTTCTAACTATCAATTATTATGTATAAAGATCAAGAATTTTGACCTAGAGTAGTCACAACAACAGAAAGAATAGCAGTGGGGACCAAACCTCAGCTTTGATCAAACTCAATAGTCCAAGATCTTATCTGATTGAGTTCTGAATCTTGATTGAAAAATATATTGTCTAACTTCAAAGGGGATTATGATGTATCAGGCAACAAGGTCAACTTCATCGCGGTCTGGGGAAACATCTAATCTCATCATGCTCTTATACTGATTTGGAACAAGAGCCCCTCCATGCACACAGAGTTCCACCACAGCTGGAGCCTTGCCATAATATCTTTTCAGATTGTTATTCAGAGGAGATCCATTCAGATCGTCAACATGCCAGACATAATTCGGACCCACAAGATCATCTATTGTTGCCTCTTGCCACACATGTAAACCATTCCAAGACTGATGCTTTGAAGCCTTGCGCATTCTCAACTTATGTCCCTCCAGACCAACCTGGACCTCGGGACAATATCCACAAGGATTCACACCGTACTTCTCCATCATCTTCTTTGCACCTGATATCATCTCAAACCATGCCTCTAGTGTATGACTACTTAAATCCCTTACTTTGTTCCGTTCTTCCTCAGTCAACCCATCAAGATTGCTATTGTTCATCACTAAATTTGAGAGATTCTCTACATGCCTGGCCAGCACAGGGGATGCATAGAAAAGTGCTTTGGTATTTTTAGAAGAAAGTTCTATTTTATTTTCAACTCTTCCACAACAGATTCAAAATCTACAATTCTCCCCTCAATGCAATATACAGGTTTTGTTCTCCTTTTTGTGGGATACTTTGCAAGATCTACACCAGCAAATACAGAGTTCAATAATGGCAGGGATGCGAGGGACACTGAACCTCTAATCGTGCCCGACTCTTGGCTTACCGACACGGTCATAAAGATAGAAGCATTTTGGGAAGAAGACCACATCCCGAGCCCCGCCCCCTCTCCAGACATGCATCGTACTCCTCGAACCACTCCTTGGTCCAATACATGTTCGAATTTCATGACCAACATAAACAATGTGAACCTCATTGCATAACCTATTATGGAGAAACCAGTAAAAGCAAACCAGTTCGGATGAAGAAAGAAAAAATAAAGAAGCACATACAATCCACAAGACCACAACACCATTTAAAAAAAAAATAAATAAATAACACTCTTTTTCTCTTTTCATCTCTCTAAATGTTAAATGATAACAACTAGAAAGCCTAGAATGCAACTCAACACAAACTTTCCTTAGAAGAACAGATCCATCACACAATGTAAATGCACACAAAAATGTACACTTCCTGACTTATACTCTCAATCTCAGCAAGTTCAAAGTGTTCTATATTTTAGGGAAATCAAAATAATCTATCATTACATAAGTTTTTCACAATCCATAACCGAAGTTTGACCTTCAAAAGTTTGATGACTGAATGATTATGCAAAAGGAAACAAAAAATTGAAACTCTTACTGCATCAAAAATCAATTTTAACAGAAACCTAACTAACTGGTTCCTCAATTTTTTGCAACATTTGGCAAATTTTCTAGCTTAGAAATTTCAGAATCAACATAAAAATAAAATATTCACAGCAACTTACTCGCAGCGCAGCCCGGGAATGGCTCGGGCGAGTTGACTCAGACCAGATACGAGTGAATTTCGAGCTACATATACTCGGTGAGCCACCTCAATAAGTTCCGGAACCTGCAACCCTAGAGGGCTGTGCCTTACGTGCTTCTCTCTCCTTCTTCGCCCTCTCTATCAGCACCTTCATCGGCGTCACATATGGCTTCCTCTACGATTTCCTCCGGCAAGGCCTCGGCACGTCAGAGTACGTGGATTCTCTGTCGTCCCCGAACGCCACCAGCGGTGAACTCTCTGACGAGAAGGAGAGGGTTGCATTGAAGAGGTGTGGTAGTCGCTTAAGATGAGAAACTATCTCCGAAGAGATGGCGATGGCGCGCATATCCGTTAAGAATGGTTGACGGTAGAAGTGGTGGGAACCGCCATGCTAGGAAATGGAGCATGCGATCGGAGCTAGTAAGCTTAGAGACAGTTTAGGAGTCCAGGGGGAGTCTCTACGGGGAAAAAAATTGGATAGTGTCTCTAATCTAACTCTTTATTTTTTTCTCTTTTTTATTTAATTTTAGTCTCACTTATAAAATTATAAGTTAAAGATTACACTTTATTTTCTTAAGTAAAATTTTTACTGTAGAGAATTCATTTCCAAAGTCCAAGTGCTCAATATTAAATTTATATTTTCTAAATTTTAAATTTTTATTTTAAAAATAAAATAAGATCTTTTACTTTTAAATAATTTTTTTACTTTAGAATTAGGTTAGTGAGTTCACCTCTCATTTAGGTGCCTTCCTCTTTAGAGTGATATAAAAATCTAAAAACCTTAAATATCAAGTAATCCTCATACAACCTTAACCAATTCTCATTTTTTTTACATCAATCAAGGTTCTTTCAGTGGTTAAGAATGATCTTCTTAAGATGATGAAATTATTTTCACCCTCTCCTCCATGTTAAGAATCACAAAATCTGCAAAGAAGAAAAATTCTCCAATCTTAACAAAGACATTCTCTACTATTTCATGTGCCTATTTCAGAGATTTGTCTGCCATTTATAAGGTTATTCTTGTTGGTTGTACTTCTTGAATTTGCAGTTTCTTCATCACAGACAAGGACATTAGATTAATGCTTGCACCAAGATCACATAGAGCTTTGTCAAAAGATATATTTTCAATAGTGCATAGAATCTGAAAGTTCTCAAAATCTGGCATCTTGCTTGGCAAGTCTTTTTGAATCATTGCACTGCATTCCTTAGTCAGAATCACTGTTTTATCTCCCTTTAGAGTCTTCTTCTTAGAGAGGAAGCTCTTCATGAACTTAACATAGGGATGCATCTGTTCTAAAATCTTAGCAAAAGGAATATTGATTTGCAACTTTCTGAAAATTTTCAAGAACTGTGAGAATTGCTCGTCCTTAGTCTCCTTTTGGAGCTTCTGGGCGTGTACCTTGGTACCCTCAGTCTTTTTTAGAGCTTCTGTCTTCTCTGGTCTTTCAACAACTTGTGCTTTCTTATCTGTTATTGGCTCACTTGCCACTGTGATGACCTTACACTCTTCTCTTAGATTAGGCACTGTGTCACTAGGAAGACTGTTAGGAGGTCTCTCAGATATTCGTTTACTCAACTGACTCACTTGTATCTCCAAGTTCTGAAGTGATGCTCTGATTTTCTGCATAAAATTATTAGTATTCTTGAAGAATTCAACAACTATAAAGGCTAAGTCAGGAGTACTCTGAGATTGAGTGGACGCCTGCTATGGCTGAGAAGCTTGAAATTGACGGTTGTTGAAATTATTCTGATTAAAATCATTTTGAGAATTATTGAAGTTTAGTTGCCTCTGAGATTGGTCTCTCCATCCAAAGTTGGGATGATTCCTCTATCCCTGATTAAATATCTTAGTATAGGGATCATTATTGGGATTTCTGAAGGAGTTGCCCATGAAATTAACCTGCTCAAGAGTATATTGGCCATAATCATAAGTCTCACCTTAAGGGAAGCCACCACTCATGTCATAGGAGGTGTCCATAGTACTAATAGCTGAGACTTACATTTCACACAAGTGTTGTATAATGGCACTAATTTGCTGAGACATAGCTTTATTTTGGACAAGAATAGCATCCAATGTGTCCAGCTCCATGACTCCCTTTTTCACAAAGATTTTCTTAGAAGAGTATAGGTACTGGTTGTTAGCAACCATTTCAAATAACTCCATGGCTTCATCAGGTGTCTTCTTCATGTGGAGTGATCCTCTTGCAGAATTATCTAGAGACATCCTTCTGGTCTCAAAGCCTCCATTATAGAATATCTGCACTTGAATCCAGTCTGAGAACATATCAGGAGGACACTTTCTGAGCATCTGCTTGTACTTTTCCCATGCTTGATAGAGAGATTCACCCTCTCTCTGTCGAAAGGTCTGAACATCCGTCCTCAGCTTTATCAGCTTCTGAGAAGGAAAGAACTTGGTCAGAAACCTATTGACCACATTATCCCAAGTATCCAAGCTTTCCTTGAGCTGAGTATCAAGCCACTATTTAGCTCTATCCCTCACAGCAAATGGAAAGAGAAGTAGCTTGTAGATATCGGGATTCACTCCATTAGTCTTTATAGTATCATAGATCTGCAGAAAATTAGAAATGAATAGGTTGAGATCTTTCTGCGGGAGTCCATGAAACTTGCAGTTTTGCTGCACTAGAGAAATCAACCGAGACTTCAACTTAAAGTTGTTTGCAGCAATAGAAGGTACAACAATGTTATTCCCATAGAAATCTGGGCTAGGAGCAGTACAAGAGCTAAGAGTTCTCCTAAATTGCCCGTTTGCATTCTGATTAACATTGATTGCATTGTTTTTGTTGTTGCCCTCCAAAGTAAACTCTTCAGCTTCCTTCTAAGAGTTATCCCTGAGATTCTCAGCAGCCCTGTAAGCTCTAGCCTGTTGTATATGTCATTTTATAATCCTCTCAATCTCAGGGTTAAAGTCAAAAAGGGGTTCTTTGTCCTGTTCCTGCTCATAAACAATAGAAAATAAGGAAAAGGTAGAAATCTCTACGTTAGAGTGAAGAGAATTTCCGATGAGATATCTTGTGTAAAAGCAATAAAATAAAATGAACTAAATAAATAACTCTAAAAATTCAAAAATAAACAAAGATAAAGAAGCCACTAAATTCGAAAATAATGAAAAGAGAAATAACCAGGAAAAAATAAAATAACAAAGGGAGACACCAAACTTAATTTCAGAAATTAGGAGAAGAGTTTTAAATAAGATAAAGCTAAGTTTTCGAAAATTAAGGAACAAAAACAAATAAAACTAAAAGCTAAAAACACCTAATCTAAGCAATCAGATAACAGTTAATTGTCAATCATAGTCAATCCCCGGCAACAGCACCAAAAACTTAATGCGGTATTTCAAAATCACAAACTAACCGGCAAGTGTACCGGGTCGTACCAAGTAATACCTCAGGTAAGTGAGGGTTGATCGCACGATGATTGATAGACTGAGCAACAATGGTTGAATGAATCACTTAGTCAGGCAAGCAGAAAGTGATGTTTTAAGGGTTCAAAATGCATTAAATAGTAGTTCAGAGAATAGAAAGCAGTTAAGGTATCGAAGATATTTACTTTTTCGGATTAAGTTTTCTTACCAACTATTTTAGTCATGCAAGATTTATTTCATGGCAAACTATCAGTGACTAAACCCTAATGTCTTAGTAATTTAGTCTCCTCTAACCTAGTTAACCGCCAATGTCTTGATCACTTAACTTCGATTAGAGGGTTAAGTTCAATTCTAGTTTATAGCAATAAAAACCCTAATTACCCAAAGCTAGTGTTCAAGTAATTAGTAATTTAGGAGAAATTTACTTTCAAACTAGTGTTCAAGTGAGATAACTATTCCAAGAATCACAAGAACGCATATAGAATAAGGGTTATTCTTCTGATCTACCCAGATTCATAAGATGAAGAACGAAAGTAATCCTTGAAACTGAATCAATACATTAATTAAAAAAGAACAATAATAGTCTTAATCCATAGAAATAAACAAAGCGCCTAACCTTAACCAAAGAGGTTTAATGGCTCATGACTTCGAGAAAAAACTAGAGTTCAAAAACTGTAAGAGTGCGGAAGTGAGAAGATCCCCCCAAAGGGTGAATCTTTTTCCTTTTATATCTAACCTAATTTGATTTTAAACTAAAATAAAATAATAAATTCTAAACCTAAAAGATTTTGTTTGTAATTAAAAATAACTAAAATAAAATAAAATGGAGTAATTAAAAGCTAAATCCAACTAAAGATGCTCCTTTGGTAAAGTTTGATTCGAATTGCCTAGCGCTAAACGCCAGTTGTAGCGTTTAGCGCCCTTGAGGGCAGAAACCTCTCTTGCGTTGCCGAGTTGCTGGCGCTAAACGCCAGCGGGGCGTTTAGTGCCCTAGTGGGCAACTCCAATTCTTCTCTTTTTTGCACAAAACTCTACCAAACTGATCCAAATTTCACCTGAAATAATTAAAACACCAAAACAACTCAAAGTAGCATCCAAAGAGGTTTAAAACACTAGAATTGAACTAAAACTCATTAAATTTTAATTTAAAATAAACAGAAAATAAGGTAAAGATGCTCATGCTCAGTATACAACCCTCCACTTTCATAGTATCAAAATTTCCTACAATAACCTTGTTAGGTGCTGGCTTAATAGGGAGGTTAAAAAATTTTGCAATTCTGGCTGAATAAAGTAACCCAAGCTGCCATCATCAATTAAAATTTGAACCTCTAGCTCACAAATGTGGCCATTAACTCTAATTGTTGCTGGACTTGATGTACCATATATCGCATTATAAGATAAGTGGTGATCAACCACTTGTTTGTCCAATTGGGCTAGTAAATTATCCTCCACTATAGCTATTTCTGGATGCATGTCTTCACCAGTATTCTCTATGTAAATTCCACAAAATTAATAAAATAATTAGTCAATAAATTAGTTATTATTCTAAGAAGTTAAGAAAATAAATTTTATAATCTACAGATGTAGAAATATTTAAAATACAAATTTTGACACTAATTTTAAAGATTTTGACCTAAAAACGAGCCAATAGACCGAACCGATTGAATCGGACCTATATTGGGCCCAAAGCCCAACCCATTCACCCTCACTTAATTGGCTTCAGCCACTCCTTCCCCTTTTCACACTTCATTCCACGCTGGGAGTGAAGCAAGCTAAGAAAACCCTAAGCATAATCCACTCTCAACTTTCAATCCATTATAACTTTTAATCCGGAGCTCCGATTGACGAGCCGTTTGCAGCTACGCATTTGTCTCAGAACCCTTTTCAATTATATTCAAACAAAGTAGTAAGAAACTTTATTATTTACGTCCAGTTCTCTCTTCTACTGAATTCATGATTCTTGGTTATGGGTATTGAAGGTTTTTGATGTTTTTGAATATTTAGGTTTGATCTAGTGGCCGGTAATTGTTGAGTTTTATCCCAATCATCAATGGGTAAGGTAAGAAAATTCTAAACTCTTGTAGTTTCCCTAATTTTGTGAACCCTAGTGGTAATTGTGGTGATTTGTATCGATTAGATTGAATTTAAGTTGAATTGGAGATTCAATCGGTGAATTAGCGCTTGGAATCAAGTTTTGGTGGCCAAACTCATTGAATTTGGTTTGGAGGTCAAAAAGCTTGCAAAGAAGGGTTTTGTGGTGTTTTAAACTTGGGAGAAATCGACCAAAATATAGTTTTGATTTCTCGTAGTTAATATTTAATGTCACATGAAAATTTAGGCTAGTTGAGCGTAAGATAAGCTAAATTATGTGAATGTTCATGTTCTGTGGATATAGAAAATGATTGTGAAAATCTAATATGCGTTGTGGTTGGAGATTGGGAATAGATATGATATATGTATTTGATATATGTATTTGATATGAAGTGTTAATGTTTAGTATTGGATTTGGTGAGATTGTATGAATAAATTTGTTAAATAGATTGTGTGGTTTTGAGTATTGGTATATTGTAAAGTGATTTGAAAAGCATGTGAATATGGTTTGAGACATGAGGGGCTGTTTTGGGCTGTGATATGATGAATTTTGAATTGAAAATTTTGGAAAAAACTTGTGGTTTAGTATTTTTGGGTAAAATTTGAACTTTTGAGGTTAAAACCTATTCTCTAGCTTTCCAAACTTTTTTAACACTTGTTTAGGGTCAACAAGGGTGAGCATGTTGAATTGGTTAAACAGATATTGAAGGGGTTTGTAAAGTGATTAATTAAGTAATTAGGTGTTGGTAATGCTGAAAAGGAAGAGATTGGTAATGATAATGATAATAATGATGAATTTGATATTGAATGAGACATGATTGAGAATGATATTGACAATGATGAATTGTGATTTAATTATTCACATGGCTTATACATTTGAATTATTGAGCCATGAGTTTCTTTGGGCACTTGCTCTAGGTTGAGACTCGATACGCTGTTAACTCTCTGTCGCAAGATGTGAGCAGGCACTTTAACTCCCCGGGTTTCTCTACGGGCATGCATATTATATATATATATTAATTTGAGCTTAGGGTTTTTTCCATGGATATTATTGAGCTTGGGATGCGCAGACAGATGGTCTGTCCAATAGTTAGCTACCAAGACATGTCGGGTTGGCTATATAACCGACAGATAAGACTCATCAGCCATAAGACAGGCATACATCATGTGTGTAACACCCTAGCTACCAAAGCTCACGCTTCTGGCTGCGCAACTCTGATAGCTCGGACATTACGACGACAGTTATACTATTTAATACTAAAATATGAGCCTGTTTAAAACTTTAAACCGCAATACCGCTCCCAAAAATACTTTCGTTCGATAACGCACACCCATAGATACCATATAACTTACAAAAACTCATAAAAGATACATCCATATAGATACATATATTTATAAATAATATCACAAGCAGTGTCCAATACAATTCCTATCCCTCTTACAGAATATATCAGGATAAAGACAAGGGTACAATAAACCATAACTAAAACAATACAGATCATCTCAACAACAACTAAATAAACTCTTCGTGATTTCTGCGCCCATATCCTGAAAGGGGAAAAATGTAGGGGGGTGAGAACATCATCCTCGAAAGGGTTCTCAGTAGAGGGTTTTTGGGAATTACTGTAATAGGATACACGAAGATAAACTGTACCAGTGATTAATAACCGTCTTATGCCTCTTTTCAAAAATAACGGTTTAAAATAAAAGTAAAGTCGGAAATCTTTTCTGAAAGAGGAACCATTCAATTTTCAAAACATCAAAAGCCTTTTAAAAATGTTTATCTAAACTGAACCAAAATAGCCTTTCATATTTTATTCCAAACCAAAAACACAAAACCGAAATCAACCATCGGTTCATCTCATTCCAACCACGGCCCTAGGCCCAAACAATCCAACCATCAACCAATCACCACAATCCAACAGAGTCCCAGATGCAAACACAGATTGGAAGTTCAAGCACAAACAAACAGTTACAGCAAGTAGAACAATTAGCATTTACTCACAAAGGCAAACCAAGTACAATATACACACCCAAACAATGTCACATAGATGCATATGATGCATGCCTGTCCTAGTGGCTGATGATATCATCTGTCGGTTATATAGCCAATCCGACACGTCCTGGTAGCTAACCATGGACAGAAACACCCATCGCGGAGCAAGTAGGTTTGAGCTACAACCCCATTGCTACTACCCGCTCAACCCAGAGCCAGTGGAATAACCACTACTGCGGCTACTACCCAGGCGGGTGTTTAAAAGCTCAACCTGGAGCGAGTGGAATCACCACTACTACCACTACTACCCAGGCGTCACAGTCTCTGACCTGGAGCAAGTGGGACGAACCACAACCCTTGCTACTACCCAGGTATCTCAAGCATATTCATTCAGTCCCAGCCATGGATCAACATCCATCTTAGCCATTCAGCTTAAACTCGTAATTCATAGTCAGCCATACGGCCCATAATTCATTCGGCAATCAGCCATAAATCAATATCATACACAGCCATTCCGGCTCACGGTTCAATCCAAAACCAGCCAATATTCATAATCATACACAGCCATTTCGGCCCATAACAAAACAGCACTTCCACTATTCAACATCATCAAATTCACAAAACCGGCATTTAAGCCATAAAGCACTTTTCTCAAGCCATTTCACTTTGAAATCAAATTTCAACTCTTTTCAGCCTTGACTTTAAAGATCTCATTTCTCAAATCATCTCAGGCTCATAAGCCAAATTTACTCAAAGTGAGTTCCCTTTTTAAAACAAAGCCACTCTCGGCATTCTCTTTCCAAAACTTCCAAAACTATGGCAAGTTAAGGACTTATTTCAAAGTATTCAAAACCACCCATCCAACAATGGGATTTTATAACAAAAGCTTCTCGGCAGAGTCCCAAGTCTTTAGGGGAGAATAATAAAACTTAGTTCGCCAAATTCATTTAGAATCACTAAAACCTTGGCTTTCCGTTTTGAGTAATAAAATAGGATCTAAGCCAAACCGAGTCACGTAATCATTCACTTCCTTCAAATCCATTTCCTCTACTTAGGCAAAAACCAACTTCAACCCCCATGATAAATTCTAAAGCATTTCAACTGTTCAAAATTGTTTTAGTCTTGCAAGAATTCAGAATTCAAAGAGTACTTAAAAACTTTCTCAAAACATTTCAAAATGAAACTTGTCAATAGACATTTAGGTTCTTTCAAAGTCATTGAAACTCTTCTAATTGAAATCCTCAAGTCAAATTCAAGGACAATAACCTTGTCACATTTAAAACAGCTTTAAAACATAAGTTTCATCTAAATAACTTTCTCCTGAAAGAGATATAATGCCTTTCTTAAAAAGAAAGCAAGACTAAATTACAATTTCCTCTTTAATAACTCATTTCAAAAGCATGAATCATCCTTTTCTTGATAATTCAAATAGAATAGTAGAAGTCTTTAACTCATTGATGAGCGGATAATTTGTACGCTTTTTGGCATTGTTTTTAGTATGTTTTTGGTAGTTTTAGTTGAGTTCTGAGTATATTTTTATTAGTTTTTAGTTAAAATTCACTTTTCTGGACTTTACTATGAGTTTGTGTGTTTTTCTGTGATTTCAGGTATTTTCTGGCTGAAATTGAGGGTTCTGAGCAAAAATCTGATCCAGAGACTCAAAAGGACTGCAGATGCTGTTGGATTCTGACCTCCCTGCACTCGAAGTGGATTTTCTGGAGCTACAGAAGCCCAATTGGCGCGCTCTCAACGGATTTGGAAAGTAGACATCCTGGGCTTTCCAGCAATATATGATAGTCCATACTTTGCCCAAGATTTGATGGCCCAAACCGGCGTTCAAAGTCACCTCAAGAAATTCCAGCGTTAAACGCCGGAACTGGCACCTAAATGGGAGTTAAACGCCCAAACTGGCATAAAAGCTGGCGTTTAACTCCAAGAAAAGTCTCTACACGAAAATGCTTCATTGCTCAGCCCAAGCACACACCAAGTGGGCCCGGAAGTGGATTTTTATGTCATTTACTCATCTTTGTACACCTTAGGCTACTAGTTTTCTATAAATAGGACCTTTTACTATTGTATTTTCATCTTTTGATCATGTTTTTATGATTGAACCCTCTTTGGGAGGCTGGCCATTCGGCCATGCCTAGACTTTGTTCTTATGTATTTCAACGGTGGAGTTTCTACACACCATAGATTAAGGTGTGGAGCTCTGCTGTACCTCGAGTATTAATGCAATTACTATTGTTCTTCTATTCAACTCCGCTTGTTCTTTGTCCAAGATATCACTTGTTCTTCAACTTGATGAATGTGATGATCCGTGACACTCATCATCATTCTCACCTATGAACAAGGTGACTGACAACCATTCTTGTTCTACAAGCATTCGAGGCCCTAGTGTTTATCTCTTGGATTTCTGATTGCACGACGCATGGTTGATCGCCTGACAACCGAGTGCTCGCCTGACAAACGAGCCAGCCATTCCGTGAGATCAGAGTCTTCGTGGTATAGGCAAGAACTGATGGCGGCATTCAAGAGAATCCGGAAGGTCTAACCTTGTCTGTGGTATTCTGAGTAGGATTCAATGATTGAATGACTGTGACGTGCTTCAAACTCCTGAGGGCGGGGCGTTAGTGACAGACGCAAAAGAATCACTGGATTCTATTCCGGCCTGATTGAGAACCGACAGATGATTAGCCTATGCTGTGACAGAGCATCAGGGACGTAGTCTCACTGAGAGGATGGGAGGTAGCCACTGACAACGGTGAAACCCTACATGAGCTTGCCATGGAAAGGAGTAAGAAGGATTGGATGAAGACTGTAGGAAAGCAGAGAGACGGAAGGGAAGGCATCTTCATACGCTTATCTGAAGCTCTCACCAATGATATACATAAGTATCTCTATCTTTATCTTTATGCTTTATTCGTTTATCACTATACCCATTTGAGTCTGCCTGACTGAGATTTACAAGGTGACCATAGCTTGCTTCATACCAACAATCTCCGTGGGATCGACCCTTACTCGCGTAAGGTATTACTTGGACGACCCAGTGCACTTGCTGGTTAGTTGTGCGAAGTTGTAGTGATCACAATTTCGTGCACCAAGTTTTTGGCGCCGTTGCCGGGGATTGTTCTTGTGTATGGACAACTGACGGTTCATCTTGTTGCTTAGATTAGGTATTTTTCTTCAGAGTTCTTAAGAATGAATTCTAGTGTTTCAAGGTGATGTTCTTATCATCACCAAAGCTGATTGATTCTCATCAATTTAGCTCTTGAATGCAATGTCCTACTGAAGCTTAGTCGGCCATGTCTAATTCCTTTAGACTAAAGCTTTAGACTAACATTGCATGATTCCTGGAATTCTCATTAAGAATTTTGATACCTTTATTTTCTTCTTCCACTTAATTTTCGAAAAATCCAAAAAAAATTACAAAATCATAAAAACAAAAAAAAAATATATTTTCTGTTTGAGTCTAGAGTCTCATCTTAAGTTTAGTGTCAATTGCATGTTTCTGTTCTTATTGCATTCATGCATGTGTCTTCATTCATCTTCAAGTTGTTCTTGATGATTTTCTTGTTTTGATCTTTGAATTCTATTGACTTGAGTGTTTTGTTGTTTCCCATATATACAAACTGCTAAGTTTGGTGTCTTGCATGCATTGTTATTTGATTTTAGTTGCATTTTGATTATTCCTTATTATTAAAAATCCAAAAATATTTTTAATTTGTGTCTTTTCAAGTCAATAATACAGAGAATTGAAGATTCAGAACATACTGCAGAGGAATCACACAGAAAAAGCTGGGCATTCAAAAATGCCCAGTGAAGAAGACAGACTGGCGTTTAAACGCCAGCCAGGGTGCCTGGCTGGGCGTTTAACGCCCAAAAGGGTATAGTTTTGGGCGTTAAACGCCAGAATGTGCACCATTCTGGGCGTTTAACGCCAGGATGGCAAAGGGGGAAGATTTTGTTTTCAAAATCAATTTTTTTTCAAGTTTTCAAAGTTTTTCAAAATCAAATCTTCTTCAAATCATATCTTTTCAATCAAATGTTTTCAAAATCAATTTCTTTCCTTTTTCAAAGATACTTACTAACAATTAATGATTTGATTGAACATTTTTTGCCTTTTCTGTTGAGGAAGGTTTTATGTTTGAATCATATCTTTTCTTGTTAGGCAAGTCATTAATTTTTAAAATCATATCTTTTCAAATTGTTTTCAAATCATATCTTTTAAAATTGTTTTCAAATCATATCTTTTAAAATTGTTTTCAAATCATATCTTTTCAATCATATCTTCTTAACCACATCTTTTTTTTTTAAATAGTTTTCAATCAAATCTTTTTGATTTCTAATTTTAAAATCTTTTTCAAAAATCACTTGATTTCTTTTCCACTTTTATTTTCGAAAATCAATTAGTATTTTTCAAAAATGTTTTCAAAATCTTTTACTTAATTTTCGAAAATTACTTCCCTTCTTCTCACATCCTTCTATTTCTGAACTAACTCTATTCCTTCATGCAAAATTCGAACTCCATCTTCTTTGATAAGATCGAATTTTCTACTTCTGTCTTCTACTTTTCTTTTCCTCTGACACCTCAAGGAATCTTTATACTGTGACATAGAGGATTCCACATTTTCTTGTTCTCTTCTCTTTCATATGAGCAGGAGCAGAGACAAAGGCATTCTTGTTGAAGCTGACCCTGAACCTGAGAGGACCTTGAAGCGAAAGCTAAGAGAAGCTAAGGCACAACTCTCTGTGGAGGACCTGACCGAATTCTTCAAAGAAGAAGAAGACATGGCAGCCGAAAACAACAACAATGCCAACAATGCAAGGAAGGTGCTGGGTGACTTTACTGCACCTACTCCCGACTTCTATGGGAGAAGCATCTCTATCCCTGCCATTGGAGCAAACAACTTTGAGCTTAAGCCTCAATTAGTTTCTCTAATGCAATAGAATTGCAAGTCCCATGGACTTCCAATGGAAGATCCTCATCAGTTCTTAGCTGAATTCTTGCAAATCTGTGACACAGTCAAGACTAATGGGGTTGACCCTGAGGTCTATAGACTGATGCTATTCCCTTTTGCTGTAAGAGACAGAGCTAGGATATGGTTGGACTCTCAACCTAAAGAAAGCCTGGACTCATGGGAAAAGCTAGTCAATGCCTTCTTGGCAAAGTTCTTTCCACCTCAAAAATTGAGTAAGCTTAGAGTGGAAGTCCAAACCTTCAGACAGAAGGATGGAGAATCCCTCTATGAAGCTTGGGAAAGATACAAACAATTAATCAGAAAATGTCCTTCAGACATGCTTTCTGAATGGAACATCATAGGTATTTTCTATGATGGTCTCTCTGAACTATCCAAGATGTCTTTGGATAGCTCTGCTGGAGGATCTCTTCATCTGAAGAAGGCGCCTACAGAAGCTCAAGAGCTGATTGAAATGGTTGCAAATAACCAATTCATGTACACTTCTGAAAGGAATCCTGTGAACAATGGGACAAGTCAGAAGAAAGGAGTTCTTGAGATTGATACTCTGAATGCCATCCTGGCTCAGAATAAAATATTGACTCAACAAGTCAATTTGATTTCTCAAAGTCTGTCTGGAATGCAGAATGCACCAAGCAGTACTAAGGATGCTTCATCTGAAGAAGAAGCTTATGATCCTGAGAACCCTTCAATGGAAGAGGTGAATTACTTAGGAGAACCCTATGGAAACACCTATAATTCTTCATGGAGAAATCACCCAAATTTCTCATGGAAGAATCAAGAGAGACCTCAACAAGGTTTCAATAACAATAATGGTGGAAGAAACAGGTTTAGCAATGGCAAGCCTTTTCCATCATCTTCTCAGCAACAGACAGAGAATTCTAAGCAGAACCCCTCTGACTTAGCAACCATGGTCTCTGATCTAATCAAAACCACTCAAAGTTTCATGACCAAAACAAGGTCTTCCATTAGGAATTTGGAAGGACAAGTGGGACAGCTGAGCAAGAAAGTTACTAAACTCCCTCCTAGTACTCTCCCAAGTAATACAGAAGAAAATCCAAAAGGAGAGTGCAAAGCCATAACCATGGCCGAACCTGGAGAGGAAAGAGAGGAAGTGGACGCCACTGAGGAAGGCTTCAATGGGCGTGCACTGACCTCCAATGCGTTCCCCAAAGAGGAACCATGGGAATCTGAGGCTCAAAATGAGACCATAGAGATTCCATTGGACTTACTTCTGCCATTCATGAGCTCTGATGAGTATTCTTCCTCTGAAGAGGATGAGTATGTCACTGAAGAGCAAGTTGCTAAATACCTTGGAGCAATCATGAAGCTAAATGACAAGTTATTTGGAAATGAGACTTGGGAGAATGAACCTCCTTTGCTCACCAAAGAACTGGATGACTTGTCTAGGCAGAAATTACATCAAAAGAGACAAGATCCTGGGAAGTTTTCAATACCTTGTACCATAGGCACCATAACCTTCAAGAAGGCTCTGTGTGACTTAGGGTCAAGTGTAAACCTCATGCCTCTCTCTGTAATGGAGAAGCTAGGGATCTTTGAGGTACAAGCTGCAAGAATCTCACTAGAGATGGCAGACAACTCAAGAAAACAAGCTCATGGACTTGTAGAGAATGTTTTGGTTAAGATTGAAGACCATTACATCCCTACTGATTTCATAGTCCTAGAGACTGGGAAGTGCATGGATGAATCTATCATCCTTGGCAGACCCTTCCTAGCCACAGCAAAGGCTGTGATTGATGTTGATGGAGGTGAACTGATCATTCAAGTGAATGAAGAATCCTTTGTGTTTAAGGCTCAAGGATATCCCTCTGTCACCATGGAGAGAAAGCGTGAAGAGCTTCTCTCAAATCAGAGACAAACAGAGCCCCCACAGTCAAACTCTAAGTTTGGTGTTGGGAGGCCACAACCAAACTCTAAGTTTGGTGTTGAACCCCCACATTCAAACTCTAAATTTGGTGTTGGGAGGTTCCAACATTGCTCTGAGTAGCTGTGAGGCTCCATGAGAGCCCTCTGTCAAGCTACTGACATTAAAGAAGCGCTTGTTGGGAGGCAACCCAATGATTATATTTTATCTATTTTCCTTTGCTATTTTATGTTTTTTGTAGGTTGATGATCATAAGAAGTCACAAAATCAATTGAAAAAGCAAAAACAGAATGAAAAACAGGAAGAAAAACAGCACACCCTGGAGGCTAGCAGTTGGGCGTTTAACGCCCAGTCTGGCACCATTCTGGGCGTTTAACGCCAGAAAGGGGCACCAGACTGGCGTTAAACGCCAGAAAAGGGCAAGAACCTGGCGTTAAACGCCAGGAATGGGCACCAGCCCGGCGTTTAACGCCAGAAATGGCTCAAAACGTGATTTTGAGTACCATTTGGTGCAGGGATGACTTTTCCTTGACACCTAAGGATCTGTGGACCCCACAATCTCCACCAACCCCACCACCACTCTCTCTCTTCTTCACCCATTCACCAATCACCTCAACACCCCTGTATAAACCCTTCTTCACCCCTTCATCTTCACACAACCTAAACACCACTTCTCCCCCTCTCTTTGGCCGAACACAAAGCCATTCCCTTCTTCCTCATTCCTTCTACTTCTACTCTCTTCTTTCTTCTTTTGCTCGAGGACGAGCAAACCTTTTAAGTTTGGTGTGGTAAAAGCATTGCTTTTTGTTTTTTCATAACCATTTATGGCATCCAAAGCCGGTTCAACTGAGAAGGCATGACCTCAAGCCCATCACTAAGAAAAAGATGGAGCAAACAAGAGACCCCTCTCATCATGAGATCCCTGAGATACCTCAAGGGATGCACTTTCCTCCACAAGACTATTGGGAGCAACTAAACACCTCCCTAGGAGAGTTGAGTTCCAACATGGGACAACTAAGGGTGGAGCACCAAGAACATGCCATCCTCCTCCATGAAATTAAAGAAGATCAAAGAATCATGAGAGATGAGCAACAAAGACAAGGAAGAGACATTAAGGAGCTCAAGCACTCCATAGGACCTTCAAGAGGAAGGAAGAGCCGCCATTACTAAGGTGGACCCGTTCCTTGATTTCCTTGTTCTTTATTCTTCTGTTTTTCGAAATTTTCATGCTTATGTTTATCCATGTTTGTGCCTTATGACCATTAGTGTCTTAGTGTCTATGCCTTAAAGCTATGAATATGAATCCATCACCTTTCTTAAATGAAAACTGTTTTTATCACAAAAGAACAAGAAGTACAGGATTTCAAATTCATCATTAAAACTAGCTTAATTAGTTTGATGTGGTGACAATACTTTTTGTTTTCTGAATGTATGCTTGAACAGTGCATGTGTCTTTTGAATTTGTGGTTCATGAATGTTAAAATTGTTGGCTCTTGAAAGAATGAAGAAAAAAGGAGACATGTTACTGAGGATCTGAAAAATCATTAAAATGATTCTTGAAGCAAGAAAAAGCAGTGAATACAAAAAAAAAGGAAGGAGAAAACGAAAAAAAAAACGAAAAAAAGAGAAAGAAAAAAAGAAAGAAAAAGAAAGAAATAAAGTTGTGATCCAAGGCAAAAAGAGTGTGCTTAAGAACCCTGGACACCTCTGATTGGGGACTCTAGCAAAGCTGAGTCACAATCTGAAAAGGTTCACCCAATTATGTGTCTGTGGCATGTATGTATCCGGTGGTAATACTGGAAGACAGAGTGCTTTGGGCCACGGCCAAGACTCAATAAGTAGCTGTGTTCAAGAATCATCATACTTAACTAGGAGAATCAATAACACTATCTAGATTCTGAGTTCCTAAAGAAGCCAATCATTCTGAATTTCAAAGGATAAAGTGAGATGCCAAAACTGTTCGGAGGCAAAAAGCTACTAGTCCCGCTCATCTAATTTGGAGCTTAGTTTCATTGATAATTTGGAGTCTATAGTATATTCTCTTCTTTTTATCTCATTTGATTTTCAGTTGCTTGGGGACAAGCAACAATTTAAGTTTGGTGTTGTGATGAGCGGATAATTTGTACACTTTTTGGCATTGTTTTTAGTATGTTTTTGGTAGTTTTAGTTGAGTTTTGAGTATATTTTTATTAGTTTTTAGTTAAAATTCACTTTTCTGGACTTTACTATGAGTTTGTGTGTTTTTCTGTGATTTCAGGTATTTTCTGGCTGAAATTGAGGGTTCTGAGCAAAAATCTGATCCAGAGACTCAAAAGGACTGCAGATGCTGTTGGATTCTGACCTCCCTGCACTCGAAGTAGATTTTCTGGAGCTACAGAAGCCCAATTGGCGCGCTCTCAACGGCGTTGGAAAGTAGACATCCTGGGCTTTCCAGCAATATATGATAGTCCATACTTTGCCCAAGAGTTGATGGCCCAAACCGGCGTTCAAAGTCACCTCAAGAAATTCCAGCGTTAAACGCCGGAACTGGCACCTAAATGGGAGTTAAACGCCCAAACTGGCATAAAAGCTGGCGTTTAACTCCAAGAAAAGTCTCTACACGAAAATGCTTCATTGCTCAGCCCAAGCACACACCAAGTGGGCCCGGAAGTAGATTTTTATGTCATTTACTCATCTTTGTACACCTTAGGCTACTAGTTTTCTATAAATAGGACCTTTTACTATTGTATTTTCATCTTTTGATCATGTTTTTATGATTGAACCCTCTTTGGGAGGCTGGCCATTCGGCCATGCCTAGACTTTGTTCTTATGTATTTTCAACGGTGGAGTTTCTACACACCATAGATTAAGGTGTGGAGCTCTGCTGTACCTCGAGTATTAATGCAATTACTATTGTTCTTCTATTCAACTCCGCTTGTTCTTTGTCCAAGATATCACTTGTTCTTCAACTTGATGAATGTGATGATCCGTGACACTCATCATCATTCTCACCTATGAACAAGGTGACTGACAACCATTCTTGTTCTACAAGCATTCGAGGCCCTAGTGTTTATCTCTTGGATTTCTGATTGCACGACGCATGGTTGATCGCCTGACAACCGAGTGCTCGCCTGACAAACGAGCCAGCCATTCCGTGAGATCAGAGTCTTCGTGGTATAGGCAAGAACTGATGGCGGCATTCAAGAGAATCCGGAAGGTCTAACCTTGTCTGTGGTATTCTGAGTAGGATTCAATGATTGAATGACTGTGACGTGCTTCAAACTCCTGAGGGCGGGGCGTTAGTGACAGACGCAAAAGAATCACTGGATTCTATTCCGGCCTGATTGAGAACCGACAGATGATTAGCCTATGCTGTGACAGAGCATCAGGGACGTATTTTCACTGAGAGGATGGGAGGTAGCCACTGACAACGGTGAAACCCTACATGAGCTTGCCATGGAAAGGAGTAAGAAGGATTGGATGAAGACTGTAGGAAAGCAGAGAGACGGAAGGGAAGGCATCTTCATACGCTTATCTGAAGCTCTCACCAATGATATACATAAGTATCTCTATCTTTATCTTTATGCTTTATTCGTTTATCACTATACCCATTTGAGTCTGCCTGACTGAGATTTACAAGGTGACCATAGCTTGCTTCATACCAACAATCTCCGTGGGATCGACCCTTACTCGCGTAAGGTATTACTTGGACGACCCAGTGCACTTGCTGGTTAGTTGTGCGAAGTTGTAGTGATCACAATTTCGTGCACCACTCATCATTTTTCCAGACAACATTTCAATAAAGACTCGGATTTTATAGAAATTTCGGCAGCACCTCCCCTAAAACTTGGACTTTTGCCACCCGGTTCGGGTCCCAACTAAACCATTTTTCATTCCTTTTCAACAGCTCAAAACCAGAAATCAATTCAAAAGCAAGCTAAAACCAACAGTCGCCTCAGTGGCATATCTCAAGGAAACCATTTCAAAATCAACTCAATATCAACCAATTTAACTCATTTCCAAAGTTTAAAAGAATCGGTTCAGTAATAAATCATTTATCAAAGACCAAATTAATTAAAGCAACCCAGGCTGAATTTCAAGAGTATTCTATCTTTCACATCATCAAAATAATTGACTCAATTCAAACCAATCCTCAACGGATTAAACTCATATTTCAAATCTTTAAAGAATCAACTTCGAAACATTACATTTCATAAAGCCGCACAACAATTCAGCCAAACCAACATCCATAATTATTCGAGTCAATCAAATAATACATAAGGCAGATACAATCACCAAATACACAATATCTCACATCAGTATCCATATGTAATAATTCCAATACATAAAACATAGTGTTTGTAAAGTGCCCCTACCTCAACACGCTGAAACCATAACCCAAGCGTGTCAACTGAACTCTTTTCGCTTAGCCCGAAATTCGCGACAACCGAATCCTCAGCTTGTTTTACTCAATAGAAGAAACAACCTCAACACCACAAGTAAACTCGGATTCTAATCCCTAGAATCGTCAACATCATAAACACTTTATTACACGAAATTGAACACTAATGCAGGACTTTCGAAACAGAAATACTGACTAAAAAGGGCTTTTCGAAATGAGTCTGCTTACCGCAACAAGGGAAGAACAACTACACCGGGTAGCGGCAGTTCTGATGGTGTTTCCAGCAATACCCACGCCACCACCGGCGGTCGAAAATGCAGAGCCGCAGGTCCTCTGGCAGCGACAACGTAACATATGACAGCCCCTTTATTAAACACAATAGTTTCAGTGACAGCTTCAAACAAATTGAATTGGCGAAACTAAGAAGAACCAGAAATAGGGCAAGCTCACCAGAACGGCAGCGACCAGAAATTTTGGCAGCGGCAGAGCGATTCCGGCGGCATAAACCACAGCAACGGCGCGGATCTCCCCTCCTCCAGCGGTGACGCAGGTGGCTTCCGCGGGGACAACACCAGCCACAACAAGGACGGTGGCAGTGAGACCCCCACAGCGACGAGTTTCCCGGCGACAGAACAAGCAGAACTGGTGACGGCAAGGAGGCCCGGCGACGGCGACCCAGGCGGCGATGGTCTCCCCTGTCGCGCTCTCCCTCTCTCTGCTGTGCAAACTCCCGTCTCCCTCTCTTTTCGCACTCGCCGGCAGAGGCAAGATGGCGGCGACTCAGCAAGGATGAGCTCCTCTGGTTTGGTGACAGATGCGCGGCTCAGGCTCCAGGGACAGGACGGTGGCAGACCCTAGTAGCAGCGGCAGCAGGAGTGGCTTCGACAACACCCAGGCGCGGTGGGGATGCAGCAGAGCCTTGCGACGGTGACTGGTGGCGATGACTTCCCCTGCCGCACTCCCACTGCCTTCGGTCCCCTGATTCCTGCCCGATCTCTTTCTCTCTCTTTCTTCGGTGTACAACGGTGCAGAACGCGACGGCTCAGCACGACGGCGGCAGCAAGTTCCACCGGTGCTGCCTCGTCCCTCTCTTCCTCTCACACTGCCGCTCTCTGTCCCTCTCCCCCTCTCTGCTTCTTCCCGTTTCCTCCTAACCCCTTCTTTCTTTCTTTCATTCAGTTGGAAAACTGTGTGTGTTTGGCTGCTGGGGCATGAGGAGATGCAACGGGTAACCGGTAGGGTTTTAGGGTTAGGGTTTTATTTTCAAAAATTAGGGTTATGGGCATTTTAGTAATTTCACTTAAAATTGGGATAATATTATAATTGAAATCCAAATTAAATCCACCCTAATGGTATATAGAAAGTACTAGTTACTCATCAACTTTAGAAATATTTTCAATAAAATGCCTAAATCTAAAATTAGAATATATAATTAATTTCTCTATTTTCCAAATAGCAACATTAATATTTAAAATACTAATTATTTAATCCAAATCATATAGAAAATTAGAAATAATATAATTAATTTCTCTCTTTTCCAAAATAGCACATTATATTTAAAATACTAATTATTAATCCAAATCATATAGAAATCCTATTATTTCACAACTACCAACTTTATAATCTAAATATAGAAATAATCCAAAAATTATAAAATTGGATAATAATCATAACTCGTTTCAAATTCAATAAATCAAAACTTGCCTTAATTATCTTTAATAAAATAATTTCTGAAATCAAGGCTATAAATAACTATATGATTTGAGACTTGCTCATAAAAAAAAAAATTTCAAAAGTTTTGGATCTTACATTCTACCCACCTTATAAAAATTTTCGCTCTCGAAAATTGATACAAAACGAAAGAAATTTCATATCAGTTCACCCTTGAACGCATTTAAGGAAGAAGCAAAAATATCTCAACATATAAACATATATACGGTTTTTCAAATACTTGGATGGTCATATGCATAAGGATACAAAGGTAAGAGTGTGATTGCAAAGCAAACGTTACAAGATAGGCTCAATACAAAAGGTCATATGATCTCAAGGCTTTAAAAAAACTTGAGGTGCCAAAATAGGGTGCAAATCAAGATAGGCGTTCACAAAGTAAAGTGGTAATTAGTGTGGAACACCTACCACTTCCACTTCCGTATACCCGTATCACGCCTTAAAGAACTAACGCATCGCGTTACTACATCTACAAGTCTGGAGCTTGATACCTGTATTTTGAAACTCTGATCTGTATATATAAGTTTTTATCCTTCCTTTGATCTTGCCTATTCGTTTTACACTTATTCGTATGAGTGTGACATGATTTTCTGTTTTCATTTTTACTTAGCTTCTTCTTCAAGGCTCCTAATTAAAAAATTCTTTCAACTATATTTATTAAGTCTTTTCTTTTAGAGATTGTAATACCTTGCCACCTCTAATTTCTGACTTAAGAAGCATAAGGCTCTGCGTGGTAGAGTATTACATTATGGTATCAGAGCAGTTCATTCCTATAGAACCTGAGGGACGGACCGACTATACTTCTGGGCATACTCTGAGTGTGTGTACATGCTAATTAAGATATCTAATTGATATATGTTGCATATTTGTTTATGAGCATGCATTTGAGACTTTGAAGCATTAGACTTGAGATATTGAGACTAATCACCTTGATATCACTTGTTTGGTAGGAATAGAAACCAAATGATGACTCATGGATGCGGACGTGGTCAAGGCAGAGGCCAGAATAGTAATGCGGAACCTGAAATAACTGCAAATAACCAAGTGAACTTCATGAACACCCTGGAAAATATGGCTACAGCTATGCAAGCAACGACTGAGGTCCTTTATAGGACCTACTCTAGTAGATATTTTTCCTTTTTCCTTTCAAAGTAAGTAGGGAAGAGAGAGAGAGAGAGAGAGAGAGAGAGAGAGAGAGAGAGAGAGAGAGAGAGAGAGAGAGAGAGAGAGAGATGACGATGATGATGATAGAGGCCACCGTCGCTGACATTATTGTCGTCGTAGTCGCTACAACCGCCAAATCAGAGAGAGGAGAGAAGGAGTGGCACAAGGGAGAAGAATGCTGAGGAAGAAGGAGCCCTTCTGCTGTCGCTGATGCTGTCTAGAGCTGTCGCCATTGGAGTTGTCGAAGCTTGCGTGGATTTTGTTCACAATGCCATCGTCGACCTCCTACCTCCAACGTGAGTTGTCAGATTTGATGTTGCTATTGTTGGAGTCGTTGAAGTTGTCGTTGCCGCTATTGAGCTCGAACGAGGCCATTGCTGTTGTTTTGAGTTCCATTATGTTCTCCGAAAAACTATTAATTTCCCTTTTCCCTTGATACCGCCACTGTTGATGGCTTGGTAACGTTGCAGTCATTAGTGAGCATTGTAACTGACGTCGATGTTGCCACGAAAGATGCCCATGGTCTTAGTGCTGTTGTTGAAGCCGCTATCATCCCCTTTTGTCATCATCATTGTTTTCTTTGTTTGGTGCTTCCTTTAAACCTCCTCCAACCCAGATTTCAACTTTTAATTTAGCACTCTAAGTTTGGTCTTTTTGGCCTTTTAGGACCAAGTTATGAGTAGGCTTTATGTATATAATTATTTGCCTTTGCATCTATAATTATTTTGATATATGCTACTTTAAATTTATAATTATACTTACAAAGATTACTATCAAAGAATTTTAATTTGACTTGAATAATCGATTGATTAGAACTAAATATTTATTCTTGTGAAACTTATTTTTTTTATGCACATGATACTATATGTTTTTATAAGACTATAATTTTAAAATTGATTATTGATAATTGCTATTCTGAAATTGTGAAATATGTTAGAATTTTTTTATGATTTAAAAAATAGGATTCGAAATTATTTGTACGAGAAAATATTGATTGATCTGATTTGAGATTGTGTTTTGAAAGATTGAATATTTTGCTATATTTTGAATTATATATTTTGATTTAGTTTTGGAGGCTCGTATTAGAAAATCGTAGTTAACAGTTGGTCATGATGTTAACTTAGATGTATCTGGTTTAGACCTTAGCTAGCAGGAGTGTTGCTAGCCTAACGTGTAGGCCACACATTGGATCTGCTATTCTGTATGGATACATAAGAAGAAAGGACTCTCGTTAGAGGTAGAGCCACCCAAGTGTGGACTATTTGATTTAATTTCTATATTGAGAACTCCTTTATCAAATCACTTATTTATATAAATTACTATTTTCTAAATAAAATTTACTTTTGATAATACAATTTATATGGTCTCATGTAATTATAGATGTATTGTCTAGTAATTGAATTACAAGACTTACTCCGTTATTTTAAAAAAAAAATTCAGGAACATACCGTATGTGTGAGCTTTATTATACAAGGGTAACAATCAGTACTCACTCATTAGACTTGTCATGCTCCATAATTCACAAGTAGAGTCCAGTCATGTTAATTTATTTTATATCTTTGTTAAGGAATGATATAAAAATTATTTGTTCTAGTCAACTATTTATAAATTTGAGTTTATTAAAAATATTTGTAATTTCTTTATTTAATTTGAATTTAAATTTGTTAGGTTTGCTAAAAAAAATTCTCCAAAACATCAGTCATGACTCATTTTGGATTTTATAGAGTGGGATCTAGTGAAGTTGTTAATGATGATGTTGATAATGATGGTGGTGGTGGCTATGAGCAAGGGTTAAATGTGGTTGGGTTGTGGTGGTGGGTGAGGAACAATGACTAAAGAAATAGAAATAAAATAAGAAAAAGAAGGGATTTTTTAAATAAATATTTTATTTACCAAAATATATAATTTGTAGCTATTTTACGAAAATTCACCTTATCTTTACGAAATAAGATTGCATGTATTTCATTTATAGTGTAAATGAGATAAAGCACAAAATGACGTGGTCGTATCACGTTTATACACGTGTTGTGTAAGAGCCTTATCTCGTTTACAGTGTAAACGAGATATATGCAATCTTATTTTATTTACACTGTAAACGAGATAAGACTAAATGCAGCCTATATATACAATTCATTTACAGCACCATTTGGAGTTGTTTTTCATCCATTTCTTCAAAATTTCTCTAACTTCTACCCTCTTCTAACCATATTATCGACTTACTAGGTGAGCATGGAGCGCGCAAATACTGACGTGATGGCTTGATTGAGGTCTGCAGTACATACTTCTCCTCGTCATCATCTTCAGAAGAACTGCTTTCATTGCTATCCGCAACATACTCCTCGTCTGAGTCCTCGCTGTTAATGTCTATGTCTTCTACTGGACAAGCAATGTGTAGCGGTGATGGTGCGTGAGGTGGGTTATCCTGCACGAAGTCCAACTACCCAGATCCATCGTCACTGATATCACCAACCTCCGCATAAAGCTCCATCATTTGTTCCGCCATGATTCTCTCATGGATATTAAACATCAGGCGCATATGCTCGTCGCCATGGACGCCAAACAGACGAAACAAAAAAATTTTGTTTTTCATCGGTGCTAGCAACTTATACCCCACCCTTCCGATCTCTTTTCTCCCGCTACCACCAATGCTACTCAATATATATTAGACTCTTTAGCTCGGACAAAGAATTTACTCGTCGGGTACGCAACAGAATGGGATTCTCACACTCAAATATCACCCCATTATCACTATTTTTCATATGACAATTGGAATACATACTTACAACCAAATATCCACTACTACTAGATATTTTGACTTTTTTTTGGAAGAAAAGCATAGAGAAGAAGTAGTGAAATATTTGTAGAGAATACAAAGAGTTGCACATCCTTTTATAAGTGCTAAAAATTTGTTGTAACGTATCTCGTTTACACTATAAACGTCATAATTATTCACGTATCTCATTTACAGTATAAACAAAATATACCCGTCAACGTTATGTGGCCTTATCTCCTTTACAGTGTAAACGAGATACGTTTAGTATTATTTTGTTTATACTATAAATAAGATAAGATTAGAGCTCCGATGCATTTTAGTAAAATATTATAAATTGTTTATTTTGGTAAATAAAATATTTATTTTATTTATTTAAAAAAATTAAAAAAAAAGTCCAATGATTAAAAAAATTATTTTCACATAAAAATAATTATAAAATTTTTATTGAAGTATTTATTTTTTTTAAATATATTTTATATTTTATATATTTTTATTACCATTTGAGTATAATTGAGGTTGTCTAACCCATTTTTCTATTATTAAATTAATATTTTGGTGCAATTATAATTTAGATTAGAAAAACTTGTAGTTGTGAATTTTGTAGAAGTGATAAAAGATAGGTACAAGTATAACACAACTTACACAAATTAAACAATATATTAGGTTAAAAAATTAGTAAGTATAATATTAATAAATACAAATGTCTAATTATTCGGCTTGTAATGAATTGTGTTCAGGCCTCAAATCTTTCCATCCTTTGAAATGGGAATAGATTGGACAGCTTCCAACCTCACAGAGGGCTCAGGCAAGGAGATCCAATTTCTCCGTATTTATTTGTTTTGTGCATGGAGAGATTGGCGTGCTTCATTTCCAAACAAGTTGACGAGGGTATTTGGGATGGTGTGGCTATTTCTAGAGGGAGACCTAGAGTTTCTCACTTGATGTTTGCAGATGACCTCCTCCTTTTTTGTAAAGCGAAGAAAAGTCAAGTTCAGAATGTTGTGCACACCTTGGAGTTGTTCTGTAAAGCTTCAGGCATGAAGGTTAACATTGAAAAATCTAAAGCTATTTGTTCTAGAAATATCTCTAATAGAAGGAAGGAAATGTTGTTTGGTGTTTCTCATATTCCTTTTACTAGTGACCTAGGCAAATACTTGGGGGTGAACCTTAATCATCCTCGAGCTACTATATCTATTTTTCGGACTCTTTAGAGAAGATCAAGAATAGGCTGGCTAGTTGGAATGGTCGGCTCCTTAACAGAGCATGCAGGCTTTGCTTAATTAAATATGTTGCTTCTTCTCTTCCTATTTATCAGATGCAAGTGACTCTTTTTCCTACTTCGCTTTGTCAAAAGATTGATTCTGTGCTTAGACAATTCTTGTGGAAGGGAAAGGTGGGGGAGCGTTGCTTAAATTTGGTCAAGTGGAGCAAAGTTGTCACTCCAAGAAAATATGGAGGCTTGGGAATTAGAGATACCCAATGTGTAAATTTTGCTTTATTCGGAAAGCTTGTTTGGGAATTATTGCATAATAAAGATAAGTTTTGGGTAAGAATTCTGTTAGTAAAATATTTATGTGGGAGTTCTTGCTTTTCACCCAATTTTTCTAATAATGTTTCAAGCACTTGGCGAGCGATTTATAAGACAATAGAAAAGTTTCGTGATAGTTTTGATTGGTGTACAGGCAGGATGTCTCAATCCTTTTGGTATCATGCTTGGCGACCATGTGGAACGCTAGCTCCTTTGGTTCCTTTTGTGCACATTTTTATTCTCACTTGAAGTTAGAAGATGTCTTGCACCATGGGCATTGGCGGTGGGATATTCTTTGCACAATGATTCCGGAAGAAGTTAAACTTGATTTGATGCTCTTTGATCCTATTAAGCAGGCAGGAGATAAAACAGGTTGGTTTTAGACAAACTTAAATACTCTCACCTACTCGACTAAAAGCGGGTATGAATGGCTATTGAAGAAGAAATTTGGCTGGAATGATAATGAAAATTGGCTTTGGCTTTGGCACTTGAGAATACCGGAGAAGATAAAGTGTCTGCTCTGGCTTTGCCTCAACAACGGAGTTCCCATAGCTAGTTACCGGTTTTAAAGAGGTCTTTCTACTTCTGATTTTTGTCAGAGATGTTATCTTGCTCTAGAGGATATTAACCACTGCTTTAGGACTTGCCAAAAAGCTCGTCAGATTTGGATTAACTTAAATTTGGGAATGACCGCTGAGGACTCTAGTTTGAATTTTGTGTCTTGGATTCGTTCTAACCTCAACAAAAATGAGTTTCTCTTTGCAGCGGCCTTTTGGTAGATTTGGAGGGATAGGAACAATGACATCTTCCACCAAGATGATCCATGGAGTAAGGAGAAAAATGTTCACTTAGTTAAACATGCTGCTCGAGATTTCTCTAATGTTGTTATCAACCAAAAACATATTATTCCTTCTTCTTTGAAATATAACTGGGAACCACCTCCAATAAATGTCTGTAAAGTGAACTGCGATGCAAGCGTTTTTGAAAATGAGCAATTAGCTGGCTTTGGATGTATTATTAGAGACAGCATGGGAATTTGGATAAAAGGTTGTTCTGCCAGTATACCTCTTTCTAGTGTTCTCTGTTGTGAGCTTCATGCTATTTGGAGAGGGCTTGTTATGGCTTAGGATTGCGAGTGCAAAGAGGTCATATGTGAAATGCGTTTCTTCTTGTTTCGCGAGGCACAACCAGCATGATTAGGAATGACTCTGATCTGCTTGACAAAATCAAAGAGATGCTCCAGCGCAATTGAACAGCTACTTTAGTGCTCATCCAGCGAACAGCAAACAGAGCAGCTGATTTAATGGCTAAGACTATTGTTTTAAACAAGCAGGTGTATCTAGACTCTAGAGTGGTTACTGTCTCCTAATAATTTAGACATTATTATTAGAGAGGAGTACTACTCTTTTTCTTAGGTCTTTTTTTTCTTTGTGTTATGTTCAGTCACCAAAAAATGTCTAACTCCTTCTAATTAAAATATTATATATTTATCAAAAATTAAATATTATATATTTATGCATAAATATATATTATTTAATATATTTTTAATGTTTATTTTATATTTAAATACGTATTCTATACGAATAAGAATAATAATATAAATTAAATATTTTTATCGTTACTCTTTTTTTCTTGTAACTACACATAACATTCTTTATTTAACAAAGAAGTTGCAGTTGATTCTCCAAATATTTCGCGTTCCATATTGCATATTTTCCTCCCCCTCTCTCACTCCCTCATTCTCACATTGTTGATCTGAACATGGTGTTAGGATTAGGAAGTTGTTCATCCATGTCATCAGCCTCACTTTCAAGTAGACCCCAGCTTCATCATCACTACAACCTTTCAAGCAAATTGGCCAACAATGTGAAGAGTTCTTCTTGTGCGGTGATGAGGAGAAAACCCGGCGGGGTTGCGGCGGTTAAGGCGGCGGCCTACTCCGCCTCCTCATCAATGGCGGATCATGGTAATAACAAAGCCGTTTTGGGTATAGTGTTTAAACCTTTTGAGGAAGTGAAAAAAGAGCTTCTTTCTATACCCAAAATGCCCCATCAATCTCTGGCTCGCCAAGGTTATAGTAGTCATTGTGAGGCTGCGCTCAATGCACAGATCAAGTAATAACTAACATTTTTAATTTTTTATCATATCTTATTTTAATTAATGTTGCTATTTTCTCACGGCATTATATTTGTATAAGCGGTTTCTTCTTTTCTTGATCCAGTGTGGAATATAATGTCTCCTACGTCTATCATGCCATGTATGCTTACTTTGACAGAGACAATGTTGCACTCAAGGGATTCGCCAAGTAATTAAATCTCGAATCTCTTAATCTTAATTACAGTATATATTATTTTGATTAATTTCATATTTGTTAATACCTGTTATATTTAATAAATAAAAAGATAAATTAATAGGGACTACTAGTTATCAAAAACGTTGATTAATTAGTAACATACAATTTTTTTAGATATTTCAAGGAATCAAGTATGGAGGAACGACAGCACGCTGAGATCATGATGGAATACCAGGCATGAACTGATATTTTGTTAATTACTCCTAAATTACAATATTGTTAATTTTATTTATTTTTCCTTTGAACACAAAAATATAATTAATTCTAACAAACCATGGAGCAATAATGCTACTCCAACTTAATAAAAATTGTCACAAATATGCTTTATAAAAGTAACTATATATGGTAACATATATAATTTAACACAAAAGGACCTTAAATTAAAGGATTCGGTTAATCTATATCTTACGGATATATTTTAAAATATAATAATAAATTTTTTAAAATATTTTTAATATATTTAATACATTAAAATATAAAAATATTTATTTTTTAAATAATTTTTATGAAATATTTTTTATAGTGTTTGTAATCTGTGTTTTTAAGACACAAGTTAACAAAATTTTAAATTAAATTATCATAATTATAACTTTAATAATATTAATTTAAATAATATATAAAATTATATAAAAATATATAATACGCTATTCTTAATAGCCATTTTTTCTATCAATGTTTTTTTTATTTTTTTGGATGGTACCAGAATAAAAGAGGAGGCAGGGTGAAGCTGGAGTCAATGCTGATGCCATTTACAGAGTTTGATCATGCAGAAAAGGGTGACGCATTAAATGGTAATTAATTATGAATTGTTGTGTGTGATTTTTATTTATTGCTTTTAGTAAAAGCATTTGATTTTCATGTTCATCCTCATCAATGAAAAATTTGACGTGGTGCGGTGAAGATTGTGTTTTTTAATAGTTTCATGTTCTATACTCGTGAATTTTTCAATCTGAGCAATTATTAGGAGAATTATACATGCATTATCCATTCGACAAACATGATTAATCTGTTCCCTTCATTATAAATGAAGAATTAGTTTGTTCCTCATATTATAATTGGTAATTCTGTTTGGCCTTTTCATGCAGCAATGGAACTTGCATTGTCTCTAGAAAGGTTGAACAATGAGAAGCTTCTAAATTTACATAAGGTTGGTCATTTCTTCAATTCTATGTTTGTTTAAGCCTAAAGTTTTTTAATTTAACTATGCTCAAAAGGATATGGAATTAAGACATAAAAAGATCAAATAGGAAAAAAAAATGAAGAGCAAGGCAAGCATATTAGAGAAAATTTTTCTCTACTTGATGAGATCTCAAATACAATAGAGAACATGTCTCTCTAACTTCTTTCTACTATCATAATAACGATAGTTCTCTTAATTAAAGTGCGTTTCTTGATCTTATTTATCAAATTAAAGGCACAATGGTAAATTTGTTAGATCTCTATAGAAGGGAAATATTATATGAGATGGGATATTTCTAATGGTTTCTCGTGATACATGATAGTGTTTGGAGTTTAGACTATACTAACATTGTTCGGAAATATTTTATGCCGTCTAAGTTTGAGGAGTTATCCAAATAAAATTATAGAAAGTGATTTAAAAATACAAAATTGTCACGGTCTTTTTATTCTGAATTCTAAATATTCCAGGTTTGTCATTCCCACAATGGGATGCATATCTGCAAGAATTTTGAAGCTAAATTTAGCATGACATGCAAGAGACATTAAGTTAAAAATTATACCTGAATGTATAAATAATATATATGTCATGAGATTACAATGTTATGGACTCATTTTCTTATATGACTATGAGGTCATGAGTTGCCTCTTAAGTTTAGTTGATATAAAAAATAAGTTACTTTTTTTATGATTTTTTTTTTCCATGAGATGTTGGAGCTCATTTTCTTAGGCTCATATATAGTCAATTTTGTAACATTTGCTTCAAGAGAAAAATGATGGCTGTAATGTAGCTATTAAACTCATAAAACAAAACTATTAGATATTTAGTTGAATGATGAGGTGTTATTATTCTCTTTGTAACGTCTTTTTAAAAACTCAATATAACTCTAAATCATCAAACCGAATCTTTGAGACTTTAGACGATACTCTTGTACTCGGTTCTTGATATTCGACTTAGAGAAATTATAAGAAACAAATATTTCTCATTTCATTTTACACTATGACAATTGCTAAATGCCGACAATTTTTTAAGTTTTATTTTATTTATTTTACTTCCACTAATATGCAGATAGCAACACAAAACAAAGATGTGCAGCTCGCTGACTTTATTGAAAGCGAGTTTTTGGTGGGTCAGGTAAGGCAAAATTCCACTGTGATTCTTCTCACTGTTGAACTTCAAATATAACATCATACTATAAATTTTGTTCAATGCTTAATCCCCCTTTTATTTAGGTGGAAGACATTAAAAAGATCTCAGAATATGTAGCTGAATTAAGAAGGCTAGGCAAAGGACATGGTACTTTATTTGTTACTCTTACTCGCACCTATATATAAAACACTTGTTCATACTTCAAACACTTGGACGTGAAATTAAAGTTGTTTTACTAATGGAATTGCAGGAGTTTGGCACTTTGATCAAATGCTTCTTAACGGAGAAGTGGCTGCGTGATATTATATATCTATAAAGAAAATATTATCACTGGGATACATCGTGTGTTTTTTTTCAATTTTATTTTGTCTTTTAGTTTTCGGTTTTCTTCTTTCAAGGACCTTAATTTCTTCCTGTTCTGTTGTCGGATTTTGTTACCCCTGTTTGAAATAGTCAGGCATGTATGTTTGGAGGAAAATTATTTTAGAAGTATCTATAATCATTTGATTTTTAGAAATTATTTTTGAGAAATTATTTATTCTCGACATTCACTTAGTTAAATTGATGGTATTATTCTGTTTTGTTAATATCTTTATGTGGTAGAAATCTATCTTCCCAGTAAATTCTCACTCTCTGTATATGCTTTAAAGAAAACAGAAATTAACATGCATAATGATTTGTGATTTGTTATACTCTTTTTTCTAAAATATATTGATCTGATATACCTAATACATGTTGACATATTGTGAATATGAGTGAAAATGAAATGTTTATATAAAATTTTCGTCATGATTTGATGAGTAGATGGTAAAAAAAATGCAAGATAATGAGTTATAAAATTCCATGCTTAATTTTTTACTTGATGATCTAGCAATAATATACCGGAACTATATATTTGAATTTCTTCTAGTTAAACTATATTGTTCATGTTGCAATGCTACACATTCTTTTTCTTCAGTTTTAGATTATAGGGAGTAGTGAAACATAATTCACTTATTTTAGAGTGAAACATAATTCACTTACCATTATCTGTGCAATATCTTTAGGCAGATATATTAATAAAATTTTGATTTCAGAGTGTTGTGGAATGACTAGCACTACAACACCTTTAAATTCAAAGCAACAAATAAAGTAGAGTAATTAAGACACATCACAATATAGATTAAGAACATCTTACAAATACACCCATAGGAAGCATGAAAAAAGACACGTGGTTAAATAAAAGTATAACATAAAGTGAGATGACGAAGGAAAATGTATTAAAAACTTGTCTCAAAAGATGTCGTGTATACTATAAGTCTATTGCAAGTTTTGTGATATTGGTTTGAAAAATTTTAAAAGTTATTTTTTTGAATTTTTTATTTGTAAAAAATAGTAGTATTGATGCCTAATACAATTTTTAAAATTAAATTGTAATTTTTTAAAAATTTATTTAAGTATTTATAAAAAAATAAAAAAATTACTTCTCTCGTAATCAAAAAAATGATAAGTGTCTCTCCCAAGAGGTAATTTTTATCAAAGACAATAGAAGGGACCGTTTGTGCAGGTGTTGCTCAATTTTTATCACGTGAGTAAACTGAAATAAATCGAGGGACAATTATTATAAGGAAAAGTATAAGGAACCAAAAGCTTATCAGCCAAAAATTAAACAAAACTACATTAATTTATATTAATAATTAATTAATTTTAATTTTTTTTAAATTTAAAATTTAAAAAATTTTAAATTGATTAAGTAAATCTAATTAAAACCTATAAAAACCTTCCTCTTTTTTCTCACATTAACCTATCTATTTCCAACAATCACAAATTTGAAAAATATATAAAAGAACATCCATTTAATATGAAAAAGAAACATTCTGATACTTAGTAGAAGAAACATCTATATATATTAACTCGTAGAGATTTTGAATTCATCCAAAGGTATTTGACTGAGTTTTGGCTAATATACTTTTGGTTCCCTAGCTTTACTCTTATTATAATGATACTGAGTGAGATTAAAACTAATGATGGACTATTATTAAGTGTTGGATTTAGCCATTGATGAGCCTTAAATGTTTTTGCAAGAAGATTTTAGAGATAATAGAAAAAAGATTTTTTGAAATATTATTGTATGAACTTAGTAATCAGTTTAGATATTCTTTAGATGGAGGTTTTAATTATGGATAAAAAAATTTCTGCTATTAAGGTGCCTTTTAAAACATTTTGAGATTTAGGGAATTGCCCCATAATAGATGTTTCCTCCATTATTATCATGAACTCTTCTGAAAAATTGACCCGCTAATAATTTTTATTATCATGAATTTTTCGTTGAAGAAATTTAAAAATAAAATCATTTTAAAATTTCAATATGACAAGCAGTGGCGGATCTAGGGGGGCCTAAGGTGGCTATGGTCCCCCCAAAATTAAAAAAAAAAGATAATAAATAATAATAATTAATAATAATAAATTTATTTTTATATATAATATTGAAAAAAATATAAGTTACAAAATTTTATAAATTAAAATAATTAAAAACTGCACTATGTATTAGATATTTGAATTATTGTTGCTCTTATTAATAAATAATTCATTCTAATAATTAATAAAAATAGTTCTATTATATTAGCCCAAACCCATACTATTAATTAAAGTAACATTAGTACATTTTTCAAATATTTGTTTCAAATCATTAGAGGCATCAGCGCCATTTTTCTCTCTCTTTTAGTGGTTTCCAAACTTTGGGTCTTCTACTCTTCTCATTCTAATTTTCTTTCCATACCAAAACAAGACATATGAAGAAAAACAATTGAAGAGAAGTGAACAACAAAATATTAACCATTGAATGCACAACAAAGATTCAAAGGGGTATATTTCAATTTTTTTTAAGTTAATAACAATGTCAAGTATTATTTATATTATTTATTTAAAATAATTAATTTATTTTTTTTATAATGGACAGTGTTCAAAGATTGAAGTGAGGGCAAAATTCAATAGAATTATTTTTGGGTGAGACTTGGAACAAAAAAATAATAAGGTAAATCAATAATTTTATTTTTGGTTATTATATATTTGTGTTTCTAAAATTATTTGTTATTGCTCAATAGGTTTAATATTTTTTTTAAAGAAAATAATATATATGCAATTATTTTTGTTTTTTTTTTTGTTAGATAGTTCAAGTTAAGTTAAAAATGTCAAAGATGAAAACAATTAACTCATTTTTCAAGAGAAAAGAGAGAATATATGATGAACAAAATTCAGCTTCAGATTCTTTGAGTAATGTTCAAAATATTATTGAACAACCTTTGACACAACTTGTTGAGCAAGATATTCAACCCCCTGCTTCCAAAATAACAAGGATTGAAATAGATCAAGTTAATATTGATACATTAATGCGTGATCCCGGAAAGCGTACGAAAATTTGGAATTATCCTATCAATCAACAAGATGAAATCCGTAGAGCATACATAAAGTTTGGACCATATCAATTTATTATGGATGAGTACCCTCTTTCTGGTCTAGAAAGTCATCCTCGTCGTTTCAAAGCTCATTGGTTTAAGAGTTTTTCTTGGCTAGAATATTCGCCAGAAGTGGATGCTGCATTTTGGCTTCCATGCTATTTATTTTCTAGAAAATCAAGTCCATTCACATCAGGAGGATTTTGCAATTGGAAAAAAGTGAATAATGGAAAGAATTGTGCATTTTTATCTCATGTGGGTAAATCTCTTAATTCTCCTCATAATATTGTTGTTAAGTCTTGTAAAGATTTGCTTAATCAATTATGTCACATTGACAAAGTATTGGCTAAGCAAAGCTCACAACAAGTTTTAAGCAATAGATTGCGTCTTAAAGCCTCTATTGATACTGTCAAATGTTTAACGTTTCAAGCTTGTGCTTTTAGGGGACATGACGAGAGTCATGAGTCTCAGAATCGAGGAAATTTTCTTGAAATGTTAAAATTATTAGCTTCTTACAATAAAGAAGTGGATGCCGTTGTTTTGGATAATGCTCCTCAAAATGTAATATACACATCACCTTCTATTCAAAAGGAAATTCTACATGTTTTTGCTAGAAAGGTACAAAATGAAATTCGCAATGAGATTGGTAATGCAAAATTTTGTTTGATTGTTGATGAAACTAGAGATGAATCTAGAAGAGAACAAATGGCACTTGTTGTTAGATTTGTTGATAAGCATGGATTTGTCAAAGAAAGGCTAATAGATGTTGTTCATGTCAAAGATACTACTTCTGCTACTCTAAAATAAGAGATTTGTTCTGCATTATCTCATCACAATCTCAACATTCAAAATGTTCGAGGTCAAGGGTATGACAGAGTGAAAGGATTGAGAGAAGACTCATAGAAACAAAAGGATATGAAATTGAAAAGTGCATTAAGCTCTGTTACAAGAGTATTGCAGTATGCCATTTATAGCAATAACAACACAGTTGCAGTAACAAGATAACAGCATAACCAATTCTTGTTATTCATCCACAATTTAACTAACTCACTAGTATACACTAATATCTCTATACTCTATTAGCCCCCCTCAAACTTAAAGTCACCATCGAGGAGTTACTTTAAGTTTGTTTTTAAATTTGTCAAAGAATTCTAGAGGTAATGGCTTAGTAAAGATATCAGCCACTTGATCAGTGGCACTGATATGAACAACACTAAGCTGCTTGCGGTTCACTCTTTCTCGCACGAAGTGAAGATCTAACTCAAAATGCTTAGTCCTACTGTGGAGAATTGGATTTTCAGCTAACAAAACTGCACTAATATTGTCACAATATAGTATTGGAGTGGCTGAGATTTTGACTCGAAGTTCCTCAAGCAAGTGAAGCACCCAAATGAGCTCAGAATCACATGCTGCAAGACCCCGATATTCTGCCTCTGTACTATTTCTACTTACGGAAGCTTGCTTTCTACTGGACCAGGAGATCACATTTGAGCCAAGATAAATGCAAAAACTGCAAGTGGATCGTCGATCATCCAAGTCTGACCCCCAATCAGAATCTGAGAAAGCAAATAACCTTAAACCAGTACTAGGATGAAATAGAATCCCCTGATTTACTGTTCCAGCAAGGTAGCGTAGGATCCTCTTTACACACTTCCAATGTGACATAAGAGGAGCTTGCATATATTGGCTAACCTTGTTCACTGAATAAGCAATATCAGGGCGTGTAATAGTAGCGTATTGCAGGGAACCAACAATAGATCGATATAAAGTTGGGTTATGAAAATAATCAGTGCCTTGTTTTGTTAATTTCATTGTAGTTACCATAGGCGTTGGCACCCCTTTAGAGTCTACCATACCAGCCTTCGATAACACATCCTGAATGTATTTTGTTTGTGATAAATGATAAGAACCAGTATGTGATTTATGAGCTTCAATGCCTAAAAAATAACTAAACTCACCAAGGTCCTTTAAAGAAAAAATCTGATTTAAATCTGTGATAGTACTTTGAATAGCCTGAGAGTCATTTCCAGTTATCAATATATCATCAACATAGACTAATATGTAAAGTTTAAGATTACCTGAGAGGAATGCATCATCCCAATGTAACAAGGGAAGTGATGCAGCAGCCAACATGGCTAAACCAATTTCAGTAATATGCCTATGTTTTCTCTCAGCTCTTTCATTCTGTTGGTGTGTATAAGGGCATGAAAAACGATGTGTAATGCCTTGAGAAGCTAGATATTGAGTGAAAGATGTAGAAAGGTATTCTCGGACATGATCAGTTTGTAGTGCTTTGATTTTGAGACCAGTATGTCTTTCTATATTTGCTTGAAATTGTAAAAAGGCTTGAAAAGCTTGAGACTTTGAATTTAGAAGAAAAACAGATGTGTATCTGGTATATGCATCAATGAAAGAAATATAATAATTGAAACCATTAAAGGAAGTAATAGGAGAGGGTCCCCAAATATCAGAATAAATCATATCTAATGGAGCATGAAAATTATAAGAATCAGTAGAGAAAGGTAATAGATGCATCTTAGCTTTGCAACAAGAGGCACACAAACCAGAATTCATTGAATTGATATTAATAGGAACATGACATTTATTCATTACAGCTATAGTAGTTTTAGAAGCACAATGACCAAGCCTTTGATGCCATAGATTATAAGAATCTGATTGAGCAAGAAAAGTACTTGGAGCACTCGTAACAGACGAAGAAGAAGAAGTATCATTAGGCCTAGATTGAACTACTGCAACATTCTCAAATTCATAAATTCCATAATTAGATCTCCCTTTGAGAAGAACGTTCTTGGAGGCCTGAGATTTAACAAAGCATTCATTAGGATGAAATTCAAAATAACAAGCATTGTCACAAGCAAATTTGTGAACACTGATGAGATTTCTTGCAATGTCAGGAGAATGAATTAAGTGATCAAGAATGAAACATTGTTTAGTCTCAAGATTAATTAAATAAGAGTGGCCAATAGAGGAAATTGCACTACCTGAGCCATTACCTACGAGAATCTGGTCAGAACCTTGATAAGCTGAGGGCTGAAGAAGATTATTCGGATCAGAAGAGATGTGATGGCTCGCACCAGTGTCTGGGAGCCATGTAGAGTCGGATAGAACTGAAGGTGTGGCTAGGTAAGCTTGAGGTTGATGATAAGTCGATGGAGGTGGCAGAGGAGATTGTGGAGCTGAGGATGATTGAGAAGGTGAGGAGGAAGCCTGGTATGCTTGATTGAACCGATGAAAACAATTCAGGGCAGTGTGTCCCATGCGACCACACACCTGGCATTGGAGTCGAAAATTGGAATTGAAGGTGCGACCTCCACGTGCTCCACAAAAACCTCTTCCTCTTCGGCCTCCATTATTAAAAGTAGCAGGAGATCTTCTTGGTGGATAAGAGGCTTGAGTGTAGTGAGCTTGAAATTGAGAGAGATCAGACTTTCTGAATCTTGTGAGCATGTCTTCATGACCTAGTAAAAGAGCTTCAGCTTCCATGAGTGTTAAAGAGTCCGATTTGGTCATGACACTAGAGAGATACAAGGCATAATCCTCGGTCAAACCATCAGTAATTGCTGAAATATGATCTTCAACAGAGAGAACAAATCCATTTGCAGCTAAAGCATCAACGATTGTGCGAATTTTCTTCAAATACTCGGTAGCCGAAAGACCGTGCTTTTGAACCAGTTTGAGTTGTGCTTTCAACTGTTGAATCTTGATCTTGGAGATCTTGGCAAAATATTCTTGAATATTATTCCAGACTTGATAAGCGTAGGTACAGTCCAACATGCGATTCTTGAAGGAAGAATCAATGGAGGTGAGTAACCATGTAAACAAATAGTGATCTTTGGTGATCCAATCCTTGAATGCTTCAGATTCAGTACCGGCAAGGCGCGCAGCATCATTCGCATATTGAGGAGGAATCTGATCTTGGCTGAGATGAGAGCCCAACCTGTTAGCATGAATAACGTGTAAGACTAATTGATTCCACGTTTTGAATGTATCTTCAGTAAGTTCTTTAAGAACAGGTGCAGAAAAAATGTTGGTGGGAGGATTTGATTGGGTGGGAATGATAGAAGCCATGGATTCACAACCTGGCTCTATGATACCATGAAAGGATTGAGAGAAGACTCATAGAAACAAAAGGATATGAAATTGAAAAGTGCATTAAGCTCTGTTACAAGAGTATTGCAGTATGCCATTTATAGCAATAACAACACAGTTGCAGTAACAAGATAACAGCATAACCAATTCTTGTTATTCATCCACAATTTAACTAACTCACTAGTATACACTAATATCTCTATACTCTATTACAGAGCTAGTAATATGCGTGGAGAGTGGAAAGGGTTACAAGCTTTAATTATTCAAGAATGTCCTTATGCATATTATGTTCATTGCTTTGCTCATCAATTACAGCTAGCTCTTGTTGCCGCGGCTAAAGAAGTTGTTGATGTTCATGCTTTTTTCCAAAGTTTGAGTAATATTATCAATGTTGTGTGCTCTTCTTGCAAACGCAATGATGAATTACGATCTGCTTATGCAACTGAAATTTTCCATTTAGTTGCAACTAATCAAATTGAAACAGGAAGGGGAGCAAATCAAATTGGCACATTAAAAAGATCAGGAGATACTAGGTGGAGCTCTCACTTCAACTCAATTTGTAGCCTTTTACGTATGTTTGGAGTAACAACTTCAGTTCTGGAAGATTTGGCTACTAATGGATCTACATATTCTCAACGTGGTGATGCTACTTATGCTCTTAAATCTTTATTATCATTTGATTTTGTTTTCATTTTGCATATGGTGAAAGAAATCATGGGAATCACTGATAAACTTTGTCAAGCATTGCAACAAAAATCTCAAGACATTTTGAATGCTATGCATCTGGCTTCTAGTACAAAGTCATTGATTCAACAGTTAAGAGATAGTAGTTGGGGAGCACTTTTGGAGAAAGTTAGTTCTTTCTGCAATGATCATGCTATTCAGATACCTGATATGGGTGCTTTTTTTAGTGACATAATTTGGTCTCGTCGTAAAAAGGATGTTGTCACTGTTGAACACCACTATCGTGATGACATTTTTACTAGCGTGATAGATTTTCAATTGAAAGAGCTAAATGGTAGATTTAGTGAGCAAGCAACCGAGCTCCTCATATTGAGTACATCTTTAGATCCTAAAGATGCTTTCAAGTTATTCAGTGTTTGCAACATATGCAATCTTGCAAAGAATTTCTATTCTTTAGATTTTTCTGAGCAAGAAAAGATTCAATTGGATTATAAGTTACAACATTATGAACTTGATGTGGTTAAAGCTCCAGATTTTTAGAATTTGTCTACTCTTGCTGAATTGTGTCAAAAATTGACAGAGACAGAAAAATCAAATATATATCATTTAATTGATAGATTAATTCATCTTGTTTTGACTCTTCCTGTGACAACAGCAACAACTGAACGGGCCTTTTCAGCTATGAAGATTATTAAAACAAGGCTTCGAAACAAGATGGAAGATGAATTTTTAGCAGATTGTATGATTGTATATATTGAAAAGAAAATTGCTTCAAAATTCACTTCAGAGATGATAATTGATGATTTTAGTTCCATGAAGCATCGTCGAGCAAGTTTAAAAATATCAAAATCTTAAAGTATGTAGTTGAACATTGACTTTTATATAATATAATTACTTTTTTGATATATATGCTACAAATCATATTTTATTAATTTTTTGTTATATTTTATATTTAATTGGCCCCCTCTTATGAAATTTCTAGTTCCGCCACGGATGACAAGTGTAATTTTTTTTTCTTTTAAACAAGAAATATATAAATGCACACAAAATATCTTTTATTTATAAGATTTATTAGTAAGCAATAAAATTTTTACAATACCAAAAAATTGATATTAAAATATAAAAGACTTAAATTATCAAAATAATTACAAAATATTATTATGCACTACTGTATCATTTAGTGGACAATTAAATATTAATGATGGTTCCTAAAAACGCCAATCAAGTTCTTATTATACCGAAAATTGAACTAATTAAAATTTTTTTGGTATATTTAATTTAATAAAAATATCATAAAATGATATATAGATTTTAAATCACAGGATAGATTGAGCACATGGAAGGAGAAAAAACAAAAAGAAAACATGTAAATCGTCCCCTAACGATTTATGATGGTAGTTTTTTATATAACCCTTTACACTATGTATGAGTTTATGATTGTAATCAGTTTTTACATAAACTTGCACACTCTGTAGTGGTTTATGACAGTAGTCAATTTTTATATAAATTTATACATTATATAGTAGTTTATGATGATAGTCATTTTTCACATAAATATTTACACTTTGTAGTAGTTTATGTATACATTTTTAAACTTTTATATCCTATAATAATTTATATAAAGAAAATATATGATTAAAATATAACCATTTTAAAAAAGTTACAATTAGATAAAATTGATTCATGGTTTATTTATTTATACAATTAGCCCTTTTAATTATTTGCATTTTAATGAAATTGTGGAATTTACACGAGTAATTTTTGTAAAGGATATTGATTTGTGTTTTTTATTGTATTGAATATCATAATTTGTGAAGTTATATATAATAGTTTATAGTAGTCATAAAATAGTCCAAATTACATATTAGAGGCCATAATTCTTATCTTAGTTTTACTTTAGGGTTTAGTATCTTGTCTCTCTTTTTTGTAATGAGCCAAGGAGGATTTTATATTCGTAATTTTCATTTATTTAATAGGAAGTTTAAATATGGGTGATTTACTAGATATGTGTTTGTTGTTGATGTAATATAATATTAAAGAATTTAAATTCTCGGCTTAATATTTATGACATGAATTAGGAAACCCTAATATATAACATTACATTGTTCGAGGTTTTAGGGTTTGCTTTATATTCATGAACCATGTGGTTTGTCTACTGCATGGTAAAAGTTTAATTGGGAATTCCTTGTGAGTAAAAAATAGAGATATAATATTTTGTGTTGTAAAATAAATAAATAAAGAAGATATAATAATATAAAATAAAATATAAATAAAAGATTTTAATATTAATATTTATCAATATAATTATCTCACTATAATAATAAAAGTAAGTTATATATTTACTATTATTATATATATTACAACTTAAGAACTCACAAAGAGAAATAAAAAGGAAAGAGAACTTTATGTGTTATTGCAGTGTGTATAATTTCTCAGATTGCTTCATTATTTATAGGCATGTGAAGTTTACAATTTCAACTTCATTAACTTATGTTTGCCATGAGAAGTTGAGTCATTCAGTATTGAAAACAAAATCAACCGCCCATATTAATGGGCATCCATTTTGATCTTATCACAACACTCCTCCTTAAATGCCCATTTAGGATTATGCCTCGTTAAAACCTTACTAAAGAAAAATTCATTGGGAAAAAACTTTAGTGAAGAAAAAAGAGTACAAAATCCTTTGTGATGGGGACTGCCTCATTAAAAACCTTATCATGAAAAACCCATTGGAAAAAAATCTGATCAAGAAAAAAAGAGTACAGCCTCCCCCTTTTGTCGACATTATTTAACATCTCGAAATCAGCGCACCCCAATCTGATGTACCAATTTTTTAAAGGAGGATTTTGGGAGTGACTTTGTAAATAAATCTGCCAGATTATCATTTGAGCGAATCTGTTGGACATCAATTGTCCCTTAATTTTGAAGATCATGAGTGAAGAAGAATTTGGGAGAAATATGCTTTGTTCTATCATCTTTGATGTATTTGCCTTTAAGTTGAGCTATGCATGCTGTATTATCTATCTTCAAACAGGACAGTTGGAGCTATCTTATGGTCAATCAGTTCACATGATGATAGAATATATTGGATCAAACTTCTGAGCCAAAAATATTCACAACTTTCTTCATGTATTGCTAGTATTTCAGCAGGATTAGAGGATGTTGCTGGAATCGTCTGTTTCGTGGACTTCCATAATATAGCTGTACCACCATATACGAATAAATATCCTGTTTGAGATCTCCCTTTGTGTGGATCAGATAAGTATCCTACATCTGCATAGCCAACTAGTTGTGACTTGGATCCATATGGATAAAACAATCCCATATCAACTGTTCCATGAAGATATCGAAAAATTTGTTTGATTCCATTACAATGTCTTCTGGTTGGAGAGGAACTATACCTTGCTAATAAATTCACAGCAAATGATACGTCAGGTCGTGTATTATTAACAAGATACATTAGCGCTTGGTGCGAGATTTATAACCCACAAACTAACCGGCAAGTGCACCGGGTCGTACCAAGTAATACCTCAGGTGAGTGAGGGTCGATCCCACAAAGATTGATGAATCAAGCAACAATAATTGAGTGATTGGCTTAGTTAGACAAACAGAAAATAGTGTTTGAGAGTTCAAAAAGCATTAAATAGTAAATTCAGAGTTTAAAGACAGGCAGATGAATAAGTTGGGAATAAAATATGGAGAAACAGTTAAGGCTTCGGAGTTATCTATTTTTCAGATTGACTTTTCTTATTAACTATTTTAATCATGCAAGATTTAATTCATGACAAACTATATGTGATTAGACCCTAATTCCTTAGACCTTCCTAGTCTCCTCTAAAATTCATCAACTGCCAATTCCTTGGTCAATTAATTCCAATTAGAGGGTAAAAGATCAAATTCCAGTTTATATGCCACAAAAATTCTAATTTACCCAAATATAAGAGGATTATATGTCATGTATCCCATTAAATTCAGATAATTAGAATTTAGGAGAAGTTGTTTTCAAGTTGTTGTTCAAGTAAAGAGCTTTTCCAAGTTATACAAGAACTCAATTAGAAAGAGGGTCATACTTCCGTTCCACCTAAATTCATAAAATAAAGAACGAAAACAATTCTTGAAATATAAATCAAAATATGAATTAAAATAGAAAAATAATAGTATCAATCTATACAATAGACAGAGCTCCTAACCTTAACAGCGAAGGTTTAGTTGCTCATGGTTCAGAGAAGAAAATAAGGATTCAGATAAACTGTAAAGTACAAAATATAATTTGGAATAGAATCCCTTTATCTTTTATATCTAATCCTAATTAATTTAAAATCTAATTCCTAAAATTAAAATAATATCTTTTCCTATTTTCAAATTTAAATTTAAATCAGAATCAATTAAATAGTCCGCGCCTTGTAATGTGGGGACCTCTTGGCTTCACTGGATCCGCGCCTAACTTGGCAGAGAGCTGCGCCTTACTTGAGTGCCGAAATGGGGCCCAGAAATCGCTCCCAATGTTTTTCTGCGTTTTCTGTATGTGGTGCATGTCACGCGTACGCGTCGATGGTCTTCTTTGCGTGTCACGCGTACGCGCCAGGTACCCACATGCGTCGCCATGGAAAGCTCCAAATCACGCGTACGCATCAGGTACGCGCGCGCGTTGCTTCTCGCTGTCCATCTTCTTTAATTCTTATGCTCTTTCTAATTGTGCAAGCTTCCTCTCCATCAAATCCAGCCAAATGCTACCTAAAATAAACAAAATTGTACGAGACTCAAAGTAGCATCCATAGTGGCTAAAAGATAATTAATTATTGATTAAACTCAACAATTTAAATGTAAATTCACTAGGAAAAGATAAGAAAGATGCTCACGCATTAGCGCTCCAATGACACTAAGATATGGTACTTCAGGACCAAGGATATCTTCATTTTCTTCCTTAGGACGGAATTGATCCTTTTTCCACATCCGAAGATCTTATGATCATTGGAGTACTTAATGAATGTGACTTATCCATATAAAATCTCTTCAAGATATTTTCTGTATATGTTGTTTGATGAATAAAGATTTCATTTTTTGTATGTTCGATTTGCAGGCCGAGACAAAATTTAGTCTTTCCAAGATCTTTCATTTCAAATTCTTTTAGAGCTTTTATAGTTGTTGGAATCTCTTCAGGGGTTCCAATGATATTTAAATAATCAACGTACACATCAATTATAATGAATCCAGATGCAAATTTCTTTATGAAAACACATGGGCAGATATTATCATTCTTGAATCCATCTTTTGCCAGATACTCAGTAAGACGATTACACAACATTCGTCCAGATTGCTTTAGACCATATAAAGACCTTTTTGTTGATCGAAAAATATTTCGATTGTAATGAATCAGATCAAAATGTTTAAAAGCACGTGCAGGTATTAATTAGGATTTACTTGACACGGATTCGACTGTGGACACTCTGATCGAATCGAGCTAGTTTTAGTCGAAAGGGGTATTCGAGTAAGAAACCAAATGGTGGCTTGAATGGTGAATCGGACGGTTACACACGTAGAGGAATTGAAGACTTCTACCACATGAGAAAATCATGGGTAACGTTTATTGGCAAAGAAGCGGGAACGGTTACCAGGGAGTGTGCATACAAGATTGCACTGTGTAATTAATTATCAGTTACAGAGAAAGACTATAAGTATTAGAAAGTCTTAGAGAATAAGGGTTGAAACTTTAACTCAGAAAACACTCAAGCACACTCACATCCCCAGCAAATTCCTGAGTCTGCAATCGAGTTTCTTTTCTGTAGGGTTCCTTCCATGTTTTTATCTTTTCAATTTATCCTCCTGTAAATTTTATTTTTCAAGCAAATTTATCTTTCAAGCATTCTTTAATTTCAATGTCCAATTTACATTTCAGCACCTTTAAGTTTCATGTCAAAGCCCTTTGATCCAGTCGAAGGCACTTTACTGCTTTCTTTTAATTTCAACGCAAATGTTTTTTATTCCAGTTAATTTACTTTCGAATTCATGGTTTTAAACTTCTTTTATTCTTTTACAAACTTTAATTTATTTTTATTTTAATATTCGTCTAATCGAAGACGCTTTGATGCACTTTTAGAAAGCTGGTACTTGCAAAGAGGAGTAGGTTTCGCTCCCAGATCATTAGATATCAAACCACCATCGATTTGCTAAAAATCGAAAATAGTCAAATTATAATATAATTTTTTACTATTTTTTTTAATTTTTAACTTCAATAAAATTGTTTAAAATAATATTTGTTAATAGAATCATCTTTATTTTAAAAAAACAAGTCACATAATTTGAGCATATATACGAAATTATAAAATAAAATAAATAAAGTTAATAACTAAAAGAAGAATAAAAACAAAAAATAAAAAAAGGTATTTAAAAATTCTATAATTATTAATTTTATAATAGTAATCACACTTTTATTTAATAAAATAAAAATAAAAATAAAAATCTTCGGCCCGGCGGACCGGCCCGCCCCGCCCCACCAAAACTCGTCAATTTGGTGGTGCAAATTTGACGGGTTTTTTAAATTTGGCGGGCTCCAAATCCTATCCCGACCCGTCTTTTTTAGCGGATTTAGCGGATTGGCCCGGCGGGCTCGACCCCTTTTGCCACCCCTAAAGAAAACTTGCCAGCATTCATCAGATTTTGGTACTTGCAGATGAAAGGGAAGCTTTATGCATAGGCGAATGGGATGATAATGATTGGAGTAAGTCTATTGCTGAGTATTTAAAGAATCCTAGTATTTCAGTGGAAAGAAAAATAAAATTAAAGGTGATGAATTTTGTCATAATGGCTAATGAATTGTATAAAAAAGGGATCGATGGAAGTTTGTCAAGATGTCTAAGTCAGGATGATAAAGATCTTGCTTTGGGTGAAGTCCATCGAGGAATATGTGGTGTCCATCAAGCTGGATAAAAGATGAAATGGGTGTTATATCATAACCATGTCTATTGGCCATCCATGATAAAGGATTGCATCAATTATGCAAGGGCTTGTCAGGAATGCCAAAGACATGGTTCGATTCAGTAGATTCCAGCATCTGAATTGCATTCGATAATAAAGCCATGGTAGTTTAGAGGGTGGGCTTTGGACTTGATTGGATTGATTCATCCTCCTTCATCGAAACAACATAAATTTATCTTAGTAGCAATCAATTACTTCGCAAAATGGGTTGAAGCGATTCCTTTGAAAGATGTCAGTCAAAATGAGATAATAGACTTTATTGAGGAATATATAATACATCGATTTGGAATTCCTCAAACATTGAGTACTGATAAAGGGACTATGTTCATTGGCCAACGAATTAAAAATTTTGCGGCTACGAGGAATATTAATATGGTTACTTCAACTCCTTATTATGCACAGGCTAATGGGCAAGTTGAGGCAGCTAATAAAATCCTGATAGGTTTGATCAAAAAGCATATCGGGAATAAACCTCGAACATAGCATGAAACTTTAAGCCAGGTATTATAGGCTTATCGAAATTCACCAAGGGGTTCGACAGGTACATTGCCCCATAAATTGGTTTATGGCCATGATGCGGTGCTACCACTAGAAATTAATCTGAATACTTTGAGAGTATCAAAGCAAAATTATTTTCCAGTCGATGACTATTGGAATGCAATGTTTGATGAATTGAATGAATTATACTCAGAGCGAATATTGACACTTGAAAGTATGATTCAACCAAAAAAAAGTGTTGCTCGAAGTTATATCATCAAATAAAAGAGAAATATTTCAATATAGGCGAGTTAGTTTTAACAGTTATTTTGCCAATGAAAAAGAAATCAAAATTTCTTGGTAAATGGTCCCATACTTGGGAAGGCCCTTTTCAAGTGATAGGGTCATATTTTGGAAATGCATACCAAATCAAGGATATCGAGTCAGGAAAATTAATTAACTCGGTTAATGGAAAGTACTTGAAACGATAGTATTGTTGGCTAAATTAAAGTCAAACATGCATAAGTCCAGAAAAGATGAAAGCCATTACAAAAAAAGTAAAGCCTAAAGTAAGGAAATTCAAGGTGTCGGGAGTTTCGCCAAGTCCGAACGTAGCTTTGCCCTCTCGTAGTCCAGAGCTGAAAGTAGCTCAGTATGTCTATATTTTTTATATTGGACCTTGTCAAGTTGTTTCCCACATTCTTCTTGTTTGGTCTCAATAGAAACAATTTCTTGGACGAGTTGTTGTTGTTCTTGCTGGGCAGTAGCCAGGGGTGTGGCTATATCGGCTCTTCTCTTGTGGATTTTAGCAAGCTTTTCATTGATTTGGGCCAGTTTTGCTTCAAGTTTTATCTCTTCCTTGTCATAATGAACTTGGATTGAGATAGCCTGAGTAATTCTCAAATCAAATTCTTCACCGGAAGCTTTGACTGGTTGAAGGGCTATAGTATAGCCTTCCACTTCAGTTTTGATTTCAGCTTCCTCGTTTTCGAGTTCTTGAAGCTTGTTTTGGTAAGCTAGGTTGTTGTTGGCAAGTTGTTTGAATTGGCGAACTATGGTAGAATGTGGAGTAGAAGTCGGAAGTTCAAAGCCAAAATTCAACAGATCAGATGAAAGCTAGTTGAGAATGGTATCATTGATCCATACAGCAGGTGAATGATCCAAGAGTTTAAGAAGTGATCAAAGTTGTTCTCGAGTATCAACACTTAACTCGAATGAAGGACTAGATGCAGAAGGTTTGGAGAGTATCGGAGCCAGAATAGGTACTTCATCCTCTTGAATGGCTTGATTTAAGATGGAGATCAGGCTAGCAAAAGTAGCACTTGTAGGCTTAGAAGATATACCCAAACCTCCAGACCCTTGGTCAAGAGGTGTTTGAAATCCAGCCTGCTGAGATGGGCTAGAGATTTTTTTAGGAGAATGTAAGGTTTCCAAAACTCTTGAGACCGAATTTGAATCGTGGCCAGTAGTCTCAGCGACCCGAGACGGGGAATCAAAATCAAGAGCTACTTGGCCTTTGATGAGCGGATAATTTATACGCTTTTTGGCACTGTTTTTAGTATATTTTTAGTACATTTTAGTTAGTTTTTATTATATTTTTATTAGTTTTTATTTAAAATTCACTTTTCTGGACTTTACTATGAGTTTGTGTATTTTTTTGTAATTTCAGGTATTTTCTGGCTAAAATTGAGGGACCTGAGCAAAAATCTGATTCAGAGGCTGAAAAGGGCTGCAGATGCTGTTGGATTCTGACCTCCCTGCACTCGAAGTGGATTTTTTGGAGTTACAGAAGTCCAATTGGTGCGCTCTTAATTGCGTTGAAAAGTAGATATCCAGGACTTTCCAGCAATATATAATAGTCTATACTTTGCCCAAGAATTGATGGCCCAAATCGGCGTTCCAAATCAGCTTCAGAATTTCCAACGTTTAACACCGGAACTGGCATAAAAGTTGGAGTTAAACGCCCAAACTGGCACAAAAGCCGGCGTTTAACTCCAGGAAAAGTCTCTACACATGAAAGCTTCAATGCTCAGCCCAAGCACACACCAAGTGGACCCCGGAAGTGGATTTTTACATCATTTACTTATTCTTGTAAACCCTAGGTCACTAGTACACTATAAATAGGACTTTTCGCTATTGTATCTGTACCTCATAACACAATACATGTTTCATATTGTATCTTCTATGGCATGAGTCTCTAAACCCCATGGTTGGGGGTGCGGAGCTCTGCTGTGTCCTGATGGATTAATACAATCACTATTGTCTCTCATTCAATCACGCTTGTTTCTATTCTAAGATATCACTTGTTCCTCAACTTGATGAATGTGATGATCCGTGACACTCATCATCATTCTCACCTATGAACGTGTGCCTGATAACCACCTCTATTCTACCTTAGATTGAGTAGATATCTCTTGGATTCCTTGATCAGAATCTTCGTGGTATAAGCTAGAACAAATTGGCGGTCATTCTTGAGAATCCGGAAGGTCTAAACCTTGTCTGTGGTATTCTGAGTAGGATTCAGGGATTGAATGACTGTGATGAGCTTCAAACTCGCGATTGTGAGGCGTTAGTGATAGACGCAAAAGAATCACTAGATTCTATTCCGACATGATCGAGAACCGACAGATGAATAGCCGTGCTGTGACAGAGCGCGTTGAACATTTTCACTGAGAGGATGGGAGGTAGCCATTGACAACGGTGAAACCCAACATACAGCTTGCCATGGAAGGAACCTTGCGTGCATGAAGAAGAAGACAGTAGGAAAGTAGAGATTCAGAAGATGTAGCATCTCCAAAACCTCAACCTGTTCTCCATTACTGCAAAACAAGTACTTATTTCATGCTCCTTTACTTTTTATAACTAAATCTGAGAATTACTGATATCCTGACTAAGAGTTACAAGATAACCATAGCTTGCTTCAAGCCGACAATCTCTGTGGGATCGACCCTTACTCACGTATGGTATTACTTGGATGACCCAGTGCACTTGCTGGTTAGTTGTGCAGAATTGCAAAAGTGTGATTGTGATTTCGTGCACCAGCCTTCAATAGAAAGTGCAGGTTGGTTGGTGGGAGAAGTATGTCCGGTACTAAGAGTTCGTGTTGGAGATTGTTGGGTTTGCTCTGTTGTAAGATCAACCACTTGTGTTACGACGGGAGGTGGAAAAGCAATTTGTTAAGGTTCAACAAACCCTGTGGCTTGAATTGAATCATGAGATGTGGTATGTCCTTGGTCATGTTGTTGTTGTTGAAAAGGTTGTTTAGACGCTGGAGGAGAGGTGATTGATTGAGCAGCAGTAGTGGGCTGATACACAAGGTGCACAGTTATAAGTTAAGATTTATTCTGACTTAGTCGAAATGTATATAGATGGGAATGACATAAAGTTACCAGAATGGGCCTTGGCTTTTGAATCAATTGAAGATTCGAATCGAAATCGGCTGTATCCTCTGATTGAGAGGAAGCAACAAGGATATTTTGGATGGATTGCTCACTTCTATCAGAGCTCTCACTCGATGGTTGCAACCGTAATTGATAAAAATCAAAATCAAAAGTTATTGAGTAAATGTGATTATAGAGTATTTCAGTTTTAAGTGTATGGGTATATGTAGAAATAGTTACCCTTCTGGAAGTTCTGGTGGGAGTTCTTCGAATTTTGTGTTGAGGTTGTCTTGAGGGAGCTGTGTGGTCAGCTTTTCTTTTTTGAGATTTTTTGGGAGAACCTTCAGTAGTAGTGGCTGTTCGAATGGTAGATTGTTGGATTTCTTCTAAAGTACGACTGTACCTTGAGTGGTAGGCAGTCCACCATTCGAGGCAAGATTTGGTGATATATGAGCTGCAATCATAAACAAGAAAATTGAAACGCTCCCTTTGCTGTTGATTTTTTAAGAGGCAGAAATCAAGTTCATCTTGAGAAATCAGAGTGATGTGGCAAAATGGTTTGTTGTTTCGAGAAAGAAGAGTTGGAATGGCTTGTGAGAAATCCAGTTGACGGGCTGTGAAATGAAGGGTGTACAGGGTCACTTTGAATCTTTCCTTTTTGTGTTTGGGCAGCCCTGTAGGGATCACTTGAACAACCAACAAATTTGCCCAATTTCGATTAGCCAGTTCACTCTCCTTGGCATCATTCAGAAAGAGTAGACGATCAAGCCATGCGGGACCACAATTTTGATGCAAAAAGGGGGCAAAATTGAGGTTGTCATTGTAAAAATCTTTATAGGAATGGAAGAGAGAAAAAATAGTTCAAAATTGGTCTTCATTCGATTGTGTATATGGGAAATTTGGCTTATAATCAGCAAATCAGAAGCCTTCGATGTGCTATTTATCAGTAGCACCACCTCCAGGCTTTGTCATATATTTTTCAAATACAACATTAAGCCATAGTTGAAGAAGCTAGAGGGGGCCGCCTGTGTTGATCAGACAATTGTCTTGAAGACAATGTACAAATTGACCAAGCTCTTTGAAAATATGCCCTAGAAGAAGCTTGGCCAAGTTAAGATTATTTCCTTCATGAAGCAGAGCAGCAAAGGGAAGGTAAAGCTTTGACATTTGTACACTTCAGGAGCAGAAAATGATGGCATTCAACCAATAAAACAGAAAGGCTATACGTTTATCATCCGTAACAGCAGTGCCTTCGGCACCCATGTGATGAGCAATAAAATCACTATAAGAAGTGGTGGCGGCAATGTCATACTGTCGCCTAGGTTGCATGTTAGAAGTACAGTCTGGAGGATTTATCGGAAGCCTTGTAATAGCGGCTACATCCAAAAGAGACATACCAATCATGCCACAAGGAAGGTGGAAATTGTTGGTAGTCCTATTCTAGAAACAAGTAACGGCTCCGATCATCCACAGGAGCCTTGAAGGTGAGAAGTGGGAAAGCCTTAAAAGTTCCTGAATCCCCAAAGCCCCCAAGCAGCGCTTTTTGTGGGAGCAAAGCGCTGGTGCCAAGCTGTGAAGTCAGCCCCTCAAGGGTTAATCTTTGGGTTATTTCTAAAGGGTTTCTGATTGATGAAGAAAGAAATATCAAGGGCTTGATTAATCAATAAATCTTCCCCTTGAGCATTAGGGAAGAAAGGTGATTTCTTGTTTGCCCTCTCTAAAGTTTCAACAGGTCCAATGAAACAATGAACGTCACCACCTACTGTAAAAGGTATCAAGATTTTGGTATCATTGGTATGGAGTTTAGGATTATCAATGACTTCATTATTAACTTGATTTAGTACGTGGAGAGCTGGTAGAGCTGGTGGCTCTACTGCAGGGCCTTTGCTTTAGTCCTGAGTAATGGCATGAGATGATAAAGCGGCCATTGCAGAACAAAGAAGTGTGAAATTTGGGGGTTGAAGAATAGTGGTCGTGTAGAAGATGAATGCAAGTGAAATCGAGAGAATAGAGGTTCGAGAAAGTTCAACGAAGACATAAAGTGTCAAATTTAAAGGGGTTTTACTGTAGCCATTATTACAGATGGAATTCAAAGTGAAAAGAGGTAACTTTGCGGAGAAGGCGAAGTGGTGGAGAAAGAAAGCATGAATTGTGGGATACGTGTCGAATGGGTTAGTATGAATGGAAGTTAAATGGTAATTATTACTGACTCGGAAGATTGAAATTTGAAATTGAATTTTGATTAAGTGTTTCGATTTTCAAGGTGATTTCGAAAAACAAACACATTAATCCAATTGGGGCAATTTGTTGATTGAAAAATATTTCGATTGGAATGAATAAGATCGAAATGTTTAAAAGCACGTGCAGGTATTAATTAGGATTTACTTGACACAGATTCGACTGTGGACACTCTGATCGAATCGAGCTAGTTTTAGTCAAAAGGGATATTCGAGTAAGAAACCAAACAGTGGCTTGAATGGTGAATCGGACGGTTACACACGTAAAGGAATTGAAGACTTCCACCACGTGAGGAAATCATGGGTAATCTTTATTGGCAAAGAAGTGGGAACGGTTACCAGGGAGTGTGCATACAAGATTGCACTGTGTAATTAATTATCAGTTACAGAGGAAGATTATAAGTATTAGAAAGTCTTAGGGAATAAGGGTTGGAACTTTAACTCAGAAAACGCTCAAGCACACTCACATCCCCAGCGAATTCCTGAGTCTGCGATCGAGTTTTTTTTCTGTAGGGTTCCTTCCATGTTTTTATCTTTTCAATTTATCTTCCTGTAAACTTTATTTTTCAAGCAAATTTATCTTTCAAGCATTCTTTAATTTCAATGTCCAATTTACATTTCAACACCTTTAAGTTTCATGTCAAAGCCCTTTGATCCAGTCGAAGGCACTTTACTGCTTTCTTTTAATTTCAATGCAAACGTTTTCGATTCCAGTTAATTTACTTTTCGAATTTATGGTTTTAAACTTCTTTTATTCTTTTACAAACTTTAATTTATTTTTATTTCAATATTCGTCTAATCAAAGATGCTTTGATGCACTTTTAGAAAACTGGTACCTGTAAAGAGGAGTAGGTTTCACTCCCAGATCATTAGATATCAAACCACCATCGATTTGCTAAAAATTGACAAAATACTTTGCAATTTAACTGAGTATAACCCATGCGAATATTCATTGGGTGGTTTAGATATCTTTAATCCTTAAGGGACTTTCATATAGATATCACGATCTAATGATCCATATAAGTAGGCTGTTACCACATCCATTAGATGCATATGTAGTTCATGGTATATGGATAAAGTGACCAAATAACGCAAGGTTATTGCATCCACTACAGGGGAATATGTTTCTTCATAATCTATTCCGGGCCTTTGTGAAAAACCTTGTGCCACAAGTCGAGCTTTGTAGCATACAACTTCATTTTTCTCATTTCGTTTTCTTACAAATACATATCTGTATCCAACAGATTTTACATCTTCTAGTGTACGGACTACAGGTCCAAAGACTTCACGTTTTGCAAGTGAGTCTAACTCAGCCTTCATAGCTTCTTCCCATTTTGGCCAATCATTCCTTTGTCGACATTCTTCGACTGTTCTTGGCTCAAGTTTCTTACTTTCATGCATGATATTTAATGCCACATTATATTGCAAATATTTCATTGATAATTGTCTTATTTTGGTCCCATTTTTCTCCTGTAAAGACATAATTTATCGAGATCTCATCATTTTCACAATTTTCAGTTACCTGAATGTCTTTAGGCGTTAAAACTATATCAGAATTTTGGACAACTACAGATGTCTTTACTATGTCTTTTTCAATAGAAATAGTATTTATCTCTTTTCTTTTTCGAGGATTTTTATCTTTGGAACCAACCAGTCTATGATAAACCACTATTTTATGGTTTATATTATGTTTAATTGTGTGATTTTATCGTGATCCTTACCCACTTATTCATTAAAATAGCATGCATTTAGATTTCCTTCCTGAATTCATTACATGTTTGAAAGCTGCTTCCTAAAGACTTTAATTATGTACTTTTAATTCTCCTTTATCCCATTCGATGACGTGATCTGTGTGTTGAGTGTTTCAGACTTTACAGGGCATGAATGAGTTAGAGATTGGAAAGGAAGCTAGCGAAAAATGGAAGGAACACGAGAATTTGAGGAGATAACCAGCGAGAAGTGACGCGGTCGCATGGCTCACGCGACCGCGCAAAGGAGAGCAAATCGCAGTGACGCGGCCGCACGGATTGGAAAAGCTCAAGCGACGCGGTAGCGTGGACGACGCGAACGCGTGGCATGGAAAAGCGCGAGTGATGCGTCTGCATGAGTGACGCGATCGCGTGACTTGTGCGATCTGCATAATCTGCAGAATTTGTTGGGGGCAATGTTGGACCCTATTTCGACCCAGTTTTCGGCCCGGAACAGCAGACTAGAACCAGAGAATATGCAGAAACAAACACAACATTCATTCTACACAGTATTGAGTTTTTAGATCTAGTTTTACTCCTCCTCTAGGTTTTCCTTCTCTGAAAACAATTGATACTTTTAGGATTTTATTTTTCTACTATTTTTGGCATTGGGATATTGAGAAGAGTCATTGCCTCATCAAGACTTCGTCACTCTAGTTCGTTTTCTTAACTTGGTTTTATTCTTCCATGTTCTTTGCTTTGTTCAATTTTATCATTTAAATATTTTTATGATTATTTAATACGAGAATTATTCCTTTCATTTTAATTCATTTTACATTCCAATAATCATGTCTTCTTTTAATTCCTTTTCATATGTTATGGATTTGTTATTTACAATGAGCGAGTAGTTCCCCTCACTTGATGGGGAGTTGATTGAAAGGAACTCTTGAGTTGGAAGGATTGAAAGAGAATTTGTAATTGGGATAATTATTGGATTGCTCTCTAGTCACTAATACCAACTCATTTTTATTAATTGAATTACAACTTGTGAACAGACATAGCATTCCAATTTGTTTGACTTTCCCTTACTTAGTAAAGGATAATTAAACAAACCAATCTTTAATTATCAATTACTTTGAGAGAATTCCAGCAACATTAGAGATTCTAACTGATCAACTCCCAGTCAAGGCTTTTTATTTACATTATTCAATTCTATTAACTTTAAATTTTCCTGTTACAAAATTCACTTCTTTGAAAACCTCTGGTTAATAAAATAGCACACTTTTTGCAACTCGTTGGGAGACGACCTGGGATTCATACTCCCAGTAATTTTTAATTTAAATTTTTTGTGACACATTTTAAATTGATAGGCAGATTTTGGTGAGTTAAGAACTATACTTACAATGCAACCATTTTAATAATTTTTAATTCACCAATTTCCGCTCACATCAGTCTACCAGGCTTCTGGCGTGAATTTGTTTCAGTGGCCACTTGTCCTACTGGGACATCAATTTAAATTAGGGTATTTTTTGCTTGTATATAAGATTTGGTTATTCTCTTTGTATCAAAAAATGCATCAGGCAATTTATTTGCTATTATTTGCAGATGTATAATCTTTTGAACTTCTAGTTCACATTGTCCTGATCGAGGATCTAAATGCATCAAGGATGATGCGTTCCAATTAAGTTCCTTTTCAAGAAGCTTATTCTCTCTCCCTAATGTTGGAAATTTTGATTCATCAAAATGACAATCTTCAAATTGGGCTTTAAATACATCTCCAGTTTGTATCTCAAGATACCTTACTATAGAGGGAGAATCATATCCAACATATATTCCCAATTTTCTTTGGGGTCCCATTTTGGTACGAGAAGGTTGTACAATGGGAACATATATCGCAATCCGAATATTCTTAAATGGAAAATATTTGGCTGTTGGCCAAAAGCTAATTGCATGAGAGAGAACTGATGGTAACTTGTTGGCCTCAAACTAATAAGTGCTACATCATGTAAAATAGTATGTCCACAAGCTGAGGTTGGGAGATTTGTTCTCATATGTAAGGGTCTAGTAATTGATTAGAGGCGTTTAATAAATGATTCTGCTAACCCATTTTGTGTGTGAACATGAGCTACTGGATGTTCAACGCTTATTCCATTAGCCATACAATAAGTATCAAAGGCTTGGGAAGTAAATTCACCAGCATTATCAAGATGAATTGCTTTGATTGGATTTTCTGAAAATTATAGTTTTAATCGAATAATTTGAGCAAGTAATCTCACAAACGCCAGGTTGGGAGAAGACAATAAGCACACATGTGACCATCTCGAAGATGCGTCTATTAGGACCATAAAATATCTAAAAGATCCACATGGTGGATGAATAGATCCACATATATCGCCTTGAATTCTTTCTAGGAATTCAGGGGACTCAAATCCAATCTTTACTGGTGATGACCTTAAGATTAGCTTTTCTTGAGAACATGCAGCACAACAAAATTCACTAGATTTAAGAATCTTCTGGTTCTTTAGTGAATGTCCATGGGAGTTTTCAATAATTCTCTGCATCATGGTTGTTCCCTGATGACCCAATTGATTATGCCAAGTTATGATTTGGGTTAGTAAATTTCTGGTTTACAATGACTTGTGATTCAATTGCACTAATTTTAGTATAATACAGCCCAGATGAAAGTGAAGATAACTTTTCTAATATAACCTTTTTATTTGAATTATGAGTTGTGATACATAAGTACTCATGATTTTCCTCATTCATTGTTTCAATATGATATCCATTTCGGCAAACATCTTTGAAGCTCAATAAGTTCCTTAGAGACTCAATAGTGCATTATTTATTATGAATTTTATTCCTACAAAAAATAAAATTATAGCTCTTCCGGTGCCTTCTATCACATTGCCCTTGCCAATAATAGTATTAACATATTCTTCTTTCTGTACAAGATGAGTAAAGTATATATTACTTTTGAGAATAGTATGCGAACTTGCCCTATCTGCAAGGCAAACATCTTCACTATATGTCCTTGCCATTTTCTTCAAAGAAAAAATAATAATAAAATGAGTAGAAATATTTGCATAGTAAAATTATTTTCTTGATTGAAAATATTTTTCTAAGGATTATAATGTATACTAAAAATTTTGAAATTGATAATATTTTATTAAACATTATTTATATACATCATACTTGAAATTCAGATGCATAGAAAATAAAACTTAACAAGAAGTTTCTTACATTATTTATTTTCATGAATACTTGATAAACCCATATATTAAACTTTTCCATCATTGGTCAAATAGCCAATATTTCCTTCAGGATCCTCAAAGAAATCAGATACATCATAATGAGTGATGTAATTTTTAACATCATTGAAACAAAGTTCGTTTCCTTTTCTTTGTCGTCCTATTTCAAAGATGTTTGATAAAGATCGACTAGGTGACTTGGGGTACGACAGATACGCGACCAATGGCCCTTTCCACCACAACGGAAATATTTATCCTCTGTTGATTTATTTTGCCCACTGTTTCTTTTTTTATCCCACTTCTGGTGAGATCCTTTATTGTGAACATAATTCTTCTTCCTTCCATAATTTTTCTTGTTACTAAAACCTTGTCATTTACCTCTTCTGGGGTAATGATTTGCCGTATTTGCTTCAGGAAATGGGCCGATGCCAACTGGACACGCTTCATATTTTTTAAAAGTAACTCATTATTGTGTTCAGCAACAAGAAGATAATAAATTAACTCAGAATATTTTTTAAATCCTTTTTCTCGATAATGCTGCTGCAGGAGCACATTCGAGGCATGGAAAGTTGAGAAAGTTTTCTCTAACATATCATTATCAGTTATCTTTTCCCCACATAACTTCATTCGTGAGGTGATTCAAAACATTGCTGAATTATATTCATTTATGGATTTAAAATCCTGTAGACGCAAGTCTGTCCATTCATATCGGGTTTGAGGAAGTATCACCGTATTTTGATGATTATAGCTTTCTTCAAGGTCTTTCCACAGATTTGCAGGATTTTTTAGTTTGAGATATTTATTTTTCAATCCTTCATCAAGATGACGACAAAGAAAGATCATGGATTTGGCTTTATCCTTTTGGGATGCATTAATTTCAACCTTAATGGTATCTCCAAGATCCATTGAATCAAGATGCATTTCAGCATCTAGTATCCATGATAAATAGTTGTTTCCAAATATATCAAGAGCATTAAATTTAAGATGAGAGAATTTTGAAATAATAAAAATTTGTTACCTGAGTCTTCCTAAAATTTGATTAGAGTCTTGTGCTAATAAGGTGATGTAAAATAAACAAATAAGGAAGATGTAATAAATATAAAATAAAGAAGTATAAATAGAAGACTCTAGTATTGATATTCACCAATATAATTATCTCACTATAATAATAGAAGTAACTTATATATTTACAAGTATTATATATATTTTAACTTAAGAACTCACAGAGAAAAATAGATAGGAAAGAGAATTTTATGTGTTATTGCAGTGTGTATAGTTCCTCAGATTGCTTCACTATTTATAGGTGTGTGAAGTTTACAATTTCAACTTCATTAACTTATGTATGCCATGAAAATTTGAGTCATTCAGTATTGAAAACAAAATCAACTGCCCATTTTAATGGACATCCATTTTGATCTTATCACAACATGTAAAACCCAAAACTTTTGGAAAATCTCATTATGAGTCAATTTTAATTTATTTATTCATTAAAAACTTTAATTTCAGAAACTATTTTATTAAGGCCAACTAAATCAAGTTTTGATAATTAAATTTAGATTTTATCTAATTTCATAATTATTGGATAATTTTTATAATTAAATTATAAAGTTTAGTAATGGTAAAATAATAAATATTTTATGATTTAATTTTAATAATTGAGATTTTAGAATTTAATACTTTAATTTTTATCAATGAAAAAAATTAATTATATTATCTCTAATTATTGAGTTAGAGTATTTATTTGAAAATAATTTATAAATTGAAAATTAAATAGTATTTTTATAAATATTAATGTTAGATTAAAATAGATTTTCAATTACTCTATTACCCCTAATTTTATTAAAATTTCTAAACTACCCAAAATCCTAATTTACCAACACCCAACTCAAACCCTAATATAAACCCATTAGCCACCACCCCCAAACCCCCCATCAGCAAACCCTCTCACCCTTTGGAAACACACACACACGTAGAAACAAAGAAAGAAAGGGAAGAGATGAGAGGGGAGCCGCGGGAAAGGGAGAAGGGGGAGAAGAGGGAGGCGGCGCGGTGGGTGCACTGCCACCATCGCCGCCGCTATTGACAGGAGAAGAGAGAAAGATCTGAGAGAGCTAAACAGGAAGAGAGGGAAAGAGACCTCGCCGCCGCGCCCAGCCCGCTGCGTGTCCCGTTGCGTCGCAGCCCATACCGCATCCAGCTCGCACCACCACTGCGCCACGCTCTGCCGCCAAGCTTGCCTTGCTCTCACATCTCATGCCGCCAGCTTCATCGCCCGTTGTTATCGCGCAAGGAACAGAAGACTGGAAGGGAGACAAGTTCGCAAGGGAGAAGAGGAAGCTATGTCGTTGACGAACGGATTTCTATCGGTAAAGAAATTTAAAAATATAATCGCGTTGGAAGTATAGTTTCTAAACCAACAGAAAATCCTTTCGTACAAAAGTTTTGGTTGTCACTTAAGCAAACCCAATAAAATTTATAACCGAAGTATTTAAACCTCGGGTCGTCTTCTCAAGGAATTGCAGGGAGGTGTGTTTTATTATTGGTTATGGAAAACAGTATTTTTGGATTTTTAAAAGGTTTGAACAAGAGAAATAAATTGCAGGAAATAAATTAACAATGAGAAAACTCTTGGCAAGGTATGAAAATTAGAAGTCCTATCCTAGTTATCCTTATCAAGTGTGATGAGAATTGGGTTTTAATCCCACTTAGTTAACCTTTACTAAACAAAAGAAGGTCAAGTGGACTATTTAATTTGATCCCTCAAGTCCTAGTAAATTCCTAAGAAAAGACTAGAGTTATTGGAATTTAAATCAATTAGCAAAGATAACAATTATCGATTACGATGAGTTTGATAACTCAAGAGTCTCCAATTAATCAATTAAAGCCAAGAATATAAAAAGCTAAATAAAAATCATAGATCTGAAATACCTCAAATTGCATTAATAAAAGAAAATCAATCCAAACATAAAGAGTTCATAAACCAAATTGAGAAAATAAGTAAAAGGAACATTGAACCTGTGATTTGAAGAAGATGAAGTCCTAATCCTAATCCTAATCCTAAGAGAGAGGAGAGAACATCGCTCTCTAAAAACTACATCTAGTCCTAAAATTATGTATTATCAGCTTATGCTCAGTATCACCTGAGTCTCTGCATGTTCCCTGGCTTTATTATGTGTTTTTGAGTCAAAAACTGGGTCAAAACAGGGTCCAAAATCATCCCCAGCGTTTCTTGAATTGTCTACAGATCGCGCATGTCACACGTACGCGTAGGTCACGCGTACGCGTAGGTCACGCGTACACATCGTTTGACAATTTTCCTCTCCATGCGTGCGCATCAGGCACGCGCTCGCGTCGTTTGCGTGAAGTCCAATCCACGCATACGCGTCAAGGACGTATACGCGTCGCTGTGATTTTGTCCAAATCGTGCGCATGCATCAGCCATGCGTACGCGTCGCTGTTCATTGGTTGTCTCCTTTATTTCTTGAGCTCCTTCCCTTTTTGCAAGCTTCCTCTCCATTCTCTAAGCCATTCCTGTCCTATGAAGCCTGAAACACTTAACACATGGATCACGGCATCGAATGGTATAAAGGGAAATTAAAATATGTAATTAAAAGATCTCTAGGAAGCAAGTTTTCAACCATAGAACTAAACTAGGAAGGAATTGTAAAATCATGCAAATCATATGAATAAGTGGGTAAAAATTTGATAAAAATCACTCAATTAAACACAATATAAACCATAAAATAGTGGTTTATCAGCCGCCTCGCCACCGCTACCGTCGTTGGAGTCACCAGAATGGGAGCCCGAAGCGAGAGGAGCAGGGCGTGAAGGAGAGGGAGAGAGATCCAAGGCTGATCTGGTCCCTATTACTGCCGTTCTGCCCAGCCGTTGTCACTGGAGCTTCATGCCACCTCTGTCGCCAAAACCCTGTTGTGTCGCAGGGACAAATTGCCAGTAAAGGTTTTAAGTTTGGTTTATGTTCTTTTGGGTTCCGGAAAGATTATTGACACTACGTGATTGTTACAGTCACCGTCACCTGAGTTTTTGCTCGCCGCAGTCGCTTGAAGTTATTGACGGAGCTAATGCCGGGTCGATTAGGAGTCGCGGCTGCTTCGTTTCATTATTTTTAGTAAGTAATTATGTTTCAAAAACCCTTGTGTTAGTATTCTATTGTGTTTGGTTAATGAATCTAAGGTTTGGTAACATAGGGTCGAGTTCTGATGATTACATGTCGCTTTTACGTTGCTGAGGTTGCGGTTGCCGTTGATTTCGGGTTGAGAGGAAAGGTTCTGTTGGCGTGTTTGGGTTATAGTTTCGACAATAGAGGTAGGGGTATTTCGAACAAGCTATTTCACATTTTGGAATTGTTATAAATAGATATTCATGTGAGAATTATATACTTTTTAGTGATTTATAAGGATTATGTATTGTCTGACTGTTATTGATGAATATGATTGTTGTTTGAATTAAATATTGACTGATTTTGCTAAACTGGTGGTTGCTGAATTAATTTTTTAAAGTTTTGAAAATGAGTTTGATTCGTAGAAAGTGATTTGATTTTGAATTGGTTTCCTTAAGATATGAATTGTTGGAATTAGCTTGATTTTGAACTGATTTGGTCTTGAACTCGTTGGAAAGGGTTGTGGAATGGATTGGTTTTGTTTCAAGTGAATTGTTTTTGAATTGGGTTTGGGACTTGTGACTTATATGATTCAGTTTTATAATAAATTCTGTTTCTATTCACTCAAAACAAGAAGCTATGATTTTAAGAGCTTTCAATAAATTTTTAAGGAATTGAGATAGGTTGTTCTTCCCTAAAGTCTTGAGACTCTGCTGTAAAATTTCATTACCAAATCCTGATTTAAAATAAATGATTTTGATGACTTTTGGAAGAGATTTACAATTGATATAATTTTGAAGTTGTTTGGAGTTTTGGAAAATGTTACCAAAAAATGGGTTTTTGGTTTTAAAGGATTTTGATTTGAGAAATTGGAAATGATAATGAGTTTGAGTATGTGATTGTGAAATGCATTGTTCACCGTCGTAGGAGCTGTGACAGTCTTCCGCCTACGTTCGGATGTGAAGGCTGTGGCAGTCTCCCGCTCATGTAACATGCATTGATTTGGAAATTCGCTATGCGTCTTTTGCAAGAGTTGTGGCAATCTCCCGCTTGTCTGTGGTAGCGGTGCCGGCGTAGGGATCGAGGCAGTCTCCCGCTCATATAACCTTTCTGCTGCTAGAGTGAACTCAGGTACTATAACTCAAAAGAGTGTGCCGGACACTATAACCTGCGGGGTGCAAGACAAATTAAGAGTGAGCAGGGCACTATATCCCTGGTCGTGGCAGAAAGGCAACATCACTGGAGATGTGTCGGGTTGGCAGTTTGAACCGACAAGTGATATCACTAGCCAATAGGATAGACATTCATCATATGCATCTATGTGACATTGTTTGGGTGTGCATATTGTAATTGGTTTGCCTATGTGAATAATTATGTTTAACTACTAATTGTTATATTTGATGTAACTGCTTTGTTTGTGTTTGAACCTCTCTATTTGTATTTGTAACTGAAATTAGTTGGATTGTGGTGAATTTGATGTGGTTTGAGTTGTTTGGGTCTGAGGCCATGATTGATTATGTGATGGGCCGAAGGCCATTTTTGGTTTGAGTTTTTGGTTTAGTAAAGTATGAAAAATCAAACTGGTTCAGTACAGACTTAATGAATCTATACTTGGAACAACTTGGTCATTCATACTGTCTAGGAAAACTTGTAATATTTGATACAAAAGGTTTTGGGTTTTGAAGAATAAACGGATTTCTCTTTTAAAAATGATTTCAGATTTTTGAATGTAAATCTTTGGTTTTGAAAAGATACATAAGGCGAACAACGGTCACTGTACTCTGAAAACAGTTTTATTTTACGTATCTTATTATAGCAATTCTGTAACCCTATAATGAGAACCAGTGAGGACAATGTTCTTATTCCCCTACAAGTTTTTTCTTTTCAGGATACGGACGAAGAAGTCTTTAAGAGTTTATTTTCGTTTCTATTTATATGATGTATTGTATTGTTTTAGATTTTATGTTTTCCCCCGCCTTTATCTTTATACATTTTGTAAGAGGGATAAGAATTGAATTATGTAATGCTTGTAAGTCAATATAAATATATATATATATATATATATATATATATATAAGTATTGTATATACTTTGTGAGTATGTATTTATGTTTTCAACTAAAAGTCTTTTGAAAGGTTATATGGTTTAAGTTTTAGCCAGGCTCCTATCTTAGTATTAAACACTACAACAATTTTGATCTATGGCAACATATATTCGAAACAATACTTAAAAAATGTTGTCTAAAATAATAAAAAGCAACTCTTAATATTTGTTGTAAAAAAATAAGACTATTGCAACTCTTTTAAATCAACATGTTATAAATGTTATTTTTTAGTTAATTAAAAAACATAACAAAAATGTTGCTTTAATAAATTAAATAGACAACATTTATTATATTCATATATTACATTTTATAAAAGTTGCTTAAAAATTTTTAATAAACATCAACTTATAAATGTTGTCTAAAATAAATTAATATTTTTTTTTAAATTATAAGCTTCTCTCCAGATATTTTAACAAAATATTTTTTTCACTTTAACTAAAAAGAAGAAAAACAAAACCCCTTTTGCTCCACCGGCCTTCAATTCATCATCTTCTTCTCCTTTTACTGAAAGAAAGACTGAGACAAAACCCCAACCCTAACAAGCACAAAATCATCTTCATCTTCCTCTCTTCGATGATGACAATAGATGAGCTTTGATTCTCTCTGCTTGTAGTTCGAGATTCAATCTTCTCTGCTCGCAATCGAGATTCAATCCAATTTGTTCGTGTTTGATCTTCGATTGTCTCTGCTAGCAGTTCGAGCTTCCATCATTTCTGCTCGCTTGTTCATCACCGGGTACCTATGATTCTGCATATTCCTTTTTCTTTTTCATTTTGAATCCTAATTTTAATAATGTTGATGTTGCTATTATAGGGTTTTTGGTAATAATGTTGCTGTTTCGAGCTTGCCGTTCATATTTGTGTATATTTGTGTATTTTGTAACCAGATCTATAAAGTCTTTAGGTTTTGCTTGCCGTTCATCTATGATCTCTTCCAATTTGCCAGCGTTCTTCTGCTAGGGTTCATCACCGCTGATCATTGTTTTACAGGTACTCATGATTTTATCTCTGTTTTTCTTTTCTATTTTTGTGTTTTGAATCCTAATTTTTGGTTATATGAAATTTGTTGCTGTATGTGTGCATTAGTGTTGAAGCAACTCTACTGTCACTGTGTGCGTTTAATGGAATTGCATGTGTATTTTAAATCTTCTGGTTGAACTTAAACTTGTTTTTACATACATAGCTTTGTGCAGTACCATTTTATTTTGGTTTTTTATTATTGTGGGAGTTCTTGTTTCTGGACCCAAGGAAATGAGGCAGGAGGTAGCGGCTGTTTGCTCATTTAATTTGGCTGAAAATCTGCACTTTGAGTCCTTTAGCTTTTAACTGGTGATTTTACTTGTATTGCTAGAAAATGTAAAATGCTTAGCTATTAGCCAGAGTTGATCTTAGTTAGCTTATTTTGAGTTAGGATTTTGTTATTTTTTGATAATGTAAAATGCTTACTTGTTTTTACATACATATCTTTTTTTAGAATATTAACATACAAACAGTTTAATATTTTATAAATCTAAATCATTTCATAAATGGTTACATCAAACTCAAATTTATATAACACCATTAATGAAATATCACATATGCTGTCTAGTAAGTATTTCTAGAAAAAGAAAAGAAAGTATTGCTTTGAAAGTAAATAAAGCTATGCACTTACTGTGTTTTTTGTCAGGACCTCAAGAACATCGTCACAGTGCCATAGTCTTCTACGTTTCCCCGGATCGAATGGCGAATCCTTTCTAGCAATGTCTCTTCCAAGGTCTTGTATAAGATCATGCATCTTAATTGTGTTGGCATCACTAATAGTTACTAGAGATTTGTCAATAAGTACTCCAATGCCATATTCTGGAAAGAAACGTGAGGCCACTAGTGTCTTTTCCACATCCTGTCTAAAGTTTCCTTTGAAGAAACATGCAATGTCAAGGAAAATTTCCTTCTCATTATCATCCAAATTATCATAGCTTACTCTGAGCACATCTAAGATCTCTCTGCTTGGAATTCTTTCATATTTCTTCAATGCACTTTCCCATTCTTCAATTGTTTTGCCAAACAGATCAGAACCAATCACATTCAAAGCCAGTGGAAGGCCTTTGGCATATTGAACCATGCGGTTCACAATGTTGACATAATTTTCCTTTGGCTGCTTTCTTCTAAAAGCATTTAAACTAAATAGCTCAAGAGATTCATGATCATTCAATACACAAAAGCCAACATCGAATGTCACATTTTACTAATTATTATTTTAATACACAAAAGCCAACACTTTACAACACCAACAACGAAATTGGGAATACTCCAAATCTTGAGTATTGTTTTGCTGTTTGTAGTTATTATTGATTGATTGAAACATCTGATATTATTTATTTGATAATTGCATCACATACAAGTATATATACAACACATGGAAAAGAACAAGCTAATAAGGTAAGTGTTTTCATGTGCAGAGTGATGGCTGGGACCAAAATATTGCCTACTCAATAATTGAAAGAAGCTAAGCATTGAACACGGGTTGCTTAACACGGGTTGCCTACTCAATATATGAAACTTGTTGCTGTGTGTATTAGTGTTGAGGTAACTCTACTGTCACTGTGTGGGTTTAATGGAACTGCATATGTATTTTAAATCTTCTAGTTAAACTTAAACTTATTTTTACATACATAGCTTTGTGCAGTACCATTCTATTTTGGTTCTTTTATTATGATTTTGAATTTTAGCTTATTTTCATTCTATGTACTCTGTAGAAATTGGGAAACAGGGTAAGTAGTGCTGATATTTTCTGTTTCATGCTTTAAGATATGGCACAAGCTTATTTGAAAGATTGATGCAAGCTGGCTATCCAGTTAAAATGTTGAAGACCCAATACCGAATGCATCCTGAGGTTGGTTCATATTTTACTGGGAAAGTTAGTTTGTTATTTATTTCTGTTCATACTATGGTCATGCTTCAGATTTGGGATTCCTTTATTCCCTAGGCAGCCTCAGATTGAATTGCATAACACAACCAATAATAGTAACTTATCTTAATTAGTATCTTAATTATTCATTCTCTGGTTTTGTATCTTAATTCCTTTCCGGTGACCATGATTTTGTTGAGTCAAAATCAGGCCGGATGGTTAGTTGTATCCATTCTTGGAACTGCTAAGACCAATACTTGCATCATCACATGCTTTGTTTCCTTTTAATAGTAATTTAATTAGAAATTTAATTTATTACTTTCCTGGAAACTGCTAATCTGCCTCCTCATCATCACTTTCATCACCCATCACCATCATCATCGCATGAGACCCCCATCTAATTGAACTCCAACTCCATTCATATCATTTTTATATATTTCTAGAATATAATACCCCAACACTAGTGTGAATGCTATAAGCTCTTCTTTTCTTTTCTTTTCATTTTGACTAAATTAAACTAAATAGAAATCTCTAGTCTACTAATTTTGGTCCTTTAATTTACCATGAAATTTATTTGCTACTTTCTTTTTAAGTTCCTTGGACATAACTTCCCAATATATATCTCATTTAATATATATATATATATAATATAATGCTTAGCAAATCGCAAAATATAAACTGAATTAGTACTATTCGTATGTTGGTGGAGTTTTCTTGAATTTGGCCACGATAACTATTACTTGATGCAGTAGAGTGAGTTACTACAAGCCAGCTACATTACATGAGATATTAGAGGCATGTGTGATAAACTTTCCCGAAAAGGGAAAATATGTATGATTTAAGTAACGCATAAAATTTAAGATCCCATGCATTATTGAAATCAAATTTCAGTACCCCCTCTCTTTTAATTAGAAATTTAATTTATTACAAAATCTAAAACTACTACATAATATATTTACAAAATCTAAAAATAACCCCTGTTAAAAGCAAGAATGGAACTTAAATTTAGGATGTGTCTAAAGTATGAAAACTGATTGTTTAGATTGCTAAAATTTGGCATAATATATATATTAGCTGGAAATTAAAAGATGCATGGTTATGTCATATATAAACGCAGTATCCTGTTCTTTTTCTTTATGATTAACTGCTAATATTAATAGTGCTTTTGTTTATATAAAACCTGCACTCTCTTGTGTATATAAAAGCTGCACTAAGTGTAGAATCAGATTGATTCTATGCAAGTCACAATTCATTTTTTATATATGTGTCTTATGACATGCCTTCTTGTTTATTACTATTAAATAGTAGTCTTCAATTACATCCTCAGCAAACAGCTCCTTCAGTTCCACAATGTTATCTCCTTCAGCTCCTTCTTGTTTATTACTATTAAATAGTAGTCTTCAATTATATCCTCAGCAAACAACTCCATTCAGTTTCTTAATGATTTATTAAAGGCTGAATTTGGTGTTAGGAAAGAACTTTATTTACATTGCCAAATTCTAATGTCTAATGTCATCTTTTATTTTGTTTTATTTCAGAAATACAATGGAAACAAGAACTACTCCAAAGCGGAAAAGATTGGTAAAACAGTATCAAAGCAACAAGCAATTCATGCAGAAAAATACAGCAGAAATTCATAAGAAGCAACATTTTATCTCTCCAATGATGGCTGGTGGTCATGGACAAAAGAGAGTGACTCCTATGCCTTCTAAGCAAAGCACTCAAAAAGAAGTCCCAATTTCTAAAAGAATGAAAAGTATGCCGAACCAGAAAATTGGAGCTAGTGAAGAAGAACCAGAAAATCTTAAAAAGCGTCCAACCATGGGTATGGATAAATTTTTGGAGACACATGGGGTTCATTTGGAAAGAGAAGATGACGATTTTGAACCAAGTGCTGAAAACGAAAGATCTATTCAAGAAAAGCAACAAAATCTTAGGAAGACAAATACAAAATCAAGTTGTCAAGCCATGACACTTGATACATTTTTGGAGACAAATGGGATTCATGTGGAAGGAGAGGAGGAACATAGTGGAGCAAATGCTAATGAAGTTGGAGATGATGATGATGATGATTTCTCGGATGATGAGGACTATGTTGGTGAATATGAAGATGAAGTTCTTCATGGTGATGACAATCACCTTATGGAAACTAACAATGTTAAAGGTGCTGTACTTTATACATAATTATCATTTTACTTATTCATTAGCATGTATAGCTATATAATTCATTTAAATGGTTAAATTGCACATATTTATAGATACTCCAAAGACTAGAAGGACACGAGGAAAAACAAGGTGTGCTAAAATCCATGCAAGAAGTTGGGAAGAAAGAGAAGAGGTGACTTTTTATGAAGGACAAGCAGTGGGACCAACTCCAAGAAGAGTGAAGGATTTAACTTACTTTATTGGAACAATGGGAAGGAATAGCGATTTCATAACATTGATGTACACTAGTTGGAAAGCTGTGCCCCTCAAAGTCAAAAAGCGCATATGGAAATATATTAATGTAAGTGTTTTATTTCTCATCTATTTTTTATGATCTGAAAATTTTCAATTTTGTATGGCTTAGCTGTAGTTTTGTGAAAATATATAGCTGCTGTTTTACACTGCAGTTTTGTCTTTGTTTTTAGTGTTCTTGAATTGTCATTTACAATTTTTGTTTTGTACTTTTTCGTAGTCAAAGTTCATTCTTCCAAAAGAGGGGAAAGGGTGGGTGATGACTGGTGTTCGAGAAGCTTGGAAAGGTTACAAAACAAGAATCAAGGGAAAGCATTTTGAGAGATATAACAACATTGAAGATATGCTGAAAAATCGCCCTTTAGATATTCCAGAAGTTCAATTTCAAAAGTTAATTGCATATTGGAGTATTCCTTCTGTTAAGGTGAGTTGTAGAATAAATAATTCTGTTTCTTTGTCTTTTTTTATGCTTTTGGTTTATTACATATAACTCCCTTTAATTTTTTTGGGTATAGGCTCTATCTCGTTTAAATTCTGAAAATCGTAAAAAGCAACAACATCAACATCGAATGGGACCTATAAGTTTTGCAAGAGTGCGTAATGAAATGGTAATAATTTTGATTTTTTATAAGTTTTTTCTTGTTGTATAATGACCATCTTAAAACTAGATAAATATTATTTTTGGCCATTTTTAATACTCTTTTTCCTTACTTGTAGCGTGAAATGAATGAGAACAAAGAAGACCCATCACAGGTTGATGTGTTTGTTGCAACTCGAACTGGACGAAAAGGAAAAGAGCTTGATTCAGGAACACAAGCTGTTATTGTAAGTCATAATAAGTTGAAGTAGAACTGCCTTAATTTACAAATTGATCTAAAACAAAATTGCCTTAATTTACAGTATTATTTTAAGTCAGATTGTCCTATATAAAACTTAAAAAGTATTGTTATAGTATGTAATATGTATATATCTTGATTTTAGAGCCTTCAAAGTCAATTTCCCTTGGAGGAGGATTCTTCTTGAAAGCTAATATAATTTATAAATAACTAATTAAGTAGATTTAAAACATACATGATCATGTTTTGTGGGGTCCATCATTAAAATATACATGTGAATTGCTTATGCTTTAATTTATTTAGATATAGCAGGCGAGAAGTCAAAGATACAAATGTGTAGGCATTAATTTAAGACAGCTTGCTTTTTTAGGTTTGAAATTAATCAAATCATCTTTTAATTTCTGTCATCTATTTATATTTAATGGGTAGCTGATATGGACATGACTGGTAAACAGAGCTCTCAGCCATCAACTTGAATAAAATGTGTGTTTCTAAAATATATATTATTAAGTGAATACAATTTTTGTGAAAAGGACATAAAATCTAAGTTTTAACTTTTAATATGTTCATTATATCATTATTAAAAGTATTAAAGTTCTCCAATGAAGTTCTCATCTCAGAAACTTTCATTAATGCTGCATCCCTACTCTTATTTGCTTCCATTAACTCCCTCTTGAGTGTCTCAATTGAAACTATTCACATGTCCTTAAGAACTTGAGAAACTTTCTCAGATTCAGTTCTGTTTGGGGAACTCATAATCACATTCTTGCTATGCTTCTTCTTGAACCGAGGAAATAGCCATGACATAACACCTTTACTTTTAGGCTGTTTTGGAAAGAAGCATGAGAATCAGTGAGTGGAACAAGCTAAAATTGTTATGTGTTTTTTAATAGGATAAACTTAAGAGCCACCAAGAAGCTGGAGACACTTCCGAGAAAGCATTTACTGCAGTATTTGGCAAAGAACAACCAGGAAGAGTTCGATGTTATGGGAGGACAATCACAAAAACATCTCTGCAGAAAGAACGGGAGATTGCTAAAATTAAGCAACAACATGCAGAGACTATAAGTTCAATGAAAACTGAACTTCATGAGACAAAAGATAGAGTCCAAAGTTTGGAGGATCTTGTGAAGCTTCTCTTGCAACAGAGTTCTCTTGGCACAAATATTGATGAAGCACTATCTTTATTACGAGCCAAGGAATCAACACATGATATAATAGTAAGCAATGTTCGAATGGCAACGATCGTCCTTCCTCATCAACTCGTGATCCAAAGTGATGACCAGGTATAACAAAAAAATTTGCAGTAATTTTTGTGATTTATCATTTATTGGGAATGGACTATCAACATTTTTGGCCTTTGCTTTCTCTGTCTTCTGCCATCTTACTTCATGGTGGCTTCTGCAATACACTCTTGCTATTTTTAATCAATCATCTTTTTTTCTTTTTCCTTTTTAATTACTTATTTTTGTAGCGTTGTGCTATTGTGAGGAAGAAAATTTTTTCCTCATTGCTGAAATAATGTGACTATGTTGGAGAGTGATGCATGTTGTCACTGCAACAGACTCTAGTAACTGCTGTTTCATTCGCAGGAATGACAGAAATTGTCAAGGGAGTTGTTTCATTTCTTTATCTTTTCATTTTCCCCCTTCAAATTTATGTTTCAGTCATTTTTATCTTTTCATTGCATTTCTCTTTCTCAGTTTACTCAGGTACTTCATCAAACACATACCATGCATCATTTTCCATTATTGCACCTTTTATGTTTCAATTTTTTTTAAATGCAACTTTAACTAAACCCCAATTCATTTAAATGCAGCAGTTATTGGACTCAGTGGAGGCAAGAGGATTTTGAGTTCATCATACCACACACTATCAGATTGTTCCAACAAAGTCAAGCATAGATATAAAATATGCAAATAGATTGACATTATTTTGATAAATATTAATTACTATTTTGTTATGACAATTATTGTTAGACAAGAATTTTATTATTTTGTTGAGAATTATTGATGAACATGTATTAGAAATACTAATTGAACTTTTTAATATCTATTTTAATTAGAATTTTATTTTTAGTTATTTTGTCTCTTTTATAATTATTTTTTATTGTGTACAAATTTATTTATTAATTAAAATAATTACACATGTATGAACAAAAAATTTTATTGTAAATTTTATTTTTTTATATTTTTATTACAAAAATAATTTTTATTTTTATCAAAAAGGCAACCCTTTTATTAGTTGCATATTTTGAATATTAGACAACACTTGTATAGGTTGCATATCCAAAAGAAAAGGCAATATTTTAAAGGGTTGCATATTCAAAACTAATAGGCAACACTTCAAAGGATTGTAAATTCTAACTTATAAGCAACACATAAAAGAGTTGCATTTTATTGCAAATAGACAACACTTCAAAGGATTGCAAATTCTAACTTATAAGCAACACATAAAAGAGTTGCATTTTATTGCAAATAGGCAACACTTTTTAGTAGTGACCAAAATATGAGAGAAGAGACAATACTGCAAAAGTGTTGTCTCAAACATACCTTTGAAGTGTTGTTGTTTTTCAACCAAAGGCAACACTTACCAAGTGTTGCTCTCAAAAGCGTTGCTTTTGAAACAAAAAAGTGTTGCCTTGATCTAAGGCAACGGCTGCATATGCAACGCCGACAAAAAACATTGCCTTAGGTCCAAAAGTGTTGCCATTGATCAAAAGCAACTTTTTGTCAGCCTTTAGGCAACACTTTTTAAATGTTGCCTCAATCTGAAAATGTTGTAGTGAAATATATTTAGAGACGTCGTAATATCCGAGCTATTAGAGTAGCACAGCCGAAAGCATGACATTCTGATAGTGAGGGTGTTACACAACACTTGTACAAAATAGAGGGTGAAAAGCCCAATAAAAAAATACGGAGAAAATAGGAAAGAAAGTGACAAAAAGAAAGAGAACTCAGAGAAGTTGTGGCCACTGATTCTTCTCCTCTTCAACAATGGTATGCATCTCTCTTCTATTTTTTCTTCTTCTTTTGATTTCATAGTTTTTTTTCTTAATTTCAATTTTTGTTTAAACCTTTTTGGTTCTAGGTCATTTATCCTCGATGATTCCCTTTCAAGCCAGATCGGTAACAACTTATTTTCCTCTGGTGATGCTGCTCACCATGACTGCTCTTCCACGTTGTGCGTCTTCAATACCCCGCCAGTGCATTGCTACCAATTTGCCGTAGTCATCGATGCCACTCTGTCTCGTTCTTGGCAGAGAGCTGGTGGCTTCATCCGGGACCTCTATTAATGAAATAAAAGATGGCTTCGACATGGACAATGCTAGGTCTACCTTCGTTTGTGGTGCGAACTTTTATTTTCTGAAACTTTTGGTCATTTATTTTTAATTTCTTAAAATTTTATCAAATCTTTGGTTCTACATTATTATAAGAACATGCATAATCATCTTTAATCACTACTTTTTTCAGGTTTATTATTCTGTTTTATTCTTAATCTATTGTTCTTCTTCGCTCTAATTTGCATTTATATAGTCGATAATAATTTGTTCTGATAAAAATTATTAGATCATTTTTCTTTTGAATTATACTTTTGAGAATTTGTTATCTAAAAACCAATAATCATGTTTTCATGTTAAAAGATAAAACTTCTTTTTTTAGTTAGAAAAATTGACATATTGTCATTCTGGATATGCATAAATGTGTATGTATTAGAGATGTTGATTTTTCACCTTTTTTTTTAACTATTTTTCATTTTCAGCATATGTTTTTTTCTCTAAGATAAAGATAAACTCTTTAAGATGTGTGAATCAATGTCTCTGATTTCTGCTAGCAAACATAATATTTTATGACGTTAAAGAGTCCCTTTTTTATGTTGAACATATTGGTTTTTAGTAGAAATGAAACAATTCAGCACAATTTCATTTGTCTTTTCCTTTCCTTTAATCGTCCGACTAAGTATCTTTACAGAAAGAATTTACCAGGGACTTGCAACTTTTTTGTTTTTGATTGACCAAAGGTAAGAAAGAAAACTCTTAAGTCCCATAATCTATAGTGGTAACTGGCACATGGCTCCTCTTAAGAGAGATTTTTAAGATTAGAGCTTTTGAGATTAATTGGAGTAAGATTTACTTGGAATTCAACCCAATCTTGCTGAGCTAACTCTCATTAAGTGGTACTCGTAATCTACAATAAACTTTAGAATTAAGGTATTTAATCTTAATTTTCATTTCATTTTGTGTGAGAGTGGAACGAAAAATTTTGAATTAATTTTTGTGTGTGCCTTTTGTTAGACCCAGAACTTTTAAAAAGTTATTATGAATTAGTTTCAAGTCACATATATATATATATATATATATATATATATATATATATATATATATATTTAATTTCATAAATAATTTTATTGAAGGTAATTAAAGGTAGTTTTGATTAATTGGATTTGAAACAAATTAAGGTTTTTATCCAAATTCTATACTTTTGAATTATTTTCTTATTTACTATTTAAAGCCTTAGAAATTTAAAAATAATTATGTTTGCATATTTAAATTAGAATTTTAACTAATTTTCTAATTATTGAATTAATTTCTATATTTGAAATTATAAACTTAGTAGATGTAAAATAATCCGATTTTTATAAGATAACATTTTTTTATAAATAAATACCTTAGGTTTTGTTAATAAAGAAAATTAGTTATATTCTGATATATTTTCAATTAGAGTATTTGAGTAAAAATCAAATAACAATTTGATGCAACAAATAATATATTTTTGAAGTAATTTTAAGGTTTCAATTAGTTTTCAAATTAAGTCCTAAAATCTCTAATTTCATACATAAACCCTAATCCTAATTAACACACATTTTTCCGTTTTCTCCAAGTGAAACCCTAGGTACTCATCAGCCCCCTCCCTTCTAACATCAAACACATACGCACACAGCAAAGAAAAAGAGGAAAGAAAGGGAAACGGAAAAGGGACCGCCGAGGAGGAGGAGAGGAAGAGGGGGCGAGCTGTCCGCCGCCACCATCGCATCAGCGCCTCGCCACCATCATACTCGCAGGCATGGAGGAAGCCCTTTGTTGCCGCTGCTGCTCGTGAAGCCGACACGGTCGCGGGTCAGAACTGAGGCAAGAGAAAAGGTCGCGAAGGAGGAGAGAACCGCGCCGTCTAGTTGCAATCGGTGAAACCTGGGTCACAGTCCACACTCGGCGCCGCTGTTCTTCCTCCCCACTGTCAGACGTCATTGCCATTCACGAAGAAAAGAGGGAGCTCGCATTGCCTTTAGGTCCACCACCAGATCCGCTGTTTGAGTCGCAAACAGAGTTCGCGAGAGAGAGAACTGTCGCGGAGCTGCCGTCGCAGCCGCGTTGCTGGCCTTGCCGTCGTGCGCTACTGCAGAGTCGTCGGAGCTCCACGCTGCCGTTGCTGCCAATGAGAATTGCCACTGCTGCCGCTAAGATCCACTTCCGGTAATGGCTTATAAGTTGGCTTTCGTTCCTTTTGAGTTTCCAGAACCTTTTTCATCCCTGCATGTTTGTTACAATCGCCAGAGTTTTGGTCACCGCTGCTGCTGCCACTGCTGCTCGAGGTGATTACCAGGGCTGCCGCTAAACCGGTTCAGTGACCGCCGTTGCTTCGTTTTCTTAGTTCGGTAAGTATTTATGTTTCGGAAGCCCCTGCATTAGTATTCTATTATGTTTGGTTATAAATTCTGAGGTTCTGGTAACGTAGGTTCATGTTCTGAGCATTGCATGTCACTTTTAAGTTGTTATGAGTGCTGTGAAAATGATTAAGGACTAAGTTGTGGTTGCTGTTGATTTCGGGTGAAGAGAAAAGGTTTTGTTGATGCATTTTGGGTTATGGTTTCGAGGAGTCAAGGTAGAGGCTTTTTACACAAACTAATTTATTTAAATTGGGATTTGTTATAAATAGATATGCTGTGCGAAATATATTTCTGGTGATTATGTGAGTCTTATGAATTGTCTAATTATGTCTTGGATAGATATGGTTGCGTGTTTGAGTGAAATAATATCTATTTTTTGGTAAATTGGAGATTTTTAGATTGGTTATTTTGAAATGACTTTAATAGTCTGAAAGTCTGAGTTTTTTTATTGGAAACTGATTTGGTCTTGAACCCATTGAGAAGGGTTGATGATTGGTTTGGTTGGGAGCCGAAAAGGGTGGCAAAGTCCAAGTTTTAAAGGAGATGCTGCCGAAATTTCTATAAAATCCGAGACCTTATTTGAAATGATATTTTAAAAAGAATGAATTGTGCTTTGAATTGTGTTACTAATAAATGAATTAGGCTCAAACTCTTTTATTAAGGAAATTATTATATTTTGAATGTAAACTATTTTAGAAAAGAATTATGTTTTAAGGTCGATTTAAAGATGAAAATAATTATGTTTTAGAATTTGATTAAGTGAGCAAATTTGGAGGAATTTTAATGGATTTCGATTAACTAATTTCACTTTACGACATTTACAAAAAGTTTGAAGTATTTATTTAGTAAAACTGAAACAATTTTCGAGCCTTTGGAAACAGATTTAAGAATGAAATTGAAATTGATTTTCGGTTTAAATGACTTGGTTTCGATTTAAGTAAGTTGGTTTTGAAATTGATTCGGAATATTGTATACATGACTTGGTTTTGGTTTAAATTCTATTTTATTTATTCAAATTAAGAAGTTAAGGTTTTAGAGGTTTTCAATGAATTTAATTAAATGAGTTAGGTTATTCTCCCCTAAAATCTTGAGACCTTGCCGTGGGTTCTAATTAACAACTTTTGATTTTTAAATGATTGAGCGAGTGGTTTGAAAATGAATGATTATGAGAAGTTTAGAAGAGATTTTTAATTTGGCATAGTTTTGAAGTTGTTTGGAAGTTTTAAAAGGAAAAGTTATTTTAGCAAAATGGTTCTTGGCAAGATGTGAACTGAATACGTTTGTGATTTAAAAGTAAGTGGGCCAAGAATGATTATTGAAATAAGATTTTGAGTCTGATTGACTGTGGATATTACTGAGAATATGATGATGATTTTTGGCCTGGCAAGGATGGTGGTTTAATCCCACTTACTCAGTGCGTAAACCATTGTGCAGGGATGGTGGTTTTATCCCGCCTGCACTGAGGATGGTGGTTTTGTCCTGCTCACATATTGATAAATTATTTGGCAAGGACGGTGGGTTAATCCTGCTTGCGTGTTCTGGCAAGGATGGTGGTTTAGTCCCGCTTACTTGTGAAATCTACGGATAAGGATGGTGGTTTAATCCCGCTTATCCTAGTCGGGTCTGGCAACATAACCGACGCGTGAGCTCATGGCCAGTAGGACAGGCATGCATCATATGCATTTATATGACATTGTTTGGGTGTGCATATTGTAATTGATTTCCCTATGTGAATAATTATGTTTAATTGCTAATTGCTTTACTTGACATAACTGCTTGATTATGTTTGAACCTTCTTACTTGTATTTGTGATTGAAAATTGGTTGTTGATTGAGTTGCTTGGGCCAAAGGCCGTGATTGAGTATGAGATGGGCTGAAGGCTGTGTTTGGTTTGTGTTTTTAGTTTAGAAAAGTATGAAAAACTAAACTGGTTCAGCATAGACTTAATGAACCTATGCTTGGAATAGTTTGGTCATTTATACTATCTAGGAAAAACTTAAAAAAAAAGGCTTGTGGATTTCTTAGAAATAAACAGCTTTCTCTTTTAGAAAAGATTTCGGATTTTGAATATTTAATTCTTTGGTTTTGAAAAGAAGCAAGGCGGTTATTAATCACTTTACTTTAAAAATGGTTTTATTTTCGTATCTTATTATAGCAAATTCTGTAACCCTACAGTGAGAATCCTTTCGAGGACGATGTTCTCACTCCCCTATAGGTTTTTTCCGTTTCAGGATATGGGCGACGAAGCTTCAGAAGAGTTATATTCATTTTTTATTTATTCAACATTATTTTGTATTATCTTAGTTTTTTTATTTTTCCTCGCCTTTATTTCTAGCAACTTTTTGTAAGAGAGATAGGATTTGTTTTATGTGAAGCTTGTAAGTTAATACTGTATATATGTCTGTATATGGTTAAATGTATGGATTTATTCTTTGTTTTAATAGGTCTTTTGAAAAATACGGTTTAAGTTTTAAACAGGCTCATATTCTAGTATTAAATATTTTAAAAGTCATCGTAATACCCGAATTATTAGAGTGGCACAGCTGGAAGCGTGACATTTTGATAGTTAGAGTGTTACACCTTTAAAGCCTTGATCTAATTAACAAAAATATTTTTTCTTTGTTTACTATTTATTTGTTTCAGTGAGTGAGATTCAAACAAACTAATTATATTTACTTTCACCTAATTGAATTGGTTGATTTGAAATAGGAAGGTTTTGTTTGTTGCTTAACTTAAGATGCATGCAGTTACACATGTGTTGTGTTCGTTTAAAAAATCACTAGTTTTATCATCCAAAATAAAGGACTGACAATTTTTTAGTCTGTACTGATTCAAAGAAAATACCTGTTGTTGTCATTTGTTATCATTACTATGTCATGTTTACTGTTGTTTTGTTACAGAATAATGATGACATATTGCATCACTTTCACTCTATCTGAATCATATGTTTTACTAACTTCATAGGTTAGCTTTATTAGGTTTCTTTAGTATAGCTTTATTAGCTTCATTATGTCATTGACATTCTCTTTTATGTTTACAAAAATGTGAATCATAGTTCACTACTTAGATTTTGTGTCATAGTTCACTACTTAGGTTTTGTTTCATAGGTTTGTCAACTATAATGTAGGCGGTTAGAACGAGTGAGGTAGTTAGTTTTTTTTCTATAGATACATGTTAGAGTAGTTGAAGTAGAACTTTGGAAATTGTGCATCTAATATTATTGGTTAAGCAGATTGTTTATTGAAATTTATTATTATTATATTCTTAGGTTCTATATTATAGGGTGGCACGATATCCCAGGATTTGAGAACAGTTGAGGTAGATAGTACTTTTTTATAGATGTGCAGTTATATTTCTCACATCAGCTTATGTTTGTTTTGGTTATAATCTTTCTCTTTTACAGGATTGAAAAAAATTTGCATGTGAATCACAGGGAGTAGGTGATGTACATTTTTTAATTTGTGGCTCACTCTTCTTTCTCGTTCTCTTCCAAATATCTTTTCTGTTTTTTAATGATTTGCATTTTTGAATTTTGGTTTTTTCTTTTTTATGTTGAGTTTTTCATAGGTGTTTAAAACTTGAGTTATAATTTTTATCTCAATTCATGTCTTTTATTTCTTAATTTTGTGGCATTCAAAAAATTAACTATCAAGGACAAAAGTTTTAAATTTGTGTAATATTAGATACTACATCCTTTTTTGTTTTTACTAGGTTGTGCTGAATTCGTTTGGAATTTCTTTTGATTAAATTGTATAAGTTATTAAACCATCCTTCGAAAGTCATGGTTCAAGAATGATTGAATATGGTTTGATGTTTTCTAGGTTATTCTTTCTTGCTCACCTGGTGCTTGGCAACTTGAATTTTAAATGTATTAGTTGAAGAAAAGTTTTGCTAACTAATGCTAAAAATAACATTCAATTAAAGAAAGAATAGCGTAATTTAAAGTTTTTTTCTTTAATAAAGTCATTTAGTCTTGTGTATTTGTAGTGTGTATTTGATACTTTTAAGGTTTTCTTTAATTTATTAATTTTTAATGATCAGAAGTTCAACAAAAAAATGACAAAATTCGTGCATGAAATACTTAATTTTTAATGTGTGAATGTGTGATGATGAACGTAAATTTTTGGAAGTATGAGTTTGTTGAGTCTTCCAATACAAATTAACTGAAATTGGATCTGTGTTAGAAATTAGGATTTTGTGAATAGTTTCTATATAAGATTGTGCACGAGGATTGAAATAAGCAATCAAAAAACCTTTGATCTTAATATAATCTCATTCATCGATGCACCAAGTTTGATTCTCTGGTTGTAATCTTTATTATGTTATGAATTATGATGAAAAATTTTGGTATCATCTACAGATTTATTGTTCTTCCATGTGTGAATAATGATGATAGCCCCAATGTAAATATCCATTTTTTTAACTTTAGATCTATGGGTGAGTGATGACCTACTACAAATGGAGAAAATGTTGATTTTCAAACCATGTGTTTTCTATCTAACTTGTTTGAACAGTTTATCTCCGATGACTTCCATCTCTTGATTTATTGTTCTTCAGACTTATTGTTGTTTGTATATATTGGAAAGAAATATTAGTGTTGCCATTTGTCAGTATAATTTTGTGTTTTTCATTAATTGATACTTATTTTGGTTCACTTGAATTTAAAGTTAGATCGATGAACAAGGTGTGCAATATAATTTTTCCAATTTTCTCTTTTAGTGTCCCTAATTGTTTACTGCTTCGTCATAACAGCTATTGATTTGGAAATAACATTTCGTTGCTTATAAAAAAGTCATTAGTGGAAGAAGGTTTGCTTCACGATTAACCAATGCATCAAAATTTCCTATAAATATGTTCTTTTGTTGTTCTTTGTTCTAGTTGGAAACATGATCAATATGCAAGTGAATGAAAGAAAAAAATGTTAGATTGTTAAATGTGCATATAAAGACAGTGGTATATACATAATTGGTTGGTTTTTCATTGTGTGAAGTCATGAGTTTTGATTTTGTATTCTTTGTATCGACCTTTCAGGCATATAAACGAATGAGTTTTGATTTTGTGTTCTTTATTCTACAATATGAGAGTTATCAAATTTTTCATACATTACTAAAAAACTGAAAATTTATCTTCTGAATTGCAGTATTTTGTGGAGAGAGAGAAAGAGAGACTAATCTAATTAGATCACTTACTGTGATAGAATTTTTCTACTATTCAAGTCTCAAAATTCTTATTTTAGAAAATTATATGATAGAAGTTATTCAACCAATGTCTTTAAGTGATTATGCAAATACAATGCAATTGGAGATATAAAACGGAGTGTAAATTTAGATATTACTGATTGTTTTGGTGATATAATTTACAATTTATATATTCTAAGTTTAAGAATTGAGTAGTAAGAGATAATCTAGATTTATGCCTATTACTATATTTATATTATGTAGCATGACTAAGATTTTTTTTAAATTAATTTTATCTTTTTGAGATCTAAACAATAATTATAGAACCATTTTTTTTCACCTTTTACTCCTGTTTGTTCTGTCTAAAGATATTTTGTTGATTTAGTGATGGTTCTTATATTCCTTTGGAAAAAAAATTCTTCCTCCATCTAAATTCTTAATCTGTGGGTAATGCTGTTTCAAACTCAAATGATTATGTGGCTGAAAGTGTCTCCAATTTTTGTTTTCAAATCAAGTCATTTGGTATACACGTAATTTGTATAGTTTGAGAATTTGATTATTTTTTGTTCAGCTTTTTTGAAACTATTAACGTAAGTTAATTATATATGTGTGTTAACTATTTGTTTCTAAAATAATACAGATTTCTATTAATAACCCAACAAGTGACATTGCATGTTCTGATGTTCGAGATATCCACAATGTAAGGTAATTCCTATAAAATTGTATACTCAATGAGGTATATGAGTAGATATTGATATTAAAGATTATTGTTTAGTTCTTTTGTATAAATGGTATTTTTATTGCAGTATTTTTCATGTTATTTAGGATGTTATTAATTAGAGTGCCAAATGTTCACATAGTTCAAGTGTTAAAAATGAGAGTGGTTTGTCTACTAGAGATGAGCAACAACTTGCCATTTTGAAAAATTCGAATTATAATTTTGTTGAGCATATGGACGAGTATGGTGTTTGATGTTTAGTTTTTAGTTTTAATAGGTAGAATTTAATTTTTATTTTGTGAGCAGTATGTGAAAAGAATTATTAATTAATAACCATTGAAAAAAACCGAATGGTCTATAATAATTAAAGAGAATATTTGGATAAAACTATATTACTAGGAATAAGTAAGTTATTGTGCAAGTATATTAAGAAATTGACCGACTTCGTCACAAAAGTTTTTAACCAAATTGTTATATGTTTTTAAATTTCAAATTTTAAATTATATTTTTTTTTCTTTCTTTTCACTCCAAATATATTTAATCATCTTATATTATTTACATAGTAAGTTTGTGACAATGTTAACAAGTGAATAGTTATTATTATCAATTATAACACTAAATTAAATATTCTGTATTTGGATTAGAATAAAAAAATTAAAAGTAAAATTAACTCAAAAAAATCTATTTAAAATAGTGTGAATGCACGGATTACCTACTAGTTTATAAATACAAAGGTCCATTCTTATTTCAATAATAATAATAATAATGGATTAAATTAAATTTCTATTTTAATGTATTATTTCAAATGTTAATTTTAGGAAAATTACATTGAGAGAGTATCAAGTTAATTTTTAATTTGGTTTCTGAAATTGGAGGTCAGACTTAATTTGATTTTTAAAATTTTAATGGACTTAAATTAGATGCTAAAATTTGTAATTGTAACTCGCATTAACTCTTGAGCTAATTTCATTAACGACGTGTTAATTTGATACATTACTTTGTTATAATTTGAAATTCTCGCTCAGGTTGTATATGATCAAGATGTAATAGAACTTTCAAAAGATTGAGTGTTGCTCCTAGAATCTCAAATTTTTTAAATTAAATTTGTTATTGTCGCTTTTGTGAGAATGTTGGAGAGCTAATCAAATTTATAAAAAAATATAGTACATTTTTAGTTATTTAAAATTTAATAAAAGTTTAAATGTTAACAAATTAAGGCTCATTTTTTTTTTGTTATTGGAGGCATGTATGTGATGTGCTGCGTCATGGGGTATAGTGGTTCTAGACCAATTTGTAGGGCAGCCTTTTCTGACTTGTTCTATAAACAAGTCGGACCATGCGAGTTATGCTTGAAAGAAAATATCATGGGCAAATCGGATGGTCTGATTTGCAAGTGGGAGAATTTTGAATTTTGGAAGAAGCAAATCGGACCGTTCGTGTTGTATGAAAAGGTTTTTTAATAAAACGAAAATCAAATCAGATGGTCCGAATTGATTATTATATATTTTTTTTGAACGAGCTGGAACAACTCGTTGAGTCCGATTTATGCAGATATATGTATATATAAATGTGTAACTCATAAACACAGCAGATACTGTCTTCTTCTTCGTCTTGTTCTTCTGCTTTCTTCCACTCATGGTTCTTTCTTCTTTGCTATGAGGTAAAAAAAATTGATAGTGAAGTTTCTGTTTCTGTTTAGGTTGGTGAGAGAAATGGATGATAAAGTTCTTTTAAAAGTGTATTATTTTGGTCAAATTTTATTACAAACATTTGAAGGAGTAAAATTTATTTGTGAAAATTTGGTAGATGTTGTTATTCCCTACACAATCTCATTTGAGGAGTTCAAAGGTGTGATTTGTGAGAAGATAGATTCTGCGATGTCAAGGAGAATATCATGTATTTTATACAGATATCCCATACCAGTATTTGGTGGATTTGTTCAATTTCAAACCAAATATATAACCGACGAAGCGAGTATGCAAGAGATGTTTTCAATGTATATTGAAAGTCGTGCCCAAATGTCGTTCATCGAGCTATACATTGAATTCAAACAATCTATGGCTGACCGAAATATTGTACGGAAAGATTACAATAATGACAGTGAGGAAGAGTTCGAAAGCAATTATGAAGTTGTTGATCCAAATGGAGATGAAGATCAAGGTGACAGCACTATGGCTCCAAATGTGGCAGACGTGGCAAATGCACTAGCAAACGAAGTGCCGTTTGAGGAGCCATCCTTCATGCGAGTGTTGGAATTGGAAGCCATGCATGCTCCGGAGTTTCCGGAATGGAAAAGTATAGGGTACCAACACATTATCTGCCAACTCTTATTTATATTTGTATTTTCATGGAAGTGTGTTCGTAGATGTGTCTAATAATTAATATATTTTAAATACATATATAAAGAGATACATCCAGAAAATATATCTATAAAGATACTTCTATTAAATACAGTTATAAAAAAGACATTTTTATTAGACACATCCACGAACACACTTTCATGAAACACAATTTAAACAAGAGTTGGCAGAAGTTGGCAGATATGCTGTTGGTAACGTAGCGGAACTGTTCCGGAATATATGAGCGCTGGTACGTAATTGCCTATATTTATAAGACGGATTAGAATTCTGTAATAATTTATATTGATTGATGGACCAAATAGTTAAGTGACATTTGAAAATATATTCAATTAGCATTTGTTTGTGTGTTTATATAGTTAAGTTTAGGATAATAATATATTTTTTTAGTTATTGATTAGTTAAATATTAATTAGTATTTTTTAATAAATATTTATTTATGTTTTTTTGTTTTCTTTTTTGTTAATATTGAGATAATAACCTGATGTAAAGTTTATTTATATCATCATTGATGTATTGAGTGTTGATTTACCTTTAATTTTGGTTATTGAATTTTTGTATGGCTGTCGTCTTGGCAGAAGTTCCTCTTGTTGCAGATGGTGAATTTGCTGTGGGGATAGAATTCAATTCAAGGGAAGCTGTTATTAAGGCGATGAAAGAGTATGCCATCCGAAAAAGTGTAGATTATCGGGTGTATAAGTCGGAGCCGTTGACATTTTATGCCAAGTGTACACAGTATGGGAAGGGGTGTGATTGGCTTATCAGGGTTAGCATGATCAGCAGAAAGTATTGTTGGTTATAAGGAGGTATAATGGTAGTCACACTTGCACCAGAGCCACCATTTCGCAGGATCATTCGAAGCTGGATTCGAACACAATTGCAGAAACAATTAAGCTGCTGGTTGAGGCTGACCCCTCGTTAAAGGTAAAATCAGTTATTGCAGAAGTGCAATCGCAGTTCAACTATACCATCAGTTATCGAAAAGCATGGTTGGCTAAGCAAAAGTCAGTAGAAAAAATATTTGGAGGTTGGGAAGTATCGTACGAAGCGTTGCCGATATGGTTTGAGGCCATATGTCATAAGGAGCCGTCATCTATCGTTCATTTTGAGACTATGCTTGCATACCAAGGCGATGACTTGGTAAATGATATCCGGGCGTCAGAAGACCAAGGATCATAGCCACATCTTCGAGTGTGAGCACATTCACCAATTAAAAGATGAAAGGTATGTGTGTCTGGATGCCACCTTTCGACTAGAGCATTTACGAGTACTTTCTGACATTGGACTATTCCAATCTGAGATGCATGATAAAAACCAGTAAATTGTAAATGCTCTTCCACCCTAGCATCATACCGATTCGAAGAGATAGGGTGATCGACAACATCCGTAAACTCTACAAAAACATAAATTATTAATCAAATTGTCCACAATTACTAAGTTACTACTAAAATATAATAATTTTCAAACTAGAACAACCAATATATCTATCAAATTATTTCAAACTAACCACTAATAATAATAACTAATAGATACTTTCAATTCCTATCTAACTAATGTTCCACTATAATATTAAAACCTCACTTACAACAGCATATTCATGTCAATTAAAAATCTAACAGTAAAAAAATAATTATCATCAAAAAACAAATACATTATATTACTATATTTTTTTAAACCTAATTATTGATCAAAATAAGCAACATTAATCCAAAAAGATATTTTTTAAACATATTTTTTTACCAAAATTATTACAAAAAATTCTAAACATGTACTTTTTACTAATCTATTATATTGAGTTATGAAATGAACATCCCCTATACTATTTAGAATAACCATCCGTGTACAAGGGATAATAAACATCTTCTCAAAAAATTAGTTTAATTTTTGAGTTCACCAAGGATCGAACTCTTGACCTTTCGGATCTAGCGCTTTAATACCATGTCATGATACCACTCATCCCAAAAACTTCAACTGATAAAAAAATGTAACACTAATGATTATATCTCTAATACTCCAAAAACCTCCATTGTTTGTATAAATATTTCATTAACTCTTCATACTTTCCCTATATATATATATATATATATATATATATATATATATATATATATATTCTTAAATTTCAATCAGTACGTCACTAATACATGTTCTTAATTTGAACTACTAATAACAACAACTATAATTAAATTTCTAATAATAATAATAATAATAATAATAATAATAATAATAATAATAATGATATGTTTTTAAGTTGAGCTACTAACAACAACAATTATAATTAAATTTTTGACAATAATAATTATAATTTTAAAATATCAAAAAAATTAATAAATAAATTTACATAATCAGGATGGTTAAGATATTTTACAATACGAAGTTTCGATCGATTAACATCTTTAAACTTTTGTTTCTTTAGCATTTTAATTTTTTTTTAAAGACTTGTGGCCTGTGGGGAGAAGAAGAAGAATTAGATGAAGGAGAAGGAAGAATGGTTGCTGGGTGGGATGAGGATGAAACTGATTTCGAAAGGTATGGAATACATGCAATAAAAAGGTATGTTGGGGTTAAGGACATTGTTGTGGGGAGCAACGTCTATGCATGGCGGGGGAGGGACAATTCCGACAGCCCGTTTTGTCTATTGAAAAACAGACCATCTAATTTGTCTGGAAGCATTCGCACCATTCGATTAATAACTCTTTGACAAATTACCTTTCTTCATATCGCTGTTTTATGCCATTACTTTTTCTATAATAAAATTAAAAGGCGAAAAATTAACGTAGTCGTTTACTGAAATTAATTCAAAGCTAAAATTAGTTATTATTGTAAATTTTAAGATTTAAATTGAGTTAATTGTAATTTTAAAAATTAATTTAGGTTGGGTTTTAAATTTCTGGGGCCGAGATCGAGTATTAGTTAAGATGCCACCTGGCCTAGCGACTAGCGAGAGTCACTGGTGTCACTGTTTTAGTCTCATTGTAAGTGTGGAAGTGTAAGAGCTAAGAACCACTCGCAGGATGTCGGAGTCGGAGGTTGTTTGCGTCACCGGCGGAAGCGGTTGTATTGGTTCGTGGCTTGTCCACCTCCTCCTCACTCGTGGCTACACCGTTCATGCCACCGTCAAAGATCTCAGTTACTTCACTTCCTCCTCCTCCTCCTCCTCCTCCTCCTCCTCCTATTATTATTATTATTATTATTATTATTATTATTATTCCGATTGCAGAGGATGATACTGAGACGAAGCATCTAGAAGCTCTCGAAGGAGCGTCCACGCGCCTCCGTCTCTTTCAAATCGACCTGCTCCAGTACGAGACCATCGTCGCCGCCGTGCGCGGATGCTCCGGCGTCTTCCACCTCGCTTCACCCTGCATTGTCGACGAAGTCCATGACCCACAGGTACAATGAAGATTGAAAAGGAAAGAAGAAGAAAAAAAAGTCTGTAATTCGGCCATAACAATTCAAATTACTTCAGTCTTCAGTTACTTATGTGAAGTGATAGATGGCTATAATTGATACTGTGATTAATTTTGAAATTTCAAGAGCTCAATTTTTATTGTCTTGCAGTGATTTATTCTAAAGATTTTTCGTTGTTCATAGCAGTTAGTTCCTTTTTCTTTGAAATTTGATACTTTTTGGGATTTTATTGAGCCACATCTTGGTTGTAGAAGGAGCTTCTGGACCCTGCAATTAGAGGGACAATGAATGTCCTTGAGGCAGCAAAGGAAGCAGGGGTGAAGCGTGTAGTGGTCACGTCGTCTGTCTCGGCGATTACGCCGAGCCCAGGTTGGCCATCTGATGTTGTCAAGACAGAAGATTGTTGGACTGACACTGAATACTGCAAGCAAAAGGGGGTGGGGCTTTCTTGTTCTTTTTTGTGTTCAGTTTTAGGGTGTGAATTAGTAACCTTAGTTCTAGTCTCTTCAATTATGAGAAATTTATCTATAAATATCTGATTTTCTGTTTTATAGTTATCAAAAGTTGTTCCTGACATTTTATTCTAGTAAGTAGTTAGTTACATTAGTTCGTTACATTTTATTCTTGTTACTCTAATTATGTCTCTACCAAGAACAAAATGAAAACATGTTTGAAGTCAAGAACTATGATGCATAATTTTGAGGCACTGTGAATTTTAGCTTTGTTCTGAAATGATATGGAACAGCTGTGGTATCCGCTATCCAAGACTTTAGCTGAGAAAGCTGCTTGGGATTTTGCAAAGGAGAAAGGCTTGGATGTTGTGGTGGTGAATCCCGGAACTGTGATGGGACCTGTTATTTCACCCAGACTTAATGCTAGTATGATCATGCTTGTTCGCCTTCTTGAAGGTATATAACTATATATATTATTATATACTGTTGCCTACTAAACTTGATTGTTTTCCAAGTCATCATGTATTGTTGTGCTATGGAACAGAATGAGTACCTTTGATCTTGACTTAATTTGATTTCCTTTCTACAATTTTCTATGTTAAAATTGGTCATGCAAATTGGGGAAGTCATTTCACATAATGAGTACCTTTGATCGTTTCCAGGAATGTTGGCTAGATGCCTAGAACATTATAGAAAGCTCTGCTGTGTCACAACAATAGACTAAACTTTTAGAACTCAATGCTGTCATATAATGCCCTGTATAGATAGAACACTTTGATTATGCCAAAACCGTTTTGTAAGAATTTTGGCTTGACCGAGTCTAACTATAATTTGATTTCGCCCATTACTCGCTGTTGCAGGGTGTGATGAAACATATGAGAACTTTTTTATGGGATCAGTCCACTTTAAGGATGTAGCTTTAGCACATATTATGGTGTATGAGAACAAAACAGCAACTGGTAGGCATTTGTGTGTAGAAGCCATCTCTCACTATGGCGACTTTGTGGCGAAAGTTGCGGAGCTTTATCCACAGTACAATGTGCCTAAGTAAGTAAACCGCACTTTGCTGATTAGCTAGGTTGTGGAATTTCATACACCTTTGGAGTACTTCGCAAACATGTATAATGCAGCAGTTGTTAGTAAATTAGATTTGGACTTGAAGCTCAGTGTATTTTGTAGACTGGCTGGGCTACTTAATCTTAGTCTTAATTAAAATATAAGGTTAGGGATTTTACAACTTTTGTATTTTTAATTTTACAGGTTAAAAACTGATTGTACTAAGAAGCTAGTTAAAAGCATATTTTTTAAAGCTTTGGATTAAAACTGTACACAAATACATGAAAAGTGGTTTATTTTACTGAAATTGTGATATTTTCTAATTATTAGAAAAACAATGCACCCTTGCCTTGATCTAGAGCTGTTAGCAATTATATATATATAATCCAGAACTTGCTCATAGTATTTGTATCATTTTCCTTTGAAGGATCCCAAGAGATACCCAACCAGGATTATTGAGGGCAAAGGATGGATCGAAGAAACTTATGGATCTGGGTTTGGAATTTATTCCCATGGAGAAAATTATCAAGGATGCTGTAGAGAGTTTGAAGAGCAAAGGGTTCATTTCTTGAATGATTGCTGCTTCTGTTATTTGAAACTTGAGATATGGTTCTGTAACATATAGTCTTTTTTCCAGGATACATTTGCCAAGTTTAGCTGAATTCTCTTGAATGTTTTCTCTGGTAATAGTTATTAATAAATTTGATAGGGAGGGGGTTGAGGACTTAAAATTTTAGTTTGCTGGTTGTCTCATACATAAAAATAAAATAAAATAAAAGATAAAAGGAAGGTGTAAATATATATATGATGCAAAAGAAAGTTATAGACTAGTAGCAAATTAAAGGAAGGGATCCTTATGGTGTGGAACATGGGGTTGGTGATGAAAAAGAGATGTTTGAGAACTTTGACATTAATTAGTTTCATAGATTTATCATATATATTCAAGTGTTATTCTACAAGATGTGCATGTCTTTTAACTGTATGTATCTTTACATTTGTATATCTCCTGTAACTTGTAATTATTAATTAATGTCTAATTAAATTTCCATTTTTTATTCCTAAGGAACACTCTCCAATACCCCCTTTAGTGGATTTTTTTTTCATCCCTAATCAATAAACCATTTTTAAGCGTGTCATAAATTCTTCTAATTTAATTTTGATAAGTAAATGTAAAATAATTTGAGGAAGTATAGGGAGCCAATGAAGTATGTGTATAGTGAGGGTATAGAGATGTTTGATTCAATAGGATATCAGATGTTTATTATCCTTGATATCCGGATGGTTATTCTGGATAGTATAGATGTATTGTATTTGAGAAATTAGTAGTATTTTATTTTGGATGTTTAATTTTTAATTCATATTGGGACAAATAAATAGTCTATTGTACAAATATTCTATTGACTTTATAGCGAGATTCAAATAATTTTATATGTATATCAAATCCTTTAGTGTTATGTAAATAAAAAAAAAATATTTTTTATATTAATCGTGTGAATTGATTGAATAATTGTATAACATATTATATATATATCAAAATTAAATTTAAACGAGTATAATTTTATTTTAATGTATTATTTTATAACATGTATTTAATTATATAATGTTAATATTTTAAAATTAAATTTAAACAAATAAAATTTAATTTTAATATACTGTTAATATTTTATATTAAAAATAAATAATTATTTTTTATTAATTATATGAATAATTATCTAAAATAATAGATATGATTGACAAATGTCCAAATCTTTTACATCAAATTTAAATTATATATAATAGCATTTTAAAATTTCCCTGTCTCATTTCTGGGTAACACTTTTTCCCAAAGGTTCTACTTGACTGTCCGGTTGGCAGTTAATCAGCTATGCCTAATTCGGTAAAGAGGAAATAATCTCTCTTGACTCCTGTTTGTTATTGGTTTGCAGCTTCTTCACGTCTTTGTAGCTTTATATTACTATATCAGCATTTCCACTCACCATTATCATCAACGTACGTATTACCTCATTTTTTTCTATACTCTTTCAGTGCTACCCAAACAACTAGGGTTTAAACCCTAAATAATTCTAATCATGTCTGGGATGTACGGTCAAGATGGCGGTGGTGGCTACGGAGGTGGCGGAGGTTATGGAGGAAGGGGCGGAGGAGGAGGATTCGGCGGTCGAGGTTTGTAACGTGATACTGTTTCCGGAATCGACTTTCTTTTTTTATTTTTTATTTTTGTTTTTGATTGTAAGAGGCCCTAATTTTGGTTCGAATCGCAACAGGTGGCGGGGGTGGTTATCATGGTGGAGACCGCGGCGGACGAGGTGGCGGCTGTGGCGGTCGCGGCGGTGGTGGAGGTGGTAGAGATGGAGATTGGCGTTGTCCAAACCCAAGGTTTGGCTTTTTTTCCCCTCAGATTCATTTATTATTATTTTTGCTTGAGCTAACTTTTCAGTGATTATTTCATTTTTTCTTCCGTTGAGTTTTTTTCACTTCTACGGTTTCTGGAATTGATTTTAAATTGTTAATGTATAGTTGTGGAAACTTGAACTTTGCGAAAAGGGTTGAATGCAACAAATGTGGTGCTCCATGTCCTACTGGGTCTAATGATCGCGGCGGTGGAGGTGGTGGTTATAATAGAGGGGGAAGTGGTGGGGGATATGCAAATATTCGTGGGGGAAGCAGTGGTAGGGGTCATTACAGTGATGGTAGGGGTGGGGGAGGCAGTAGGGGTGGTTCATACGCTGGTAATCAAGCCAGAGACGATGGTGTATATGGCCAAGTCCCTCCTCCTGCGGCTCAATATGGTGGTGGAGGAAACTATCCATCCAATTACAATTCTTATGGTGGGGATGCGAGTTATGGAACCGATGCTGTTCCTCCTCCTGCAAGCTACACTGGTGGCCCTACATCATATCCTCCATCATATGGGGGTCATAGTGGTGCTGGGAATAATCTTGGGGATGGGCGTGCTGGTGTTAGGGCTGGGCAACCTGGTGCATATGACAGTGGGTATGGTGCTGGTGGTCGAGGTGGGTATGGTGGAGCTCCTGCTGACCCCCCAGCTAAGGTGAAGCAGTGCGATGAGAATTGTGATGATTCTTGTGACAACTCTAGAATCTACATATCAAACTTACCACCAGATGTGACTATTGATGAATTGAGGGAACTTTTTGGAGGCATTGGACAAGTAATGTTCTGTTCTGTTGACTTTTGTATGATCTCTATATGGAGGGTTACCTTTTTTTTCTCTCAATTTTGTTAGTTCAAAATAGTTTGGAGGGAAATTCTTTCGGTATGTATGTATGGACCAAATGAATGGATCTATCTTGCATATGAAATACTTGAGTCTGTTGTTAGCTAAGGGGGGACCAAATTTTAGCTGTTTATCTTTGTGAACTGTAGAGATGCTAGAAATTTATTATCTTTGATCTGTCGATTTCTTTATCTCTGATTTACAATTTACAATATGTGAAGCTTCAGGCTAACTTAAGATATCACACCTTAATTGTTCAGGTTGGAAGAATAAAGCAGAAAAGGGGCTATAAAGATCAGTGGCCTTGGAACATAAAAATATACACTGATGAGAACGGAAACAACAAGGGTGATGCTGCCCTTGCTTATGAAGATCCATCTGCAGCACATTCTGCAGGCGGTTTTTACAATAGTACTTCATCTAGCTACTCTCCAGTTAATAAAACACTCATGTTCTATGTTATACTTGGAGAAACTAATAATAATTCTTTCATTTCAGATTATGATTTAAGGGGCTACAAAATCAATGTTATGATGGCAGAAAAATCTGCACCACGGGCTCCACCTGCATACAACCATGGGTATCCATTATATATTATTTTACCTACTGAATGATTACTGTGTTTATTTGGTCTCCTTGCACTGCTTTTGAGACATTTAGGGCTACATCTGTTAGTATGTGTATTCTATGTGTGAATTGTTATTTCAGTGGTTTGTTGATGCTCATTTTCTTTTGGTTTATGGTAATAGTAATAGCACTAATAGGACCTTCACATTTGTATTTATGGGTACATACTACATACGATCTATGTACTGAAAAGGGGGGCAGTTAGCAATGCCTGGTTTATTTGCATTTTGGCATATAGTTGAAGATAAGATCTTCTGATTTCAATATTTGAGACAACTAATATGCCCATAAGATTAGATATTGATGTATGAAGAAGAACCAGGTATCTGGTTCTTAGTTCACAGAAAGCAAACTCGTGTCTGCCATGGTTGAGACTACATATTTTATTAGGCTATCTTGATATATGGAGCTGACTGATTATTCTTGTTATAAGTCCTTTTTTAACTCTCAAATTAATTTACAGTGGGCTTCATTCTTTATGTGTTACAGCATGAGTAGTTTAACTGATATATGCATGTCATTGGATGTCTTCAAGAATTCAATTCGATGTGGACTATTGAGCTAATTTACCTATCAAATCATGTACAAATGACAAGAAATGAAAAAAGCCACCATCAGATTTAGGTCTAGAGGCTAATTAGACTGGGATATATTTTACTGTCAACATGGTCACTCACTCACTCAGATGTTTTTACTGACTATAGTAATGTAGAGTAAATGAATGCTCATGTTTATACATGGTCAAATCTTCCCTTGGTCAAAATTGATAACTTATATAACATTGAGCATTAATTCCTTTTTTGCTTCTACACTCTGCAGAGGCAACAGGGGTGGCTATGGTGGAGATAGACGCCGAGACAATTATGGAGGTGGTTCTGGACCTGATAGGCGTGATAATTATGGTGGGAACCGTTCGCGTCCATACTGAGAGTTTCCGAAGTGAACCTTTTATGTACTAAGATTTGTTGTCTGAGGGATTTGTTGTATACGCTGGAATCTTGAAATGGAAGCAAAGAGGTAGGTTGTTCACTTACTCTGAGCAAGAGACCTCTTTGCTATTTTCTCATGTGACTCGCTGGTAGGTTTTTCTCCTTTAGGCAGGGATTAATTTGATAGTGTGCATGTTTTTATAGAGGCAAGTGGATAGTCTTCAAATGGCTTGCTGCTATGTAGGTTGATTGTTTCAGGTGAGTGCCGCTTTCATGCTTAATACTTGATTGGTATTTGTACCTTGCATACCTGGTTGGCTGGTTCATGTGGCATTTGATACAATCAGTTTGGGGTATTATGGGGATCCTACATTTCAAATAGTTTTATAGTCCAATAAAAATAACAAAAGATTATTTTAATAATTTCTTTTATTGCTTTTTCTAAGAAAAGTAGCATTCCTGTTTTGTCATATTGCACATCCAATAAGTTGGAAAGAGTGACACTAGCATGTTTTTGAAGAACACTAGCATTGTTCTTTAGCTTACTGGATGACACTTTTGAAAATATTGATTTCAAATATAAATTTGGCTATAGGAACCTAGTTTGCTAAAGCAACGCAGTGAACTTATTGTCCCTTTGAGATGATCTAGACACAATGTTATGAATTAGAACTATAGGATACACTCCGATGAGTTGCCTATAAACATCCTATATCATCCTATTGTATTGTGTTTTAAAACTGATTTATTCTTAATTTCAATTTTTGTTTCATCGTAGAACTAAGCAAAACTATAAGGTACATACTAAAATCTAATGGCTCAGTTGGAGTTGGTACTTGGTAGGTTTATTAGTTCACTAGTCAACCTTTGATAATTTCATTTAATTGGTATTAAATATTCAAATGTCCTTCTGTGAGTTTGATGGTTACATGATTCGAACAAATTTATTCTTCGTTTAGCTTCTATCCCGCCACAAGGGGTGAGTAGTTGTTTGGTTTCAATTTTGAAAGTACTTTGTTTTTCTTGGTTATTATTAGATGCATCGGCTTAAACTTCTTGTTGTCATACAGGCAATTCAATGGTATAAATTCGAATTATGAAAAAGATGCATCTAACATGTATCAAATTGATACTTGATACGGAACAGAATCCAGGATAGGATGAAAATCAAAGAAAGGGACTCTTCTACCTCAATTTGATTTTCTGATGCAACAGTTAAGGGAATCACCAAGGTTGCGAGAATCAAACCGGTCAATGAATTGGTGGAGTGACCGGTTCAACGGTTTAAAGGTTTAATCGGAGTTTAACCGGTTTAATTAAATATATAATAAAATTATTAAAAATTTAATATATAATTTCAAATATTTAAATTTAATAATTTTGAAGTTGATAAAATTTAAAATTTACAATTTTATATAATAATTTATCTATAATTTATTATTAAAAATTAACAAATAACTTCAAACATAAAATTTTATAACTAAAAAAAATTAAAAGAGACCAAAATGACAAATCAAAATTTAGAAAAATCACATATTCACCTCAGAATTTTCAAAAATTTCGTATTGCACCACAACACATCAACAACTCAGAATAGAAAAGATCAACAAGCAGAATCACCAAATCAGAAAAACCAGCATAAACTCATAAACAACTCAGAATCAGAATCATAGCATGAAGTCATAAACAACTCAAAACTAGAAAAAATTTAACATAAACAATGTAGTGAAGCAATGCATCATAACACCATCAACTGAGAATAAAAAAAAATTAGCAACAAGCAAGTGAAGCAACTCAGAAATCAGAATAAATAAATTTTAACCAAATAATTAATGACTCGTTCCACACACAACAGAGGAACAAATAAAAAAACTAAAGTGAAAAAGAGAGGAAACCAGTGAAAATAAAGAAGAGCACGAAGATGTTGAGGGACGGCGAAGAGTCCATGGTGGCACGGGTACGTTCGCACTTCGCACAGAGAGTGATGCTCTCCACACACACACAGAGAGAGAGAGAGAGGCGTTTTTGACGACGAGAAAGAGGCGGCCGACGACAGCAAGGACAGAGGCGGGCTTCACAACGAGCACAGAGACGGTGAGGAGGAGAAGAGTGGTGGCGGATCTTTGCTCAGATAGGGTTAGATACTTTGTGAAATTAGGGATTTTGTCATTTTGGTGAGACTGAGAATGAGAGAGAAGGGAGAGGGGATTGGAGGTCTTCTATGCGGGTTTTTTTTTTTTAAATCAAAACGACACAGTTTTGATGCTGAATGGGAGAACCGGGCCTTCAAAAAATCTGGCCGGTTCAGCCGATTTTTCAATGATTTTTGCAGGCCGGTTTTAGATGTTAACCGAACCGGTTGGTCTGGTCCAGTTTTCAGAACCTTGGGAATTATTTTACCTCTCTTGTCACACCCAAGTTTCTCAAAGAAACTCAGAAATTTTCATTAATCAAAATTGATTCAGAAAGAGTAACAAGGAGTCTTTAAATAGGCTCCTAACAGATAAATCCAAGAATGAGCCAAATCTTCCTAGATATCTAATTTGAATTTACATCTCTAAAGATAATTTAATTTAAATCAGATTTAATCTTTATTGGATTAGGCGAGATTTGATTTAAATTTAAACTTTCTAAAAATACTACTAAACAAATCAGAACTAAATCAAATCTTTAACAAATCCTAACAACAAAACAAACTAAACATAAACTAAAAGTCCTCCTGAACATGTATCATTCTTCCTCTCAAAAAGATTTGTCCTCGAATCTTGTTTAATCACTTTTGAAAAATAGGCCATCAACTGAGTCCACTGTGCATGCCTTTTGTTCAAGATCACCTGAACTATCAAATGCAAAACAAACTACACTTTGTCATATGTTGAATACTTGAGACATGTTCCATGTAGCCGCTCACTATAGAATGGAATTGGTTGTCCATCACTCATTCCATCAACATTAATTCCTTCAAAATTCACTAATAGATCTGCAAAATCTTTAAAATCTGACATGTAAACACTAGGCAATTCATGATTAGATATATGAGAAACTGAAGACTCTTTGAATGTCATAGACACTAATGCACTCTTGTTTAAATATATAACTTTTCAAGATTTCTCTCACAAGTGTGTTTATTGCTCTCAGTTTCTTTTTCTCTCAATGACTCTTCTCCCTTACTATTCTCTGCCTTTTTCTCAAAACCGTCTCTTTCATTCAAACATTGATTCTTTTCACTGAACCACGCACTCTTTTTCTCAGTCTCTTCTCTCAAATTCTTTTCTTTTCTCTCTTGTTTTTCAAATTGTTCACATCCCAAGGACTCCTTTGAGAACTGTTGCACCTTTGGTTCCTCTAAGTATTCATCTCTATCTACAGCATACTCAACAAATGCTTTCATCCCTGGCTGTGAAGTAGAATTAAAGATAGGATCAAAAGATGTTTGCTGATGTCGATCTATAATATTCTTTTTGAAATTTGCAACCGTGAATTTTGTCGTATCCTCAAACTTTGCTTATTTAGAACCCTGTGTAGAATTGAAGAGTGCCAAGTTGCCATAAATTGTTGTTGCGCCTCCACCTCAATTGCCAAATGGACTAAATCCTCCATTGTTGCATAATAGTAAAGTCTGACCTTATCTGCAATTTCTTTGCTTAATCCAATAAGAAATTTTCCCATAAGAACTTTAAGACCCTTGTTAACATTAGCTTTGCACATCAAATACAGCAACTCCTTGTGGTACTCCTTTATTGATCTTGAACAAAAGGCATGCACAGTGGACTCAGTTGATGGACTATTTTTCAAAAGTGATTGAACAAGATTCGAGGACGAATCTTTTTGTAGAGGGGGACAATGATACGTGTTTAGGAGGACTTTTTAGTCTATGTTTAGTTTGTTTTGTTATTAGGATTTGTTAGAAGATTTGATTTAATTTTGATTTGTTTAGTAGTATTTTTAGAAGGTTTAAATTTAAATCAAACCTGATCTAATCCAATAAAGATCAAATCTGATTTAAATTATCTTTAGAGATTTAAATTCAAATTAGATATCTAGGAAGATTTGGCTCATTCTTAGGTTGATTTGCTAGAGCCTATTTAAAGACTCCTTGTTACACTTTTTGAATTAATTTTTATGAATGAAAATTTCTTCGAGTATTTTTTGAGAAACTTGGGTAGATGAGTCTTTTTCTTTGATTTTCCAGCTTATTTTGGATTCCAATCCGTATCAATACCGTTGTATGGTTTTAATGTTATTATGCACTCAGGTTCAATGCAGTGCATCATAGCATTGTCCAGACGAAGGTGTTGATTGTGTTTTTGTGCGTGTTTTTTTTCCCCCTCCGGTTCTCTAAGATTTCAGCAGGTTGGTGCCTGGGGTGTTGTTGATTTAGTTTCCTTTGCCGATATTTTTTTTGTTTGATAAAGCAGTTCTGTTGCAAAGCTTTTGTTAGCCGGAGTCGAAGTTGGATTTTCTTATGTAATTGTGAATATTATTCTTGCTATTCAACAAGACGGAGCTCTAGGAAAACACAAAGTAGCTATTATAAGAACTCTTTCATTCTAGTATCATTCGGGCATGTTCAATCATATGTTGGCTAACCTTTCTTTGGGCGAAAGAAGAGAAAAAGGGGGGAAGGGGGAAAGAAGGGAACAATTCTTTTTCTTTTTATCCTTTTGGACGGAGTGGGTAACAATTCTAGAGCCTCTAGTTTAGAAATACATGGGAACTACTTCTATGAATTGTTCCCAAAAACAAAAGATAAATGTTTTATGCAAAGCCACTCCAAAAGGGAAAAAAATTTTGTTCTATGCCTGGGACACTGTCAGTGTCATAGAATATTAATTATTTACTTGCCAATAAATGCATTAAATTATGTAGTGATTAATTCAAGTCATGGTTTTTATTTTTTATTGTAATTGTAATAATAGAAAAAAGCACAGAATAAAGAGGTTGGATTTTGCAACCAAATAAGAAAAAGATCATATCCTAATAAAAGAAAGTGTCTTAATTTTAGAATTTCACAATGCTTTGGGAAAAAAGAAATAGTTAAAATTTAAGAATTTAATTTTTATTACTGTTGTTAAAAAGTTTTATACACGTATTCAACTGTGTATTGTCACATTATTAAAAGTAATTAATTTTTTATAATACTGAGAGCTTAAATTTATATTTTTTGTTTTCTCTCTAGCCCTGTTTGTATGAACTCGAAAACAATCACTATTGACACTTGGAAATGGTCACCAGAAGAGGAAGATTTGGTGGCAAGGAGTACGAAGAAAGTAAAAATTTAGGTTCTAGGCAATGGAGAAGAACTGATGGAAGAAGAAACTCAAAAAGTAGAAGCAACGGAAGTAATGATGGGTGATGCTATACCCACGTTCAAGAACAATTTAGAGTCCGATGCTGTTGTTTTGAAGGAGCTTAAGACGTCCTATAAGGACAGATTGCTAGATGATGGGATTGGAAAGCTGAATCTGGAACAAATTGTTGAGATGGTGGTTGAAGATTACATCTCTGATAAAGAGCTTATGAATCACGGAGAAAAGAACCAGACTCCCTTCAATCCATATACAATCCTAGACGTCTCACTTGAGGAATATGATGAATGGTGTAGACCTTGGAAACAAGCCCTTATAATTAAATCTTTCGAAAAGTTTAACCTACTGATCATGGAAAAATGGATTAGTAGGTGATGGACTAGGAAGGAAGCTGTCCGCGTTGTGGATCTAGATGAAATTTTTTTGGTTTGGTTCTTTAACCAAGAAGATTACACGCATGCATTCTTCGAAGGTCCATGGATCATTGCAAATCACTACATGCTAGTCTAGAGATGGAAGCCACTGTTTACCCCACAGGAGACTGAAGTCCAGAAGGTTGCAGTATGGGTTAAGATCCCTAATTTTCTGGCAGAATTATATAATAAGTACTTCCTTCAAAATGTGGGTAAAACGATAGGCACAATGCTAATGGTGGACGAACTTACTTCCATGCAATCTGGAGGAAAATTTGCACACATTTGTGTGGAAGTTGACCTAAGGAAAAAGTTGGTTCCTTCATTTTCTGCATTGGGAAAAGAATTCAGATTGGAGTATGAAGGGCTCCATCAAATTTGTTTCCACTGTGGGAGATATGAACACAAAGTGGATGGGTGCCCGAAGATGCATAGTGATGCAATGGAAATGTGCTGTCACAGATGGTTATGGGTTGCCAAAACCACCAAGAGGGAGGTGGCGGAATTGCTGACCAGAATAATCCCGAACAGGAAATTTTGGCAAACCAAAACGAGAAAGATTTTATTGGAACAAAATCTTTGGGAGAGAAATTAAAGGAGGGAGTTTTTGCAATGACAAGGGAAGATGATGTAATTAATTCTGATGCTGTAAATTATGGCAATTCCATTAAGATTCAGGAGAGTCCATTTGGACCTTGGATGGTGGGAAAAAACCCCAAAGGAGAAACAAGCAAGGATTAGCGAATCATATCGCAAATAATAAGGAAGGAAATTTTTCTACCTGTTTTGAGGCTCTAAGACAGGATAAAAAAATCAGAAAAGTGGGGATACCAATGAAGAGAGGGGACAACTGAGCCTTGCTAGTCAAGATCAAAGAAAAGAAATTAATGCTAGAGTAAGCCGGTTTCAAGCCAGAAAATCAAATGAGGACCAACAAAGCCCCACCAAGACCCAAAGTGCCAAACAACAATACCAAAGCAAAGAATATTAAAACAAGCAAGAAACAAAGCTTAGCACAACCCAAGTCGGGCAGAACTTTGCAGCAACACCAAGAAGCTAACAACTCGGATCAAGTAATAGATAACCAGGGAAATAGGATAAAAAAGGATGACAGTCATCAAGCTTATTGGAATCAATTCCATAGGCTTGGCAAGAAAATTTATAAGAATCACTAACAAAGAAATTTCATCCGTACAGATGGCTCTTTCGATCCTCTGGCCATCTCTCTTATAACTAAGATCATGGGAGGAAGCATCCAAGAGCACAATAGTGGCAAGTTCGAAGATAAACCACTTGAGCCAAAAGGTGCTACTGCTAGTCTAGATCATAATAGAGGAGACATTAAAGGTTTAAAGGTGGGTTCCCAAAGCGAAAACGATGCCCAGGATGATTCGATTGTACAACCTATGAAAGCATAATTTTCCTTAGAACAGGGAGTTCTTTTTCTCCATGATGTTTTTTATTTATTTCCTTTATGCTTTAATAATGAATATCATTGTTTGAAATTGTCGAAGCCTTTGTTAAAGGCTTCAACTCTATTGTCAAAGATAATATGATTAAGTATAAAACTAACTTCTGGGTTCTTCTTGAAACCCAGATCAAAGGCCAAATCCATCATTAAAGGAATCGGTTTTGATTTTTGGTGTATTAGCGAAGGTTTTTCGGGAGACATTTGGTGTTTATAGATGAAAGACCTTTGAAACGTCACGTCCATCATTGTTCACAAACAATTCATACATATGGAAGTCAAATGAAAAAATGACAGAACTTTGGCATTTTACTGCGGTTTATGGTAGTCCTACAGTGGGAAACCGGAATAACCTTTGGAGTAATTTGAAAGCCATAGCAAGGATAACTAATGGATCGTGAGCTTTAAGAGGGGATTTCAGGTTTATTTGTACGTCATTTTTGAAAAATATCTTTTTTTTTTAAATAATATTTTATAAAAATAAAAGTGATTTTATAGTTAGATATCTTATGTAAAAAAAAATTTATTTATTAATTATATTTGGGTAAAATAAGATAAAAATATTTTTTTATTAATTTATTATGTGAAAAATTTATTTTTTCTAAAGAAAAAAGATTTTTTAAAAAAGATGTAAATTGTTGTTTTTCAAAAAAGATTTTTTTTATTTTTTTAGTATTTTTATTTTTACTATTAAAAATTTGTCAAACACACTAAAAAATAAAAAAAATTTAATTAAAAAAATATTTTTTTTATCAATTTAATGGCGTCCAAACAAATACTTCAACTTTATCTTATTCCAAAATGACACCAGAGAATTCTTCTAACTTTATCTTTGGATTCTCATAAATTTGTTAATTGTATTTATAATTGTGATTTAAAAGATTTAGACTTTTCAGACCCTCTCTTTACTTGGAGTAAGGGTAATATTAAAAAAAACTTAATCGCTTTCTTAGTAACTTTGAATTTTCTAATCTTTTCTCTCTTTTTACTATCTCCTACTATCTCCTAGGAATGACAAAACGGGTTGAATCAGAATAAGAAATTGGGCCAATTCAAGAAGAGGAACCCAAGAAAATGAGAGCTAAGAAGAGGCCTAATTGGATGAAAGACTTTGTTATGGGATGAAGGAATGGCTGTATATGAGAACTGAGAAGCATAGGATTATATCTCTTGTTGGCGTGGAGAGTTCATCACGGAAATAGTGGGATATAGTTGATAAGCTCTATTTTATCATTTTAAATTGTATTAAAAAATATGAAGTTTATAAACTATTTTGCACAATTTCAGCTCAATTAATTGAGTTTTTTTTTCGAATATTTCTTCCAATGTTGTTTGTAAAAAATATGCTTTTTTTGTTTCTAATTATTAATCTATTTAATCTCTTTTTATACCATTCGATACCGTAATGAAATTTCTTTAAGTGTTTTAGGGTTAAGGTCTATCAACGACCTCGAAGGATCGAAAAGAATAAAGCGAAGAAGCGAATTCGGAAAGCAATTCAGAGTGGAGATTGTTAACACCTCACGTGGGTAAGCATTTCTCGTTTAGGCGAGTTTTTTGCGTAAGCGATCATTTCTCGCGTGCGCGAGATGACCCTACATGCTGAGTTAATGAAACACGTACATCATCATATTTTGGACTTTCCAAAAGTCTCCAAAAGTTATTTTCTGATGTAGTTTGAATCCAAGATGAAGAGGAGGGAGGCAATACTCATAGACTCAATCATTTTTTACAATGTTTTAGGTTTAAGCTCTAACTTATCTTTGAAATTTCTAAGATTTTACTTACTTTTCTCTCTAATTTTTAGTTTGTAATCTTGTTTTAGTTTAGTTTTATTTATATTTTCATGTTTTATTACCTTAGTTTATTAAGAATTTCTTGTTAATTTCTTGTTTATGATATTTTTATCTTGAACTTTTGTTGAATTCTCATTTTTCTTTGATAAAATTGATATTTTATATTTTCTCATAGCTTGTTGGAGATGTTATTATTACTTTCTTGAATTGTGTAGTTGTAACTTTTATTATTTCTTGCAATTTATGATGTTTTATGTTTATACTTACTAAGTGTTTGATAAAATGATTCACTTAATTATAGAGTAGAATTTTCCTTTCTTAGCTTAGGTTGAGAAATTGGGTGACCTTTAGTCATTAATGTCCAAGTTAATTGATAAAATAAGAGATGTTAATTGGTTCCATTAACGCTAATCTTTTACTAATTCAACTAGTAAGTTAGTTAGGACTTTTGGATTGAGATTAATTAAGCCTAATCGACTTTTTTCTATTTGTAGAGGTTGACGAATTGGGTTTGCTGATGAACGGAAATCGTCGGTCGGTAAAGAATTTCACAAATGAAATCTCGTTGAAAGTATAGTTCTAAACCAACAAACAATTCTTCAATAAAAAATTTGTTTGTCACAAGTACAAACCCCAATAAAAATAACTTAAGTATTTAAACTTCGGGTGGTCTCTCAAGGAATTGCAGGAAAGTGTTCTTGTTATTGGTTAGGAAGGAATGTTTTGGGGTTTTGTGATAATGAACAAGAAATGTAAATTGTAAAAGAAAAAAAACTAGCAACTAAGAAAGCTCTTGGTAAGGAGTGAGAACTAGAAGTCCTATCCAGTGGCGGAGCTTAATTCAGACAAGGGGTGGCCATGGCCCCCCAAACTTTTTATAAAAAAATTAGTAGTACTTTTTCAAAAGATAAAAAATAATTCAATTGGTTTAAATACTTTATTATGACTTAAAGTACTCAATAAGTTCAATAAATAACACTTTCTCTATCTTTAAGTTTACATATAAAAAATTAGATATTTTTTATTTATTTAATTTAATATTATTTTATATTTTACTATTTATTTAATTTAATTTTTTATATAACAAAAAATAATAGAATATTCAATAGGTAATAATATTATTGTATTTGTATAAATTGATAAAAAAATTCAATAAATATTATAAATTTTAATATTTGTCCTTCTAACTTCTTCTTTAAATATTCTACAGGATATATATTCAAATTTTTATATAAAATAATAATGAAAAATCAAAGAATTGATACATTTTTTAAGAGAAAGGCTAATATTTAAGAAGAAAAACATATAATTTTTATAGTATCAACACCTGTAGATAATTCTTCTACTTTAATGAATCACGAAAAAAGTGAGATGCAACCTTTAAAAGTTCAAAAAGTTACCTTAATTTTTAGAACGAGTCCCTGAAACGGCTTTAAATTTGGCAATATCACCCAAACCAGAGAGATTAGATTAGACGAACTTATCTTAAATGGGTCCATATCAAAAGCATTTTGACAATTATCTTCTATGTGCCCCCCCCCCCAAAATTTTATTTTAAGTTTCGCCACTGGTCCTATCCTCATTATCATCATTAATTGTGAACAAGAATTATCCATTGCTCCACTTAGTTAACCTCTAACTATGAAGGAAAGTCAAGTGGAAATAATCAACTTGAGTCCACAAGTCCTAGTCAAATCCTAAGGAAAGACTAACTTTAGTGGCATTCAAGTCAACTAGCAACTTATCAATTATCAATCAACAATAGAGTTTGATAACTCAAGAGTCTCCAATTACTCAACACAAGCCAAGAGGAGAAACATCTAACTCATGACTAAAAGAGACATTTCGTCAAACACATAGAAGACAATAAAAGTAAACAACATAAATTGCAAGAATTAAAGGGAGCTATAACTACAAAATAATTATGAAACAACAAAGGAATCATGAATTGCATTGAAAAGAAAAGGAGATCTATAAAAAAATTCATAACTACAACAATACAAAAGGAACTACAAGAGAAGTAGAATGCTACAACTACAAGAGAACAATCAAAGATGAAAAAAGAAAGATTAAAGCAAAAGAGAAGAAGTAGATCTAGATCTAAACTAAGAACCCTAATCTAAAGAGAAGAGAGAGCTTCTCTCTCTATAAACTAACTAAAGCATCATCAAAACTAAACTGTGTGCTAATGTATGTTGATCCCCCTTTGAATTCTGCATGTAATAGGCTCAGAAATGAGTTGGATCTGGGCCAGGAAAGTCCAGAAATTACCCCCAGTGGATTCACTTTAAGTGGGTCACGTGCGAGCACTGACGCGTACGCATGGGTCACGCGTACGCGTCGCCATGCGACTTTACTTTCCACGCGTGCACGTCTGTTGCGCATGCGCGTCGATCTCAGCATTCCAAATCCTTGTTTCTTCATGGACTCTCCACTATGCATGCTTTTCTCTTCATTTCTTCCATTCAATACTTGCCTCATGAACCCGAGATCACTCAACAAACACATCAAGGCACCGACTGGAATTAAGGTGATTCAGAATCACGAATTTATGAGTCTAAAAAGCATGTTTTCACACTTAAGTACAAATAAAGGAGAATAATAAAAACTATACTATTTCATTGGATAAATGTGAGAAAGGTGATAAAATTCCCTAAAATCAACACAAGATAAATCCTAAAAATAGGGTTTATCAACCTCCCCACACTTAAACCAAGCATGTCCTCATGTTAAAATCAAGAGAGAAACAAAGGGTATCAACATTTATCCAATGAAATAAACTATCTAAATGTAATCTACCTAAATGCAACTATCTAAATGAATGCAACTACTTGGTCAAAGCAAATCAATTCCCAAGAGAACATGTACGAGCACAAGGGCTAAAGCAGTAGCAATCAAATCAAATCCACAATTGAATTGAATTATTGAAGATTTTTACAAACTTGCAAGAAAAGTGATAATTCTAGGTGAAAACAAGTAATTGAGCGATCGAACCCTCATCGGATGTGTATCCGCTCTAGTCACTCAAGTGTTTAGGGTTGATTCACTCGATTCTCCCCTAATCATGCTTTCCAAGATTTGTTTTTCATCTAACAATCAACAATTATTAAATGCATGCATATAAATGTCATGATGTCTTTCCACAAGGTTGTAATGGGGGTAGGGTCAAGGTAGGATGCATATGGTCAAGTGAGTTTGAAATTTAAATCTTTGATTAACTTAAACTTCCCACCTAACCTATGACAACCTATACAATTTCAGAGCTAACCTAACTACCCATTCTTCACTTTTTCTCATACTCGTGTATTCTCTTTTGATTATCACACATATGCATTGATTATTATTGCACTTCACTTTTGGGCATTTTGTCCCCCTTTTTATTTTTTTTCTTTTTCTTTTTTCTTTTCTTTCTAGTTTTTTTCTTTTGTATATATATATTTTTTTCTTTTTATTTTTCTTTTGTTTTTTCTCTTTTTTTTCTTTTTGATGTAATTATATACAAATAGCAATGCATATGGTTTAAACATTTGGTTAACACATGAGTATGTACCCAATTCCCAATATTTTCAACAAAATACAAAAACACACTTTTACCTCAACCAATGTCCCAAGTTTTTCCACACTTGAATGATACACACACTCACTAGCCTAAACTAATCAAAGATCTAAATTAAGGACATTTATTATTTTTCGCTTTAAGGCTTGTAATATGCTAAATTAAGAACAAGTGGGTTAATCGTTGGCTCAAATTTGGCTAATAATGAAAGGTAAAAGGTAAGGATATTTGGGTAAGTGAGCTAAATAAAATGATGGCATCAATCATATAAATGTATGTATACACAAAATAATGGATATAAAGAATTAAACAAATCAAAGATTACAATCATAGAAAGAGAATAATGCACACAAGAAGGAAAATAAGTGGTTATAAGATGTAACCACACAATTAGGCTCAAGTCTCACAAGCTTGTGTTCTTAGCTCAAAATATGTTCTACAATATAATTCAAGCAAGTTCAATGAAAAGGTTTTCACTCAAATCAATAGGGATGCCCTATAGAAAAAGTCCTTGGAAAATAATATGATTTTGACTAAGCTTATTACATATATATGCAAACTAAGAAAATGCAACAAAGAATCCTAAAAGACCTAAAATAAAATGTAAAAGTGTTGGGATTAAAAACTTGTTACCCAAAAATGGCTGATCGGTCGGACGACCTTCCCACACTTAAAAGTTTACACCGTCCTCGGTGCATTTTAAGATGAATAAGGGGGTACGGCAACTTTTCCGAGTTGTTACTTCAGTTGGTAGGTCAACCGGTTGCTGTATGTTCTTTCTTTCCGCTTCCATTTTTGCTTATGGTAACTTATCCTAAAATTAGAAGCCAGGACAGTGAGAAATTAAATGCAAAGGAAGAAGACAATGTTGGAATGAGGTAAATCACTAGAATTGAGTGAGTGAATTAGTGTGACATTGAAGAAAAGAGTGTGTGAGTTTTAAATTGTGCGCGATCTAGAACACACGCACACTAGCATGAAAAGCCTTGTCACAATTTACACAAAAGAAGCATGCACTTCACTCATTTTAGTGTGCTTAAAATACTCTAAACTCGTAGGTTAAGACAACCAAACAAGCGATAAAGAAGTACGAAAGTATTCAAGCAAATATATAAAATATGGATGCATATGATCAAGGAACACAATGCATTAAGATAAATGCACAACATCCATCAAGGAATTGCCCAATCAAAGAAAATGATTCAAATCACATGTCGGCTAGCTACAACATGCAATTCGAAAAGGTTTAGGATACTTGAAGGCAATTTTCATTCACTTGGTATTCAAAAGTTTTCAACAAAGAAGCTCAAAATCAAGTAGCAAAATATAACCTCAACAATGATTAGTAGCAATAAACAACAAACAATATTAATAATCCAACACTTATAATGAAAAACAGAAAATTCGATGAAAATTAAACTAACTAAACAACTAACTAACTGACTAAGTAACTAAAAGAAATCGTTATGAGTATGGATATTTATTTTTTGTAATTATCATGTTGTGGTTAGTGATAAGGACAGTAATCCTTAACCCTTAACCTTTACCAAGATCTTTAGCATTTGAATTTACTCTCCTTTTCTTTCTTAGAATACACACATTGTTTTGTTTCATGTCACATATTATACAATTCATCTCACTTTAATATATTATAACTTTACTTTTCTTTGCATTAATTTTTACCTTAAGTGTTACTTTACTTAATTGAAGTGTTTTCCGCACCTAATTTTTTTATTGAAATAAATTAAATACCTTATAGTTTAAATTGTTATACTCTAAGATACTTGTAATTTAAAGATAATTGAAGAATGAATTTGTCATTTGATTATGCTTATGTCTTCAATTATGATATTTTTGTCTTAAAATTTATTTATCTTACTTGCTTCACTTATATTTATATTTTAACATATTTTATTTTATATTTTTTCAGGATGAGTCATCGTAAGAAACAAAGAAAGGAGAGAACCAGACAATGAACTTGGGATGTACACTAGTCATAGGAGTCTAAAGATTTGCCAACTGAAGGTGGAGATTTGTAGAGTCTTTGTGACTGATAAACTCATATTTTATGATATATTTTGTGCCTAATTTAAGTGATTTATTCAATCCTTCACTCACTTATTCATATAAATTGCATGGTTTTACTTTCCCTTCCTTATTATGAGATATATGTGAAAAACATGTTTCCTATGCTTTAAAAATAATAATTTTAATTTCCCTTCATTATCATTCGATGCCGTGATTCGTGTGTTGAGTAATTTCAGATCTTCTAAGGCAGGAATGACTTAAAGGATGGAAAGAAAACATGCAAAAATGGAAGGAAAGCATAAAGCGGAGTTTTTGAAGAAACTGGCAGCGACGCGATCGCATGGGCGACGCAGCCGCATGCCAGCGCGAAATAGCAGTGACGCAACCGCGTGATTGACGCGATCGCGCGCCATAAGCGAAACACATATGATACGGACGCATGACTGAAGTGACCGCGTGACAAGGAAAACTCCAAATGACGCGACCGCGTGACCCACGCGGACGTGTGACAAAGGCCACGCACCAAAAATTACAGAAAATGCTCCCAGCGATTTCTAAAGCCCTTTTTGGCCTAAATCCAAGTCCAGAAGGCACAGATCAGAGGTTATGAAGTGGGAGAATGCATCCGTTAAAGGAAGAATCTCCAATTAGTTACTATTGATGAATTAGATGTAGTTTGAGGGAGAGGTTCTCTCCTCTCTCTTCTAGGATTTAGAATTAGGATTTCTTTTGCTTTCAGAATTATCTCTTTTCATCAGGTTCCATATTTCTTTTTATTTATCTTCTCAATTTAATTTATGAATTCTTCTACGTTACAGATTATTCTTTGAATTAATGTTATTTGAGGTATTTCAGTTTATTATTACTCTCTTTTATTTATGTTACTGTTGCTTCCAATCTGAAGACATTTTTATTCCAGTAGATTTACTTTTCTCCTTTTGGTCTTGGTTAAGAAATTAGTAACTCAGGAGTTATTAGACTCAACGTGATCGATAATTGCTATCTTTGCTAATTAGCTTGAACTTCAATAATCTCAATCTTTTTCTAGGAATTAACTAGGATTTGAAGATCAAACTAATTAGTCACTTGACCTTCCCTTGCACTAGCAAAGGTTAACTAAGTAGAATTAAGATTCAATTTTCATCATCATTGATAAGGATAACTAGGATAGGACTTTCAATTTCTCATACCTTGCTAAAAGTTTATTTTACAGTTATTTATTTATTTTACAGTCTTTTATTTATTTTAATTGCAATTTAAATGACTTGTTCCTCATCTTTAAAATCCCGATTTATAATCTTCATAACCAATAATAAGAACATACCTCCCTACAATTCCTTGAGAAGATGACCCAAGGTTTAAATACTCGGTTATCAATTTATTTAGGGGTTTGTTACTTGTGACAACCAAAACGTTTGTACGAAGGAATTTTCTGTTGGTTTAGAATCTATACTCACAACGCGACTATATTTTATAAAATTCTTTACTAGTAAAAATTCCAACGTCAGTGACCCCTCCCTTATTATAGCAAGCGCATGGTAGATCATGTGAAGTTCAAGTGGGGGGCTTGGATCAGCAATTTTGGTTGTAAAGATTTTTTTCAAACACTTGCCTTATAATTTTTTTATTATGTCTCTTAGAATTTTTTTATTGCTATTTGATTATCTTAAATATTTTTTTATTGCTATTTGATTATCTTAAATTTTCTCTAATTAATGGCATTTTCATTTCGGGTATGTGCATAACTTAGAATTTTTTTTATTTTAGTCTACTTTTAGTTTATCTTGGTGTGTACATAGTTTATTTTTTCTTTCCCTTAATTCTAATGTCGGATAAATGCAAAGATTAGGAGTTAGATTTTTTTTTATGCATGTTAAGAATTGAGAATTATAGTCAAAATAAAAAAAATCTTAGAAATATATTTTCACCCAACTGCTTAAAAAAATAAAAATTAGCTAACTCATTGTTTGCTTGGTTAGAACAATAAGTTTTCATGAAAATCTTTTTAGAGTGTCCCATTAACTTGAGTTAAAATTTAGTTTTCAATAAACTTAGTTGAACAAAAAGGATTATAGAACATAGATTGTAGCTAGAACATACAATCTAGTAAGATTTGAGCCTTTAATGAGTGGTTATATACTTTTAATCACTATTTCGTTCTTGTGTGTTACTCTCTCTATAATTGCAATATTTAACTTGTTTGATTCTTAAATTTTGATATTTTATGTATGTATCCATTTAGATGATTGAGGTCATTGTTTTATATATGTTCACTTACTCACATAGTCTTATCTTTTAATTTTTTTTGTTAGCCAATTTGAGCTTTATTGATCTCCTTTTTTCTTAATTTCTAGCCTCCACTAACACTAAGCGAAAAATAATAAATATTTTAATTAATCTTCGATTAGTTTAGCCTAGTGATGATTGTATCATTAGGTATGAAAAAGAAGAATTTGAAAATTTTGATGTAAAAAAGAGGTGTTTTAAGTTTATTGAAAATTTTGAAATTGGGTGCACATACACACATGCATTAAGTACTTGAATCATATATATTTATCTTTTGAAAAAGAAAAGAAAAAAAAAAGAGAAAAAGAAACTATAAAGAGGATAAATATGGCCCTAAATGAAGTTTTAGAAGTAAGTGCATATGTGGTGTGAATTAATTGAGAATGCATAAGGAGTTGTGTGTATGAAAAGTGAAAGATGGATAAAAATACAATGGCAGTAGATTTTGCATTATATTAAATAGGTTGTTGTAGGTTAGGTGAAAGTTTAAGCTAATCAAATATTTAAATTTCTAATCCACTTAACCAAATATATTTTCACCTTGTTCCTAACTCAATTACAACTCTCTAAAGTTCTCTTGATAAGTGTATGTATACATTGAATACTTGTTGATTGTTAGAAGAAAAACAAGTTTTAGAAATCAAGGTTGGAAGAGAATTCAGGGATTAAGCTTATACACTAGAGCGATAAGAGAGTAAACCAAGGTTGCGAGAACCGAATCGGTCAATGAACCGGTAGGACAACTGGTTCATTGGTTTAATAGTTCGACTGGAGTTCAATCGGTTTAATTAAATATTAAATAAAATTATTAAAAATTAATATATGTAATGCTTGATCACTATCTAGTTATTCTATCTTTGTTAAGAGTAGTTAGTTGGATGGCTTCTAATTAGTACTCTTTTGGTACTCTTACTTTGAATTATGAGAAGAACCTTAGTTTGAAGAATTATGAGAAAAATCTGGTGTCACCAGGTATTGAAATTATTATCCACCAGTTAGAAGAGTACCAATTAGAAGCCATCCAACTAACTACTCTTAACAATCTTCAAAAATAAAAATTTCTAGTTAGTAACAACTACAATTTAATAATTTACAAACACAAATTTACACAAATTAAATACAACCAATAACTAAATATTGATTGTTGAATAGATTTACAGAAAATTTCTAATCACATCAAGAAGCCAACAATATATGCATCAAAAAGTTCAAAACAGAAAATTTTGAATTAGATCAAGCATCAAAAGTTCAGAAAACAGACTCAAGAAATAAGAATCCCTACAATTAAACAATTAAATCAACAATCAACAAAATTAATAAGTACCACTAAAAGATTAAAAAATTGAAAAGAAAAAAATTGAAGAACAGAGCAGAGTAGAATTCTAAAATTCAACATACATCAAATTTATTCTCAAATTCAACATACAACAAATTTATTCAACATTTAATTAATCATATAAAAAAACAAAATTATAAAAATTAAAAAATAGAAGAACAGAAACCCAGAATAAAAAATGAAAATAGCGAATAGTAGCCAGAAACCCAGAACTTACCTCAAGAGAAAAACAAACAGAAGCCAGAAAACAGCACGAATAGAAGCCAGAAAGCCAGAAACCCAGAACCCGCGACGGTGCACGACAGTGGGAGTGGGAGTGTTCTTCACGGCGTCAGTTGTCCGTCGTATGCAGAAGCTCCAGCCTCGAGCTTATGGTTGGGAGTGGCAATAGAGTATTTTTCGAAGATTTTGGGAGATTAGGGATTTAAGGTAAACTCAACTGGTAAAGTGGCTAGCTGCAAGTCACGCCATCACAACGAAAGAGGAGGCGAGCTCAGTGACGAAACAGGACGCGGTGGTGGTTGCGGTGGTCAACGCCGTCACTGCTGTGGCTGCGGGATGCGGTGGCGATGACGGTGGGTTGCTCGATTAGTGGTGGTGGCTATGCGACTGCGAAGAGGGACTGCTCGATTGTGGGTGATTTCTCTTCTGACTTCTGGAGTTCTGGCCTTCTGGGTGATTTCTGAGATTAGGGCTTCGTTTACGTTGTCGTTTAGGCGTTTTTCTTTTTTTTAACCTTCAAAACGACGCCGTTTAGCACTTTTACTTTCAAACCAAAAACTGCTAAAAAACCAAACGATTCTTTCGGTTTACCTGTTAACTGCCGATTCGACCAATTTTTTCACCCATTTTTTACCAGACGGTTTCTAACCTTATCCGGACCGACTAGGTAATAGGTTCCCGGTTAGTCCGATTGAACTAGCCGGTTCAGTTCAATTTTCAGAACCATAGAATAAACACATCTGGTAAGAGTTCATTTGCTCAATTCTATGTTCCACCTATTATATAGCCTTGTAAGTTTATGCTTCTTTTAGAACTTAATTGATTAGTGAGATTGAATTGCTGGATATTACATTTTTTTCCTCTTTGCTTTACTCTCTATATATATATATATATATATATCTTAAAAAATTATTTGATTTTAACCAATGCCATGTAAATAGTAGGTAGAATTAGGTAGTTGTATATAATAAGAGTAAATGATATGCATATATTTTGGTTGATATCTTTCATCCTCTTTATTAATTAGCATTATAGCATAAGAATATGTTAGTGTTTAAGTGTAGGAGATTAATAAACTCCATTTTATTATTCTAAATTGTATCAAAAAATATGGAGTTTATCAACTATCTTGCACAATTTTAGTTCAATTAATTGAGTTTTTTTAATCTTGCTCCTGATGAAGTTGTTTATAAAAAATATATTTTTTATGCTCCTAATTATTAATTTATTAATCTCTTTTTATACCATTCGATGCCATGATAAAATTTCTTTAAGTGTTTTAAGGTTAACGTACATCAACGGCATCGAAGGATCGAAAAGAATGGAGCGAAGAAGCGAATTTGAGAAGTGTTTCGGAGTGGATCCTGCTAGCATCCAGTGTGGACGTGTATTTCTCGCTTAGGTGAGCTTCCCGTGTGATGAGTGACTATTTCTCGCGTCTGCGAGCTTTTTCCACATGCATGAGACGATCCCGAGTTAATAAAACATGTGCATTATCATGTTTTGGGCTTTTCAAGACTCCCCAATAGCTATTTTCTGATGTATTTTGAAGCCAAGATAAATAGGAGGGAGACAACACTCATAGACTCAACCATTTTTTACAATGTTTTATGTTTTAGTTAGATTTTAGAGAGAGAAGCTCCAACTTATCTCCAAAATTTCTAGGGTTTTACTTATTTTTCTCTCTAGTTTTAGCTTTTTAATTTTATTCTAATTTAGTTTTGTTTATATTTTTATGTTTTATTATCTTAGTTTACTAGAAATTTCTTGTTAGTCTTTTATTTATGATATTTTTGTCTTGAATCTTTATTGAATTCCCATTTTCTTTTAATGAATTTGATATTTTATGTTTTCTTATGACTTGTTGGAAATGTTATTATTACTTTTTTGAATTGTATAGTTGTAGATTTTACTAATTTTTATAATTTATGATGTTTTATATTTATGCCTACCAAGTGTTCTATAAAATGATTCACTTAGTTATGGAGTAGAATTTTGCTTTCTTGACTTGGGTTGAGAAATTGGGTAACCTTGAGTCATTAATGTCCAAGTTAATTGATAATTTAGAGATGTTAATTAATCTTGTTTCCATTGACGCTAATATTTTACTAATCCAATTAGTAAGTTAGTTAGGACTTATGGATTAGGATTAATTAAACTTAATTGACTTTTCTCGATTTGTAGAAGTTAACGAATTGTGTTTGCTCTTTGTAATTATCATGTTGTGGTTAATGACAAGAATAGTGATCCTTAACACTCAACTCTTGCTAAGATCTTTTAGCATTTGAATTTACTCTCTTTTTTCTTTCTTAGTTAATTAATTATCTTAATTCCTTCTAGTTTAATTCTTGATATTTACTTATTGCTTGCTTTTTTAATTTCTTGTTATTTAAATTCTTGTTTATTGCAATCTAAATCTCTCTTTTTTTTATAGCCAATAATTGAGCTCTTACTTGTGATTCTAAGGAATAATGATCCGGGATTAAACTCCTGTTATTTTGATTTGAATTTGTGATAATTTCACTCAACTTTAAAGAGTATTAAATTTTGGGTTAAAATTACAATGAATCTTGAGTTTTAAATTTGTAAATATTTTAAATTGGTATTTAGCGTTCGTCAATAGTACAAGGGGATCATCATTTAATTTTCACAATAAAAAAGAATATGAGAAGAATTTTTTTAGGAGTTTTCCTGACTCGAATAAAAAATTTTATATTGTTTATCTTCTATATTCCGGTGTTTATAATAAAATTCTATTTGTTTTTTTTTTCAATTTTGTGAATACTATCAATATAACTGTTGTACTACAACAACTAAAGTTTTTTACTTAGCATTTCTAGTATAAAATTTAACATGTAGAAATCAGTTTCAAGTACAAAGCATAAATATAGATATCACAGTAAACAAATAATGAGTTTATTATTTGTTCAAAAATGCTATGTGTATAAAAATACTGTGTATATAAAAAATTGATCATTATATTTTTATATTTTTTGGTAAATTTATATATTTTTATACAAATATATATTATTTAATTTATTTTTACATATATATATAATTAGTTTTTTTAAGGTACATAACTAGGTTCATTTTTTATATAAAAAAAATGTCTATATCTTTGTTGGAAATGAACATTTTTGGTGTATATATAAGTGGGTAGACGTTGCACGTAGGAAAGGCCCAACACCCACATAACGTGCTGAGTCAGCACGCAGGATGCATAGTGAATATGTGTCAAGATCAGGGGCAACACCCATCCTGCAAGTTGGACATGTGACGAGCATCGAAGCAACACGCATGGTGCGTGTTGGGCACGTGTCAGCTACTGATTTGATGCGATACTAACACGTAACCTGTGAGGTGGGTCCTCTACCTATAAAAATCGAAGCTCATTACTATTTTACTCCATTGCGAGAAAGGTGTTTTAATGCATCATTGGTGTGATAGAAGGCACTGCAAATATAATGGTTTACCACAATGGTGAGATTATACAAAATACATATGAGAGGGTGAGCTTTGCGTGTGAGAATTCGTTTTCATTTGTGGTTTCATGCACTATAACGTTCACAAAACTACATTATGGTCTCTATCAAAGCATAAAGTGCGATATTTTATGGGCAATATTCTCTACAAGAGTCCGGTTACCGTATTTGGCAGCCTAATACAGTTTGAGATTATGTCGATCATTGATGAAACAAATATTCAACGTATGCATTATATTCACTAGCAAACTCAGGTGCAATACCCAAATATTGAGTTTGAACATATAATTGCAGATGGAATTCAACATGACCCAAACGTACAAGATGACAGAGCTAAAGTTTACGAAGAAATGAACAGTGATAGCGAAGAGGAATTTAAAACTACATACGAAGCCAGTGACGAGGACGAGGATGGCGATGTGGGAGGTGAGGCAGTCACGAAAACTGTAGTGGTTCTTCTCGTAGTCAGTCAACCCATAGAAGTTCTACCTTTTATGCGTAGCTTGGATCTTAACGTCATGCATGCACCGGAGTTCCTCAATTATACGAACATAGGTACGCAAGGAGTGAGTAATGTATTTTTCTTAATTTATTTTTTGGATGGATCAATGAGTGATAATTTGTTTTTGCTATAGGTGTTGCTGATCCTAAAGACAAGGAGTTCATGATTGGAGTGGAATACAGTTTTAAAAAATCAGTTATCACGGTAATTCAGAGTTACACTATCTCTAGATGATTATGTTGTTTATGAGTCCGAGCCATAGATGTTCTATGCAAAATGTAAGACGCATGACTGTGGGTGCAATTGGCTTATTCGAGCTAACTTGATACGGAATAAAAGTTGTTGGCAGATTGATGAATCCACATTTGACGATATATTTTGGTTTGATTTGAGTGGATTTCATCACATAAACCCACATTTATTCATCCAAATAGCATACTTTCATGTTCTCTCCCTAAATTGAGCTTAATTGTGAAAACATGCTATTTTGTGCCTAATTTAATCACTTTTATCCCATTTTTATCCCATTCGATGCCTTGATGGTTTTGTTGAGTGATTTTAGGTGTAATAGGTTGGAATGACTTGATAAGAGTGGAAGCAAAGCATGGAATTGGGAAAAAATATGAAGAAAACAAAGGAGAAGCACACATTGGAGTGTGCATGCACACAACCCACTGTGCGTACGCATAAGAACCACTCAGCCATGTGTGTGTACGCACAACTCCCTATGCGTACGCACAAGAAGAAAATCAGCAAGTGTGCGTACGCATAGGTCCCAGCGCGTGACTCATTTAATGCAAATCGCTGGGAGTAATTTTTGGGCCTCCAAAGCCCTGTTTTGGACTTTCTGAAGCTGATTGAGTGCTATATCAAAGAGGACCTCCTTCTATGTGAGAGGGGGACAATTAGGTTTAGCTTTTATGATGTTTTCTCTTAGTTCTAGAGAGAGAAGCTCCTCCCTCTCTATAGAATTAGGGTTTTCTTAGTTAATTTTCTTTTAATTTCAGCTTTTAATTCTTGTTCTAGTGTAGTTTCATTTATGTTTCCATGTTCTCTATCTTGTTCTTCTTCATCTCTCTTGTTATTTCCTTTATTTTGTCACTTTTATGTTTATGGATACTTTTTTTGAATTTAATTTTAATTAATGAAAATTTATATTTCCATGTCATTTATTGCTTTCTTTAGTTGTTATTTTTATTTTCTTGCTTTTGGTATTTTAGATTTTATTTTTAATGCAATTTATTATTATTTTATTTTCATGCACACCAAGTGTTTGATAAAATGCTTGGCTTAGTTTTTATTTAGTTTTTATCCACTCTTGCCTTGAATTTGAGACTTTGGAGATCCTTGAGTCATTGATGTCCATTCTTCTTGATACATTAGAGTAGTTAGTTGATTTGGTCTCCCTTGACTCTAAGTGACCCACTAGTGTTGACATAGGACTTAGGGATTAGAATCAATTATGCCTACTTGACTTATCTTCGATGTAAGGTTGACTAAGTAGGATTAACTCTTCATAATCATCATGTGTTTGTGGTCAATGGCGAGGATAGGTAACCTCAGCTCTCAATTACTTGCCAAGAGATTTCTTGCATTTGAAGTTTCCTTTCCTTGAATGTTATTGCTTTGACTTTTATTGCTTTGTTTTTTAATTCCTCGCATGTTTAGTTTTCACACTCTTGGTTGAGAAATTAGGTATTTGGATGGAATTGAGTTGTGGATGTCCATTCTGTTGTGTGAGGATTCTTAATTGGTTTGGTTTCCCTTGACTCTAAGTGACCCACTAGTGTTGACTTAGGACTTAGGGATTGGAATCAATTATGCCCTTTTGACTAATTCTCAAGTAGGATTGACTAATTGGGATTAATTTCACACAATTGTCATATTTGTGGTCCACAACTAGGATAGGAATCCTTAATTTCCCAATTCTCACCAAGAGCCTTCTTACATGTTCATTTAATTTCTTGCTATTTATATTTCTTGCATATCTTGTCATCCAATCCCCATTTCTCCCCCATAGCCAATAAATGAGCACCTCAATTGCAACTCCTAGGGAAGACGACCCAAGGTTTAATTACTCTCGGTTATTTTATATTGAATTTAACATTTGATTGTGAGAGTTCATTGTTGATTTGGACTATGCTACCAATGAATTGATCCTTGATTCCAAACTATACAAGAAACTCTCTATCACAGATACATAGATACAATGGGAGGCACACGTGTTCTATGGGAATGATTTTACAAGATCACTCCAAGTTGGACTCAGACACGGTTGCTAAGACTATGAGGCCATTAGTTGAATCTGATCTATCCATAAAGGTAAAATCTATAATTGCGAAAGTCCAGCCAAGGTTCAACTACACCATTAGTTACCAAAAAGCTTGGTTAGCAAAGTAGAAGTCGATAGCAAAAGTTTTTGGAAGATGGAAAGAATCTTACCAAGCTTTGCCATTGTAGTTCTTGGTAATGGTTTAAAAGATGCTTGGTTCACAAGTTCAAATAGATGGTGTTAGTTAGATACTTCATTGGGGATTCTAGAGTTTCAATCCATGCATTAGAGCTTTTTGGCATTGCAAACCACTGGTTCAGGTTGACGGCACATGCTTGTACGAAAAATACAAAGGTCGCATTTTGATTGCAGTTGCACAAGATGGAAACCAAAACATTGTACCGATTGCTTTTGCCTTCATGGAAGGGGAGACCACTGATGCGTAGTACTTTTCTCTCAATAACTTACGAAGACATGGTGTTACAAGAGACGACATGGATATAATCTCTAATCGTCATGAGTCAATCCGGACAGTAATAAACCATAGCGGAGGTGATTGGCAATCTCCAAGAGCATGGCAGATGTTTTGTATTCGGTACATCGGTAGAAACTTATTAAGGACATTCAAAGTCCTGTACTTACAAAAGCTTGTTGTCAACATTGGACATTCAAGTACAACGGAGGAGTGCAACATCAACTACAAGAGGTTACAAAAGCGACGCAAGGCATATGTCCAGTGGTGCGAAGACTGACACAATGCTGATTCACTGTGATGACTTGTGTAGGCTCAAGGGTGATTATGTCATACCCGTACCGGCACATGACTCGGTTCGCAGGGTACCATTCGACATACTCGCAACAGCCCCATTGACCTTAAGGTGTGCAAGTAGGTGGACAGGTATGATGATCCTTTCGTACGGTCGCCAAACAAATGCAATATATTATTAGAAAATTAGATTATTAATATCATAAATTAATACCCTTACTAACCTCATCCATGTAGTCTATTTCTTGTCTAAAAGATGTCACGCTCTTCGACATTCACGCTCTGTTTCGTGGATGATGACTCCACCTATAACACGTAACATTAAAACATTGTTTACATTATGTATTACCAGTAAAATATAAATAAAATATGAATCAAATTCGGTTAAATTATATATTGTTACCTTTGTGTGACCAGTATTTCAGCTAGTGCAAGCTGTTGTCTTGGAAAGGGCGCAAACCACCTCATTCACTCCCATGCCCAAACAAATAACAGATTAAGCGGCCGTATCGTGAGGCACAATGACTTGTAAAGATATGCGAGAATAGCTGCCCTCAACTCTAAGTGCAAATCTGCTCAAAATTTTGGAGTTGTGGTAGATACGTCGCATAGGCATATACTGTCGACTTATCCTCAAAGAAGGTGGTATCCAACAGATAGTAGATGTTGCACTTAATGTATTGCTAAACAGACTTTCAAGTGTCTAAAGGTCGTCTGTCTCTGATATGGCGAACTCAGGACAACTTTATGTAATTTTTGGAGGAACTACTCGCGGTAGGTTCGTTGCCAAAAATTTCCAGGCTCTATTGACCAAGAAGTCATGACTACTATACGTCCATCCGGTCACAACCTCTGTATCAATCGGTAGGTCATATATATGTGCCACATTTTCAAGTGTCACTGTAACCTCATCGACAGGCAATACGAAGGTGTGAGTCTCTCCGACCTCCACCTTTTTACAAGAGTAGCTAGCAACGCGAAATGCCCTCTGATCTTCCAAATTCTTGAGATCTGGTAGAGTGCCATTGTTCGTAAAGCCTTATCTGTAATACCCGGTCTAACCGAAATTAATTAAATAATGAGTTAAGCAGGAGCGAATATGGTTGGAAGATTTGGCAATTGGAATTTGATGATTTCAATATGATATTTGGATTCAGTGAATTTTTCCGAGTCGGAAGACATAGTTTTCTGCGTAAAAGCGCGCAGTGGAATTTTGACCGGCAGTACCGACTGAGACCTGTCTGGTGCTGCAGCTGAGAAAGTTGATTATGAGTAAATAAGATTAAGAAATGAGGAATTATGATTGGGGGAGGTAGAAATATTTGAAGTGTGATTTAAAGCGCTAATGTTAAAGGTTTTGGTTCAAAATTGGGCCAACGGACAAAAATAAGTGAACTGGGCCTAAGTGGGTCCAAGACCCAACATATATAAACATTAGTTATGAGCATTTCAGCTCATTTTTACCCTAAAAGAGGGTTGGGGCGCTGAAATTGAGAGGAGGGAAGAGAAGAGAGGAAACCTAACTCTCTTTGATCTTCAAACCACCATAACTTGAGCTACGGAGCTCCGATTGACGAGCCGTTTGCGGCCACGCGTCGCTCTTCTCATCCTCTACATTTCTATCTAAGTTTTGTGGTGAGTATTCCATTAATATCTGCCCAGTTTTCGAATTTCTCCACTGTTACACGTTTTTTTGGGAAGTTAGTGTTGAAATCTTGTGATTTTGGGTGTTTAGGGATACTCCAACATGGATTCTAAGTAGGTTATATCCCTAATTCATATGGGCTGAGGTAAGAAGTGCTTAAACCCTTGTGATTTGTCATTTTTATGAGCCCTAGGTTGATGTATGTATGTAATATTGGTTATGTTAGTGCATTTGATGGTTTTGGTGCATAATTGGGAGATTGGTGTTGCTTGTGGAGCTTTGGTGAGGCTTGGAGCTAAGGGTTGGTGGAGACTTCCATAGAAGAGGCTCAATTGATTTGGCTACAAGAGGTACGGTTTAAGTTTCATTTAAATACCGTGTGGTGTGATGAGAATTCCTAGGCTAGATGCCCCTAGGATTAAGTTTGGATTGTGTAAATGGTTGATGCTAATATGCATAGTTGGTATGTAATGTGAATTGATGATTGGGTTGAGAATTGTGTGGCCTTGTGTGCTTGGTGTATTGAAAATTTGATGTATTGGGTAACGAGTATTAAATTGTGGTTTATGCATTTAAATTGTGAAATTGGGCCGGAGGCCGTATATTTTGGGCCGGAGGCCGGAAAGAGGTAAGAAAGGTAAGTTGATGTGTGCACTGTATGATGACACAAGTGATTGGATGAATTTCATATAATGAGTATATGGATGATTGGGTTGGTTATTGAGTAATGAGGTTTGAGGAGTTGAAGTGTGGAAATTGGTAAATTTTGGGTGAAATAGTATAGATGAGGTATGTTTGATTTTGGTTGAGATATATTATGTGGTCATATATGTGAGTATGATTATTGATGCCTTGATGGTATGATAATGCGTGAGAGATATGTATGTTGTGATATATGCTTGAGAAATGATTAAGGTTGATTTGGGGGTGAACCCACGTGATAGTGAGTATGATATTGGTTATGTATAATGATGGTTGATTGGAAATAGTATTGTTGAGAATTGGCATGTGAAAGAGTATATGATATGTCAATACGTTTGAGTTTGAGCCACTTGGGTGAAGTGGGTTAAAATGATGGGATAGTGATTTTGTATATTGTGGTAAAGTGTCAATGTGTGAGTTGAGGAGGCTTGATGTTGAAATTGATGTATTTTGATTGATTTCAAAGAAAAGGGATGAAAATAGCATGTTTTGATTGATTTTGAAAAGAGTTGAAAATGGATTGTTTTGAAAATGGCACTTTGTGATTTTATATGAAAAACATGGTCTTTGGGCATACTTTGACGGGACATAACTTGGACTACGGATCTTTGTTTTGTGCCAAATCTGTTTAGAAATGAAATTGGATCCGGGATGTCCATGCCGTTCGAAGAACGGGTGAAAAACGATTTAAAATGAGGAAGTTATGTCCGTCGGAAGATTGGGGGTTGAAGCTGTGAATTCTGCAGTTTTTAACTTAGTAAAATTTTAGCAGAATAACCCCTTGCGCGTGGGCGCACTTGGCGCGTACGCGCCGATCTTTCAGAAAACGCCATCCACGCGTGCGCGTGATGTGCGCGGGCGCGCCAATAGTGCTGCACCCAATGCCCAGCCATTTTCCAGAGAGTTGTGCCAGAACTGTGCCAGCTTTGTGCCTGGGGCACGAGAGTATCCACGCGTACGCGTGGTTGATGCGTGCGCGTCGATTTGGCAAATTTTAATCCACGCGTTAGCGTGCATGACGCTTGCGCGTCGATGAGTTTTTTAAGGACATCCACGCGTGCGCGTGGAGTACGCGTACGCGTGGCATTGTTTTCATGCCAAAGTTGATATTTGAGTTTTAAAAGCCAAATCTCATACTTCTAAGCCTCCGATCTCACCACTTATATCTAAATCTTTATGATATGCCTAGCTATTAGAAAAGGGCTAGTGAATGAGGTAACTTGCGAGTGAAGCAAGGGGAAAATGAATAATCAATGAGGACCATTGAGGATTATGTGAGATGTGGAGGATGGTGGTGGAAGTGCTTGTTATGCCATTGGCCGAAGGGCCGTAATTGTTTATGAATTGGCTGGTTCTGGATTGAACCGTGAGCCGGAATAGCTGTGTATGCTATGATTATTGGCTGGTTCTGAATTGAACCGTGAGCCGGAATAGCTGTGTATGCTATGAATATTGGCTGGTTATGGATTTAACCGTGAGCCGGATGGCTGATATGGATGTTGATCCATGGATGAGAATTCATGCATGTTTATGCTGAATTATTGGTAATTGTGATTTGCACTTCCACTATCCGAGTTACGAGTTTCCCTGGGTAGTAGCAGTGGCTAGTCCACTTGCTCCGGGTGTGAGACGAAAAATGATGTTTATGATAAATGAGTTAATTATGGAGTTTTGAATGAATGTAACTCAGATACCTGGGTAGTAGCAAGGGTTGTGGTTCGTCCCGCTTGCTCCGGGTCAGTGCTTGTGTTTTCTCTCTGGTTGTAAGGGTGACAGGGCACCGATACCCTCTAATGGCGACAGGGCGCAGATACCCTCTAATGGCGACAGGGCGCAGATACCCTCTAATGGTGACAGGGCACATATTCCCTCTAATGATATTAATACGCAACCGAGAGACTGTGCCCGGGTTAGCTACCGGACACGTCGGGTTGGCTTGATAACCGACAGATGATATCATCAGCCATAGGGCAGGCATTCATCATTTGCATATGTTTGAATTGTTTGGGTTTGCCTATTTGTTTTGGATTTCGATATCATATATGCTATGTTACCTGATTACATGCTACTTGTTCTACTTGTACCTTAATTGTGTATTACTTGTCTGTATTGCTTGTGTTTGTATACTGAGAGATCCCTCATGATGGTGTTGGTGGATGATGGGGGCTGTTCTTGATGAGATGAATTGATAATGCGATTGCATAATGATGATGATTTTCGAATGAGATCATTTGAGCTCCCTGGGTAGACGCAGTGATGTGATTTCACTAGCTCCAGGCGAGGGTATGATGTATTGATATAGAGTTGCTGAGGCAGAACAACTGATGATGGTTTTGCTTATGATTCTGAGTCTGATTCGTGAAAGAATCAGCGAATTGGGAAACATGTGTAACATGAACTAGATTTAGTATCCCCTTACGACAGATGCCTATTTATGGATTAGTGAGAATCTAGGCTGGATACTTGGTAAAAAGGAGTTTAGGATGCTTAGTGAGTTTTTTATTGCAGTGCATTGTATTTATTTGGCATTTTTACCGTACTGGGAACCCATGGGCCCGGGGTTCTCATTCCGTATATATCTCTTGTTTTTCAGATACAGGTTCAGGTGCTCAGAAGTGAGCTGCGGTTCGTCTGAGAGACGGCGAAGATATTTATTTTCTCTACCTTGTGTTTTGCTTAGAATCTCTCCACCTTTGTTTTGAAAGGATTATATTATGTGTTGAACTCTTTTGGAACTTGCCTATAGAGGCTCTTACGTTTCCTTTGGGAGAGATTAGGATGTACTGTTGTCAACTACTTTCATTCTGTACCCTAGCCGGCCTAAACTTCGCGGGTCGCGACTAGTGGCTATTACTTATGTTATATATATCTATCCGTTATCTATCTCTTAATCTCCTTTATGCCTTGTCCGTTTATCGCTTTTGGCTTCACAGTTTTAACTTTTCGTTGTCGAAACGTGAGTGATACGTCTTCGCGATTTTATTTCTACTCTTTTCAGGCTTCTCGATTAATACTCCTTTCGAAATTAACTACATTTATATATTAAAAATCCACCTGAGAGTCGTACCACCGTAATATCATTGACTTATGACTCGAGCATAAGGATTTGAATATTAGGGTGTTACATTATGGTATCAGAGCAGTTCGTCCTCGTGAGCCTGAGGGATGGAACTACTTATGCTTCAATGCATACTCTGAGTCTGTGCCTGTGCTAGTTAGGGTATCTAACTGATACATCTAGCATGAAGTTCATGAGTGTACCTTTGGTACTTTGAAGCACTATACTTCCGATATTGAGACTGATCAACTTGATATCGATTGTTTGGTGTGTATAGGAACCAGATGGCGCCTCGTGGACCCAGTCGGGGACGTGAGAGAGATCGTACTAGCACGCAGGAACCGGAAGTCAACCCGAATAACCCGGTGAACTTTATGGCGACATTGGAGAATATGGCTGCTGCTATGCAAGCCACTGCGGAGGCTCTTGGGCAACAGATAAACAATAATGGCAATGGTGGAAGAGGAACTCAAGGCCCGATGACACTGGCAACTTTCTTAAAAGTTAATCCACCTAAGTTCAAGGGAACCACTAATCCGACTGAAGCTGACACTTGGTTTCAGGCCATGGAGCGAGCACTGCAAGCGCAGTTGGTGCCTGAAGAGCAGTGTGTTGAATTTGCTACCTATCTGCTCACGGAGGAAGCATCGCATTGGTGGCAAGGGGCTCAACGTCTCCTGCAGCAGGGGAATGATCCTATCACCTGGGGTGCCTTCCAAGTGGAATTTTATAAGAAGTACTTCCCGAATTCTGCTAGAACGGCCAAGGAACTTGAATTACTGCAACTGAAGCAGGGTACAATGTCCGTATCTGAGTATACGGATAAATTTGAGGAGTTATTCAGGTTTTCTCGCATGTGTCAAGGAACCCCGGTAGACTTCGAGGAATGGAAGTGTATTAAGTATGAGGGAGGACTTCGAAGTGAAATCCTGAGCTCCGTTGGACCGATGGAGATTAGGGTCTTCTCCGAACTTGTGAATAAGAGCCGTATTGCTGAAGAATGTGTGAGGAAGGCTGTTGAGGCGAAGAATGACCATCGGGAGTTCCACCGCAAGGAGCACAATCAAGAGTGCCCAACAAGGGGTCAAGAGTTTAAGAGAAGAGGATACCCACAACGTTTTCCCCAAAGGCGAAATGACCTTGCGACGAATAAAAATTCCCAAGGAAAAGGAAGGGAAAAACAAATAGTGGCTGCCTCGGATGTTTTGAGCTGTCAGAGATGTGGAGGTCATCATCCAAATAGACCGTGTCGTTATGGTTCGGGTTTGTGTTACAATTGCGGAAAGCTAGGACATTTGGTCAGAGATTGCCCACACAGGAAGGATCGGGAGACTGCCAGGTCCGATTCTCGTACCTGAGGTAATAAGAAAACTGATAACTTAATTCTTTACCACTTTAGATAATGCTGAAGGCTGGTATTCACTCATAATACATGGTCGAATGAACAATTATGATCTGTTCTAGATAACCCTAAGTTATCTTAATAGAAGGTTTGGTGAGCATAAATGATTAGGTAGGCCTTTAACGGAAAGCAACCTCAGAATGGAATGACTGGTGGGCGATGTTAAAGCCATCATTCGAGAACTCCGTGTCGAGGTAGATTGGGACTTTGCCATGGTTGTAGAGGAGTTGGACATGTGTCCTAGAAACGTCCTAAGAAGGTCAACCGGAATACTACCAAGAGCCAACAACAAGGTCGTGTGTTCACTACAACAACGGGGGATACCGTTAGATCCGACAGTTTGGGAATTGGTAAGCGAAAGATTGGTAACAACGTACTAAAAGTACGATTAAGTTGGTATGTGGTTTTGGCTATCATAGATAGAAATTTAGTGAATGCCAGTCAAGCTAAGTTGTGGTTGAGCACTTGAGGAAGTAAGTGACAGAGCTCATACTAGACGAGAGATCAGAATAAAGTAACGGAAACTTGTGGAAGCAGTAACACAGGATAGCTACGAATGAGAGCTGTAAAAGTTTACTATAGTATCTTATGTTTGAATACTAGAAGGGTTAAGCGGGTTACTGCAAGTAATGATCCCCAAATAATTGTAAATGATTGCGGCTGCGAGCTTTGATGGTTCTAAAGCGGATGAGAAAATTATCATTAATGCACAATTGGATTTAGGTGATGAGAGAGTGCAAGTTGTGGTGTTGAGAGATGAGTACTGTGATGTTTGGTCATAGTGACCTTGGTTTTAGTTTGAGATTTATAATGATTGATTTTGAAAGACGAATGTGAAAACCATTAAATCGAAATGCCGATGCGGTATTGGGATTGGTTTGAGGGAACCCGTGACGGGTGGTAAACTCCAATTTTTGGAGAGGTGCTGTTGAAAATTTTCCCAAGAATTTGAAGGAGTATTTGGTTATGTTTATGAAAATGATTTTTGGATCTGAGTAACTTCAACAAAAGAGATGTGTCTCAAAAGCTTTTATAGATTTGTAAAGGAAAACGGATTCTTAAGAGTTTGTCAGCTTGTTAGCACAAACTCGTTGAATTCTAAAAACGAAGAAAGCTTTGATTGATTATAGTGATGTGGGATGATGGCTATGATTAACGAATATGGCAATATTATTGATGACATGGTTTGAGATTTAATAAGGTGTGAGTTGATAAGACGGTAAAAGTAAGGAACGAGGCTGTTGGTCGGCGTTGAACAAATGACCGAGACCCTTGCAGATAGAGAAATCAGAGCGCGGCAACGGAAGCGCGAAGAGTAAAGGGATCTTGGAACTGTTATGTGTTTGATATAAAGGCATACTATGCTCGCGTACTCGTAGGGATGGATGGAATTTTCGAGGGCAAAAATTTCTGTTAGGGGGGTAGAATGTAATACCCGGTCTAACCGAAATTAATTAAATAATGAGTTAAGCAAGAGCGAATATGGTTGGAAGATTTGGCAATTGGAATTTGATGATTTCAATATGATATTTGGATTCAGTGAATTTTTCCGAGTCGGAAGACATAGTTTTCTACGTAAAAGCGCGCAGTGGAATTTCGACCGGCAGTACCGGCTGAGACCTGTCTGGTGCTGCAGCTGAGAAAGTTGATTATGAGTAAATAAGATTAAGAAATGAGGAATTATGATTGGGGGAGGTAGAAATATTTGAAGTGTGATTTAAAGCGCTAATGTTAAAGGTTTTGGTTCAAAATTGGGCCAACGGACAAAAATAAGTGAACTGGGCCTAAGTGGGTCCAAGACCCAACATATATAAACATTAGTTATGAGCATTTCAGCTCATTTTTACCCTAAAAGAGGGTTGGGGCGCTGAAATTGAGAGGAGGGAAGAGAAGAGAGGAAACCTAACTCTCTTTGATCTTCAAACCACCATAACTTGAGCTACGGAGCTCCGATTGACGAGCCGTTTGCGGCCACGCGTCGCTCTTCTCATCCTCTACATTTCTATCTAAGTTTTGTGGTGAGTATTCCATTAATATCTGCCCAGTTTTCGAATTTCTCCACTGTTACACGTTTTTTTGGGAAGTTAGTGTTGAAATCTTGTGATTTTGGGTGTTTAGGGATACTCCAACATGGATTCTAAGTAGGTTATATCCCTACTTCATATGGGCTGAGGTAAGAAGTGCTTAAACCCTTGTGATTTGTCATTTTTATGAGCCCTAGGTTGATGTATGTATGTAATATTGGTTATGTTAGTGCATTTGATGGTTTTGGTGCATAATTGGGAGATTGGTGTTGCTTGTGGAGCTTTGGTGAGGCTTGGAGCTAAGGGTTGGTGGAGACTTCCATAGAAGAGGCTCAATTGATTTGGCTACAAGAGGTACGGTTTAAGTTTCATTTAAATACCGTGTGGTGTGATGAGGATTCCTAGGCTAGATGCCCCTAGGATTAAGTTTGGATTGTGTAAATGGTTGATGCTAATATGCATAGTTGGTATGTAATGTGAATTGATGATTGGGTTGAGAATTGTGTGGCCTTGTGTGCTTGGTGTATTGAAAATTTGATGTATTGGGTAACGAGTATTAAATTGTGGTTTATGCATTTAAATTGTGAAATTGGGCCGGAGGCCGTATATTTTGGGCCGGAGGCCGGAAAGAGGTAAGAAAGGTAAGTTGATGTGTGCACTGTATGATGACACAAGTGATTGGATGAATTTCATATAATGAGTATATGGATGATTGGGTTGGTTATTGAGTAATGAGGTTTGAGGAGTTGAAGTGTGGAAATTGGTAAATTTTGGGTGAAATAGTATAGATGAGGTATGTTTGATTTTGGTTGAGATATATTATGTGGTCATATATGTGAGTATGATTATTGATGCCTTGATGGTATGATAATGCGTGAGAGATATGTATGTTGTGATATATGCTTGAGAAATGATTAAGGTTGATTTGGGGGTGAACCCACGTGATAGTGAGTATGATATTGGTTATGTATAATGATGGTTGATTGGAAATAGTATTGTTGAGAATTGGCATGTGAAAGAGTATATGATATGTCAATATGTTTGAGTTTGAGCCACTTGGGTGAAGTGGGTTAAAATGATGGGATAGTGATTTTGTATATTGTGGTAAAGTGTCAATGTGTGAGTTGAGGAGGCTTGATGTTGAAATTGATGTATTTTGATTGATTTCAAAGAAAAGGGATGAAAATGGCATGTTTTGATTGATTTTGAAAAGAGTTGAAAATGGATTGTTTTGAAAATGGCACTTTGTGGTTTTATATGAAAAACATGGTCTTTGGGCATACTTTGACGGGACATAACTTGGACTACGGATCTTTGTTTTGTGCCAAATCTGTTTAGAAATGAAATTGGATCCGGGATGTCCATGCCGTTCGAAGAATGGGTGAAAAACGATTTAAAATGAGGAAGTTATGTCCGTCGGAAGATTGGGGGTTGAAGCTGTGAATTCTGCAGTTTTTAACTTAGTAAAATTTTAGCAGAATAACCCCTTGCGCGTGGGCGCACTTGGCGCGTACGCGCCGATCTTTCAGAAAACGCCATCCACGCGTGCGCGTGATGTGCGCGGGCGCGCCGATAGTGCTGCACCCAATGCCCAGCCATTTTCCAGAGAGTTGTGCCAGAACTGTGCCAGCTTTGTGCCTGGGGCACGAGAGTATCCACGCGTACGCGTGGTTGATGCGTGCGCGTCGATTTGGCAAATTTTAATCCACGCGTTAGCGTGCATGACGCTTGCGCGTCGATGAGTTTTTTAAGGACATCCACGCGTGCGCGTGGAGTACGCGTACGCGTGGCATTGTTTTCATGCCAAAGTTGATATTTGAGTTTTAAAAGCCAAATCTCATACTTCTAAGCCTCCGATCTCACCACTTATATCTAAATCTTTATGATATGCCTAGCTATTAGAAAAGGGCTAGTGAATGAGGTAACTTGCGAGTGAAGCAAGGGGAAAATGAATAATCAATGAGGACCATTGAGGATTATGTGAGATGTGGAGGATGGTGGTGGAAGTGCTTGTTATGCCATTGGCCGAAGGGCCGTAATTGTTTATGAATTGGCTGGTTCTGGATTGAACCGTGAGCCGGAATAGCTGTGTATGCTATGATTATTGGCTGGTTCTGAATTGAACCATGAGCCGGAATAGCTGTGTATGCTATGAATATTGGCTGGTTATAGATTTAACCGTGAGCCGGATGGCTGATATGGATGTTGATCCATGGATGAGAATTCATGCATGTTTATGCTGAATTATTGGTAATTGTGATTTGCACTTCCACTATCCGAGTTACGAGTTTCCCTGGGTAGTAGCAGTGGCTAGTCCACTTGCTCCGGGTGTGAGACGAAAAATGATGTTTATGATAAATGAGTTAATTATGGAGTTTTGAATGAATGTAACTCAGATACCTGGGTAGTAGCAAGGGTTGTGGTTCGTCCCGCTTGCTCCGGGTCAGTGCTTGTGTTTTCTCTCTGGTTGTAAGGGTGACAGGGCACCGATACCCTCTAATGGCGACAGGGCGCAGATACCCTCTAATGGCGACAGGGCGCAGATACCCTCTAATGGTGACAGGGCACATATTCCCTCTAATGATATTAATACGCAACCGAGAGACTGTGCCCGGGTTAGCTACCGGACACGTCGGGTTGGCTTGATAACCGACAGATGATATCATCAGCCATAGGGCAGGCATTCATCATTTGCATATGTTTGAATTGTTTGGGTTTGCCTATTTGTTTTGGATTTCGATATCATATATGCTATGTTACCTGATTACATGCTACTTGTTCTACTTGTACCTTAATTGTGTATTACTTGTCTGTATTGCTTGTGTTTGTATACTGAGAGATCCCTCATGATGGTGTTGGTGGATGATGGGGGCTGTTCTTGATGAGATGAATTGATAATGCGATTGCATAATGATGATGATTTTCGAATGAGATCATTTGAGCTCCCTGGGTAGACGCAGTGATGTGATTTCACTAGCTCCAGGCGAGGGTATGATGTATTGATATAGAGTTGCTGAGGCAGAACAACTGATGATGGTTTTGCTTATGATTCTGAGTCTGATTCGTGAAAGAATCAGCGAATTGGGAAACATGTGTAACATGAACTAGATTTAGTATCCCCTTACGACAGATGCCTATTTATGGATTAGTGAGAATCTAGGCTGGATACTTGGTAAAAAGGAGTTTAGGATGCTTAGTGAGTTTTTTATTGCAGTGCATTGTATTTATTTGGCATTTTTACCGTACTGGGAACCCATGGGCCCGGGGTTCTCATTCCGTATATATCTCTTGTTTTTCAGATACAGGTTCAGGTGCTCAGAAGTGAGCTGCGGTTCGTCTGAGAGACGGCGAAGATATTTATTTTCTCTACCTTGTGTTTTGCTTAGAATCTCTCCACCTTTGTTTTGAAAGGATTATATTATGTGTTGAACTCTTTTGGAACTTGCCTATAGAGGCTCTTACGTTTCCTTTGGGAGAGATTAGGATGTACTGTTGTCAACTACTTTCATTCTGTACCATAGCCGGCCTAAACTTCGCGGGTCGCGACTAGTGGCTATTACTTATGTTATATATATCTATCCGTTATCTATCTCTTAATCTCCTTTATGCCTTGTCCGTTTATCGCTTTCGGCTTCACAGTTTTAACTTTTCGTTGTCGAAACGTGAGTGATACGTCTTCGCGATTTTATTTCTACTCTTTTCAGGCTTCTCGATTAATACTCCTTTCGAAATTAACTACATTTATATATTAAAAATCCACCTGAGAGTCGTACCACCGTAATATCATTGACTTATGACTCGAGCATAAGGATTTGAATATTAGGGTGTTACATTATCAACCAAAATTATTTAAATGTCGAAAAAATTATTTTTTTATATTTATATTATTTATTAATTTTAATGATTACAAATTAAAACAAAATAATAATATCATAACAGAAAATAAAAAAATAAAAAAAATATATATAATAATATTATCAAATAAAATCCATAAAAACAATCAAATAATTAATTACAGTAATATTACTAAAAACAATATTAACTAACATAATTTAACTAAAAATCATATTAACCAAATAATATGTTTTAGATTAACAAAAATGATAAACTTACGCAATTTGTTGTCCTAAATAATTGACAACCGTCGACTTATAATCACGTACTATTTTTATTAAATACATATTTATATATTTTTTTTTATAAATCTCACACTAAATACTCTCAATAAAACAATGAGAGTTCTCTTCACTCTCTAAACTCTCTTTTCGGCAGGGGTTTTTAAAGCCAACTTCTGCTGCACTGCATGTTCCTGGAACAAGACATGTCTCTTGCATGCAAATATATTGACAACACGTATGTATTGTATTGGTTAAAAAGCGAAGGGAATATCTAAAAAATTGTACAGATTTTTTAAAAAAGTAAAAGAATCTCTGCTCACCTGCGACAATATACAGCCTCTGTGTTGATGGTGGCTCACTACGGCTTCGCTGCAAAAATTATTTTCACTAAAAACAACACGTGGCCTGCGTGTTATGGGGACTCGCCACGCATCTCTCTTCTCTGCAAAAATTGGTTGAGTTAAAGCAACATGTAATTAGTATATTAGCTAAGATAATATTACAACTCCATATTATAACATACCATGATAGAATATAACAAGGTTGCGAGAACCGGACCGGTCAATAAACCAGCGTGGTCACTGGGTCAATGGTTTACTGGTTCGACCGCGGTTCAATCAGAATTCAACCAGTTTAATTAAATATTAAATAAAATTATTAAAAAATTTTAAAGTTAATTTTAAATACATAAATTTAATAATTTCTAACTTAATAAAATTTAAAATTTCACATAATAAAGAGCAGAACTTCAAGAAGAGAGCTATGTAGAGTCAGCACCTAAACATAAATATGCAGCATATACATATAGTATTCTTCCATACATACGTCTTTGAAACAAGACAAAAAATGCACAAGCACAAGCATAAAAATCAAAACCATGTAAATAATATGACACTTATGTCTAAATTGTTAATAACCACAACACCAGCAGTAGTTTAACTACAACACCAAGAACAACACAACAAGATTATTAACAAAAAAATACAGATTATTATGTAATATAAATTATTAACAATTAATCAATAACACAGCAAAAAGAACAATTATTAACACCATAACAAGAACACAGCAACAGCCAAAAACACAGTAAAGAGGATTGCAAGAATTGTAACAGCACACCATTCCATACCATAACACAGCAAGAACGACTTTTCAATACACAACACAGCAAGAACACAGCAGAGGACTCACCTACCAGAATCTTCAGCGAGCACGGAAGAGTAGAGGGAGGCGACCACGACAGAGTAGAGGGGGATGGAGAAATTGCGGCGAGCACGGCAGAGCAAAGGGATACCTGCGACGAAGGAGAAGGAGGAGCAACCGACGACTAATGGACGATGCACACGAACGGAACCCGACTAACAAAATCATGAATCCAGCAAAGTAGCAAACAAATAAATCATGAACAGATAACAAATAAATCAAAATCATGAATCCAAAATAACCTCAGAAAACTATGAATTCAACAACCAAAATCATGAAGTCCAGCAACATTCAACATACATCAAATTTATTCTCAAATTCAACATACATCAAATTTATTCAACATTTGATTAATCATATAAAAACAAAATAAAAAAATTAAAAAGCCATGAACACAGAAGAACAGAAGTCTAGAATAAAAAATGAAAATAGAAAGAACAGAAGAAGAGCCAGAAGCCTAAAACTAACCGCAAGAGAAGGAGAGAAGAGAAGGCCTCGAGCCTCGAAGTAGAGAACAGAACGACCCGCGACGGTGAAGTGATGACCCGCGACAGTGGCGGTTGCTCCGGCGTCTGCTTGATTCACGGCGGCGGTTGTCCTTTGTTGGTAGAACGGCAGAACCTCGAGCCTCGACGAGCTTAGGGTTTGGGAGTGGGAGTGTTTTTCGAAGAGTAGCTGATTCAGCCTTCTTTTTTTTTTTAAAAAAAAAAGCCAAACGACGCCGTTTCATTAGCTGGGAGAGAACCGATAACTGCAGAAATCGGGCCGGTTCGCTCAGTTCGCTGGTTAACCACCAGGTCGGCCGATTTTTCAACTGATTTCTTGCAGTGCAGTTTTGTAGATAGACCGAATCGACTAAATGATTGATTTCTGGTTAACCTAGTTGAACCGACCCGGTTCGCTCAGTTCGCTAGTTAACCACCAGTTCGACCGATTTTTCAACTAATTTCTTGCAGTGCAGTTTTGTGGATAGACCGAATCGACTAAATAATTAATTTTCGGTTAACCCAATTGAACCGACCGATCTGATCCAATTTTCAGAACATATAAATATTGTCGATATTAAAAATAATTCCTAACACAACTACACATAACCACTATTCAATTGTAAAACATTAAACTCCTCTAGATATGGAAATTAAATTCTTATTATACTAGGAGATGAAAAATCCTTCAAATATTTGAAAAATTTCTTAGAATTTTCTCCCTAAGAAGTAGAGTGAGTTCTCACACTGAAAATACATAACCTATCCAGAAAAGAACATGGCGGGGCGCAAGCCCATAGGGTCTTCCCACCCTCGCCTCGACGTCAACCACCGTCTCCCCCACCCTTCCTCCTCCGCCGCCGCACGCGCCCTCCCTATCGCCGTCCTCGAGGAACGCGTCGAAGCTCGCCACCGTCAGATCCAGTCCCTCCTCGTTGACAACCAGCGCCTCGCCGCTACCCACGTCGCCCTCAAGCAGGACCTCGCCGCTACACAGCTCGACCTCCGCCGTATCTCCTCCGTCTCCGCGGAACTCAAGGCTGAACGCGACGCCGAGGTACGCCGGATCTACGAGAAGTCTCTTAAACTCGACACCGATGCTCGCGCTGTCGCCGCCATGTCCGCCGAGCTCGACCAGGTCCGCGCCGAAGCTCGTGAGCTCGCCTCCGCCGGTGAGGAACTCGCCGCGAAGCTCAGCTCCGTCGAGAGTGACCTCGCCAGGGCGCGTGCTGAGGCTCAGGTCGTGCCAGCGATCAAGGCTGACATAGAGATCGTTCGCCGCGAAATTCAGCGAGGAAGGTATAACAATCTTTTTCCGTGCTCTTCTTTGTTATTTGTTTGCACTTATTTATTTATTTAAAAGATGATTAGTGGGTTTTGTTGCTGCTGTTCTTGTTGTTTATTTGTGTTAATGGCATTTTCTATTTATATTGATGCTATTGTCAAACGGATGTGTAAGTTAGGGTTTTTCTTTCTCTATAATTTGGTAATGAGGTTGGTGTTTGTGTCAGTGAAATTGAAATTGAAAAGCATGCTTAGCTATTTTTGCCATGTGATAACAAGTATTGTGATTTCGTTTTTGTTCTTATTAAGGTTTGAAAGATGAAACTAGAGACTTAAGTTTACGGTAAACCCTAGATACGACAATGTATCAACCAGTGTTTTTTATATATATAATTGTAAATTAGATTTTCCTTAAGATTTTCATTTTTAGTATGTGGAAATAATTAGTTTCAAGGCCAAGAAAAAGTTGAGCTTGTTGGCAATGTTAGAGCTTGTGGATCCTGTAAGAAAAAATTTGAGCTGGCTATCATGTGTCATTGATAATGCTTGTGTTAGCTTGATATGCAATAGCAGCCATTTGGGTTTGCCTTATCTCTAAGCAAGTGTTTGCTTCTGAATCTTTCAATTATGACCTGTTGGAGTTTAATGTTATACAGCACAGACTGGAGCTTATTGTTCTTTATCCTTAGTTATTTCATAGTTTGAGTCACAAATTGAAATTTCCTTTCCTTATTGAAGCTGCATAATATGGTAGTTGATGTTAGAATTCTTTTAATAATATGATTTCCTGAAAACCTGATAGAGTTGAAATGAAGGCAATTTCAAAATTAAGGCTTTTGGATTACTGTGCAGTGTGTAGAATAATATGTCGATTTTATCCAAGATATTAGTTGTATGCTCTGATTTCTTTTATTAAACACTGATCAGTTCCATTACTTGTCTTCATGGACCAAAATACTGCTGACCATCTAGGTGTTCTAAATTTGTGTTGACTACTGAACCTAGTTTTCTAATTCCACCATCCTGTGTCTTCCTGTTTGAAGAGTGATCTATCCTGCAGCTACTCAGATGTTGGGGAAAGGGTCACATAGTTTTGTATATCACGCATTTTTTTAACTAACATTTATTTATGCATATAGGAATGCTGTTGAACTCGAGAAGAAGACATATGCTGCCAATCTTGAGCAAAGACGAACAATAGACAACAACATGATTATTATGGCCCCTGAAATTGAGAAGTTGCGTACTGAGCTGGCTAATGCAGAAAAGAGGGCGAGGGCTGAAATTACTGAAGCTAGAAACCCAAGTAATTCGATTTTCTTGGTCATTCATCTTGAAGTGCTCACTGAATACAATAGAATAATAGCTTGAATGTTGTTTTGAAATCCGTGGAGTTGTTAATATGTAGGTCCTGGATATGTTGCAACTCACAATCCAGAGGTGGGACATGGAGGAATGTCATTTCCTCCTGATTCATATAGCATGCATCAGGTATATGGCTCCATGTTACACACTGTTTTATTTACTCATTATGTATCAGTCTTCAAGTAATTACACCATCAAATTGCATCAAGATAACTGCTGACATTCGACCATCCTCATTCCTTGATGTACTGATTCATTTAGGGAGAAAAGGCAACTATTTTATTCTTGAATTTGGACTTTGGTAATATACAAGGATACTATTGTTTTTGCTAGTATATGTGTGAAACTATATATTGAAGATAAATAACTAAATTTGCTTGACATTTCAGATTCAACAGGGGGTTGATGGTCATCATCAATATGCATCTGGAACACTACATCATCCATATGACATGCAGCATACACATGTGCCTAGATAGCAACCAACAATGTTTCATTCTTGAAAGAAGAGAACGGAAACTATGTAAAGGAAAACTTCAAACAGGTGATGCCACCTTGTTTTCTGAAAGAAACTAACGAAATAACAAATCTATTTTTCTGATATCTTAAGATAGTCATTAGTTCCTAAGCTTGTATATATGTGTTGTTGTTGATTCTTAAAAAAAATCTTACAATCCAACATCTTAATAGTTTACAATTGAAGACAAACTGTATTTAATGTCTGCCATTATTCTTCAGGCCTTTTTTTTTTTGGGGAGGGGGAGGGGGAGGGGGGGTTGGTTGGGGTTCATTTTGAAGGAAAAAGACAAAATGTAGAATTTCGGAAGAAAATCAAAGAAGTAACAATCAGATGCACCATTTCCACTGAAGGATCATAGTATCCATCAAGCAATCCTTAGAAGAACCCTTCTTTGTTACATAGGCAGCACATCTTCCTCAGGTTGTGTTTGGTAGTTAGAAAACACATTGGTAAAAAGACAGAAAATTTTATATATCTTCTATTTCTACTCTTTAGGATAGAAAATACAGGAAATTTGTCTATTAGAATACACTTGTCTTCTATACTTGTCTCCAGCTCCAAACATGATCTTTGTATTTCCTTATATCCATTCTTCTGTTGCTGTCTTATCCTAACTACTGGTCTCAGTGTGAAGGGAAAAGATTTCATGGCTTCATTAACGTAGCCACATAGTTTCTTCCCTTTTTAATAACCCTGATGGCTTCAGCCTTCAAGAGAGTCATTGTCAGTTGTCAGACAAGATTGGCACAATGCATGTGTCTCTGACAAGTCTCAAACCACGGAAAACAGGCTATCAGTTCAGCAAAATGATTGAAGCTTGAATGAAACAAGAAAAGCCACCCGACAAAGTACATTAACTATATCTAATAATGCACCACAACTATTGGAGCAAGATTACCCAAAGCCTGGCCATTAACATAAGGTGTGTTCTAGGGTGCCTAAAATTCGCACGTTTTAACTTCACAAAAGAGAGTCCCATCTCTGAACACTCATATTTAGGCACATTAGAAATGTCCTTAACATTAACCTTGACAGTTCAAGAGGAAGCAAAACCTACCCATTTTAGCTATGCTTAGAGATTTAGACTGATAATTACCCACTGAAGAAAGGTGAGCAATCCACTCCTCTATGTTATTTATTTTTGTATCCGTCCTTTTTCTATGTCGCTCCACTTACTTTTTTTTCCATTTTTCCTTTTTTTTTTGTAATTTTTTTTTTTTTTTTACTTTTTTAGCCTGTGTTTTAGTGCCTATGGACATACTCCTTTGGTATGTACATATTCCTTTGGTATGTACATATAAGATATAACGTGGAGCTTTCTATGGGGGGTCCAAACTTGGTTGAGAACTTTAAGGTAGCGCTTGTTTTGAGGTAGTAAGACAGAGATTGGGATTTAGTATCATGTTTGTTGATTTAGAGACTAGTACTAAAATTTCAGTACCTTTAAAAAGTGGGGTCACAGGAGACTGAAATTTTTGGAGACGTAAATTGAAACTTTAATAACATTTTATACTTAAAATGCTCTCATTTCAATTAATTAATTCTAATTTTACCTTTTGCGTAAATTAAATTAGAGTTTCATTCTTATTTAAGTATTTGTCTTCTACTTTACACTAAACACAATACTAAAATTTATTTTAGTTTCTGTCTCTTAGTCTCTGTCTTTCTTCCAATCTAAATTTGAAAACAACAGAGAGTTTTGTTGGGTCTATTTTATTTGAGCACCTTTGTCCCTTTTTAGCCAAATATCATTTTTGTCCCCATACTTTAGGGTGCTTTCAAAATTGTTTTTGACTTCTTTTTCAATTCAATGTATGTCCTTAAACATTTTATTTTTTTGCAATGGTGCTCTTTCATCCAAATTTGAAATGTTTCTTATAGTGCCCCTCTTTCATCTTCTTTCTTGTTTTCTAAATTACTTGTCATTTAAAATGTTACTGCAAACACTAGTACTACCACTATAACCATCAACGACAATCTAAACACATGATAACGAAACAACAAATGCAGTGAGGATAAAAGTAGAATCAATGGCAACAAAGCTGACAGCAGGGTCAGTTAGAGGTGGTGGAGTCTGATGAGGGCGAAGGAGAGGCAGTTGCTGTCGAAAAAGATAAGTGATGAGGGAGGGACAGATCGTTGTTATTGAAAAATTTAAAAACACTAGAGCTGCAAACAAAATGGAGAAAGATTTTATGGTCGATTTCAAGATACCCCAAACTTTATGGAGCTTACTTCGGTGCCACTATTCCCAGCCAATTGTCACGGTTTTGAATAAACTCTAATGCAATCTTGTCAGAACTTGGATTTACTCAGATTTTTGAGTTAAGACCAAGTCAACCTAACCCTCAATACTTAGCAAGAAAGTTAAGAACAGAAGAAAATACAAGAGAAATGAAGTTCTGGTAGAAAGAACATTTTATTACCAAAGTGTTTATTATAAATTACTCACATCACAACACAAACTTATTCCTTCATTTACAGCCATTCATTTTCTCAATGGACAGTTAGAACTAAATCTAATCAACGGTCCAGATCAAGTGTCCAAAACATTTATGACAAATATCTAACCTACCATATTTTTTTAATATTTTTATATTATTTTATATTACTCTTCATATTTCTAGATATATACACACTCTTCTAGAATATTCTATGACCTTCTAGAATATTTTAGAATCTTCTAGGGTCTTCCAAGACCTTTCAAGGCATTCTAGAATATTTTGAAACCATTCAAAGTATTTTCAAACACTGTAGAATACTATACAAATACCGTTAAATGTAACATCCTAAAATTTACTATGACATAATGCACACTAATGTTAGAGATAGGTATAGAAAATTTTAAGAGAGAAGGTCGGTAGAAGTATGGGATTTTTTTAAATAAATAAAATAAATGTTTTAATTACCGAAATATACAAATTGGAGTGTTTTTATCGAAATGTATTGCATCTTTTATCTCGTTTACAATGTAAACGAGATAAGGCCAAGAAAAAATTAAACGTATATATCTTTTACAGTGTAAACGACTTAAGAGAGTAATTAAGACGTTTATACTGTAAACAAGATAAGTTAAGACAAATTTTCAGCAGCTATAAAAGGACGTGCAATCCTTTGTATTTGTCACAAATATTTCACTACTTTTCTATCTATTCCTTCCAAAATTAAGCCAAAATGTCTAGTAGTAGTGGATACTTAGCCGTAAGTGTGTATCCAAATTACCATATGAGAAATAGTGATAATAGGGTGACATTTGAGGGTGAGAATCCCATTCTATTACGTACTCGGCTAGTAAGTTCATTGGCAGAATTAAAGAGTCTAATATTAGGTAGCGTCGGTGGCAGCGGGAGAAAAGAGATCGGAAGGATGGGGTATATGTTGTTAGCACCGATGGAAAATAGAGTTTTTCGGTTTCGTCTGTTTTGGCTTCATGGCGACGAGCATGTGCGCCTGATGTTTGACATCCATGGGAGAATCATGTTGGAGCAACTGATGTTGTTCTCTGTGAAAGTTGGTGACGTTAGTGGCGATGGATCTGGGTCGTCAGACTTCATCCAGGATGACCCACTTTTTGTACCACCACCATTTATGTTGGCAGTCCAGTGGAACACATGGAGGTCGACGGAAAAGACTCTGACGAGGAGTATGTTGTGGATAGCAACGAGAGTAGTTCCTCCGAGAATGATGATGAGGAAGAGTTTCTATCAGAGACTCCAATTGAGGCATCACGTAAGTATCTTCTGCCTCCCCTTCACTTAATTTCGGCCTTGTCATTTGTACCTAATCATTATGGTTGATTTGGATGCGATGTAAGAGAAGAACCTATTTTTCAACAAGGGTGAAGAAGATTACAACTTGGACAGTGGTGTGGAGTTTAGGTTGTTCACAATTTAAAAGCAGAGATGTAGTAATGCAGGGTGTAAAGAAGTACATCATTCGAAGAAGTGTTAAATACCGAGTTGTGGGGTTGGATCGATTAAAGTACCATGTCCGTTGTTGACAACATGCAACATGTTGCCCTTGAAATCGGTGTTGCTCTTTGACAGAATCTCGAATACTGGTAAGTTAAAGATTCACCGTGTTCTATATTCTTAGATGTCATTGTTATGCTTGTACCTGTTTACTACTATTCTATTTCGCTAGGAAGGTGCGTAGAGTGGGAGGAGAGTACACGTGTTTGGCACCCACAATGTCGCAGGACCACCGATAGTTGGACAGCATTCTCATCTGTCGTGTTATCCTTTCCTTGCGTTGATACAATCAAACCCGTCCGTCAGCATCTCAGTCCTGCAAGGTACAATTAGATAAAGCTATCACTTCAAATTCTCATACAGAAAAGTCTCGCAATAAGGTGTCGAGGTTGCTGCAAGCGCTGCAGAGTTATTGTCCAGGAACGACGTGTGAGATCAGCGTTGCACTGTACTATGATGGGCACCTCATGGTGCGTGATTGCAACATGTTTGACAAGGTATTTTGGGCTTTGTCTCCATGCGTCGAAGCTTTCAAGCATTGCAAGCCGTTCATCTCCGTCGATGGTACGCATCTGTATGAAAAATATGGTGGTGTCCTGCTTATTGTAGTGGTACAAGATGGTAACAATAAGGTAGTGTTTGGTTGATGTCCATGTCTCATTGAGACATGGACACGGTGACACATGTCTGCTGTTTGGTTTGGTGAGACACAGATTTTTGATGGACACGGGAAGACACAGATGGACACGGAGACATTAAATTAGTGTACCTCCAATTTAATGAGACACTGAGACACAACTTGTGAGACACTACTTTTTTACTTTTTTATCTTTATTCAATTTTTAAATTTTCAAAATTTATCCTCTTATCTCCTCAAATATTTCTTTTTTTTTACTTTCTCTTTTAAATTCTACAACCAAATTTATTTTTCTGTTTTCTTAAAAAAAATTATACATTTAATTTTTTATTTATTTAAATTTTAATTAATCTTTGATAAATTTTGGACTTTGATTTTCTATTTTTTTCCAAAAAAAATTATATATTCAATATTTAAATGATAATTTAAGATGATATTAGAAGAAAAAAAATACGGGAAGAAATAAAAATTTAATGGTTACGACATGTAGCCTTTGAGGTGATGGGTGTGTAGCGGTGTTGGTAAAATTTGTGGTTGAATGAAGGGCAATTCAGACTTTTTCAAATATTTGTGTCTTGTTCATTATTTTTACCAAACATAATACATAGACACAAATATTTTATGTCTATGTCTTTAATGTCTGTGTCTTTGTGTCTATGTCTCATTCTATACATCAACCAAACGGAGCCTAATATCCTTCCTATAGCCTTTGTAATTATCGAGTCTGAGACGACGAAATCATGGTTTTTTTTTTTACCAATTTGAGATGACACGTTACCACACAAGAAGGTCTGTTGATTATTTCTGATAGATCCCAAGCGATCAAGGTTGCATTAAGAGCTGAGGACAGTGACTTGGCATCCTCCGAGGGTATTTCATGCTTACTGTATTCGACACATGGTAGCAAACTTCATGTCTCGTTTCAAGTCTACTGATGGCAAGAGGTATCTCATAAATGCTGCTTATAATCCAAGCAAGGTTGGGTATGAGTGGTACATGGATGTATTGACATTGTTGTCGCCGGAGATGGTGGATTGGGCTAGTAGATTCAATAAAGAGATCTGTCTACAACACTACGATGGCGATTGCCGGTTTGGTCACATGACGACGAACTTCTCCGAGTGTATAGATGTCGTTCTTAGGGTACACACTATCTACCTATATCGGCGATCGTGTGATGCACTTACGAGAAGCTGCATCAGTTGTTCGTGAGGAAGGGATGAGAGGCACACACACAGCTGGTGGTGGGTAATCAGTTTTCACAATGGCGGCTATTGAGAAGAACAAAGAGGGAATCTCGGAGATGCGAGTCATTCTTTATGACAGATTAGCTTCTGTGTTTGTGGTTGATGAGTTGGAGCCATTCGAGGGTTGGTCGCATGGGTCATTCCGTGTTAGCTTGGCGGGAGGCACGTGTGACTGTGGCCTTTTCTAGTTACTTCATTTTTCATGTCGTTATGCGTTGGCCCCTGCAAGTTTCGAATGGGGTCTATACGTCCATCCGGTGTATACGCAGCAGGCTGTGTTCAAGGTATACTAGTCGGAGTTTTTGCTAATACCAGATGAGAAACTTTAGCCGGAGTGGTATGGGACACACCTCGGCCTAACCTTGCCATGCGCAGGAAGTCCACTGGCAGACTGATTTCTACTAGGTTTCGTAATGAGATGGACGAGAGTGAGCACCAAGGAAAAAGGTGCGGTCTATGCAGGCAAACTGGTCATACTTGAGGAAGTTGTCCAAACTAGCAGATCGATTAGGCCTAGTTTACGGTTGTTATTTTGTATGTGTTAGGTTTATGGTTTATGTTTACGTAGTTCATGTGTTTATGTGGAACAAGTTATGTTTAAGTTTGTCTTATTTTCACTTGTCATATTTTATATTCCAAATTTGCAATATTAATATACTGAATTCTAAATATTTTGTATTCCGTATTTTGTATTCCAAAATTGTATTCTGCCCGTAGCGTTTTACATTCAATTTTAAATATTGCAGTACAAATCATAACAATGTTGACATGAAACATGCACAAAAGGAGCAGTATGTAACAAAATTTTTTAGGTCAAATTACATCAAATGTTACCTTATCAAAGTAATCAAATGTAACTATTGTGATATAAATACCTCAAAGTACATCAAAATATATCAATAGTAAAGAGAAAAGTATCAACATACAACAAAAACTATAATGTCATCGGCGGTGATCATCCTGGAAATGACGCTGATGACCAGTGCCACACGGCGGAGGCTGCGCTTGTCTTTGAGGTCTGTTCAGACGTGGGTTCGCCTGAGGCTATGAGAGATACTCGAGTGCATGTGGCTGTATGCGGCTGTGATGGGACTGGATGGTATGGGGGAGCATAACCACCAGAGAAGGGCATTAGCAGATACGGAAGGTGCTAAGGTGGAGGAAGAAGTGGTGCAGGCATTGGGTGTAATCCACCAACGGCGGGTCCAAGGTGTGAGTATGTGCCAGAGGCTAGGGAAATATGGGGGACCCAGACAGTGGGAGACAGGCGTAGAAGAATGCTGGTATGGTTGACCCATGCTCTGCTCATCCTGTTCGAAACTGTTCCACAATGCGCTGCATGGCGGGCTGGTCGGTGGTGTGAATATTAAAAGCCTCCTCAAAGTCTATCTCATTGACCATCGATATCTCAAGGCGACTGCTGGATGGACCGAGGTCATGCCAAGCAGGAGGGGCAACGTCCCAATCATCCCGACCAGCCTCTGAGCCTGACCCGGACGGTGGATGTGGTGGAGGGGGTGGTTGTAACAACTCAAATTTTGACACGTCATGACTACTGCCAAACGTTTAGGTGTTACTTATCGTATGGACCTAATTGGATATAGAATCAGAATTTCATTATCAGGTGTTAATATAAGCCTTTGTTGGATTAGCGTGATTAAACTATTTTTTGGTAAAAATTATTTAATTTTTTCGCAAATTAATACTTAAAGCAACATCATAAATAGATACATGATAACAAAAGATATATATACATATATAAACATAAGATGAGGTTTGGAGATACATGCCAAAGATAAAAATACTGAGTATTACATCAAGGTATATATACATAGATAAAATAAGAAAGACAGTCCCAACCCTCACACGGGTTTCCTAAGCTGGAACTGGTCTACTGAAAGGTCCTATCCCTCTAAAATACTACAAAAGTGAGGGAAAGTAACACTACAGATCACCAAAAGTAGTAGAGGATCAGCTATGTCAAACTCTGGAATGGTCTCCGAACAACTCCCTGATAAGTGGTCCAAACTCCTTGGAAAAAGGCTTCTCGTCGGACTCAAGTCCTCCTTTAACTAATCAACTCAGGCGGGTGAATCATCAGAAGAGTCAGCCTCGGCAAGATCAGAAAGTGCGGCCTGAACAACTACTGCCTGGTGTTCCCAATAGTCGTTGGGCATAGGCTCAATCTGAAGTGTGGGAATAGGAAGGTGATGAGCTAGTTTTAGGTCTGCCTCGTATGCGTACGAAGAATCCGAATAAGATACATCGTAGTGCGGTCATACTAAAAAGAGAGGGCGAGAAAAGGGGGATTGGTCTCCAGCTAGATGTAACTCAGATAGGGTAAATACGTATGACATGTCGGGATCGAAGTGTGGGCGATGTACAGAAACTCAAAACTCATGTTCGCACGAAACGTAAATGCGGATCCAAAGTGTGCTCCATATGAAGACTCTGCTCCTCATAGCTCAAGATAAACTGAAACTCAAAAAATACCTCTGCCGATCCTATCTGGGTAGGGAGAAAAAAAGAAAAGGGTGAAAATCTGAGGTTCCCAGTAGGGTGAAAAAGGGGTCTAGGGTCTTTGTCTATAAGTTTTCGTAAAATGTAAAAGCACAATATAGGAATAGCAGAGTACAAAATATATAGCGGACAAACAGAACTAGTCATTGACAATTAGGAACTTGTAGTAAACAATCACAAGAAATTCACATGTGCAAACAAGATGATGTATGTCTATTTGTAGTACAGGCCATGAGTTCATGCATCAGTTGTCTACCTGCAACCCGATGTTACTCGGAGCAAACCTCGAATATGGTTTCTCTACTATGTCAGTCAGGTACATTGGTATCATCATGGGCGAAACCATGTCAGTCAGGATACCTTGGCATCATGGGTTATCCATGTTAATTAGGCCAAATTACAATGATGTCGCTAGCATTTTTATATGCATCACCCAGTAAGAAACATGCTATCAGTTAGGCAGGCATTCTCGCATTAGCAATCATAGGCTATCAGTCAAGCAAGCGTTTCCGGATAAGTAGTTTGGCACAAAGGCCCAGTCAAACAAACAATTCTCAATTTATTTATTTTTATTCATTGTTTCTCATTTTCTTTCTTTTCATCATGCCTCCGCAGCACTTTATAAATATGCATACCTCCGCATCACCAAATAATTAAGCATATCTCCGCATCACTGTTTAACTTTAAATCTTCATAGGGACAACTTACACATTTTCATTTAACTAACTTGATATACTTTTACAAAATTTGGACATAATCTTTAATTTGAATTAAGTTTTAGTGCATTTAGATTAGAATTGAATTTTATACAAAGTTTTGAAAATCTGCTACTGCACTCGTAAAGATTTAGAAAATACCAGCCAGTAGTGTTTTTGTAAAATTCATAATAGATTCAATTCTAAGCTGTTGCTTCTAAATTTTGGTGAGGTTATATTTAATACCCCTAAGTTTAAGAACAAACAAATTTCAGGTTCATATCACTTCATTTGATTAAAAAATTGTCAATTGAAAGTGATGTCCTGTTTTAATAAATTAGTTCAGAAGTTTCCAGCAAGCAGCCTGGTGCGCGAAATTGTGAACAATACTTTTTCACAACTCTCATAATCCCCGGTAATGGCTCCAAAAACTTGGTGGCTCAATACCATGGCATTACACAACTTCGCACAACTAACCAGCAAGTGCACTGGGTCGTCCAAGTAATAAACCTTACGTGAGTAAGGGTCGATCCCACGGAGATTGTTAGCATTGAAGCAAGCTATGGTCATCTTGTAAATCTTAGTCAGGCAAACTCAAATGTATATGATGATGATGAACGAAAATAACATAAAGATAAGGATAGTGATACTTATGTATATCATTGGTGTAAGAGCTTCAGACAAGTGTATGAAGATGCCTTCCCTTCCGTCTCTCTGCTTTCCTACTGCCTTCATCCAATCCTTCTCACTCCTTTCCATGGCAAGCTCGTGTAGGGTCTCACTGTTGTCAGCAGCTACCTCCCATCCGCGCAGTGAAAGCTAATGCACGTACTCTGTCACAGTACTGCCAATCACCGGTTTGGTTCCCTTCCCTACCGGAATAGAATCCCTCTTTTGCGTCTGTCACTAACGCCCAGTAGGTTACAGGTTTGAAGCACGTCACAGTCATTCAGTCATTGAATCCTACTCAGAATACCACAGACAAGGTTAGACCTTCCGGATTCTCTTGAATGCCGCCATCAGGTCCTGCCTATACCACGAAGACTCCGAAGAATCCAAGAGATATTCACTAAGCCTCAGATGCTTGTAGAACAAGAATGGTTGTCAGTCACCTTGTTCATGGGTGAGAATGGTGATGGGCGTTAATCATCACCTTCATCATGTTGAAGAACAAGTGATATCTTGGATAAAGAACAAGTGGAATTGAATGGAAGAACAATAGTAATTGCATTAATCGAGGTACAGCAGAGCTCCACACCTTAATCTATGGTGTGTAGAAACTCCACCGTTGAAAATACATAAGAACAAGGTCTAGGCATGGCCGAATGGCCAGCCTCCCAAATTGAGTTCAATCATAAAACATGATCAAAAGCTCTATCTAGAGATCTAAAAATGATCAAAAGATCCTAATACAATAGTAAAAGGTCCTACTTATAGAAAACTAGTACATAAATGGGTAAATGACATAAAAATCCACTTCCGGGCCCACTTGGTGTGTGCTTGGGCTTGAGCAATGAAGAAATTTCGTGTAGAGACTCTCCTTGGAGTTAAACGCCAGCTTTAGTGCCAGTTTGGGCGTTTAACTCCCAATCAGGTGCCAGTTCCGGCGTTTAACGCTGGAATTCTTGGGGTGACTTTGGACGCCGGTTTGGGCCATCAAATCTTGGGCAAAGTATGGACTATTATATATTGGAAAGCCCAGGATGTCTACTTTCCAACGCCGTTGAGAGCGCGCCAATTGGGCTTCTGTAGCTCCAGAAAATCCACTTCGAGTGCAGGGAGGTCAGAATCCAACAGCATCTGCAGTCCTTTTGAGTCTCTGGATCAGATTTTTGCTCAGGTCCCTCAATTTCAGCCAGAAAATACCTGAAATCACAGAAAACACACAAACTCATAGTAAAGTCCAGAAAAGTGAATTTTAATTAAAAACTAATAAAAATATAATAAAAACTAACTAAATCATACTAAAAACATACCAAAAACAATGCCAAAAAGTATACAAATTATCCGCTCACACACAAACTTAAATTGTTGCTTGTCCCCAAGCAACTGAAAATCAAATAGGATAAAAAGAAGAGAATATGCAATGAATTCCAAAAACATCTATGAAGATCAGTATTAATTAGATGAGCGGGGCTGTTAGCTTTTTGTCTCTGAATAGTTTTGGCATCTCACTCTATCCCTTGTAATTCAGAATGATTGGCTTCTTTAGGAACTCAGAATCCAGATAGTGCTATTGATTCTCCTAGTTAAGTATGATGATTCTTGAACACAGCTACTTATTGAGTCTTGGCCGTGGCCCAAAGCACTCTGTCTTCCAGTATTACCACCGGATACATACATGCCACAGACACATAATTGGGTGAACCTTTTCAGATTGTGACTCAGCTTTGCTAAAGTCCCCAATTAGAGGTGTCCAGGGTTCTTAAGCACACTCTTATTGCCTTGGATCACAACTTTATTCCTTTCTCTTTTTTTTTTCTTTTTTTCGGTTTTTTTTTTCTTCTCTTTTCTCTTTTTTTTTCTTTTTTTTTTTCACTGCTTTTTCTTGCTTCAAGAATCATTTTTAATGATTTTTCAGATCCTCAGTAACATGTCTCCTTTTTCATCATTCTTTCAAGAGCCAACATTCATGAACCACAAATTCAAAAGACATATGCACTGTTCAAGCATACATTCAGAGAACAAAAGTGTTGCCACCACATCAAATTAATTAAACTATTATAAAATTCAGAATTCATGCAATTCTTTCCTTTTCAATTAAGCACGTTTTTATTAAGAGAGGTGATGGATTCATAGGACATTCATAACTTTAAGGCATAGACATTAAGACACTAATGATCACAAGACACAAACATGGATAACATAAAGCATAAAAATCGAAAAACAGAAGAATAAAGAACAAGGAAATCAAGGAACGGGTCCACCTTAGTGATGGCGGCTCTTTCTTGCTCTTGAAGATCCTATGGAGTGCTTGAGCTCCTCAATGTCTCTCCCTTGTCTTTGTTGCTCCTCCCTCATGATTCTTTGGTCTTCTCTAATTTCATGAAGGATGATGGAGTGTTCTTGATGCTCCACCCTTAGTTGTCCCATGTTGGAACTCAATTCTCCTAGGGAGGTGTTTACTTGCTCCCAATAGTTTTGTGGAGGGAAGTGCATCCCTTGAGGCATCTCAGGGATTTCTTGATGAGAGGGATCTCTTGTGTACTCCATCCTTTTCTTGGTGATGGGCTTGTCCTCATCAATGGGGGTATCTCCTTCTATGTCAACTCCAACTGAATAACAGAGGTGACAGATGAGATGAGGAAAGGCTAGCCTTGCCAAAGTGGAGGTCTTGTCCGCCACCTTGTAGAGTTCTTGAGCTATAACCTCATGAACTTCCACTTCTTCTCCAATCATAATGCTATGGATCATGATGGCCCGGTCTATGGTAACTTCGGACCGGTTGCTAGTGGGAATGATTGAGCGTTGTATGAACTCTAACCATCCTCTAGCCACGGGCTTGAGGTCATGCCTTCTCAATTGAACCGGCTTTCCTATTGAATCTTGCTTCCATTGTGCGCCCTCTTCACATATGATTGTGAGGACTTGGTCCAACCTTTGATCAAAGTTGACCCTTCTAGTGTAAGGATGCTCATCTCCTTGCATCATAGGCAAGTTGAACGCCACCCTCACACTCTCCGGACTAAAATCCAAGTATTTCCCCCGAACCATAGTGAGATAATTCTTTGGATTCGGGTTCACACTTTGGTCATGGTTCTTGGTGATCCATGCATTGGCATAGAACTCTTGAACCATCAAGATTCCTTGTTGAATGGGGTTGGTAAGCATTTCCCAACCTCTTCTTCGGATCTCATGGCGGATCTCCGGGTATTCACCCTTTTTGAGTGAAAAGGGGACCTCGGAGATTACCTTCTTCAAGGCCACAACTTCATAGAAAGAAGAAATGAGGAAGAGGGAGATGTAGTGTGTTCGGCCAAGAAGGGTAAGAAAGGGTGTTTAGGTTGTGTGAAAATGAAGAGAGAAGAAGGGTTATTATAGGAGAGGGGGTAAAGGTTCGGCCATTAGGGTGGGTTTTGGAGGGAAAATGGTTTGAATTTGAAGGGTGAGGTTGGTGGGGATTTATGAAGGATGGATGTGAGTGGTGAAGAGAAAGATGGATTTGATAGGTGAAGGGTTTTTGGGGAAGAGGTATTGAGGTGATTGGTGAATGGGAAGAAGAGAGAGAGTGATGGTGGGGTCCTGTGGGGTCCACAGATCCTGTGGTGTCAAGGAAAAGTCATCCCTGCACCAAATGTTGCTCAAAATCACGTTTTGAGCTGTTTCTGGCGTTAAACGCCGGGCTGGTGCCCATTCCTGGCGTTTAACGCCAGGTTGTTGCCCTTTTCTGGCGTTTAACGCCAGTCTGGTGCCCCTTTCTGGCGTTAAACGCCCAGAATGGTGCCAGACTGGGCGTTAAACGCCCAACAGCTAGCATTACTGGCGTTTGAACGCCAGCTTCTTCTCCTCCAGGGTGTGCTATTTTTCTTCCTGTTTTTCATTCTGTTTTTGCTTTTTTCATTGTTTTTGTGACTTCTTATGATCATCAACCTACAAAAAACATAAAATAACAAAGAAAAATATATAAAATATAATCATTGGGTTGCCTCCCAACAAGCGCTTCTTTAATGTCATTAGCTTGACAGAGGACTCTCATGGAGCCTCAGGAATGCTCAGAACCGTGTGGGAACCTCCCAACACCAAACTTAGAGTTTGAATGTGGGTGTTCAACACCAAACTTAGAGTTTGGCTGTGGCCTCCCAACACCAAACTTAGAGTTTGACTGTGGGGGCCCTGCTTGGCTCTGTTTTGAGAGAAGCTCTTCATGCTTCCTCTCCATGATGATAGAGGGATGTCCTTGGGCCTTAAATACCAAGGATTGTTCATTCACTTGAATGATCAACTCTCCTCTATCAACATCAATCACAGCCTTTGCTGTGGCTAGGAAAGGTCTGCCAAGGATGATGGATTCATCCATGCACTTCCCAGTCTCTAGGACTATGAAGTCAGTAGGGATGTAATGGTCTTCAATCTTCACCAAAACATTCTCTACAAGTCCATGAGCTTGTTTTCTTGAATTGTCTGCCATCTCTAATGAGATTCTTGCAGCTTGCACCTCAAAGATCCCTAATTTCTCCATTACAGAGAGGGGCATGAGGTTTACACTTGACCCTAAGTCACACAAGGCCTTCTTGAAGGTCATGGTGCCTATGGTACAAGGTATAGAAAACTTCCCCGGATCCTGCCTCTTTTGAGGTAGTTTCTGCCTAGACAAGTCATCCAGTTCTTTGGTGAGCAAGGGAGGTTCATCCTCCCAAGTCTCATTTCCAAATAACTTGTCATTTAGTTTCATGATTGCTCCAAGGTATTTAGCAACTTGCTCTTCAGTGACATACTCATCCTCTTCAGAGGAAGAATACTCATCAGAGCTCATGAAAGGCAGAAGTAAGTCCAATGGAATCTCTATGGTCTCATTTTGAGCCTCAGATTCCCATTGTTCCTCATTGAGGAACTCAGAGGAGATTGGTACACGCCCACTGAGGTCTTCCTCAGTGGCGTCCTCCTCCTCTCTTGCCTCTCCATGTTCGGCCATATTTATGGCTTTGCACTCTCCTTTTGGATTTTCTTCTGTATTACTTGGGAGAGTATTAGGGGGGGTTCAGTAATTTTCTTGCTCAGCTGACCCACTTGTCCTTCCAAATTTCTGATGGAGGACTTTGTTTCATTCATGAAACTTTGAGTGGTCTTTATTAGATCAGAGACCATTGTTGCTAAGTCAGAGGTATTCTGCTTAGAACTCTCTGTCTGTTGCTGAGAAGATGATGGAAAAGGCTTGTTGTTGCCAGGCCTGTTTCTTCCACCATTATTATTGTTATTGAAACCTTGTTGAGGTTTCTCTTGATTCTTCCATGAGAAATTGGGGTGATTTCTCCATGAAGAATTGTAGGTGTTTCCATAGGGTTCTCCTAGGTAATTCACCTCTTCCATTGAAGGGTTCTCAGGATCATAAGCTTCTTCCTCAGATGAAGCTTCCTTAGTACTGTTTGGTGCATTTTGCATTCCAGACAGACTTTGAGAAATCAAGTTGACTTGTTGAGTCAATATTTTATTCTGAGCCAAAATGGCATTCAGAGTGTCAATCTCAAGAACTCCTTTCTTCTGACTAGTCCCATTGTTCACAGGATTTCTTTCAGAAGTGTACATGAATTGGTTATTTGCAACCATTTCAATCAGCTCTTGAGCCTCTGTAGGCGTCTTCTTCAGATGAAGAGATCCTCCAGCAGAGCTATCCAAAGACATCTTGGATAGTTCAGAGAGACCATCATAGAAAATACCTATGATGCTCCATTCAGAAAGCATGTCTGAGGGACATCTTCTGATTAATTGTTTGTATCTTTCCCAAGCTTCATAGAGGGATTCTCCATCCTTCTGTCTGAAGGTTTGGACTTCCACTCTAAGCTTACTCCATCTTTGTGGTGGAAAGAACTTTGCCAAGAAGGCATTGACTAGCTTTTTTCAAGAGTCCAGGCTTTCTTTAGGTTGAGAATCCAACTATATTCTAGCTCTGTCTCTTACTGCAAAAGGGAATAGCATCAGCCTGTAGACCTCAGGGTTAACCCCATTAGTCTTGACTGTGTCACAGATTTGCAAGAATTCAGCTAAGAACTGATGAGGATCTTCCATTGGAAGTCCATGGAACTTGCAATTCTGTTGCATTAGAGAAACTAATTGAGGCTTAAGCTCAAAGTTGTTTGCTCCAATGGCAGGGATAGAGATGCTTCTCCCATAGAAATCAGGAGTAGGTGCAGTAAAGTCACCCAGCACCTTCCTTGCATTGTTGGCATTGTTGTTGTTTTCGGCTGCCATGTGTTCTTCTTCTTTGAAGAATTCGGTCAGGTCCTCTAAAGAGAGTTGTGCCTTGGCTTCTCTTAGTTTTCGCTTCAGGGTCCTCTCAGGTTCAGGGTCAGCTTCAACAAGAATGCCTTTGTCTCTGCTCCTGCTCATATGAAAGAGGGGAGAAAAAGAAAATGTGGAATCCTCTATGTCACAGTATAGAGATTCCTTGAAGTGTCAGAGGAAAAGAGAAATAGTAAGAAGAAGGAGAAGAAGAATTCGAACTTTAATTAGATAAGGTTCAAATTGTGCATTAAGAAGGAGTGGTACTCCATAAATAGAAGGATGTGGGAAGGAGGGAAGAGGATTTTCGAAAATTCAATCAAAAGATTTTGAAAACATTTTGAAAATTTGATTGATAATTTTCGAAAACTCAAAGTGAAAAAGAAATCAAGTGATTTTTGAAAAAGATTTTGAAATTAGAAATTAAAAAGATTTGATTGAAAACTATAAAAAAAAAATTATGTGATTGAAAAGAATTGATTGAAAAGTTATGGTTTTTAAAAAGATGTGATTGAGAAGATATGATTTGAAAACAATTTTAAAAGATATGATTTGAAAACAATTTTAAAAGATTTGATTTTGAAAACTAGTGACTTGCCTAACAAGAAAAGATATGATTCAAACATAAAACCTTCCTTCACAGAAAAGGCAAAAAATGTTCAATCAAATCATTAATTGTTAGTAAGTATCTTTGAAAAGGAAAGAAATTGATTTTGAAAACATTTGATTGAGAAGATATGATTTGAAAAAGATTTGGTTTTGAAAAACTTTGAAAACTTGAAAAAAAATGATTTTGAAAACAAAATCTTCCCCCTAGCACCATCCTGGCGTTAAACGCCCAGAATGGTATCCATTCTGGCGTTTAACGCCCAAAATGCACCCTTTTTGGGCGTTAAACGCCCAACCAGGTGCCCTGGCTGGCGTTTAAACGCCAGTCTGCCTTCTTCACTGGGCATTTTTGAATGCTCAGCTTTTTCTGTATAATTCCTCTGCAGTATGTTCTGAATCTTCAATTCTTTGTATCATTGACTTGAAAAGACACAAATAAAAAAATATTTTTGGATTTTTAATGATCAAAATGCAACAAGAATCAAATAACAATGCATGCAAGACACCAAACTTAGCAGTTTGTGTACTACTGACACTATATGAGACACATAAACACTCAAGTCAATAGAATTTAAAGATCAAAACAAGAAATATATGCATGAATTCGAAAAATGTAACAAAAACATGCATTTGACACCAAACTTAAGATGAGACTCTAGACTAAAGCAAGAAATATTTTTGGATTTTATGATTTTGCAAATTTTTTTTTTGTATTTTTCGAAAATTAAGTGGGAAAAGGTATCAAAATTCTTAATGAGAATTCCAGGAATCAGTGCAATGCTAGTCTAAGACTCCGGTCCAGGAATTAGACATGGCTTCACAGCCAGCCAAGCTTTCAAGGAAAGCTTCGGTCCAAAACACTAGACATGACCAAAGGTCAGCCAAGCCTTAGCAGATCACTGCTCCAAAAGCAAAATTGATGAAAATCAACAAGCTCTTGTGGTGATAAGTTGAAACCTCGGTCCAATCAGATTAGACATGGCTTCTCAGCCAGCCAGATTTCAACAAATCATCATGAAACTCTAGAATTCATCTTCAAGAATTTCGAAAAAAATAAATACCTAATCTAAGCAACAAGATGAACCGTCAGTTGTCCAGCCTAAACAATCCCGGGCAATAACGCCAAAAACTTGGTGTTGTTGCCGGATCTTGGCACTGATGTTACCAAAAGCTTGCTCAAAACTTGAACAATCCCCGGCAACGGCGCCAAAAACTTGGTGCGCGAAATTGTGAACAATACTTTTTCACAACTCTCATAATCCCCGGTAATGGCTCCAAAAACTTGGTGGCTCAATACCATGGCATTACACAACTTCGCACAACTAACCAGCAAGTGCACTGGGTCGTCCAAGTAATAAACCTTACGTGAGTAAGGGTCGATCCCACGGAGATTGTTAGCATTGAAGCAAGCTATGGTCATCTTGTAAATCTTAGTCAGGCAAACTCAAATGTATATGATGATGATGAACGAAAATAACATAAAGATAAGGATAGTGATACTTATGTATATCATTGGTGTAAGAGCTTCAGACAAGTGTATGAAGATGCCTTCCCTTCCGTCTCTCTGCTTTCCTACTGCCTTCATCCAATCCTTCTCACTCCTTTCCATGGCAAGCTCGTGTAGGGTCTCACTGTTGTCAGCAGCTACCTCCCATCCGCGCAGTGAAAGCTAATGCACGTACTCTGTCACAGTACTGCCAATCACCGGTTTGGTTCCCTTCCCTACCGGAATAGAATCCCTCTTTTGCGTCTGTCACTAACGCCCAGTAGGTTACAGGTTTGAAGCACGTCATAGTCATTCAGTCATTGAATCCTACTCAGAATACCACAGACAAGGTTAGACCTTCCGGATTCTCTTGAATGCCGCCATCAGGTCCTGCCTATACCACGAAGACTCCGAAGAATCCAAGAGATATTCACTAAGCCTCAGATGCTTGTAGAACAAGAATGGTTGTCAGTCACCTTGTTCATGGGTGAGAATGGTGATGGGCGTCAATCATCACCTTCATCATGTTGAAGAACAAGTGATATCTTGGATAAAGAACAAGTGGAATTGAATGGAAGAACAATAGTAATTGCATTAATACTCGAGGTACAGCAGAGCTCCACACCTTAATCTATGGTGTGTAGAAACTCCACCGTTGAAAATACATAAGAACAAGGTCTAGGCATGGCCGAATGGCCAGCCTCCCAAATTGAGTTCAATCATAAAACATGATCAAAAGCTCTATCTAGAGATCTAAAAATGATCAAAAGATCCTAATACAATAGTAAAAGGTCCTACTTATAGAAAACTAGTACATAAATGGGTAAATGACATAAAAATCCACTTCCGGGCCCACTTGGTGTGTGCTTGGGCTTGAGCAATGAAGAAATTTCGTGTAGAGACTCTCCTTGGAGTTAAACGCCAGCTTTAGTGCCAGTTTGGGCGTTTAACTCCCAATCAGGTGCCAGTTCCGGCGTTTAACGCTGGAATTTCTTGGGGTGACTTTGGACGCCGGTTTGGGCCATCAAATCTTGGGCAAAGTATGGACTATTATATATTGCTGGAAAGCCCAGGATGTCTACTTTCCAACGCCGTTGAGAGCGCGCCAATTGGGCTTCTGTAGCTCCAGAAAATCCACTTCGAGTGCAGGGAGGTCAGAATCCAACAGCATCTGCAGTCCTTTTGAGTCTCTGGATCAGATTTTTGCTCAGGTCCCTCAATTTCAGCCAGAAAATACCTGAAATCACAGAAAAACACACAAACTCATAGTAAAGTCCAGAAAAGTGAATTTTAATTAAAAACTAATAAAAATATAATAAAAACTAACTAAATCATACTAAAAACATACCAAAAACAATGCCAAAAAGTATACAAATTATCCGCTCATCACAGCCCAAGGCTTAATTGACTCTACAAAATAGTTATGAATATGAAACTTGTACTCAATTAAAATAGGCTTATAAACCTTTAAAATTTCTTTGGTAGCAACTCAAAATGTTAGATAAATCGAAAGTTCTAGTGGTTGAAAAATGATACTGCAGAATTGGTTTTGTAGCAACTATCAAATTTCAAAAATTCAAATCTCCCAAACCACTTGGTCAAATTCCTTGAACTTTTTATGGAGTAATCTTATTTTCTCGAAGTTTACTAGAAAAATAATTTGGACCAAAAATTACATCTAGATTGCTCCTAGTTTTCACTGCAAGTTGCTGTCTAAAATTATGCAAAAATTCTGCAGCATAAATGCTTACTCTTCTAATCACTAACTTTGTTTTTCTCAAGTTTTTAGCCTTATGACTCAAATTCTAAGGTTATACAGGCATATATACTGGTCTCAACTCTTATCATAGCCCAAGAATTCTTAATTCAATATGTCAAAAATTCGTACAATAGGTACAATGTAACCATAATGTCACAACATAAATTTTCAACATCTCATCAACAATAACATATCTCAAGTTATTGTTCATCAGTAGGATTTTCAACAACCATCACAACATTCAATATGCAAAATCATCATCAACAAATACTAACAGCAAGTATAACTTCAAAATACACACAATCATTATCATCAATTACTATAACTAATTGCACACGACACTAATCTAATTTTTCCTAACTCTTACTTGGTTGTGTTAAAAACTGAGGTGCATTGCTCCCAAGCTCACCTTCTTGGCTACAACACCTAATGCATCATAATTCAATTTCGTTCATCATCATCATGGCCTTGAGGCCGAACCGATGATCACAAGGAGAAAGATGAAATACTCACCTTCTCTAGCTGGATGGTTCGGTGATTCAGAGAAATTAGAGGAAATGGCCTTGAGTTTCACAAGCTAAAAGGAAGAACAAAGGTTGGTTTGCATGGTGATGTTAGGAACTGAATTGAAGAAAGAAGAAGGAATCGAAGCTAGCTTATCTAGTGAGGAATTTCAGGACATCAAGGGTTGATGGAGAAAGATGAGAACTACATTCTTCAAGCTCCTATGGAAGTCGAAGGATAAAAGAAGATTGCATGCTAATCGTGCTCTCCCCTAGGGTTGCTTTTGGCCTTTGCTATTTCTTTCTTCTTTGAATAGATTATATATGTAAGCAATTGAGTAAGTGAAGTGAGGGATAGGTGTAAGTATGCATATGTTTCGTGGCTCATGTGTGAGGATAGAGCAACACATGTACTTAGCATTAATGACTAAGTACTTACTAGGCTAACTAACTATGTGGTGTAACCATGGTTTGAGTGTGCTGTCCGTGAGAATAAAGGGATGAAAAGAGTGGATTTTTGTTCTTAATCATAGTTGAATTATGATTGGTTTGAGTGAGCTAATCGTTCAGTTTACTTAAGGTTTTATGCAAGAAGGGTTAAAGCTTTAATTTGGCTTGACGCATAGCAAGGGTATTTTGGTTTAGGAATAAAAATTGAGATGATGTACTAATTGATTGATAATGCAACTAGGGTTGTTCCTCTACTAATTCATTATTTAATGAATTAACGAGATGTGGATAATTTGAGGAAAAAAATTAACCATAGCAGTAATTATCTAATTACCAAAACTCGTGATCGGAAAAACTAAAGTTTTAACGGCACGGGTTATATATCTAATCTATTATTTACACTATACATATCTAAACTTATGTGTATCGATGGATGTTGTCAAGAATAATAAGTCACAGATCTCGTGAGGTAGGGTGGTTACATTCTACCTCCTAAAAAGAAAATTTGTCCTCACAATTTTAATATATTAAGAATGATAACCTTAAGAGTAGTCTTATTTACTTAAATGTAGTGGTATTATCTATGATTCTGAATGCATGATATGAACAGTGCACATTTGAATTTGAATCAAAGGATGTTGATGCATAAGGAATAGGAATTTAGAGAACTATTATGAATTCTCTCAATTAAACAAGAGCTTAATCCTTGAAGCAAAAGAAACAGTAAAAAGAAAACAAAGAAAAGCAAGATTCAAGGTTCTAAGCATCAATGACTAGGAAGGTCAAGTATGATTAAAAGCTCAAAGAGTTGTTCTCCTAGCCATATGCTTGTGGTGCAAATGTGTCAAGTAACCTTTGAGACAGGACATTAAGAGTCGAGATCAAGTACATTTGACAGAGTATGCCAAATGCTTTGAGTACCACTGTCTGGGAGTTAATTAAAAAAAAAAAAATCAGAACTCAAAGAGAGTTCTCCAGTTAAATACTTGTGGTATTTTTGTGTCAAGTAAAGCTTTAGACAAATCATTTAAAGTCACGGCTAGGCTCAAGGTCCAAAACGCCAAAGAAAAGAGCTAAAAAGAAGAGTTGCTGTGCTCAAGGATTAATCCGAAGTAAAAAGGCTAGAGAATTCATAATATTATTCGGATTCTAGTTTCGAATGACAGTGACATTCCTTAGATTCAAGGGATAGTAGGTTGCAAAACTATTCAGAGTTTCAGTATTAAAAACCCCACTATGAGACAGATAGGAGCTTAATTGAGAACTCACCTCTCATGCAAATTCACATCCTAAATTTATATTAGTTTTGGTTGCTTGAGTACAAGTAACAATTCAAGTTTGGTATTGTGATGCGTGAGCATCTTTTTTATCTTTTCCTAATGAATTTGCAAATTAATTTGCTAAGTTTAATAAAGATTTAGGTATTTTTGAGTTACTATGAATGCTACTTTGAGTTGTGTGCAATTTAGTTTGTTTCAGGTAGCATTCGAACGGATTTGATAGAGTTCGTGTAGAAGGAAAGGAAGAAAGCAAATGATGCTGTTAACCCTAACCTCCTCACACTCCAACAGGCATAACTTGAGCTACAGAGGTCCAATTGATGCGGTTTTAGCGGCCTTGAAAAGTTAACTTTCAGAACTTTCTAACAATATATAATAATTTATAGTTTTCTTCAGGAATCACTGCCTTAGTGGAGCCAAACTTGGGATTTTCCAAGTTTGGCGCCATGATCACTATAATCTCCAAGAGTTGCACTGCCTTGATCCCAAGTTTGGCGCCAAAATAAAGAAAAGGCAAGAAACACACGCAGGTGGAGTTGCGCCAAACTTGGCTAGTTTGGCGCCAGTTTTAGGAAATTTGGTGGTCCCCACACCTATGCACGAGCTAGCAACGAGATCCCTTATTTATTTTGATTAAAATTTTATTTTATTTACAAATAGAAAAAGATATAATTTTGTTTTAAAAAATATATTTTATATTTATTAGGTTAGATATAAAAGGGAAAAGATTCAGCCCTTCGGTGTTTTTTCTATTTTTACGCATCAAATTCTGCATTTCACTGTTTTTAGAACCCTAGTTTTCTCTCCAAGCCATGAGCAACTACACCTCCACCGTTAAGGTTAAGAGCTCTGTTTATTGTATGGAATAATACTATTACTTTTCTATTTTAATTCATGTATTGATTTCAATTTCAAGAATTTGTTTTTGTTCTTCATCTTAATGATTTGGGTAGATCAGAAGAATAACCCTTATTCTAATTGTGTTGTTGTTAAATCTTGAAAAAGTAATTTACTTGAACAACAGTTTGAAAATAATTTTTCCTAAATCATTAATTATCTGGACTTAACGGGATACGTGACATATAATTTTCTTATATTTGGGCAATTAAGGTTTATGTGGTATATAAACTAGAATTGGACTTAAACCTCTAATTGAACTTAAGTGACCAAGAAATTGGCGGTTAACTAAGTTAGAGGAGACTAAATTACTAAGAAATTAGGGTTTAGTCACATATAGTTTGCCATAAATTGAATCTTGTATGATTAAAATAGTTGGTAAGAAAAGTTAATCTAGAAGATAAATTGCTCCGAAGCCTTAACTATTTTCTCTTATATTCTTCATATCAATTTTATTATTTGCCTTTAATTCTCTAAATTTACTGTTTAATGCAATTGAAACCTCAAAACACCAATTTCTGTTTGTCTGACTAAGCAAATCACTCAATCATTGTTGCTTGATCCATCAATCCTCATGGGATCGACTTTTACTCACCTGAGGTATTACTTAGTACGACCCGGTGTACTTTCCGGTTAGTTTGAGGAGTTTAAATTCCGCACCACTTTTTAGGCCAAATAGAGGCATCGAACAGGGTGACCCCCTATCTCCATATCTCTTTCTTTTTTTGTGCAGAAGGGATTTCCTTCTTGTTACACAAGGCAGAGCAAAACAGATTAATTCAAGGTGTTCATGTTAATCGAAAATACCAAACAGTTGACAATCTTTTGTTTACTGATGATTCAATCCTTTTTTGCAAGGGCTCACCTAACACAAGCTAAAGCATTTTGAAATTGCTAGAGATCTATGAGGACTTTAGTGGGCAAAAAGTCAATTTGAACAAGTCGGTCATTTTCTTTACTCATAATACATCTCAGGACACAAGACTAGCTGTTGCGCAGACACTAAATATTGAACATATCGGAGTCCAGGACAAATACTTGGGGCTGTCCACCATAGTTCAAAAATCAAAGAACGCAACTTTTGGAGCTATCAAGGATAAAGTCCACAAGAGGATTTTGGGTTGGAAAAGAAGCTTATTGTCTTCAGGTGGCAGACACACGCTATTAAGAGCAGTGGGAGAAGCGATTCCTATTTACACACTTTCTTGTTTCAAGCTCCCAGATATGCTGTTGACTAAGATTCATAGCATGCCCTCACAATTCTGGTGGGGGCAAAAAAGGCGCAGAGCGAAGAATGGTATGGGTTAAATAGGACACAACGACGAGACGAAGAAAGACAGAGGACTGGGGATCAAAGACCTAAGGGCACAAAATTTGGCTCTATTGGGCAAGCAATGTTGGCGTTTAATGAAATACCCTAATTTTACACTATCAAGAATGTTTAAAGCTAAATATTTTAGATACACAGATTTCTTACATGCAGAGTTAGGAAGCATACCATCGTGGGGCTGAAGAAGTGTTCTTGAAGGGCGCAAGGTGATTGAGAAAGGCTTATTATGGAAAATAGGGTCTGGTGCTAATATCTGCATCTTCCAAGATTCTTGACTCCCACCACTATTGCCCTTTAATGTCCCTCAAGCTGCAACCACAATCCCACTGAATCTGCAAGTATATTATGTTAGTGCGCTACTAAATCATGATAGAAGCTATAACAGAAACCTGGTTGAGTCAATTTTTTCAGATGATATATACAATAAAATTTTTTCAATCAAACCAATTGAAGAGGAGAATGAAGTTAATTGGTGCTAGACAAAATCCGGTATACATGCAGTTGGGTCAAGATACAAGATTGCTTATGTGTTCTTTCGTTCCCCTACTTTACTGAGACCTCGAAACACACAAAATAACAGAAATAGAATAGCATTTGGGAATTAAAATTACCTCATAAGTTTAAGGTTTTTTTGTAGAAGAGTTTTCATGAAAAGCTTTTGGTGTTACAACAAATCCACAACTGGTTTGCATTCACCCCACCACTTGCCGAAGATACATGTTGAAAGATTAATCAATTTCTCATGCCTTGTTCCAATGCCTTCTATCTTCAATAATCTGGAGACTAAGCTCAATAACTCCTAACCTATGGCAAAGAGAAGACGAGACCTTTCTCAATTGGTGGCAATGAGCCTTATCTTGGGCAGCAGCTCAAATCGACAATAGATAAAAGACCCTCCTCATCGCGGCTCTGTGCTGGAGCGCTTAGAAGGCAAGAAATCGGTGTGTCTTTGAGAAGCTACTAGGCCCAGCACTAGAAATAGTGCAAGAAGCTAATAATTTAGTGCGTGAACTCAATAGCCACACCTGATGGTTGCTATTAATTCCCTTTTACTCTTACTTAAGCTAGTTGTCTTCCAATCACGTTTGGTGATAATTGGGAATACCCATTTTCTTTTGTACTTCTTTATGAAAACACCTTTATTTTATAATAATAATATAACATGTATCTTTGAAAAAAAACTAATTCTAACCATATATTCATTTGCCTAACATATACTGCATACTACCTCCATAAAAGTACCCTAATCATGGGAACACATCTATGCTTTAACATAACCGTAAAACAAAAAACAACACCAACCTCAAAGTCGGCTACCCTTGCAATGTGTGAAGTCGCATTCGGTCTGTTAATGTCTCCATCGTGATTATCAGCACGCGTTATATTGTTCAAGTAATTCATAAATATAATTAGAAAAGAGTATAAGTGGGAGAAAATGCTAAAAAAGGGAAGTCAAAGGGTCTGATTGAAGGTTGTAGACGAGATACATATATATAGGCATTCACTTCTCTTATTTTGTTTACGCTTCCGCTTCTCTTATCTCGTTTACACTGTATTTACACTATAAACAAGATAAGAGCATTGCATAACACGTGTATAAACATGATACGACCATGTCGTCCCGTGCTTTATCTCGTTTATAGTGTAAATGAGATACGTGTTATCTTATTTCATTTACACTGTAAACGAGATAAAAGATGTGATGCTTTTCGGTAAAAACATTTCAAAATGTATATTTCGATAATTAAAACATTTATTTTATTTATTAAAAAAATCTTAGAAGTTAGAGAATTGAAAAAAATGAGGAAATGATGAAAGGAGATGGTTATAATGCATATTCATGAAGAAGGCGCTACGCATATCCTTCATGGAAGCTGCTAGCCATCTAACCGTATGCTAGTTGGTGAAAAATTAAGATAAGCTAGCAACCCTGTTCAAAAGGGTGTCATTGGAGGTAAATAATAGTAAAATAGTAGAATTTTGGTAGTTAGCTATATCAACAATGGCAGTTAATTGCAAAATAAAAAAGGATTTAACGCTATCAAGAATCTTATAGAAATTGCATATATTCCAAAAGATTCAAAAATACCTGTAACCCAGCAACCACTCATAAACCCATACACTTTTTACCACAGACAGAAACATTCAGCCATAACCAATGTTCGTTATCTCATAACTAGAAATCTTGCACTCATGTCAAAGAAATGATCCAAACCTCCCATTTACAATAATGTGGCTTTCAAGCCACAGTTGCTGAAGAGTATGTCACAATTGAGATCCCACAAAAACTTATTCGTGATTACCTGGAACAAGGGTACACTCATTTGTATCTAGGGGCAATAAGGCTAATTCTGACCTTACATGGCGGGAAAGGCTTACCTGTAACACCAAAAATTGCACTTCTAGATATCACATTCAAGGAATACCAACACGCTCTTATCGAAGCACTTGTCACCACCTTGACAAATTAAAGTGTGATCCTCATGATCTCTCCAAATTTTACCATAAGACTCTCTGATCCAAAACTTGCTCAAAGAATTAAGATACAGGTCCAACTGATTGGAGTAACACACGATGCTAGTGCTGAGCCGGCTACACTCCAACATCAAGTCCTTTATAAAGTTCAAGATCATGCTTTAGATCTGAACCTCCCAAATTCCACAGAAGATGCTCTCTTAATGTTCACAGATAAGAATCATGGGCCATCCATAGTTAACATTCCAATAATGATTACTACGGAGGAACTTTCCTCTATAGTACATGGATTACTAATTATGAAAGAGCTTTCCCACAACACGTTCCTGATGTGCATACAAAGATGCCTCATGTTATCAGCCGAGCACCAGATGAAACCGTTAGAACGGTCTTCCAAAAGCCAGGAACAGAAGGACAATCATCCTTTTTCAGGTTATCATTAAGGAGAATTTGTACTATTTCTCCTCTTACCGTCTAACATACAAGTGACCAGGATGATCCCCCGATCCATTACTTCCAAGAAGAAAAACCTGTTTATGTCTCACACATTAATAGGCATTTTATATGGGATGTTGATCCAGTATGTGTGATTCTAATTGTGATTGTGACTGTGACTTATCGGTTGACTCTGAAGAAGAAGACAGTTTAAGGAAGCAGTCTAGAAAATAGAAAAAGAAGCAGAGCTGTACTACTCCACTAAGGCTTTATTTGCCAGATGAATTTGATGAAACACCAATATTCAATCCAAAGAAGCAATCCCAAAAAAATCTTCAAAGATCATCTTTTGAGCAGTTCTATTGCTCTACTGTGTGTGGCTACTATCCGACCTTATGACCAAGAGTTTCCTCCTCTTTTGGTTACCACTGATGACCAGCGAATCATTCGAAGACCATATGTGACCCCTAAGGGAGTAACTTCACAAGGATACCAATCAACCACAACATAAGATGAGGTCCTAAACTGGCAACTGATAATGCTGTCAGTCAAAATAAAGTCTTGCTGAGAATTGAGCATACCTTAGAAACACTTGTTGAAAAAACTGACAAACTGTCTACACAAGTGTATTCTGTGCAAGCCCAAGTTAATGAATTGAAAGAACACCTAACTAGGCAAGCTGAACAACTTGATCAAGACCTCAGGACATATTTTCAAACTCAGTATTTTGGCCCTAAATTTTATATAAAAAAAACAAGAGTTGACACGCATAAAGGCACAGCTCAAACAAATTGAGGAAGATAGGGCGAGGCGAACCAGACCCCAAGCTTTGGCTATAGACCCATTATCAATGTATCCACCACCATATCCCACATAATCTCCCATCTTTACTCCTCCTGATATGCCTGATTATGATAGTATCTTTAAGACAAACTATCATCTTGCTCAAAGATTTCACGAAAAAGGAACAACACATTATTAAACCCATAGGCCTTCAACCGAAAGGATCTCATGAAGTAAGGCCAAGACCACCATAGTCAATGGGAAATTTCTTTAGAGGGAAAGTTTCTAGAGAAAAAACCGGCATGACCCTTGCTAAAGAGAAGAAAATTAAAGGATCGCCAACTCCTAGAAGAACCATAGGAATGGTGAGTGCAATAATGAATGATACATTCACTGAGGACACATCTGATCCATCAGATCTTTAAATAGATGAATAATCTGAAGAAGGCCGCATGACAGACCTGTTTGCTATTGCAATGGTCAACTCCGTTCCTGAAGAAGAAGACAGATGAGAGGTCTTTGAGGTAGAAGAGGAAGAAAACAATCCACCGCTACAACCTCAACAATCGGACCTAACCTAGATGAAAGCGGGCAATCATTATTTCACTGATGAGCGGATAATTTATACGCTTTTTGGCATTGTTTTTATATAGTTTTTAGTAAGTTTGAGCTACTTTTAGGGATGTTTTCCTTAGTTTTTATGTTAAATTCACATTTCTGGACTTTACTATGAGTTTGTGTGTTTTTCTGTGATTTCAGGTAAAATCTGACTGAAATTGAGGGATTTGAGCAAAACTCTGAAAAAGGCTGACAAAAGGACTGCTGATGCTGTTGGATTCCGACCTCCCTGCACTCGAAATGGATTTTCTGGGGCTACAGAACTCCAATTGGCGCGCTCTCAACGGCGTTGGAAAGTAGACATCCAGGGCTTTCCAGCAATATATAATAGTCCATGCTTTATTCGAAGAATGACGACGTAACTTGGCGTTAAACGCCAAGTTCATGCTACTGTCTGGAGTTAAACGCCAGAAAAACGTCATGATCCGGAGTTGAACGCCCAAAACACGTCATAACTCAAAGTTCAACGCCAAGAAATGCCTTAGCTCGTGGATTGATCAAGCTCAGCCCAAGCACACACCAAATGGGCCCCGGAAGTGGATTTATGCATCAATTACTTACTCATGTAAACCCTAGTAGCTAGTCTAGTATATATAGGACATTTATCTATTGTATTAGACATCTTTTGACCACTTTAAACTCTTTATTCATTCGGTCACTTGATCATGGAGAGGGCTGGCCATTCGGCCATGCCTGAACCTCTTTTGTTTATGTATTTTCAACGGTGGAGTTTCTGCACACCATAGATTAAGGGTGTGGAGCTCTGCTGTACCTCAAGTATCAATGCAATTCTATTTTCTTTTATTCAATTCCTCTTTTATTCTTATTCCAAGATATTCATTCGTACCCAAGAACATGATGAATGTGATGAGTTAGATAATCCTCATTATTATTCTCACTTATGAACGCGCGTGATTGACAACCACTTCCGTTCTACATGCAACAAAGCTTGAATGTGTATCTCTTAGATTCCCCAACAGAATCTTCATGGTATAAGCTAGATGGATGGCGGCATTTATGAGGATCCGGAAAGTCCAACCTTGTCTGTGGTGTTCCGAGTAGGATCCTGGGAATCCGGAAAGTCTCACCTTGTCTGTGGTATTCCGAGTAGGATTCCGGTAATGAATGACTGTGACGTGCTTCAAACTTGTAACCTGCTGGGCGTTAGTGACAAACGCAAAAGAATCAATGGATTCTATTCCAGTAGGAGCGGGAACCAACCGGTGATTGGCCGTACTGTGACAGAGTGCGTGAGCATTAGCTTTCACTGCGAGGATGGGATGTAGCCATCAACCATGGGTGATGCCTCCAGACTGGTTAGCTGTGCGAGTGACAGCCGCATAGGATATTTCCCCGAGAGGAAGAAACTAGCCACAGCTGATGGTGAACCCCTATACAGAGCTTGCCATGGAAAGGAGTAAGAAGGATTGAGTAGAAGCAGTAGGAGAGCAGGCGTCCGTGAGCTCTACAGCATCTCCATTCCGCTTATCTGAAATTCCTACCAATGAATCTGCATAAGTATTCTATCCCTTTTATTCTGTATTTTCTTTTTATTTTATAATTTATTCCAATAATCAAAATTCCCCTTTAATCTCCCTAACTGAGATCTACAAGGTAACCATAGCTTGCTTCATACCAACAATCTCTGTGGATTCGACCCTTACTCACGTAAGGTTATTACTTGGACGACCCAGTACACTTGCTGGTTAGTTGAACGGAGTTGTGAATTCAACCAGTGCCATAAATAAGCTTTCATTCAAAATCCAAGAAACATATAATGATGATCACAATTTCGTCCACCAAGTTTTTGGCGCCGTTGCCGGGGATTGTTCGAGTATGGACAACTGACGGTTCATCTTGTTGCTCAGATTAGGTAATTTTCTTTTCAAAAAAAAAAACTTTTTCAAAATTTTTCTTTTTATTTTTCGTTTTTTCAAAACTATATTTTCGAAAAAATTAAAATAAAAATACAAAAAAATTAGAAAATCATAAAAATCAAAAATATTTGGTGTTTCTTGTTTGAATCTTATGCTAATTTTTAAGTTTGGTGTCAATTGCATGCTTTTAAAATTTTTCTTGCATTTTTCGAAAATCTCATGCATTCATAGCGTTCTTCATGATCTTCAAGTTGTTCTTGACAAGTCTTCTTGTTTGATCTTGATGATTTCTTGTTTTGTGTCTTTTGTTGTTTTTCTTGTGCACTTTTGCATTCATATTTTCCATGCATCAAAGATTTCTAAGTTTGGTGTCTTGCATGTTTTCTTTGCATCAAAGATTTTTCAAAATATGTTCTTGATGTTCATCATGATCTTCAAAGTGTTCTTGGTGTTCATCTTGACATTCATAGCATTCTTGCATGCATTCATTGTTTTGATCTAAAAATTTCATGCATTGAGTATTTTTGTTGTTTTTCTCTCTCATCATTAAAAATTCAAAAATAAAAAAAAAATATATATATATATCTTTTCCTTATTTCCCTCCAAATTTTCGAAATTTTGGGTTGACTTGGTCAAAAATTTTCAAAATTAGTTGTTTCTTACAAGTCAAGTCAAAATTTCAATTTTAAAAATCTTATCTTTTCAAAATCTTTTTCAAAAATCATATCTTTTTCATTTTTTCTATTTTTCGAAAATTTCAAAAATCTTTTTCAAATTATTTTCAAAATCTTTTTCTTATCTTTACATGCAATTTTCGAAAATTCACTAATAATTAATATGATTGGTTCAAAAATTTGAAGTTTGTTACTTTCTTGTTAAGAAAGGTTCAATCTTTAAGTTCTAGAATCTTATCTTGTAGTTTCTTGTTAGTAAAGTAAGTAATTTCAAAATTTTTGAATTTAATCTTTTTATCTTTTATTTGATATTTTTCAAAAATTTTATCTTTTTCACAATTTAATTTTAAAATATCTTATCTAACTTACTATCTTCTTATCTTTTTCAATTTTGATTTCAAATCTTTTTCAATCAACTAACTAACTTGTTGTTTGTTTCTTATCCTTTTCAAAACCATCTAACTACTTTTCCCTCTTCTATTTTTGAAAATATCTCTTTCTTTTTTAAAAATTCTTTTTAATTAATTAATTGTTTCATGTTTTAATTTCAATTACATTTATCTCTAATTTTCGAAAATCACTAACTCTTTCTCAAAACTATTTTCGAAATTTCCCTCTCTTTTCTTCTTCTATTTAATTAATTAATTACTAACACTTCTCTCCACCTATCTTCATCCAAAAATCCGAACCCTCTTCTTCATTCTTCTACCCCCTTTCTTTTTCTACTAACATAAAGGAATCTCTATACTGTGACATAGAGGATTCCTCTTCTTTTCTTGTTTTCTTCTCTTTCATATGAGCAGGAACAGGGATAAAGGCACTCTTGTTGAAATTGATCCAGAACCTGAAAGGACTCTGAAGAGAAAATTAAGAGAAGCTAAATTACAACAATCCAGAAGAAACCTTCTTGAAATTTTCGAACAAGAGAGAGACATGGCAGAAGAAAATAATAATAATAATGCAAGGAGAATGCTTGGTGACTTCACAAAGCCAACGTCCAAGTTTGATGGAAGAAGCATCTCCATTCCTGCCATTGGAGCCAATAACTTTGAGCTTAAGCCTCAACTAGTTGCTTTAATACAACAAAACTGCAAGTTTTATGGACTTCCATCTGAAGATCCTTATCAGTTTTTAACTGAATTCTTGCAGATCTGTGAGACTGTAAAGACGAATGGAGTTGATCCTGAAGTCTACAGACTCATGCTTTTCCCTTTTGCTGTAAGAGACAGAGCTAGAATATGGTTGGATTCACAACCCAAGGATAGCCTGGACTCATGGGATAAGCTGGTCACTGCCTTCTTGGATAAGTTCTTTCCTCCTCAAAAGCTGAGCAAGCTGAGAGTGGATGTTCAAACCTTCAAACAAAAAGATGGTGAATCCCTCTATGAAGCTTGGAAAAGATATAAGCAGCTGACCAAAAGATGTCCATCTGACATGTTTTCAGAATGGACCATATTAGATATATTCTATTATGGTCTCTCTGAATTTTCGAAAATGTCATTGGACCATTCAGCAGGTGGATCTATTCACCTGAAGAAAACGCCTGAAGAGGCTGAAGAACTCATTGACATGGTTGCAAATAACCAGTTCATGTACACTTCTGAGAGGAATTCTGTAAATAATGGGGTACCTCAAAAGAAAGGAGTTCTTGAAATTGATGCTCTGAATGCCATATTGGCTCAGAACAAAGTGTTGACTCAACAGGTCAACATGATCTCTCAAAATCTGAATGGATTGCAACATGCATCCAACAGTACTAGAGAAGCAGCTTCTGAAGAAGCTTATGATCCTGAGAACCCTGCCATGGCAGAGGTTAATTACATGGGTGAACCTTATGGAAACACCTATAACTCATCATGGAGAAATCATCCAAATTTCTCCTGGAAGGATCAACAAAAGCCTCAACAAGGCTTTAGCAATGGTGGATGCAATAGGCTGAACAATAGTAAGCCATATCCATCATCTTCTCAGCAACAGACAGAGAACTCTGAACAAAACAATTCTAATTTAGCCAATATAGTCTCTGATCTGTCAAAGGCCACTTTCAGTTTCATGAATGAAACAAGATCCTCCATTAGAAATTTGGAGGCACAAGTAGGCCAGCTGAGTAAGAAAGTTATTGAAACTCCTCCCAGTACTCTCCCAAGCAATACAGAAGAAAATCCAAAAGGAGAGTGCAAGGCCATTGATTTAATCAAAGTGGCCGAATGTACAAAGGAGGAGGAGGACGAAAATCCTAGTGAGGAAGACCTCCTGGGACGTTCCTCAAGCAAGAAGGAGCTTCCTATTAAGGATCCTGAGGAATCTGAGGCTCATCTAGAGACCATAGAGATTCCTTTAAATCTCCTTCTGCCATTCATGAGCTCTGAAGAATATTCATCCTCTGAAGAGAATGAAGATGTGACTGGAGAGCAAGTTGCTCAATACTTAGGAGCTATCATGAAGCTGAATGCCAAGCTGTTTGGTAATGAGACTTGGGAAAGTGAACCTCCCTTGCTCATTAGTGAACTAGATACTTGGATTTAGAGAACTCTACCTCAAAAGAAATAAGATCCTGGCAAGTTCTTAATACCTTGCACCATTGGCACCATGAGCTTTGAAAAAGCTCTATGTGATCTTGGGTCAGGGATAAATCTAATGCCACTCTCTGTAATGGAGAAGCTGGGGATCATTGAGGTACAACCTGCCTTGTTCTCATTACAATTGGCAGATAAGTCCATAAGACAAGCTTATGGGATAGTGGAGGACGTGCTAGTAAGGGTTGAAGGCCTTTACTTCCCCACTGATTTCATAATCCTAGACACTAGGAAGGAAGATGATGAATGCATCATCCTAGGAAGACCTTTCCTAGCCACAGCAGGAGCTGTGATAGATGTCAACAGAGGTGAGTTAGTCCTTCAATTGAATGGGGACTACCTTGTGTTTCAGGCACATGGCCATCCCTCTGTGACAAAAGAGAGTGAGCATGAAGAGCTTCTCTCAGTTCAGAGTCAAGAAGAGCCCACACAGTCAAACTCTAAGTTTGGTGTTGTGAAGCCACAACCAAACTCTAAGTTTGGTGTTCAAACCCCATATCCAAACTCTAAGTTTGGTGTTGGGAATACCACACTTAAGTTGACCTGATCACCTTGTGGCTCCATGAGAGCCACTGTCAAGCTATTGACATTAAAGAAGCGCTTGTTGGGAGGCAACCCAATTTTATTTATCTAATTTTATTTTATTTTGTTTCTTTGTTATTTTTGTGTTTAATTAGGTACATGATCATGAGGAGTCACGAAAAAATCAAAAAAATTAAAAACAGAGTCAAAAACAGAAGAAAAAAATTTTTCACCCTGGAGGACGCACGGGCTGGCGTTCAACGCCCAGAAGGTGCATCTGGCCGGCGTTCAACGCCAGAACAGAGCACCATTCTGGCGCTGAACGCCCAAAACAAGCAACAACCTGGCGTTAAACGCCAGGATGGTGCACAGAGAGGACAAACTGGCGCTGAACGCCAGTAACAAGCATGAAACTGGCGTTCAACGCCAGAAACATGCATTACATGGGCGTTGAACGCCCAGGACGTGCACCAATGGGCGTTTGAACGCCAGAATGGTGTGCCAAGGCAATTTACATGCCTATTTGGTGCAGGGATGGAATTCCTTGACACCTCAAGACCTGTGGACCCCATAGGATCACCTCAGGATCTGTGAACCTCACAGGATCCCCACCTACCTCGCCCTTTCTCTCTCCATTCATAATCATCCCTTCTTCATTCACCACTCACTCTTTCCCATAAACCCCACTCACCTTCACAATTCAACTTCTCCTTCCCACCCAATCCCACCCATATAGCCGAACCCATCTCCCCTCACTCTCCTCCATTCTCTTCTTCTTCTTCTTCTCTTCTTTCTTTTCTTGCTCGAGGGCGAGCAATATTTTAAGTTTGGTGTGGTAAAAGCATAGCTTTTTTGCTTTTCCATTACCATTAATGGCACCTAAAGCCAGAGAAACCTCAAAGGGAAGACAAAAAAAAAAAAAGCTTCCACCTCTGAGTCATGGGAGATGGAAAGACAAAAATATAAGCCGTCATAGCTCAGTGGTAGAACATGTGGCTGCAAATCAAGAAATCCCTGAGATGCCTCAAGGGATGCACTTTCCTCCCAACAATTATTGGGAGCAACTCAACACCTCCTTAGAAGATTTGAGTCACAATGTGGAAAAACTAAGGGTGGAACATCATGAGCACTCCATCATTCTCCAAGAAATAAGAGAAGATCAAAGAGCAATGAGGGAGGAGCAACAAAGGCAAGGAAGGGACATAGAAGAGTTGAAGAACATCATTGGTCCTTCAAGAAGAAGACGCCACTAGAGGTGGACTCATTCCTTGTTCTTTATTTCTTTCTGTTTTCGGTTTTTAATTATTATGTTTATCTATGTTTTGTGTCTTTATTTCATGATCATTAGTATGTAACCATGCCTTAAAGCTATGAATAAAATCCATTAGTCCTTCACCTCTCTTAAAAGAAAAATGTTTTAATTCAAAAGAACAAGAAGTACATAATTTTCGAAATTATTATTGAATTTAGTTTAATTATATTGATGTGGTGACAATACTTTTTGTTTTCTGAATGAATGAATGAACAGTGCATATGTCTTTTGATCTTGTTGTTTATGAGTGTTAAAATTGTTGGTTCTTGAAAGAATGAGGAACAAAGAGAAATGTTATTGATGATCTGAAAAATACCATGAAATTGATTCTTGAAGCAAGAAAAAGCAGTGAAAAAAAAAATGGCGAAAATTTTAAAGCAAGGATCCAAGGCTTTGAGCATCAATGGATAGGAGGGCCTAAGGAAATTAAATCCAGGCCTAAGCGGCTAAATCAAGCTGTCCCTAACCATGTGCTTGTGTCATGAAGGTCCAAGTGAAAAGCTTGAGACTGAATGGTTAAAGTCGTGATCTAAAGCTAAAGAGTGTGCTTAAGAGCTCTGGACACCACTAACTGGGGACTCTAGCAAAGCTAAGTCACAATCTGAAAAGGTTCACCCAGTTATGTGTCTGTGGCATTTATGTATCCGGTGGTAATACTGGAAAACAAAGTGCTTAGGGCCACAGCCAAGACTCAAAAGTAGCTGTGTTCAAGAATCAACATGCTTAACTAGGAAAGTCAATAACACTATCAAAAATTCTAAGTTCCTAGAGATGCCAATCACTCTGAACTTCAAAGGAAAAAGTGAGATGCCAAAACTGTTCAGAAGCAAAAAGCTACAAGTCCCGCTCATGTAATTAAATTAATATTCATTGATATTTTGGACTTTATAGTATATTCTCTTCTTTTTATCCTAATTGATTTTCAGTTGCTTGGGGACAAGCAACAATTTAAGTTTGGTGTTGTGATGAGCGGATAATTTATACGCTTTTTGGCATTGTTTTTATATAGTTTTTAGTAAGTTTGAGCTACTTTTAGGGATGTTTTCCTTAGTTTTTATGTTAAATTCACATTTCTGGACTTTACTATGAGTTTGTGTGTTTTTCTGTGATTTCAGGTAAAATCTGACTGAAATTGAGGGATTTGAGCAAAACTCTGAAAAAGGCTGACAAAAGGACTGCTGATGCTGTTGGATTCTGACCTCCCTGCACTCGAAATGGATTTTCTGGGGCTACAGAACTCCAATTGGCGCGCTATCAACGGCGTTGGAAAGTAGACATCCAGGGCTTTCCAGCAATATATAATAGTCCATGCTTTATTCGAAGAATGACGACGTAACTTGGCGTTAAACGCCAAGTTCATGCTACTGTCTAGAGTTAAACGCCAGAAAAACGTCATGATCCGGAGTTGAACGCCCAAAACACGTCATAACTCAAAGTTCAACGCCAAGAAATGCCTTAGCTCGTGGATTGATCAAGCTCAGCCCAAGCACACACCAAATGGGCCCCGGAAGTGGATTTATGCATCAATTACTTACTCATGTAAACCCTAGTAGCTAGTCTAGTATATATAGGACATTTATCTATTGTATTAGACATCTTTTGACCACTTTAAACTCTTTATTCATTCGGTCACTTGATCATGGAGAGGGCTGGCCATTCGGCCATGCCTGAACCTCTTTTGCTTATGTATTTTCAACGGTGGAGTTTCTGCACACCATAGATTAAGGGTGTGGAGCTCTGCTGTACCTCAAGTATCAATGCAATTCTATTTTCTTTTATTCAATTCCTCTTTTATTCTTATTCCAAGATATTCATTCGTACCCAAGAACATGATGAATGTGATGAGTTAGATAATCCTCATTATTATTCTCACTTATGAACGCGCGTGATTGACAACCACTTCCGTTCTACATGCAACAAAGCTTGAATGTGTATCTCTTAGATTCCCCAACAGAATCTTCGTGGTATAAGCTAGATGGATGGCGGCATTTATGAGGATCCGGAAAGTCCAACCTTGTCTGTGGTGTTCCGAGTAGGATCCTGGGAATCCGGAAAGTCTCACCTTGTCTGTGGTATTCCGAGTAGGATTCCGGTAATGAATGACTGTGACGTGCTTCAAACTTGTAACCTGCTGGGCGTTAGTGACAAACGCAAAAGAATCAATGGATTCTATTCCAGTAGGAGCGGGAACCAACCGGTGATTGGCCGTACTGTGACAGAGTGCGTGAGCATTAGCTTTCACTGCGAGGATGGGATGTAGCCATCAACCATGGGTGATGCCTCCAGACTGGTTAGCTGTGCGAGTGACAGCCGCATAGGATATTTCCCCGAGAGGAAGAAACTAGCCACAGCTGATGGTGAACCCCTATACAGAGCTTGCCATGGAAAGGAGTAAGAAGGATTGAGTAGAAGCAGTAGGAGAGTAGGCGTCCGTGAGCTCTACAGCATCTCCATTCCGCTTATCTGAAATTCCTACCAATGAATCTGCATAAGTATTCTATCCCTTTTATTCTGTATTTTCTTTTTATTTTATAATTTATTCCAATAATCAAAATTCCCCTTTAATCTCCCTAACTGAGATCTACAAGGTAACCATAGCTTGCTTCATACCAACAATCTCTGTGGATTCGACCCTTACTCACGTAAGGTTATTACTTGGACGACCCAGTACACTTGCTGGTTAGTTGAACGGAGTTGTGAATTCAACCAGTGCCATAAATAAGCTTTCATTCAAAATCCAAGAAACATATAATGATGATCACAATTTCGGATCCTTCCAACCAAGAGATCACATTTCCAAAGAACTATTAAATTTTTCTAATGTCAACCTGTCGGCAAAACAGGTCTAACAGTTCTTGGGTATTGTGAACTATATTTGTGACTTTCTTCTAGATGTGACTAGGAACACGAGTCAGCTATCAAGGGTGCTAAAAAAGCAACCCTCACCTTGAGGTCCTGAACAAACAGCAGCTGTCAAGCACTTAAAAGAAGTAGCTCAAAACCCTCCACCATTAAAGATCCCTAGCAAAGGACAACGCATTCTACGAACTGATGCTAGCGATAATTACTGGAGAGCTGTTCTACTTGAAAAGATTGACGGAAGAAGACACTACTGTGCACATGCCAGTGGACAATTCAAAGAATCTGATAAGCACTACCATACCACATACAAAGAGATTCTTGCAATCAAAAGAGGGATAGAAAAGTTTATTTTTCATCTGAGTCCTTACCACTTTATCGTGGAAATGGACAATACATCATTTTCATCAATGTTGGATGCCAAAGGAAAGATAGTTCCACATTCACAGCTCTTGAGATGGAAGATTAGTTCTCTCGCTATAAATTCACAGTTAAGCAGATCAAGGGAAACTACAACATAATAGCTGATTATCTCTCTCGTCTTAATAAAGAACCCCCACCAAAAATCCTCCACCTCTTAATAATGAACACCATCTATCCACCAACGTTCCCTCTCCTAGACTTCCCTCAAGATCATCATTTTCATAAAATAGGAGTAAATCCGGGCGTACTCATAAAAGAGAAAATCACATTCTATAGATGTTATATATGTTTTGTAACTATTTCCTGACAGACCTATAATAATATCAACACAGAGGTCGTCAGTGAAACTCTTAACAAAACAACTTGAGAATCTGGTACTCTTTTCCTTCCTAACACTAGAAAATCCCATGGATTTGATCAGTTTTATTTCTGATAGGTAGGATCCTCAGATAAGAGGCAAGCCTAGAGTTGATCGTTTACAAGGATGGGCGCCTCTATATATAGAGGTTTTCTTCTAATAAAGACAAGATATGCGGTAGATAAGAAGGAATCTTATCTTCAGTTACATCATTATATAAGGACAAGCAACTTTAGACAAAACACTAAGATACAGACACATGGAGGATAAGGATAAGGATCCTATCAACTCCATTATTTCACATTTATTGCACACTCATAATTAGTTATTGACTAAGGATCATAACTTAGTGCCGAGTTCATTCTTCGTAATGTCGTATATGTGTTCCATATGTAGAGCAAACACGGTCTTATCTTCTTGATGAAATTAGTCATCACCAAGTCATTCGTAAGTAGCTAACGACTCTTCAGCTGGTTCTTCAATGTCATCTGTCGGCTCTTCAGCTGGTTCTTCAATGTCATCATCAACTCCTGCATCCACGTGTGTTGGGCTAGATAAGAGTGGATAAATTCTTACATCTGGTTCTTCTTCATAATTGTAGGTGTTCTGAGAAAGTGTTGGATTATCTCATGGGTTTGAGTTTTGAGCACGTGATAGTGTTGGAAAAGAGATGGATCCAGCAAAGAAATCAGTCTGGAACTGCCTTAACTTTTCTTGTAATGTTTTGGAGGAACTCGAACATCCTCTAAAGAGAAAGTCTTTCAATAATTCCTGATAGCGTATAGATGTCAGGGTTATTGCAAAAAGTAAGATGATTGGCGAGATTGTTGAGACATGTCTTTTCATCTGTGGGCCACATTTTTGAATACCCTACTATCTTGATGTTGCTTATTGTATAGAAGTTTTCTTGTTTTTAATGGAACTGTCTTCTCAGGACAAAAGAGCAATAGAATTTTTGCTTCTTTTTATGAGGGATATTCCATATTCCATGAGTATCTAGTGCATTGTAGAGTTTTATTCGCCAGGATGGTATAGGGGCAAACATTGTCAGAAGTTGCTCAAGGAGTGATCCCAATAATTGCCTATCACAAAGCAGGTGATACATGGCGAGAGCGGAAATAACTATGGCACAGTCATATTGAGCAGAAAGTGCCATATGAACCATAACATTTCTTCAGGAATTAGTCCCTTGGGAATGATGCAGTAGGGATAGTTTATATCAAAATATCAAGGGTTGGCTGTTATCTGTGTAACAAGGAGGAGTTTGTGTAGCCAGCAAAATAGACATTGTCAGGCTAGGGTTTTGACTTCAGTGGAATTTGTTGGCTTGACGAAGAAGGGAAATGGCTCTGCTGGTCTTTTAAGAAAATGATGGTCTTGAGGGCAGTCTGGGAGAGGTGGTGGATAGATGGTGTTCATCATTAAGAGGTGAAGGATCTTTGGTGGGGGTTCTTTATTAGGACGAGAGGGATAATCATCTATTATATTGTGGTTTTCCTTGATGTGCTTAATTGTGAATTTATAGCGAGAGAACCAATCTTTCCATCTTAAGAGATGTGAATCTGGAAGTATCTTCCCTTTGGCAACCAACATTGATGGAAATGATGTATTGTCCATTTCCACGATAGTGGTAAGGACTCATGTGAAAATTGAACTTCTCTATCCCTCTTTTGACTGCAAGAATCTCTTTGTATGTGGCATGGTAGTGCTTTTCAGATTCTTTGAATTGTCCGCTGGAATGTACACAGTAGTGTCTTGTTCCGTCAATCTGTTCAAGTAGAACAACTCTCCAGTAATTATCGATAGCATCAGTTTGCAGAATGCGTTGTCCTTTGCTAGGGATCTTTAATGGGTGAAGGTTTTGAGCTACTTCTTTTAAGTGCTTGACATCTGCTGTTTATTTAGGACCCCAAGGTGGTGTTGCTTTTTTAGCACCTTTGATAGCTGACTCGTGTGCCTAGTCACATCTGGAAGAAAGTCGTGAATATAGTTCACAATACCCAAGAACTGTTGGACCTGTTTTGCCGACAGGTTGTCATGAGAAAAATTTAATAGTTCTTTGGAAATTTGATCTCTTGGTTAGAAGAATCCGTCGTGAAAAGTCGTTTCCAAAAATTCAATTTGGGCTTGTCCAATGTGACTTTTTTTTGCATATTAGCATAATTCCAAATTTCTCAACAATGGTTGTAAATTGTGCCAAAAGAGACTGATGAGCTGGACCATCTTTTGAGAATAGGCGAATGTCATCTATATAGACAAGGGCTGAATGGAGTATTAGCTCAAAAATCTTGATCATGGACTTCTGGGATAATGATGGAGCTACCTTTAATCCATATGGTATGACAGTCCATTAGTATTATGCATTAAGTATACAAAAACCTATTTTGAATCTATCTTCAAGATGAATACCAAGCTGCTAAAATCCAGCTTTAAGATCAATGGGTTGTGAACAAGTCATTAGGACAAGACAAAATCTTGGCATGGTATTTGGGTAAAACAGATCAGATTTTGCTTTGGGAGGACTTTTGCACTTTGTAAGTCCGTAATTGGCTAAACAAAGTAAGTAAACAAGACGATGGATTTGATATTATGAACCACTTATTTAATATTGTATAAAGAACACATGACATGTTTCTCGCACGTGACCTGATTAAAGTGAAAATGCTGGGGGTAATTTTTGAGCTTCCCAGGCCCAAATCCAACTCATTTTCTGAGGCTATAACATGCAGAATTGAAGAGGGGTAAAAGGGGGGGGGGAAGCATTCATACACGTTAGTTTTTAGAGAGATGTAGAATTCTAGAGAGAGAGAGGTTCTCTCCTCTCTCTAGATTAGGGTTCTTTGTTTTATTTTCATTTTAGATCTACATCTACTACTTGTTTTGCTTTAATTTTCCTTTTATCCTTACTTGTTCTAGCATTTTACTTCTCTTGTAGTTCCTTTATATTGTTAATTTTAGTTTATGAACTCTTTTGTTGATTTCCATTTTCTTTTAATGCAATTTATGATTTTCATGTCTTTTAATGTTTGCCTTGATTTCCATTATTGATTTCTTACTTTGATTAGTTATAGCTTTCTTTAATTCTTGCAATATATGATGTTTACTTTTATTGACCTCTATATGTTTGATGAAATGTCTCTTTTAGTTATGAGTTAGATTTTTCTTCTCTTGGCTTGGTTGAGTAATTGGAGACTCTTGAATTGTCAAAGTATCTTGTTGATTGATAATTGGAAGTTGCTAGTTGACTTGAATGCCACTAAAGCTAGTCTTTCACTATGATTTGACTAGGACTTGTGGACAAGAGCCAATTCCATCCACTTGACTTTCCTTCATAGTTAGAGGTTAACTAAGTGGGAGTAATGGACAATTCTTGTCACAATTGATGATGATAATAAGGATAGGACTTCTAGTTCTCATTCCTTACCAAGAGTTTTCTTAGTTATTAGCTTATTTCTTTTGCTATTTACATTTCTTATTCCTTATTAAAAAAATCCCAAAACTTTCCTTCATAGCCAATAATTGAGCACTTCATTGCAATTTTTAGGGAGAACGACCCGGGATTAATACTTTCGGTTTTTTATTGGGGTTTGTACTTTTGACAAACAAATTTTGATTGAGGATGCATTGTTGGTTTAGAACTATACTTGCAATGGAAATTCATTTGTGAAATTCTTTACCAGCAAATTTTCTTCTCATCAAATTATGGCGCCGTTGCCGTGAAATTGCAATGGTGTTATGTTAGTGGCTATTGTGAATATGTTCATTTTGTGAATAATTTGATTGTTGCTTCATTTGCTAGTTGTAGAATTTTGTTTCTCTTGTTTCCTATTAGTTTGTATTTTGTTCTATTTTCTTTTGTTATTATGAATTCTCATCACTTTGGCTATGAGTGTGGTTATAATTATGTTGTAGGAAATGGAAACTTCAATGAGAATGTGCATCAAGGGTGGAACAAGCAAGGATGGGAGGAGTCTCAAGGAATTGATCAACCTTCTTGGCAATAACCTCCTTCAGTTTTTCATAGGTATAATCCAACTCCTAATGCATATCAATCCAATATCTATGGTGGACATCCTTGTGACTATCAACAACCACCACCATATACCTATGAACCTCACCCTCAACATAATACTCAACCATACTCACAAGTCCCTTTTTACCAAACACCTCTATATGACCCTAATCCTTATCCACCATACCAACAAGCATATGAGCCATATGAACCACACATAAAACCACCACCATTCCAACCTCAATACCTCAAAGAACCACCCCCTCCATACTATTACCAAGATGAAACACCTCCAATGTATGCGAATTTTCACCCACAAGATGAACTCTACTTTCCACTACAACCCTCCATGGAAGAATATCCATGTCCATCAATCTAAGAGAAATATGATCCTACTTATGCGAGCAATTTAGAACAAGAATCAAGGGATCATCTCAAGGAATCAATGGATCGGCTTCAAGCAACCGTCCGTCAAAAGTTGGACTCATGGGATTCATACCCCAAGCAAAACATGTCCACTGATGATTGTAGAGGAGCAAACGAAGAGGAGAGTATGAAAGAGATTGTAGAATCTCAACTTGAGAGCAAGGGATTGGAGTGTGTTTTGCAACAAGTGAAACATATAGAGAGTGTTGAACCGCCATACTCTTACTAAGAAGAACAACCTTCCTATCATGAACCCTTCCTCCAAAATAATGAACCCTCCTATCTACCCCCAATCTGCAATAGATGAAGCCATTGGTCCTATTCTTTAAGGGCAAGAATAGATGAAAAGGGAGGTACTAGAATTCACGGCCACCTTGACTGAGGTAGTAAACCGGTTAGTCTCCTAATGCTTGAACACTCAAAGTACTCTCATGGCCACATGTGGAGAATCAAATGAAGAGCATAGCATGAAGGAGTGATTGAAAACTCCGGTGGAAAATAAAGAATGTTGCTTTGTGTTATAACAATTGGAGGAAGCTATGATTGTTGAAGAAGAGGAAGAAGTGGTTGAAGACTTAGGAGATGCGGAACCTCCATGGGAACCTAGAGTTGAAGAAAACCCCTCTAAGAAGATTGAATTTGATGTTAAGGAGGAAAGTGCACAACCTCCAAGGCATATCCCATATGAAGAATTGGACGGGATAGAGTAAGAATTGAGTTCCCATGGCAATGAAAATCAAGCATCAAATCTTGGTGGTGAAGAATCCTTTGAACTTGAAGAACCTTCTCCCGATGAATTTGAAAGTATTATGGAGGTAGACTTCTCTCACCCTCCCAATTATGGTTTTATTAAGGGAAATGAGTTAGATAAAATTGATGAATAAATGATTGAATTTGAGAAATCTTGTGAAGAGGTGGAAGTCCTTAGAAAAAGAAGAACGGGAGTTGAATCCCTTTGTCAAGATCCTTGGAAGCTTCTTTACCTAGGTTGTCATCTACTCCTTCATTTGAGTGGGTAAAACTCATCTCTATTAGCTTTATTGTCCCACTCGAGTATGGCTTTCTTGAATCAGATGGTCAACTTAGGACGCTTTGCAAGATGAAGCGTAAGAGGAGGATGTTTCGTGGTTGGCGTTGCAAATCAAGGCTCATTTTGGTTGACACATCAAAGATGAGATACAAAGGTTGGACTAGTACTCTATTAGATGGGTCTAGGAGGAAAGTTAGGCACTTCATTGAGAATTCATCTTGCTCATCACCCAGATGGATTAATGATGATCGACTTGAAGACGGGTGTGAAAATAAAGTGTGGGATCCCGGATTACAAGATGAGGATCAACTTTGGGAGCCCATGGTTTGTGAAGAACTCCATCAAAGCTTGGAGGTATTGATTTTGAACAATGAAGCTTATTGGAAGTCCAAGCATTGATGGATGTTCAAGGATGGATTTAAGCACAAGCCACCTTGATGAGGAGCTCCCCATAAGTCCAACTTAAGGACAATAAACAAAAGTGTTAGGTGGGAGACACCCCACCATGGTAAAAATCTTTTCATTTTTCCCTTTTGTAAATATTGCTATAAATAGGTTTAATTTCATGTTTAGCTTAGTTTGTTGAGTTTATTTGGTAGTTTAGTATGTTAAATAAGATTTTATGGTTCTTTGGTAGCTGTTTGGAGGTTTGGAATGCTTGGTTTGGTGCAAAAACTTGAAAAATTTTAAAAAATAGAGCACTATATCACGCGTATGTGTCACCCATGCGTACGCGTGACCACAAGCTTTTCAACCATCGACGCATACGCATCATCCAAGCGTACACGTGGATCCAAAATTTTCACCTACCATACAAAAACCCGAGAGTTGTGCGAGTTTTGGGCTGGAATTGTGCCTCTAGCACAAAACCAACCCACGTGTACGCGTCTCCCCTTTGAATAACCCATCACGCGTACGCATCGCTCCCATTTCACCCCTCCACGCTTACTTGTCGCACGACGCATACGTGTGGATTGCCCTTTTTCACCCACATTCTTTTCTTCTCTTCTTTTCATTTCTTTCCTTCTTCTCTATTCTCTTCTCTTCTTTCCACCCTTCTACCATCATCCAACACTACCAAACACCATCTAAAACTATTTCTTTTAGTTAGTTAGTTTGTTAGTTGGTTAGTTAGTTGTTTAGTTAGTTAAATTTTCATTTAATTTTTTGTTTTTCATTATAAGTGTTGGATTATTAATATTGTTTGCTGTTTATTGCTGCTGATTACTGATAAGATGTTGTTTTAACATCATTTTTGTTTATATTCCTTGTTGGATCCTTTATTGAGGTTATAATTTGCCACTTGGTTTTGAGTTCTTTATGCTTAATTTTATGCATACCAAGTGAATGAGAATTGCCTTTCAAACATTCTAAATCTTTTGAATTGCATGTTGTAGCTAGACAACATGTGATTGGAATCCTTTTCTTTGATTGAGCAATTTTCCGATGGATGTTGTGCATTTATCTCAATGCATTGTGTTTCTTGATCATATGCATCCATATGTTATGCATATGCCTTAATGACACGATTGACTATTAATTGTTTACTTATGTGCTCTACACATATTTGAAACTAGTCATTTTGGCATCATGTTTCTCTATTGAAATTGGATTGAAAGCTCACCTAGGGACATCCTTTTGAAATTCTCAAGCTATATGGACCACACTTGCTATGTGATTAATTTCTCACCTCTAGTTCCCTTTTACTACATTGCATAGCAACGATGTTTCCCATCTTATGTCCACTAGGTGATGTGAGCCCAAATTCAAAGTGTGTCATTAATTGATGTGTAGGTTTCATATATCATTTGGTCCATTAAGTTCTCTTGCACATCAATCAATGTCCATTCATTATCCAATTCACAATTACTTGATATTTGCTTGAATGATCTCATGCCTCTTATTGCTTGGTTGGTTGTCTTAACTTAGAAGTCTTTTTAGAGTATTTCAAGCACACTAGAATGAGTGAAGTGCATGCTTCTTTTGTGTAAATTGTGAGAAAGCTTTTTATGCTAGTGTGCATGTGTTCTAAATCGCGCGCAATTTAGAACTCACACACCTATTTTGCATCAATGTCACACTAATTCACTCACTCAATTCTAGTGATTTACCTCATTCCAACATTGGATGCTTCATTTCCTTTGCATTTACTTTTCTCACTATCCTGCCTTTTAATTTCAGGATAAGTCATCATAAGCAAAAATGGAAGAGGGAGAAGAACATGCAGCAGCCGGTTGATCTACCAGCTGAAGGTGGCAATCCGGAAAGTTGTCGTACCCCCTTTCTTATCTTTGAATGCACCGAGGACGGTGCAAATTTTTAAGTGTGGGGAGGTCGTCTGACCAGTCGACGTTTTTGGGTGACAAGTTTCTAATCCCAACACTTTTGCATTTCATTTTTTTAGGTTTTTTAGAATTCTTTGTTGCATTTTCGTATTTGCATATATATATATATATATATATATATATATATAATAAGTTTAGTCAAAACAATGAAATTCTCCAAGAAATTTATCTATAGGGTACCACTCCAATTGATTTGAGTAAAAATTTTTCATTGAACTTGCTTGAATTATACATTGTGGATCATGTTTTTGAGATGAGAACATAAGCATGTGAGATTTGAGCCTAATTGCGTGGTTATATCATATAACCACTTATTTCCATTCTTGTGTGCATTATTCTTTTTCTATGATTGTAATCTTGGATTTGTTTGATTCTATATGTCCATTATCTTGTGTATACATGTATTTATATGATTGAGGCGATTGTTTCATTAGCTCACTTGCCCAAATAGCCTACCTTTTATCTTCCATTGTTAGCTAACTTTGAGCCTACGATTGACCCACTTTGTTCTTTAATTTAGCACATTACAAGCCATAAAGCGAAAAACAATAAATGTCCCTTATTTGGATCTTTGATTAGCTTAGGCTAGTGAGTGTATGTATCATTCAAGTGTGGGAAAACTTGGAACATTGGTTGAGGTAAAAGAGTGTTTTTGTAATTTTGTTGAAAATATTGGAAATTGGGTACATGTTCATGCATTAATTATGTTTAAACCATATGCATTGATATTTGTATATAATCACATCAAAAAGCAAATATATATATATAGAAAAAGAAAAGCAATAAGAAGGGGACAAAATGCCCCAAAGTGAAATAATAATAACCAATGCATATGTGTGGTGATCAAAAGAGAATGCATGAGTATATGAAAAAGTGAAGAATGGGTAGTTAGGTTTGTATTTGAATAGGTTGTTATATAGGTTAGGTGGGAAGTTTAAGTTAATCAAAGATTCAAATTCTAGTCCACTTAACCATATACAATCCTACTTTAACCCTAGCCCCATTACAACCTTATGAAAAGTCCTCATGATATTTGTATGCTTGCATGAAATAATTGTAGATTGTTAGATGAAAAACAAATCTTGGAAAGCATGATTAGGGGAGAATTGAGTGAATCAACCCTATACACTTGAATGACTAGAGCGGATACACATTCGGTGAGGGTTTGATTGCTCAATTACATGTTTTCACCTAGAATCATCACTTTTCTTGTAAGTTTGTAAAATTTTTTAATAACTCAATTCAATTGTGGTTTGACTTGGTTATTGATACCTTCAGCCCTCATGTGTACATATGCTTTCTTGGAAGTTGATTTATTTTGACCAAGTAGTTGCATTCATTTAGATAGATTGCATGTAGATAGGTTGCATTTAATTAGTTTGCATTGAATAAATGTTGGTACCCTTTGTTTCTTTCTTGATTCTAGCATGAGGACATACTTGGTTTAAGTGTGGGGAGGTTGATAAACCCTATTTTTAGGGTTTATCTTGTGCCTAATTTAGAGAATTTTATCAAATTTTCTCACATTTGTTCAAGGAAATAGCATGGTTTCATGATGCTCTCCTAATTTGTGCTTAAGAGTGAAAACATGCTTTTTAGGCCTTATAATTAGCTAATTTTAATTCATCTTTGATTCCACTAGATGCCTTGATGTGTTTGTTAGTGAATTCAGGTTGAAAAGACTAGAAATGGATTAAAGGAGTGAAGAGAAAAGCATGCAAAGTGGAGAATTCATGGAAAAACAAGGATTTGGAATGCATACATTGACGTGCACGCGTGACAGATGCGCACGGGTGAATGTGAAGTCGTATGGCGACGCGTACGCGTGACATAATGCATACGTGTGAGAAGAGAATCCCAATCGATGCGTACGCGTGGCCCATGCGTATGCGTCGCAGTTCGCACGTGACCTCATTAAAGTGAAAATGCTGGGGGAAATTTCTGAGCTTCCCAAGCCTAAATCCAACTCATTTTCTGAGGCTATTACATGCAAAATTGAAGAGGGGTAAAAAGGGGGGGGGGGAATATTCATACACCTTAGTTTTTAGAGAGATGTTGAATTCTAGAGAGAGAGGTTCTCTCATCTCTCTAGATTAAGGTTCTTAGTTTTATTTTCATTTTAGATCTAGATCTACTTCTTCTTTTGCTTTAATTTTCCTTTTATCTTTACTTGTTCTAGCATTTTACTTCTCTTGTAGTTCCTTTATATTAATTTTAGTTTATGTACTCTTTTGTTGATTTCCATTTTCTTTTAATGCAATTTATGATTTCCATGTCTTTTAATGTTTGCCTTGATTTCCATTATTGATTTCTTACTTTGATTAGTTATAGCTTCCTTTAATTCTTGCAATTTATGATGTTTACTTTTATTGACATCTATGTGTTTGATGAAATGTCTCTTTTAGTTATGAGATAGATTTTTCTTCTCTTGGCTAGGTTTGAGTAATTGGAGACTCTTGAATTGTCAAAGTCTCTTGTTGATTGAAAATGGGAAGTTGCTAGTTGACTTGAATGCCACTAAAGCTAGTCTTTCACTATGATTTGACTAGACTTGTGGACAAGAGCCAATTCCATCCACTTGACTTTCCTTCATAGTTAGAGGTTAACTAAGTGGGAGCAATGGACAATTCTTGTCACAATTGATGATGATAATGAGGATAGGACTTCTAGTTCTCATTCCTTGCCAAGAGCTTTCTTAGTTATTAGCTTATTTCTTTTACTATTTACATTTCTTGTTCCTTATTACAAAAACCCCAAAACATTCCTTCATAGCCAATAATTGAGCATTTCATTGCAATTCCTAGGGAGAACGACCCGGGATTAATACTCTCAGTTATTTTATTGGGATTTGTGCTTGTGACAAACAAATTTTGATTGAGCATAAATTGTTGGTTTATAACTATACTTGCAACGGGAATTCATTTGTGAAATTCTTTACCGACAAATTTTCTTCTCATATAAGCTATCTCAAAGGCATATACCCACCAATACTTGGATATGCAGATAAAAAAATCACTGCAAGTCAATGCAGACCAGTGAATATTTGAAAAAAACATTCAATACCGTTGCAAATAAGAACATCCACAACGCAAGTAAGAAAAATATCTAAAATTAATATACATCAACCATTGTTCATGCAAGATATTGATTTAGACATTTCACTTAGTTGCCTCTACGCTGTTAAAGTATTCCATTGCAAGATCTTCATGTTAAAGTTTTCATGTTAAAATAAGCGGTTTATGATATTAAATACATCGTCTTATTTACTTACTCTATTGTTTAGCCACTTACGAACTTGCAAAGTGCACAAGTTTTCCCTATGCAAAATTAGATCTATTCTACCCAAATACCATGCCAGGGTCTTGTCTTGTCTTAATGATGCGCCGCTATTTGATGGTACATATTGTGCTTAATTTAGGTAGATTCTATCCACTTTCCCCACATTTATCCAATGAAATGGCATGGTTTCTTGATTATCTCCTAATTGTGCTTGAGGGTAAAAATATGCCTTTTAGGCCCTTAATTGGTTGATTTTAATTCACCTTTGATTCCACTAGATGCCTTGAAGCGTGTATTAGTGATCTAAGGTTAAAAGGCTAGGAATGGATCAAAGGGATGAAGAGGAAAAGCGTGCAAGTGGAGAAATCATGGAAAATCAAGGATTTGGGATGCTGGAATTGACGCGCACGCGCAGAAGACGCGCACACATAGATGGAAGGTCGCATGGCGACGCGTACTGATGAGCGGATAATTTGTATACTTTTTGGCATTGTTTTTAGTATGTTTCTGTTATGATTTAGTTAGTTTTTATTATATTTTTATTAGTTTTTAATTAAAATTCACTTTTCTGGACTTCACTATGAGTTTGTGTGTTTTTCTGTGATTTCAGGTATTTTCTGGCTGAAATTGAGGGATCTGAGCAAAAATCTGATCCAGAGACTCAAAAGGACTGCAGATGCTGTTGGATTCTGACCTCCCTGCACTCGAAGTGGATTTTCTGGAGCTACAGAAGCCCAATTGGCGCGATCTCAACGGCGTTGGAAAGTAGACATCCTGGGCTTTCCAGAAATATATAATAGTCCATACTTTGCCCAAGATTTGATGGCCCAAACCGGCGTTCAAAGTCACCTCAAGAAATTCCAGCGTTAAACGCCGGAACTGGCACCTAATTGGGAGTTAAACGCCCAAACTGGCACTAAAGCTGGCGTTTAACTCCAAGGAGAGTCTCTACACGAAAAAGCTTCATTGCTCAGCCCAAGCACACACCAAGTGGGCCCGGAAGTGGATTTTTATGTCATTTACTCATCTATGTACTAGTTTTCTATAAGTAGGACCTTTTACTATTGTAATATGGAGACTTTGGGTAGCTATCTTTGTTTCATGCTATCTTAGACCTTTGGGAGGCTGGCCATTCGGCCATGCCTAGACCCTGTTCTTATGTATTTTCAACGGTGGAGTTTCTACACACCCTAGATTAAGGTGTGGAGCTCTGCTGTACCTCGAGTATTAATGCAATTACTATTGTTCTTCCATTCAATTCCGCTTGTTCTTTATCCGAGATATCACTTGTTCTTCAACATGATGAAGGTGATGATTGACGCCCATCACCATTCTCACTCATGAACAAGGTGACTGACAACTATTCTTGTTCTACAAGCATCTGAGGCTTAGTGAATATCTCTTGGATTCCTGATTGCACGATGCATGGTTGATCGCCTGACAAACGAGCCAACCATTCCGTGAGATCAGAGTCTTCGTGGTATAGGCAAGAACTGATGGCAGCATTCAAGAGAATCCGGAAGGTCTAACCTTGTCTGTGGTATTCTGAGTAGGATTCAATGACTGAATGACTGTGACGTGCTTCAAACTCCTAGCAGGCTAGGGCGTTAGTGACAGACGCAAAAGTATCAATGGATATTATTCCGGCCTGACCGAGAACCGACAGCTGAATTCCGCTATGCCGTGACAGGACATATGCAATCGCTTTCACTGAGAGGATGGGAGGTAGCTGCTGACAACAGTGAAACCCTACACGAGCTTGCCATGGAAAGGAGTAAGAAGGATTGGATGAAGGCAGTAGGAAAGCAGAGAGACGGAAGGGAAGGCATCTTCATACACTTGTCTGAAGCTCTTACACCAATGATATACATAAGTATCACTATCTTTATCTTTTATATTATTTTCATTCATCATCATATATTTGAGTCTGCCTGACTAAGATTTACAAGATGACCATAGCTTGCTTCAATGCTAACAATCTCCGTGGGATCGACCCTTACTCACGTAAGGTATTACTTGGACGACCCAGTGCACTTGCTGGTTAGTTGTGCGAAGTTGTGTAATGCCATGGTATTGAGCTACCACGTTTTTGGAGCCATTACCGGGGATTATGAGAGTTGTGAAAAGTATTGTTCACAATTTCGCGCACCAAGTTTTTGGCGCCGTTGCCGGGGATTGTTCAAGTTTTGAGCAAGCTTTTGGTAACAATGCCGGGGATTGTTCTAGTTTGGACAACTGACGGTTCATCTTGTTGCTTAGATTAGGTATTTATTTTTTTCGAAATTCTTGAAGATGAATTCTAGAGTTTCATGATGATTTGTTGAAATCTGGCTGGCTGAGAAGCCATGTCTAATCTGATTGGACCGAGGTTTCAACTTATCACCACAAGAGCTTGTTGATTTTCATCAACCTTGCTTTTGGAGCAGTGGTCTGCTAAGGCTTGGCTGACCTTTGGTCATGTATAGTGTTTTGGACCGAAGCTTTCCTTGAAAGCTTGGCTGGCTGCGAAGCCATGTCTAATTCCTGGACCGGAGTCTTAGACTAGCATTGCACTGATTCCTGGAATTCTCATTAAGAATTTTGATACCTTTTTCCACTTAATTTTCGAAAAATACAAAAAAATTTACAAAATCATAAAAACCAAAAAAATATTTGCTATTTCTTGCTTGAGTCTAGTGTCTCATCTTAAGTTTGGTGTCACATGCATGTTTTTGTTACATTTTTCGAATCCATGCATATATTTCTTGTTTTGATCTTTAAATTCTATTGACTCGAGTGTTCATGTGTCTCATATAGTGTCAGTAGCACACAAACTGCTAAGTTTGGTGTCTTGCATGCATTGTTAATTGATTCCTGTTGCATTTTGATTATTAAAAATCCAAAAATATTTTTAATTTGTGTCTTTTCAAGTCAATGATACAAAGAATTGAAGATTCAGAACATACTGCAGAGGAATTATACAGAAAAAGCTGAGCATTCAAAAATGCCCAGTGAAGAAGGCAGACTGGCGTTTAAACGCCAGCCAGGGTACCTGGTTGGGCGTTTAACGCCCAAAAAGGTAGCATTTTGGGCGTTAAACGCCAGAATGTATACCATTCTGGGCGTTTAACGCCAGGATGGTGCTAGGGGGAAGATTTTGTTTTCAAAATCAATTTTTTTTAAGTTTTCAAAGTTTTTCAAAATCAAATCTTTTTCAAATCATATCTTTTCAATCAAATGTTTTCAAAATCAATCTCTTTCCTTTTTCAAAGATACTTACTAACAATTAATGATTTGATTGAACATTTTTTGCCTTTTCTATCAAGGAAGGTTTTATGTCTGAATCATATCTTTTCTTGTTAGGCAAGTCATCAATTTTTTTTTAAATCATATCTTTTCAAATTGTTTTCAAAACATATCTTTTAAAATTGTTTTCAAATCATATCTTCTCAATCATATCTCTTTAAAACCAATCATATCTTTTTAACCACATCTTTTTTCAAAATAGTTTTCAATCAAATCTTTTTGATTTCTAATTTCAAAATCTTTTTCAAAAATCACTTGATTTCTTTTTCACTTTTAATTTTCGAAAATTATCAATCAAATTTTCAAAATGTTTTCAAAATCTTTTAATTGAATTTTCGAAAATTCTCTTCCCTCCTTCCCACATCCTTCTATTTATGGAGTACTACTCCTTCTTAATGCACAATTCGAACTCTAACTAATAAAGTTCGAATTCTTCTTCTCCTTCTTCTTACTATTTCTCTTTTCCTCTGACACTTCAAGGAATCTCTATACTGTGACATAGAGGATTCCACATTTTCTTGTTATCTTCTCTTTCTTATGAGCAGGAGCAGAGACAAAGGCATTCTTGTTGAAGCTGATCCTGAACCTGAAAGGACCTTGAAGAGAAAGCTAAGAGAAGCTAAAGCACAACTCTCTTTAGAGGACCTGACCGAATTCTTCAAGGAAGAAGAACACATGGCAGCCGAAAACAACAACAATGCCAACAATGCAAGGAAGGTGCTGGGTGACTTTACTGCACCTACTCCTGATTTCTATGGGAGAAGCATCTCTATCCCTGCCATTGGAGCAAACAACTTTGAGCTTAAGCCTCAATTAGTTTCTCTAATGCAACAGAATTGCAAGTTCCATGGACTTCCAATGGAAGATCCTCATCAGTTCTTAGCTGAATTCTTGCAAATCTGTGACACAGTCAAGACTAATGGGGTTAACCCTGAGGTCTACAGACTGATGCTATTCCCTTTTGCTGTAAGAGACAGAGCTAGAATATGGTTGGATTCTCAACCTAAAGAAAGCCTGGACTCTTGGGAAAAGCTAGTCAATGCCTTCCTGGCAAAGTTCTTTCCACCACAAAGATGGAGTAAGCTTAGAATGGAAGTCCAAACCTTCAGACAGAAGGATGGAGAATCCCTCTATGAAGCTTGGGAAAGATACAAACAATTAATCAGAAGATGTCCTTCTGACATGCTTTCTGAATGGAGCATCATAGGTATTTTCTATGATGGTCTCTCTGAACTATCTAAGATGTCCTTGGATAGCTCTGCTGGAGGATCTCTTCATCTGAAGAAGACGCCTGCAGAAGCTCAAGAATTGATTGAAATGGTTGCAAATAACCAATTCATGTACACTTCTGAAAGGAATCCTGTGAACAATGGGACTAGTCAGAAGAAAGGAGTTCTTGAGATTGACACTCTGAATGCCATATTGGCTCAGAACAAGATATTGACTCAACAAGTCAATTTGATTTCTCAAAGTCTGTCTGGAATGCAAAATGCACCAAACAGTACTAAGGATGCTTCATCTGAGGAAGAAGCTTATGATCCTGAGAACCCTTCCATGGAAGAGGTGAATTACCTAGGAGAACCCTATGGAAACACCTATAATTCTTCATGGAGAAATCACCCAAATCTCTCATGGAAGAATCAAGAGAGACCTCAACAAGGTTTCAATAACAATAATGGTGGAAGAAACAGGTTTAGCAATAGCAAGCCTTTTCCATCATCTTCTCAGCAACAGACAGAGAGTTCTAAGCAGAGTACTTCTGACTTAGCAACAATGGTCTCTGATCTAATAAAGACCACTCAGAGTTTCATGAATGAAACAAGATCCTCCATCAGAAATTTGGAAGGACAAGTGGGTCAGCTGAGCAAGAAAGTTACTGAACTCCCTCCTAGTACTCTCCCAAGCAATACAGAAGAAAATCCAAAAGGAGAGTGCAAAGCCATAGCCATGGCCGAATGTGGAGAGGAAAGAGAGGAGGAGGACGCCACTGAGGAAGGCCTCAGTGGGCGTGTACCAATCTCCTCTGAGTTCCAATGGGAATCTGAGGCTCAAAATGAGACCATAAAGATTCCATTGGACTTACTTCTGCCTATCATGAGCTCTGATGAGTATTCTTCCTCTGAAGAGGATGAGTATGTCACTGAAGAGCAAGTTGCTAAATATCTTGGAGCAATCATGAAGCTAAATGACAAGTTATTTGGAAATGAGGCTTGGGAAGATGAACCTCCCTTGCTCACCAAAGAGCTGGATGACTTGTCTAGGCAGAAACTGCCTCAAAAGAGGCAAGATCCTGGGAAGTTTTCTATACCTTGTACCATAGGCACCATGACCTTCAAGAAGGCCTTGTGTGACTTAGGGTCAAGTGTAAACCTCATGCCCCTCTCTGTAATGGAGAAATTAGGGATCTTTGAGGTGCAAGCTGCAAGAATCTCATTAGAGATGGCAGACAATTCAAGAAAACAAGCTCATGGACTTGTAGAGAATGTTTTGGTGAAGATTGAAGACCATTACATCCCTACTGATTTCATAGTCCTAGAGACTGGGAAGTGCATGGATGAATCCATCATCCTTGGCAGACCCTTCCTAGCCACAGCAAAGGCTGTGATTGATGTTGATAGAGGAGAGTTGATCATTCAAGTGAATGAAGAATCCTTGGTGTTTAAGGCCCAAGGACATCCCTCTATCATCATGGAGAGGAAGCATGAAGAGCTTCTCTCAAAACAGAGCCAAGCAGAGCCCCCACAGTCAAACTCTAAGTTTGGTGTTGGGAGGTGATGAGCGGATATTTTGTACGCTTTTTGGGGGTAATTTCATGTAGATTTTAGCATGTTTTAATTAGTTTTTAGTTAATTATTATTAGTTTTTAGGCAAAAATCATATTTCTGGACTTTACTATGAGTGTGTGTATTTTTCTGTGATTTCAGGTATTTTCTGGCTGAAATTGAGGGAGTTGAGCAAAAATCTGACTTAGGCTGAAAAAGGACTGCTGATGCTGTTGGATCCTGACCTCCCTGCACTCGAAATGGATTTTCTGGAGCTACAGGAGTCCAATTGGCGCGCTCTCAACGGCGTTGGAAAGTAGACATCCAGGGCTTTCCAGCAATATATAATAGTCCATACTTTGCGCAAGGATAGACGACGTAACTTGGCGTTGAACGCCAAGTACATGCTGCTGTCTGGAGTTAAACGCCAGAAAAACGTCATGATCCGGAGTTGAACGCCCAAAACACGTCAAAACCTGGAGTTTGACGCCAAGAAAGGCCTTTACACGTGGAAAGCTTTAGTCTCAGCCCCAGCACACACCAAGTGGGCCCCAGAAGTGGATTTCTGCACCAATTATCTTAGTTTACTCATTTTTCTGTAAACCTAGGTCACTAGTTTACTATTTAAACAACTTTTACAGACTTATCTTGTACCTCATGACATTTTCAGATCTGAATTACATACTTTTGACGGCATGAGTCTCTAAACTCCATTGTTGGGGGTGAGGAGCTCTGCAGCGTCTCGATGATTTAATACAATTCCTTTGTTTTCCATTCAAACACGCTTGTTCTTATCTAAGATGTTTATTCGCGCTTAACTGTGGAGAAGGTGATGATCCGTGACACTCATCACCTTCCTCAACCCATGAACGTGTGCCTGACAACCACCTCCGTTCTACATCAGATTGAATGAATATCTCTTAGATTCCCCAACAGAATCTTCGTGGTATAAGCCGGATTGATGGCAGCATTCATGAGAATCTGGAAAGTCTAAACCTTGTCTGTGGTATTCCGAGTAGGATTCCGGGATTGAATGACTGTGACGTGCTTCAAACTTTAACCTGCTGGGCGTTAGTGACAGACGCAAAAGAGGGATTCTATTCCAGTAGGAGCGGGAACCAACCGGTGATTGGCCGTACTGTGACAGAGTGCGTGCATAGCTTTCACTGCGAGGATGGGAAGTAGCCACTGACAACGGTGACACCTTACATAGAGCTTGCCATGGAAGGAATCTGCGTGTGAGAAGAGGATTTCAAGGAAGAGTTGAAGTCAGAGGACAAAGCATCTCCAAAACTCCAACATATTCTCCATTACTGCACAACAAGTAACGCTAGTACTCTTTATTATTCCAATATATTCCATAATCCTTTATAAACAAATAACTCTGTTGTTCAAGTAGCCCAAACAATTCTCTTGAAATCCTGACTAAGACAAATAAAATAAACATTGATTGCTTCAAACCAATAATCTCTGTGGATTCGACCCTTACTCACGTAAGGTATTACTTGGACGACCCAGTACACTTGCTGGTTAGTTGAACGGAGTTGTGAATTCAACCAGGGCCCTAAGGGTACATGCCAAAGCTCAAAAGATAGAATAATATATTAAGAATATTGAATCACAATTTCGTCCACCAGGAGGCCACAACCAAACTCTAAGTTTGGTGTTGAAACCCCACATTCAAACTCTAAGTTTGGTGTTGGGAGGTTCCAACACGGTTCTGAGCATTTCTGAGGCTCCATAAGAGTCCTCTGTCAAGCTAATGACATTAAAGAAGCGCTTGTTGGGAGGCAACCCAATGTTTTATAATTAACCATTTTCTTTTGTTATTTTATCTTTTTTGTAGGTTGATGATCATAAGAAGTCACAAAAACAATGAAAAAAGCAAAAACAGAATGAAAAACAGGAAGAAAAACAGCACACCCTGGAGGGGAAGAAGCTGGTGTTCAAACGCCAGTAATGCTAGCTGTTGGGCGTTTAACGCCCAGTCTGGCACCATTCTGGGCGTTTAACGCCAGAAAGGGGCACCAGACTGGCGTTAAACGCCAGTAAAGGGCAACAACCTGGCGTTAAACGCCAGGAATGGGCACCAGCCCGGCGTTTAACGCCAGAAATAGCTCAAAACGTGATTTTGAGCAACATTTGGTGCAGGGATGACTTTTCCTTGACACCACAGGATCTGTGGACCCCATAGGACCCCTCCATCACACTCTCTCTTCTTCCCCCACTCACCAATCACCTCAATACCTCTTCCCCAAAAACCCTTCACCTATCAAATCCCATCTTTCTCTTCACCACTCACATCCATCCTTCATAAATCCCCACCAACCTCACCCTTCAAATTCAAACCACTTTTCCTCCCAAACCCACCCATAATGGCCGAACCTTTACCCCCTTCTCTCCTATAAATACCCTTCTTCCACTCTTCATTTTCACACAACCTAAACACCCTTTCTTACCCTTCTTGGCCGAACACACTACCATCTCCCTCTTCCTCATTTCTTCTTCTTCTACTCTCTTCTTTCTTCTTTTGCTCGAGGACGAGCAAACATTTTAAGTTTGGTGTGGTAAAAGCGTTGCTTTTTCGTTTTTCCATAACCATTTATGGCATCCAAGGCCGGAGAAACCTCTAGAAAGAGGAAAGGGAAGGCAAAAGCTTCCACCTCCGAGTCATGGGAGATGGATAGATTCCTCTCAAGGGTGCATCAAGACCACTTCTATGAAGTTGTGGCCTTGAAGAAGGTGATCCCCGAGGTCCCCTTTTCACTCAAAAAGGGTGAATATCCGGAGATCCGCCATGAGATCCGAAGAAGAGGTTGGGAAGTACTCACCAACCCCATTCAACAAGTCGGAATCTTGATGGTTCAAGAGTTCTATGCCAATGCATGGATCACCAAGAACCATGCCCAAAGTGTGAACCCGAATCCAAAGAATTATCTCACTATGGTTCGGGGGAAATACTTGGATTTTAGTCCGGAGAGTGTGAGGGTGGCGTTCAACTTGCCTATGATGCAAGGAGATGAGCATCCTTACACTAGAAGGGTCAACTTTGATCAAAGGTTGGACCAAGTCCTCACAATCATATGTGAAGAGGGCGCACAATGGAAGCAAGATTCAAGAGGAAAGCCGGTTCAATTAAGAAGGCATGACCTCAAGCCCGTGGCTAGAGGATGGTTAGAGTTCATACAACGCTCAATCATTCCCACTAGCAACCGGTCCGAAGTTACCATGGACCGGGCCATCATGATCCATAGCATCATGATTGGAGAAGAAATAGAAGTTCATGAGGTTATAGCCCAAGAACTCTACAAGGTGGCGGACAAGACCTCCACTTTGGCAAGGTTAGCCTTCCCTCATCTCATCTGTCACCTCTGTTATTCAGTTGGAGTTGACATATTGGGAGATACCCCCATTGATGAGGACAAGCCCATCACCAAGAAAAGGATGGAGTACACAAGAGACCCCTCTCATCAAGAGATCCCTGAGATACCTCAAGGGATGCACTTTCCTCCACAAAACTATTGGGAGCAACTAAACACCTCCCTAGGAGAGTTGAGTTCCAACATGGGACAACTAAGGGTGGAGCATCAAGAACACTCCATTCTCCTCCATGAAATTAGAGAAGACCAAAGAATCATGAGGGAGGAGCAACAAAGACAAGGAAGAGACATTGAGGAGCTCAAGCACTCCATAGGATCTTCAAGAGCAAGAAAGAGCCGCCATCACTAAGGTGGACCCGTTCCTTGATTTCCTTGTTCTTTATTCTTCTGTTTTTCGATTTTTATGCTTTATGTTATCCATGTTTGTGTCTTGTGATCATTAGTGTCTTAGTGTCTATGCCTTAAAGTTATGAATGTCCTATGAATCCATCACCTTTCTTTAATAAAAAACGTGCTTAATTGAAAAGGAAAGAATTGCATGAATTCTGAATTTTATAATAGTTTAATTATTTTGATGTGGTGGCAACACTTTTGTTCTCTGAATGTATGCTTGAACAGTGCATATGTCTTTTGAACTTGTGGTTCATGAATGTTGGCTCTTGAAAGAATGATGAAAAAGGAGACATGTTACTGAGGATCTGAAAAATCATTAAAAATGATTCTTGAAGCAAGAAAAAGCAGAAAAAAAAAAGAGAAAAAGCAAACGAAAAAAAAAGAGAAAAAACCGAAAAAAAAGAGAGAAAGAAAAAGAAAGAAATAAAGTTGTGATCCAAGGCAAATAAGAGTGTGCTTAAGAACCCTGGACACCTCTAATTGGGGACTTTAGCAAAGCTGAGTCACAATCTGAAAAGGTTCACCCAATTATGTGTCTGTGGCATGTATGTATCCGGTGGTAATACTGGAAGACAGAGTGCTTTGGGCCACGGCCAAGACTCAAGAAAGAGCTATGTTCAAGAATCATCATACTTTACTAGGAGAATCATTAACACTATCTGGATTCTGAGTTCCTAAAGAAGCCAATCATTCTGAATTACAAGGGATAGAGTGAGATGCCAAAACTATTCAGGGGCAAAAAGATAAAAGCCCCGCTCATCTAGTTAATACTGATCTTCATAGATGTTTTTGGAGTTCATTGCATATTCTCTTCTTTTTATCTTATTTGATCTTCAGTTGCTTGGGGACAAGCAACAATTTAAGTTTGGTGTTGTGATGAGCGGATAATTTGTATACTTTTTGGCATTGTTTTTAGTATGTTTCTGTTATGATTTAGTTAGTTTTTATTATATTTTTATTAGTTTTTAATTAAAATTCACTTTTCTGGACTTCACTATGAGTTTGTGTGTTTTTCTGTGATTTCAGGTATTTTCTGGCTGAAATTGAGGGATCTGAGCAAAAATCTGATCCAGAGACTCAAAAGGACTGCAGATGCTGTTGGATTCTGACCTCCCTTCACTCGAAGTGGATTTTCTGGAGCTACAGAAGCCCAATTGGCGCGCTCTCAACGGCGTTGGAAAGTAGACATCCTGGTCTTTCCAGCAATATATAATAGTCCATACTTTGCCCAAGATTTGATGGCCCAAACCGGCGTTCAAAGTCACCTCAAGAAATTCCAGCGTTAAACGCCGGAACTGGCACCTAATTGGGAGTTAAACGCCCAAACTGGCACTAAAGCTGGCGTTTAACTCCAAGGAGAGTCTCTACACGAAAAAGCTTCATTGCTCAGCCCAAGCACACACCAAGTGGGCCCGGAAGTGGATTTTTATGTCATTTACTCATCTATGTACTAGTTTTCTATAAGTAGGACCTTTTACTATTGTAATATGGAGACTTTGGGTAGCTATCTTTGTTTCATGCTATCTTAGACCTTTGGGAGGCTGGCCATTCGGCCATGCCTAGACCCTGTTCTTATGTATTTTTAACGGTGGAGTTTCTACACACCCTAGATTAAGGTGTGGAGCTCTGCTGTACCTCGAGTATTAATGCAATTACTATTGTTCTTCCATTCAATTCCGCTTGTTCTTTATCCAAGATATCACTTGTTCTTCAACATGATGAAGGTGATGATTGACGCCCATCACCATTCTCACTCATGAACAAGGTGACTGACAACTATTCTTGTTCTACAAGCATCTGAGGCTTAGTGAATATCTCTTGGATTCCTGATTGCACGATGCATGGTTGATCGCCTGACAAACGAGCCAACCATTCCGTGAGATCAGAGTCTTCGTGGTATAGGCAAGAACTGATGGCAGCATTCAAGAGAATCCGGAAGGTCTAACCTTGTCTGTGGTATTCTGAGTAGGATTCAATGACTGAATGACTGTGACGTGCTTCAAACTCCTAGCAGGCTAGGGCGTTAGTGACAGACGCAAAAGTATCAATGGATATTATTCCGGCCTGACCGAGAACCGACAGCTGAATTCCGCTATGCCGTGACAGGACATATGCAATCGCTTTCACTGAGAGGATGGGAGGTAGCTGCTGACAACAGTGAAACCCTACACGAGCTTGCCATGGAAAGGAGTAAGAAGGATTGGATGAAGGCAGTAGGAAAGCAGAGAGACGGAAGGGAAGGCATCTTCATACACTTGTCTGAAGCTCTTACACCAATGATATACATAAGTATCACTATCTTTATCTTTTATATTATTTTCATTCATCATCATATATTTGAGTCTGCCTGACTAAGATTTACAAGATGACCATAGCTTGCTTCAATGCTAACAATCTCCGTGGGATCGACCCTTACTCACGTAAGGTATTACTTGGACGACCCAGTGCACTTGCTGGTTAGTTGTGCGAAGTTGTGTAATGCCATGGTATTGAGCTACCACGTTTTTGGAGCCATTACCGGGGATTATGAGAGTTGTGAAAAGTATTGTTCACAATTTCGCGCACCACGTACGCGTCGGTGCTTGCACGTGACCCACTTATGGTGAATCTGCTGGGGGCAATTTATGGGCTTTTCAGGCCCAAATCCAACTCACTTCTGATGCTATTAAATCCAAGGATTGATGAGGAAGTGAACAACGAGGAAGACACAAGTCATAATTAGGATTAGTTACCAATTAGTTGGAGTTTAGAGTTAGTTTCTAGAGAGAGAAGCTCTCTCTTCTCTCTAGAATTAGGATTAGGATTAGGTTAATCTCTTCTCTAGATCTAGACTTTAATTCTTCTTCTCATCTATTTTTCTTTCTCAATTTCTAGTTCCTACATATTGTTTCTCTATTATTTTGTTGTAATCATCTCCTTTATTTTGTATACTTCGTTGTTAATACTCTCTTGTTCCCTTTATTTTCTTTTAATGCAATTTGAGGTAATTCATGTTAATTGTGCTTTCTTTTATTGTTGTTGTTAATTTCTTTGCAATTAGTAGTTGTTAGAGTTCATTCTTGTTATCAATTTACCATGCTTTCCTTTTATGCCTTCCAAGTGTTTGATAAAATGTTTGAAAAGGATGCTAGAGTAGATTTTCTCCTCTTGGCTTAGGTTGAGTAATTAGTGACTCTTGAGTTATCTAATGCTTTTGTTGATTGATAATTAGAAGTTGCTAATTGAATTGCATGTCGCTAAAGCTAGTCTTTCCCTTAGGAGTTGACTAGGACTTGTGAATCCAATTTGATTATCTCCCCTTGACTTTCCTTCATAGTAGAGGGTTAACTAAGTGGAGCAATAAACAATTTTCATAACAATTGAAGAAGATATTGAGGATAGGACTTTTAGTTCTCATGCCTTGTCGAGGGCTTTTCTAGTCATTAGTTTATTTCTTCCGCCATTTACATTTCTTGTTCCTTATCTCCCAAACCCCAAAGATATACAACTCATGACCAATAACAAGAACACTATCCTGTAATTCCTTTGAGAGACGACCCATGGTTTGAATACTTCAGTTTATTTTTAGGGGTTTGCTACTTGTGACAACCAAATGTTTGTATGAAAGGATTCTTTGTTGGTTTAGAAGCTATACTTTTAACGAGAACTTATTGTGAAATTCTATACCACACAAAAATCCGATCATCACTTAACTACTTGTTCACAACCCATTGATAGACTCGTTAAAGCTTAGACTTACTAAATTTTTTATCCTTAAGCAATGGATATGCAAGTGTAGCATTGTGAATTCCATGGATAGAGGGGGAGACTGAGTTGTTGTCTTGGCCACCTGGTGATTTCGGGTGAAAAAGATAGCCATGATGGACTAATTGTGCCATTAAACTTTTGGATCTGCATAATGCCTCTAGTGGCATATCTAGTTCATTACCACCGTCTTTTTCACTCAGAATCACTAGGTGGCCAAGATAACAACTCCATCACCTCCTTCTGCAGAAGTTCATAATGCTACACTAGCACATCCATTTTTAATTGATTGGGAATTTAGTAAGTTTGAGCTTTAACGACTTTATTGATAGGTTATGAACAAGTTGTTAGGACAAGACATGATCTTGGCTTGGAATTTCAGTAGAACATATCAGATTTTGCATAGGGAGGACTTATGCACTTTGCAAATCCGTAAGTGGTTGAACAACAGAGTAAGTAAATAAGATGATGGATTTGATATCATGAACCATTTATGTTAATCTTATAAGGAACACATGCCATATTTCAACACTGAAAACTTTAACATGTTTATCGTGCAGTGGATGTGTGTCGCCTTCAATGACTCGTGGTCGCCAAGATTCAAGCATGAATTTTATTACGAGTCCAAGAATATTGGTATGTTTACATTCATATAATTTTGGATGTTCTTAATTCACGTTATGAAAGTCACACTATTTTCTATAAGTGTTCATACAACATATTTACTAATTTTTTGGCACAAAAAATAGTGATTCACTTTAAAAATCTAGCTAGTTTTATGGATGAGACAAACCCAACATATGTAGGGATGGATGCATAATTTGGTGTTGATAGAAAATACTTATTTAGGGTAAAGCTGCTAAGCGAAAATAGCCAAGTCCATGTCCTGAATGAATAATGGTTAATGTATATTAATTTTGGATGTTTCTCTTACTTGCGTTGTGGTTGTTCTTATTTGCAATGATATCAAATATTTTTTTAAATATTCATTGGTCCATATTAACTTGTAATGGTCTTTCCCAGTCCGCATATCCAAGCATTGGTGGTATATATACCTTTGGAGATAGCATCTAGGAAGCTATTGGTTATAGTTAGCCTTAATGATGTTGTTCGGTAAAACTTATTTTGATTCTCATGATGTTATTTTCAGTGCTTTAGATATTCACTTTAGCAAAAATGCCACTTGTGCTTGTTTTTTCAGGAAATATTGATTGAAGACATTGCCAAAGTATCTATTTTGTCATTCGATCACAATGGAAATGGCTTACATTGCTCATACGTAGATGTCCCCAAACAACCAAACAAGTAAGTTAAACACAATGCAAAAAATATTTTCCTATGCAAAACATTTGCAGTTTCTACTTAGTCTTATGTGAAAATTTGTTGTTTCTTTATTGACAGTTGGGATTGCGACATTTATATGATCAAATACATGGAAAACTGGATTGAAGGCTCTAACTTGGCTGAATGGGATTATGTGAGACTATCAAATCCTTCAAAATTTTGTGAACTCGTTCTACACACATTGGAATATTTTTATTTCTGTGTTTCTAATAAACAAAAAATATTTTACAGGAGACCTTAAAGGCTTTTAGAAGAAAAATAATGTTTAAATTTGTATTGAGCCCTTCGAACGTATTATTTGGGGTAATTTTGAAGTCCTTAGAAGATGTTTCTCAAATTGGACGTTGTAATAATTCCAAAAATAAACATAATAAGGTGAAGACACCATTTACAACACTAAGTACACACACGATTATTCAGAAGGTAGAATGTTTTGCCAAGGAAAAAGAGTACAAGACAAGAAAGACAAGTAGGCAACAAGTAAATGATATTGAAAAAAATTATTTTGAAATGGATTAAGATCCTCTCCTCATAAAAAATATGTATGTTCATTTGCTATTAGTATTGGATGTTCCTTTTAAGAAAAGAGTAGTATGCTATTTTATTAAAGTGTCAGGTACTCTACTGAAATCCAGTAACCTTTTTTTGTTGGTATCTCAGTTGTTCTTGTTTTCTCTAATCCATAGTACATTAGACAACTCTAATAAATTGTTCTTTTTCATGTTAAATATTCTCAAAATACCTCATATACATTGGATTTTTTTTCGCCTTATTGGATGTTATTTTTTCTTCAAAGTTTAGGTGCTTTTTCATAATAGTGTCAGATACTATCTTCAAAGCTAGGAAGCTGATGAGCGGATATTTTATACGCTTTTTGGGGGTAATTTCATGTAGATTTTAGCATGTTTTAATTAGTTTTTAGTTAAAAGTTATTAGTTTTAAGGCAAAAATCATATTTCTGGACTTTACTATGAGTGTGTGTATTTTTCTGTGATTTTAGGTATTTTCTGGCTGAAATTGAGGAAGCTGAGTAAAAATCTGACTTAGGCTGAAAAAGGACTGCTGATGCTGTTGGATCCTGACCTCCCTGCACTCGAAATGGATTTTCTGGAGCTACAGAAGTCCAATTGGCGCGCTCTCAATGGTGTTGGAAAGTAGACATCCAGGGCTTTCCAGAAATATATAATAGTCCATACTTTGCGCGAATATAGACGACGTAACTTGGCGTTGAACGCCAAGTACACGCTGCTGTCTGGAGTTAAACGCCAGAAAAACGTCATGATCCGGAGTTGAACGCCCAAAACACGTCATAACTTGGAGTTCAACTCCAAGAAAAGCCTTTACTCGTGGATAGCTTTAGTCTTAGCCCCAGCACACACCAAGTGGGCCCCAGAAGTGGATTTCTGCACCAATTATCTTAGTTTACTCATATTCTGCAAACCTAGGTTACTAGTTTACTATTTAAACAACTTTTAGAGACTTATTTTGTATCTCATGACATTTTCAAATCTGAATTACATACTTTTTGACGGCATGAGTCTCTAAACTCCATTGTTGGGGGTGAGGAGCTCTGCAGCGTCTCGATGAATTAATACAATTCCTTTATTTTCCATTCAAACACGCTTGTTCTTATCTAAGATGTTCATTCGCGCTTAATTATGGAGAAGGTGATGATCCGTGACACTCATCACCTTCCTCAATCCATGAACGTGTGCCTGACAACCACCTCCGTTCTACATCAGACTGAATGAGTATCTCTAAGATTCTTTAATCAGAATCTTCGTGGTATAAGCCGGATTGATGGCGGCATTCATGAGAATCCGGAAAGTCTAAACCTTGTCCGTAGTATTCCGAGTAGGATTCTGGGATTGAATGACTGTGACAAGCTTCAAACTCCTGAAGGCTGGGCGTTAGTGACAGACGCAAAAGAATCAATGGATTCTATTCCAACCTGATTGAGAACCGACAGATGATTAGCCGTGCTGTGACAGAGCATAGGAACGTTTTCACTGAGAGGATGGGAGGTAGCCATTGACAACGGTGACACCCTACATAGAGCTTGTCATGGAAGGGACCTTGCGTGTGGGAAGAGGATTTCAAGGAAAAGTAGAAATTCAAAGGACAAAGCATCTCCAAAACTCCAACATATTTCTCATTACTGCACAACAAGTAACGCTTTTATTCTCTTTTATTTTTCCAAACTAATAATTCCAACTGATAATTTTAATTAATATCCTGAATAAGATTAATAAAATAAATATAGTTCATTTCAACAAAAATAATCTCCGTGGGATCGACCCTTACTCACGTAAGGTATTACTTGGACGACCCAGTGCACTTGCTGGTTAGTTGTGCGAATCACAAATTCGTGCACCAGAAGCTTTTAGGTTTACAATCATGCTAGGTAACTAACTAGGGTACCAACCAATAATAACCAACTATTAGTTGGGTTACAAACAAATAAAGAAAACATCTAAAACCAAATGAAAATAAACTCCCAAAATCTAAAAAGAAAAACATCCAATACCAAATGAAAGAAACATCTAAAATCTAACAAAAAGAAACATCTAAAATCAAATGAAAAGAAATATCCAAAATTATTATAAAAGAATATCTAAAACCTCAAAAAATAGCCAAAATCTAAACATAAAAAAACTCCCTTAATTAGACTTTTTTATTGTAAAATAAAAAATGCTTTATTTCCAAATAAAAATTAACCAAACTTTAATTTTGAAGATTTAATTTTTTTTACCGTCTGGCCCAAGTTTGCCGCCCCTCCTCATCGAAGTTCAAGCAAGTTCACAATTATAAAAACCCGTAGTTCCCCCTCAAATTTCACTTTCACTATTCACTCTCATTCTTTCTTGTGTTACTGTGTATTTGCCTGTTTTCGATCAATCTGTTTATCTTTTCAATTTGTCCATTTCAGGTAATTCTAATCTTATATTCCTTTTGAATTTAGTATATGCTTTATTATTTTATAATTTTAACATGTTTATTTAGTTATATTAAATTTTCTTGTTTGTTTTAGTTAGTTTGATAATTATTAAGTTTGATAATTAAATGATATAGTTAGTTTAGATAATTTCAAACGATATGGTAGGAGATTAATAGATGTTAGACAATGATAAATTTTATTTAGATTATTGTTTCATTTGGATTGATTATGGTTTAGAGTAAAATTATAGTTTATGGTTTAGGTATTTAGATTGTTAATTTTAAATTATTTTATTCTAATTTATTATATTATAGTGTAGTTTGATGGTGCAAAACATGTTAGGCTACGAGGATACCCTTTATAGACGAGATCGAATTGACCATATTGTTGGCAGACTTGGCCAAGTGGTATACTTTATAAGTTACGTCTTTTTATTGTTTAAAATTTGTCTAATTAATTGTGGCCTTCGTTTTGTTTGACTCATTGGTTTTTTTTGGTAGGGTCTTCAGGTCTTGTGTACGAGAAGAAATTTACTGTAATGTCCACCAAAGCAAATCAAGACACACCTTAAACGAGCAGAATTTTAGCATGTTGCATATATGCTAGAGTGGGACCATGACTGGGCATTGGTCTCTGCTTTGAACGAGAGATGATGTCCTGAGTCTTATACTTTTCACCTGCCCTGTAGAGAGATGACTATTGATGAGCGGATATTTTATACGCTTTTTGCCATCATTTTCATATAGTATTTATTATGTTTTGTTTAAGTTTTATTATATTTTCATAGGTTCTAGTGCAAAATTCACATTTTTGGATTCTACTTTGAGTTTGTGTGTTTCATGGTGATTTTAGGTATTTTCACAGTCCAAGAGGACTTTGGGGTCATATGCTAGCCCCACTACTGCTTCATATGGGAGTAGTATATGTATACCCTCCATTGGAGTTAGTAGCTTTGAGTTGAATCCTCAGCTCATTATCATGGTGCAGCAAAGCTGCCAGTATTCCGGTCTTCCACATGAAGAACCTACAGAGTTTCTGGCACAATTTTTACAAATTGCTGACACAGTACATGATAAGGAAGTAGATCAGGATGTCTACAGATTATTACTATTTCCATTTGCTGTAAAAGATCAAGCTAAGAGGTGGTTAAATAACCAGCCTAAGAACAGCATAAAAACATGGAAACAGCTGTCAGAAAAATTTCTGAATCACTATTTCCCTCCAAAACGGATGACACAGCTAAGGCTAAGCATCCAAGGCTTCAAACAAGGAGATAATGAATCCCTTTATGATGCCTGGGAGAGATACAGAGAGATGCTAAGAAAATGCCCCTCTAAAATGTTTTCAGAATGGGTGCAATTAGACATCTTCTACTATGGGCTTACAGAAAAAGCTCAGATTTCTCTAGACCACTCAGCTGGTGGATCTATACATATGAGAAAAACAATTGAAGAAGCTCAAGAGCTTATTGATACAGTTGCCAGAAATCAGCATCTGTACCTAAGCAGTGAATCTTCCATGAAAGAAGAAGCTAAAACAGTAACTGCTGAACTCAGTCCTGTGGATCAGGCTAATGAATTCAATCAGCAATTAGACTTTCTAACCCAGCAACTAGCCGAATTCAAGAAAATACTACAGGAAACAAGAATGGCTAACAGGAATATGGAAGTACAGTTAAAGCAAACAGAAAAGCAATTGTCAAAACAAATAGCAGAAGAATGCCAAGCAGTTCAATTAAGAAGTGGGAAAACATTAAATACCTCACTTCAAAGCAGCAGGAAGCCAAGAAATGAACAAATGGCTACTCAAAATCCCTCTGAGGACAATCAGAGCCCAGAGAGGAATAAGGCTGGCACTGAACGCCCAGACCATGCTCATTCCTGGCGTTCAACGCCAGAAACAAGCATGAATCCGGCGTTGAACGCCCAAAGGGAACATAGTTCTGGCGTTCAGACGCCAGTAACAAATAAGGAGGTGGCGTCTAATGCCACCCCAGCTTCCACCCCTGGCATTCAAATGCCAGTGGGGGATCAGTCACATACAAGTGCTGATGACAATCCTTCTAAAAAGGCTTCCCAACCCACTTCTGTAGGTAATAAACCTACAGCAACTAAGGTTGAGGAATACAAAGCCAAAATGCCTTATCCTCAAAAACTCTGCCAAGCGGAACAGGATAAGCAATTTGCCCTCTTTGCAGACTATCTCAGGACTCTTGAAATAAAGATTCCGTTTGCAGAAGCACTTGAGCAAATACCATCTTATGCTAAGTTCATGAAAGAGATCTTAAGTCATAAGAAGGATTGGAGGGAAACTAAAAAAGTTTACCTCACTGAAGAATGCAGTGCAGTCATTCTGAAAAGCTTACCTGAGAAGCTTAAAGATCCTGGGAGCTTTATGATACCATGCACATTAGAGGGCACTTGCACCAAGCAAGCTTTATGTGATCTTGGGGCAAGTATCAACCTAATACCTGCATCTACTATCAGAAAGCTTGGTTTAACTGAAGACATCAAACCAACCAGGATATGTCTTCAACTTGTTGATGGCTCCATTAAATACCCATCAGGCGTGATTGAAGACATGATTGTCAAGGTTGGGCCATTCGCCTTTCCTACTGACTTTGTGGTGCTGGAAATGGAGGAGCACAAGAGTGCAACTCTCATTCTAGGAAGACCTTTCCTAGCAACTAGCCGAACCCTCATTGATGTCCAAAAAGGGGAAGTAACTTTGAGAGTCAATGAGGAGGAGTTCAAGTTGAATGTTGTCAAAGCCATGCAACATCCAGACACCCCAAATGATTGCATGAGTGTTGATATTATTGACTCTCTGGTAAGAGAGGTCAATATGGCTGAGAGTCTCGAATCAGAGCTAGAGGACATCTTTAAAGATGTTCAGCCTGACCTGGAGGAATCAGAGAGAATAGTAGAACCTCTGAAAATCCCTCAGGAAGAGGAGAAACCCCCAAAACCCGAGCTCAAACCATTACCACCATCCCTAAAATATGCATTTTTGGGAGAAGGTGATACCTTTCCTGTAATTATAAGCTCTACCTTAGAGCCATAGGAAGAGGAAGCACTAATTCAAGTGCTAAGGACACACAAGACAGCTCTTGGGTGGTCCATCAGTGATCTTAAGGGCATTAGCCCAGCCAGATACATGCACAAGATCCTATTGGAGGGTGACGCTAAGCCTGTGGTCCAACCACAAAGGCGGCTGAACCCAGCCATGAAGGAAGTAGTGCAGAAAGAGGTCACTAAGTTACTAGAGGCTGGGATTATTTATCCTATTTCTGATAGCCCCTGGGTGAGCCCTGTCCAAGTCGTCCCTAAGAAAGGTGGCATGACAGTGGTTCATAATGAAAAAAATGAACTGGTTCCTACAAGAACAGTTACTGGGTGGCGTATGTGTATTGATTATAGAAGGCTCAATACAGCTACCAGAAAGGATCATTTTTCTTTACCATTCATAGACCAGATGCTGGAAGGACTGGCAGGTCATGAATACTACTGCTTCCTGGATGGATATTCAGGTTATAATCAAATTGCAGTAGATCCAAAAGATCAAGAGAAAACAGCATTCACATGTCCATCTGGAGTATTTGCATACAGAAGGATGCCATTTGGCCTGTGTAATGCACCTGCAACCTTTCAGAGGTGTATGCTCTCAATTTTCTCTGATATGGTGGAAAAATTTCTGGAAGTCTTCATGGATGACTTTTCAGTGTTTGGAGACTCATTCAGCTCCTGCCTTAACCATCTAGCACTTGTTCTAAAGAGATGCCAAGAGACTAACCTGGTTTTAAACTGGGAGAAGTGTCACTTTATGGTGACTGAAGGAATTGTCCTTGGGCACAAAATCTCAAACAAGGGAATAGAGGTGGATCAAGCTAAGGTAGAGGTAATTGAAAAATTACCACCACCAACCAATGTTAAGGCAATCAGAAGCTTTCTGGGGCATGCAGGATTCTATAGGAGGTTTATAAAGGATTTTTCAAAAATCGCCAAACCTCTGAGCAACCTGCTAGCTGCTAACACGCCATTTATCTTTGATAAAGAGTGTCTGCAGGCATTTGAGACTCTGAAAGCTAAATTGGTTACAGCACCAATCATCTCTGCACCAGACTGGACATTACCATTTGAATTGATGTGTGATGCCAGTGACCATGCCATTGGTGCAGTGTTGGGACAAAGGCATGACAAGCTTCTGCACGTCATTTACTATGCCAGCCGTGTTCTAAATGACGCACAGAAGAATTACACAACCACAGAAAAAGAGCTACTTGCAGTGGTTTACGCCATTGACAAGTTCAGATCCTATTTAGTGGGATCAAAAGTGATTGTGTATACTGATCATGCTGCTCTTAAATATCTACTCACAAAGCAGGATTCAAAACCCAGACTTATAAGATGGGTGTTACTTCTGCAAGAGTTTGATATAGAAATAAGAGACAGAAAAGGGACAGAGAATCAAGTAGCAGATCACCTGTCCCGAATAGAACCAGTAGAAGGGACGTCCCTCCCTTTCACTGAGATCTCTGAAACCTTTCCGGATGAGCAACTCTTTGCCATCCAGGAAGTGCCATGGTTTGCAGATATTGCAAACTACAAGGCAGTGAGATTTATACCCAAAGGGTACAGTAGGCTGCAATCAAAGAAATTGATCACAGATGCAAAGTACTATCTTTGGGATGAACCATATCTCTTCAAGAGATGTGCAGACGGAGTAATCCGTAGATGTGTGCCTAAGGAAGAAGCACAGAAGATTCTATGGCACTGCCATGGATCACAGTATGGAGGACATTTTGGAAGTGAGCGAACAGCCACAAGAGTCCTCCAATGTGGCTTCTACTGGCCTACTCTCTATAAAGATTCCCGAGCGTTCGTACTTAATTGTGACAGTTGCCAAAGATCTGGCAATTTGCCTCACAGTTATGCCATGCCTCAACAAGGAATCTTGGAGATTGAGTTGTTTGATGTATGGGGTATTGACTTTATGGGACCTTTCCCACCATCATACTCAAACACTTATATTCTGGTGGCAGTGGATTATGTATCCAAATGGGTGGAGGCTATTGCAACACCCACTAATGACACTAAAACAGTGTTAAAATTCCTCCAGAAACACATCTTCAGCAGATTTGGTACCCCTAGAGTACTAATCAGTGATGGGGGCACTCATTTCTGCAATAAACAGCTTTACTCTGCTTTGGTTCGTTATGGAGTTAGTCACAGGGTAGTGATGAGCGGATAATTTGTACCCTTTTTGGCATTGTTTTTAGTATGTTTTTAGTATATTTTAGTTAGTTTTTAGTATATTTTTATTAGTTTTTAGCTAAAATTCACTTTTCTGGACTTTACTATGAGTTTGTGTGTTTTTCTGTGATTTCAGGTATTTTCTGGCTGAAATTGAGGGTCCTGAGCAAAAATCTGATTCAGAGACTGAAAAGGACTGCAGATGCTGTTGGATTCTGACCTCCCTGCACTCGAAGTGAATTTTCTGGAGCTACAGAAGCCCAATTGGCGCGCTCTCAACGGCGTTGGAAAGTAGACATCCTGGGCTTTCCAGCAATATATGATAGTCCATACTTTGCCCAAGATTTGATGGCCCAAACCGGCATGGCAAATCAGCCTCAGAAATTCCAGCGTTTAACGCTGGAACTGGCATAAAACTTGGAGTTAAACGCCCAAACTGGCATGAAAGCTGGCGTTTAACTCCAGAAAAGGTCTCTACACGAAAATGCTTCATTGCTCAGCCCAAGCACACACCAAGTGGGCCCGGAAGTGGATTTTTCTGTCATTTACTCATTTCTGTAAACCTTAGGTTACTAGTTAACTATTAATAGGATCTTTTGACATGGTATCTGTACCTCATGACACTTTACACGTTTCTTTGTGTGCTTTCCACAGTATGAGTCTCTAAACTCCATGGTTGGGGGTGAGGAGCTCTGCTGTGTCTTGATGGATTAATGCAATTACTACTGTTTCTTATTCAATCATGCTTGCTTCCATTCTAAGATATCACTTGTTCTTAACCCGGATGAATGTGATGATCCGTGACACTCATCATATTCTCAACTATGAACGTGTGCCTGACAACCACCTCCGTTCTACCTTAGATTGAGTAGATATCTCTTGGATTCCTTAACCAGAATCTTCGTGGTATAAGCTAGAACTGATGGCGGCATTCAAGAGAATCCGGAAGGTCTAAACCTTGTCTGTGGTATTCTGAGTAGGATTCAATGATTGAATGACTGTGACGTGCTTCAAACTCCTAGCAGGCGGGGCGTTAGTGACAGACGCAAAAGAATCACTGGATTCTATTCCGGCCTGACCGAGAACCGACAGCTGATTAGCCTATGCTGTGACAGAGCATAGGAACGTTTTCACTGAGAGGATGGGAGGTAGCCACTGACAACGGTGAAACCCTACATACAGCTTGCCATGGAAGGAGCTTCGCGTGTTTGATGAAGAAGACAGTAGGAAAGCAGAGATTCAGAAGATGGAGCATCTCCAAAACCTCAACATGTTCTCCATTACTGCATAACAAGTACTTATTTCATGTTCTTTTGCTTTTCACAATCAATCTTGATAATTTCTGATATCCTGACTAAGAAGTACAAGATAACCATAGCTTGCTTCAAGCCGACAATTTCCGTGGGATCGACCCTTGCTCACGCAAGGTATTACTTGGACGACCCAGTGCACTTGCTGGTTAGTTGTGCGGGATTGCAAAAGTGTGATTGCAATTTCGTGCACCAAGTTTTTGGCGCCGTTGCCGGGGATTGTTTGAGTTTGGACAACTGACGGCTTATCTTGTTGCTTAGATTAGGACTGTTTTGTTTTTAATTGGTTTAGAGTCTTTTAGTTGAGTCTAGTTTCATATTCTAAGTTTGGTGTCAATTGCATGCTTTTGTTTTTCTTTTGATTTTCGAATTTGCATGTTTTTAGTCCCTTTTTGATTCATAAAAAAAATTCTAAGTTTGGTGTCCTCTTTGTGTTTTTCCCTTAAAAATTTTCGAAAATTAGTGTTTGATTTTCTAAAAATCTTAAGTTTGGTGTCTTTTTGTGTTTTTCTCTTTCCTCTTTTCAAGAATCAAATCTTTTTCATAAAAATTTTTCAATCATATCTTTTTAATTGCTGTTTTCAAAATCTTTTTTATTAACTAATTGATTCAGTTCTCAATTTGCTTTGATCTTATTTTCTTTTTGATTTTCGAATTTTCACTTTAATTTTCTTTTGTTTTATTTTATTTTTTTTCGTTTTATTCAAAAAAAAAACAAAATTTGTCTGTTTGCAATCATTATCATTTCCCTTTTGTCCATTATGGACATAAGTGGGATTGATCAGTCTAAAAGGACTCTGGGGTCATATGCTAACCCCATTACAGCTGCATATGGGAGTAGCATCTGTACACCTCCCATCAAAGCAAGCAGCTTTGAGCTAAATCCTCAACTCATTATCATAGTGCAGCAAAATTGCCAGTATTCCGGTCTTCCACAGGAAGAACCTACTGAGTTTCTGGCACAGTTCTTACAAATTGCTGACACAGTACATGATAAAGAGGTGGATCAGGATGTCTACAGACTATTACTGTTTCCATTTGCTGTAAAAGATCAAGCTAAAAGGTGGTTGAATAACCAACCTACAGCAAGTATAAAGACATGGAAACAGTTGTCAGACAAATTCCTGAATCATTTTTACCCTCCAAAGAGGATGACACAGCTAAGGCTGGACATCCAAGGCTTTAAACAAGAGGATAATGAATCCCTTTACAATGCCTGGGAGAGGTATAGAGGTATGCTAAGGAAATGTCCCTCTGAATTGTTTTCAGAGTGGGTACAGTTAGACATTTTCTACTATGGGCTTACAGAAAAAGCTCAGATGTCTTTAGACCACTCAGCTGGTGGATCTATACACATGAGGAAGACAATTGAAGAAGCTCAAGAGCTTATAAACACTGTTGCTAGAAACCAATATTTGTACTCTAGCAATGAGTTCTCTCCAAAAGAGGAAGTCATGGCAGTAGTCACTGACCCTAATCCTCAAGAACAGATAATTGAGCTTAATCAACAATTGCTCCTGATGACAGAGCAGTTAGCAGAATTTAAAGAGATGCTCTATGAAACTAAAGTTGCTAACAAGAACATAGAACTGCAATTGAATCAAGCAAAACAGCAAATATCTAAACAGATAACAGAGGAGTGTCAAGCAGTTCAACTGAGGAGTGGGAAGACACTGAATACCACTGCTCAAAAGAGCAAAAAGCCAAACAGGGAACAATTGACAGGGGATAACCAAACCACTGTTCAAAATCCCGCTAAGGACAGTAAGAGCCCAGAGAGGAATGTTATTGGCGTTCAAACGCCAGAAAGGGAAGGAAAGTTGGCGTTAAACGCCCATTCCTTGCCCATTTCTGGCGTTCAAACGCCAGAAAAGGGAGAGAAGTTGGCGTTTAACGCCCAATCTTCACCCATTCCTGGCGTTCAAACGCCAAGGGAAGATCAGACACCTGAGAGTGCTGACAGTAATCCCTCTAAAAAGGCTTCTTCAACCACTTCTGTAAGGAATAAACCTGCAGCATCTAAGGTTGAAGAATATCAAGCCAAGATGCCTTATCCTCAGAAACTCCGCAAAGCGGAACAGGATAAGCAATTTGCCCGCTTTGCAGACTATCTAAGGACTCTTGAAATAAAGATTCCGTTTGCAGAGGCACTTGAGCAAATACCTTCTTATGCTAAGTTCATGAAGGAAATCTTAAGTCATAAGAAGGATTGGAGAGAAACTGAAAAAGTGTTTCTCACTGAAGAATGCAGTGCAGTCATTCTGAAAAGCTTACCAGAAAAGCTTCAAGATCCTGGAAGCTTTCTGATACCATGCACATTAGAAGGTGCTTGCACCAAGACAGCCCTATGTGATCTTGGAGCAAGCATCAATCTAATACCTGCATCCACTATCAGAAAGCTTGGGTTGACTGGAGAAGTCAAACCAACCAGGATATGCCTCCAACTTGCTGATGGCTCCATTAAACATCCATCAGGCATAATAGAGGATATGATTGTCAAGGTTGGGCCATTCGCCTTTCCAACTGACTTTGTGGTGCTGGAGATGGAGAAGCACAAGAGTGCAACTCTCATTCTAGGAAGACCTTTCCTAGCAACTGGACGAACTCTCATTGATGTACAAAAAGGGAAAGTAACCTTGAGAGTCAATGAGGATGAGTTCAAGTTAAATGCTGTAAAAGCCATGCAGCATCCAGACACACCAAATGACTGCATGGGCGTTGACATTATTGACTCTCTGGTAGAAGAAATCAATATGGCTGAAAGCCTAGAATCAGAGCTTGAGGACATCTTCAAAGATGCTCAACCTGAACTCAAACCACTACCACCATCCCTGAAATATGCATTTCTGGGAAAGGGTGACACTTTTCCAGTGATTATAAGCTCTGCTTTAAATCCACAGGAAGAGGAAGCATTGATTCAAGTGCTAAGGACACACAAGACAGCTCTTGGGTGGTCCATAAGTGATCTTAAGGGTATTAGCCCAGCTAGATGCATGCACAAGATCCTGTTGGAGGATAATGCCAAACCAGTGGTTCAACCACAAAGGAGGCTAAATCCAGCCATGAAGGAGGTGGTGCAGAAAGAGGTCACTAAATTACTAGAGGCTGGGATTATTTATCCTATTTCTGATAGCCCCTAGGTGAGCCCTGTCCAAGTTGTCCCCAAAAAGGGAGGCATGACAGTGGTTCATAATGAAAAAAATGAACTGGTTCCTACAAGAACAGTCACAGGGTGGCGTATGTGTATTGACTACAGAAGACTCAATACAGCCACCAGAAAGGATCATTTTCCTTTACCATTCATAGACCAAATGCTAGAAAGACTAGCTAGTCATGACTATTACTACTTTTTGGATGGCTATTCAGGCTACAACCAAATTGCAGTAGATCCTCAGGACCAAGAGAAAACAGCATTCACCTGCCCTTCTGGCGTGTTTGCCTACAGAAGGATGCCTTTTGGTCTGTGCAATGCACCTGCAACCTTTCAGAGGTGCATGCTCTCTATCTTCTCAGATATGGTAGAGAAATTTCTGGAAGTCTTCATGGACGACTTTTCAGTATATGGAGACTCATTCAGCTCCTGTCTTAATCACCTAGCACTTGTCCTGAAAAGATGCCAAGAGACTAACCTGGTTTTAAACTAGGAGAAATGTCACTTTATGGTGACTGAAGGAATTGTCCTTGGGCACAAAATTTCAAGCAGGGGAATAGAGGTGGATAAGGCAAAGGTAGAGGTAATTGAAAAATTACCACCACCTGCCAATGTTAAGGCAATCAGAAGCTTTTTGGGGAATGCAGGATTCTACAGAAGGTTTATAAAGGATTTTTCAAAAATTGCTAAACCTTTAAGTAACCTGCTAGCTGCTGACACACCATTTGTGTTTGACACACAGTGTCTGCAGGCATTTGAGACCTTGAAAGCTAAGCTGGTCACAGCACCAGTCATCTCTGCACCAGATTGGACATTGCCATTTGAATTAATGTGTGATGCCAGTGACCATGCCATTGGTGCAGTATTGGGACAGAGGCATAACAAGCTTCTGCACGTCATTTATTATGCCAGCCGTGTTCTAAATGACGCACAGAAGAACTACACAACCACAGAAAAAGAATTACTTGCAGTGGTCTATGCCATTGACAAGTTTAGATCCTATCTAGTGGGATCCAAAGTGGTTGTGTACACTGACCATGCTGCTCTTAAATACTTACTCACAAAGCAGGATTCAAAATCCAGGCTTATCAGATGGGTGTTGCTTCTGCAAGAGTTTGATATAGAAATAAGAGACAGAAAAGGGACAGAGAACCAAGTAGCTGATCATCTGTCCCGAATAGAACCAGTAGCTGGGGCGTCTCTCCCTTCTACTGAGATCTCTGAGACCTTCCCAGATGAGCAACTCTTTGCCATTCAGGAAGCTCCTTGGTTTGCAGATATTGCAAATTATAAAGCTGTGAGGTTCATACCCCAGGAGTACAGCAAAGTGCAAAGAAAGAAATTAATTTCAGATGCCAAGTACTACCTCTGGGATGAACCATATCTCTTTAAGAGATGCGCAGACGGAGTAATCCGCAGATGTGTACCCAGAGAAGAAGCACAAAAGATCCTATGGCATTGCCATGGATCACAGTATGGAGGGCATTTTGGAAGTGAGCGAACAGCCACTAAAGTCCTCCAATGTGGCTTCTACTGGCCTACTCTCTATAAAGATTCCCGAGAGTTTGTGCGTAACTGTGACAGTTGCCAAAGAGCTGGTAACTTGCCTCACGGATATGCCATGCCTCAACAAGGGATATTAGAGATAGAATTGTTTGATGTATGGGGAATTGACTTCATGGGTCCATTCCCACCATCATACTCAAACACTTACATTCTGGTGGCAGTGGACTACGTATCTAAGTGGGTGGAAGCAATTGCTACACCCACTAATGATACCAAGACCGTGCTAAAATTCCTCCAGAAATACATCTTCAGCAGGTTTGGTGTTCCTAGAGTACTAATCAGTGATGGGGGCACTCATTTCTGCAATAGACAGCTATACTCTGCTATGGTTAGATATGGAATCAGCCATAAAGTGGCAACTCCGTATCATCCACAGACAAATGGGCAAGCTGAAGTCTCTAACAGAGAGCTAAAGAGAATCTTGGAACGGACTGTGATAGCCCGAAGAAAGGATTGGGCAAGGAACTTGGATGATGCTCTGTGGGCATACAGAACAGCATTCAAGACTCCTATAGGAACCTCTCCATACCAACTGGTGTATGGGAAGGCCTGTCATCTGCCCGTGGAACTGGAACATAAAGTCTACTAGGCAACCAGATTCCTAAACATGGATGCTCAGTTAGCTGGTGAAAAAAGATTGCTCCAGTTAAATGAGCTAGAAGAGTTCAGACTCAATGCCTTTGAAAATGCAAAAATTTATAAGGAAAAGGCAAAGAAATGGCATGACAAGAAGTTGTCAACCAGAGTCTTTGAGCCAGGACAAAAAGTTCCGCTCTTCAACTCTAGGCTCAAATTGTTTCCAGGAAAACTCAAATCCCGGTGGAGGGGTCCGTATGTGATTACAGGAGTGTCACCATATGGATATGTTGAGCTTCAGGATATTGATTCTGACAAAAAGTTCATTGTTAATGGACAGAGAATCAAGCATTATCTTGAAGGCAATTTTGAGCAGGAATGCTCAAAACTGAGACTTGAATGATTCTCAGTGAAGGTCCAGCTAAAGACAGTAAAGAAGCGCTTGCTGGGAGGCAACCCAGTCATTAGTAGGCTATATGATTTGTTTTTACAAAGGCAAGTATCAAAAATGAAGGAATTCACAGAGTTACAGAAGGATTCAGCTCAAAAAGCAGAGAAAATGAGCTTACTGGCGAAAAAATGCCAGTAAGGGGCATTTTGGGCGTTAAACGCCAGAATGGGTATCATTCTGAGCATTTAACGCCAGGAATGGTGCCATTTTGGGCGTTAAACGCCAGAATGGGCACCATTCTGGGCGTTTAACGCCAGGTGTGCAGCATCCTGGGCATTTTGGAAAAACGCCCAGTGATAAAAGAATTCTGGCGTTTAACGCCAGCCAAGGCACCTGGCTGGGCGTTAAACGCCCAAAAGGGGTAACAAATGGGCGTTAAACGCCAGAATGGGTGCCATTCTGGGCGTTTAACGCCAGAAAGGTGGGGGGACCACAATTTTGTTTTCAAACCAAATTTTTTTAAACTCTCCTTTTCTTACCCATACTTTTCTACAAAATCACACTTCAACCATTCATCATTCACTTTCAAATCTTCAAAATCAAAACCATTCTTCAAATCTATTTCAAATCAATTCCAAATATTGTTCAAAAACCCACCTTTCTCTCAAATTCTTTCCATATCTTTTCAAATCTCTTTTCAAACTTTTCTTTTTTTCGAAATCTTCTCCCCCACCTTATAAATACACGTTTGTCCTCCCTCATTCCATCACACCATTCGAATTTACTCTTCCTCTCTCTCTTCTTTCCTTTTTTTTGCTTGAGGACAAGCAATCCTCTAAGTTTGGTGTGCTTTTCCGTGATCACTAAGCCAAGATTCATCAAGATCATGGCTCCTAAGGGAAAACAAACCAATTTAAGAGGAAAGAAAGAGAATAATCCAAAGAATCTTTGGAATCAAGAGAAGTTCTTAACCAAAGAACATGAAGACCATTATCATAAAATAATGGGTCTGAGGTCAGTGATCCCGGAAGTGAAATTTGATCTGAAAGAAGATGAATATCCGGGGATCCAAGAGCAAATTCGAAACAGAGGATGGGAAGTTCTAACCAATCCTGAGATAAAGGTTGGAAGGAACATGGTTCAGGAATTCTACTCAAATCTGTGGTTAACAGATAAGCAGAGAATGACTGGAACTGCTTACCATACCTACAGAACCATGGTCAGAGGGAAAGTTATGTACTTCCATCTGGACAAAATAAGAGAAATTTTCAAATTGCCTCAACTGCAAGATGATCCTGACTCCTTTAATAAGAGGATGGTGAGAGCAGATAAAGGATTGGATCAAGTTCTAGAGGACATATGCCTCCCTGGAACTAAGTGGATAACCAATTCTAAGGGTGTCCCAAACCAACTCAAGAGGGGAGACCTCAAACCAATTGCAAGAGGTTGGCTAGACTTTATTGGGCGTTCCATACTGCCCACTAGCAACCGTTCTGAGGTCACTATCAAGAGAGCAGTGATGATTCATTGCATTATGCTTGGAAAAGAAGTGGAGGTTCATCATGTGATTGCTTGTGAGATCTACACAATTGCAAATAAGAATTCCACTGAAGCCAAATTGGCTTACCCAAGCTTGATCTCCTTGCTCTATAAAGAGGCTGGGGTGAAGATGGGAGTAGATGAATTCATACCCATTGAACATCCAATCACCAAGAAGTCAATGGAAGGACAAATGCAAGACAACTCTATCAAAAGGAGGGCGCAGGAGTTCCTCCCTGAATTCCCTGAAATTGGCTACTGGGCCAGCCTAGAAGCATCTATCACCAAGTTGCAAGAGACTATGGAGCAACTTAAGGAAGAACAGCAGAATCAGAACTGCATGCTCTGCAAATTGCTGAAGGAACAAGAGAAGCAGGGGCGTGAACTCCAAGAGATGAAACGCCAAAAGCTCTCCTCTCAAGCTGAGGGAGCATCCACTTCTCAAAATCAAGGTTGTTGAGTCCTAACTCTGTGAAAACCTCTATCATTAGGAGCCTATTTTTGCGTTTTTCTTTTGTTATTTTTATTTTTTTCCTATATCTATTTTTGAGTCTTGTTCTTAATTCATAATTAATAAAATTTAAAATTCATGTCTTAAAGCTATGAATGTCCTATGAATCCATCACCTCTCTTAAATGAAAAATGCTTTAATCACAAAAGAACAAGAAGTACAGGATTTCAAAATTTATCCTTGAAACTAGTTGAATTAGCTTGATGTGGTGACAATAATTTTTGTTTTCCGAATGAATGCCTGAACAGTGCATATGTCTTTTGAACTTGTTGTTTTAAGAATGTTAAAGTTGTTGGCTCTTGAAAGAATGATGGAAAAGGAGAACTGTTATTGAGGATCTGAAAAATCATAAAAATGATTCTTGAAGCAAGAAAAAAGCAGTGAATACAAAAAAAAAATTTCGAAAAAAAAAGAAAAAGAAAGAAATAAAGTTGTGAACCAAGGCAAAAAAAGTGTGCTTAAGAACCTTGGACACCTCTAATTGGGGACTCTAGCAAAGCTGAGTCACAATCTAAAAAGGTTCACCCAATTATGTGTCTGTGGCATGTATGTATCCGGTGGTAATACTGGAAGACAGAGTGCTTTGGGCCACAGCCAAGACTCATACACTAGCTATGTTCAAGAATCATTATACTTAACTAGGAGAATCAATAACACTATCTGAGTTCTGAGTTCTTATAGATGCCAATCATTCTGAACTTCAAAGGATAGAGTGAGATGCCAAAACTGTTCGGAGGCAAAAAGCTACTAGTCCCGCTCATCTAATTGGAGCTATGTTTCTTTGATATTTTGGAGTCTATAGTATATTCTCTTCTTTTTATCCTATTTTAATTTTCAGTTGCTTGGGGACAAGCAACAATTTAAGTTTGGTGTTGTGATGAGCGGATAATTTGTACCCTTTTTGGCATTGTTTTTAGTATGTTTTTAGTATATTTTAGTTAGTTTTTAGTATATTTTTATTAGTTTTTAGCTAAAATTCACTTTTCTGGACTTTACTATGAGTTTGTGTGTTTTTCTGTGATTTCAGGTATTTTCTGGCTGAAATTGAGGGTCCTGAGCAAAAATCTGATTCAGAGACTGAAAAGGACTGCAGATGCTGTTGGATTCTGACCTCCCTGCACTCGAAGTAGATTTTCTGGAGCTACAGAAGCCCAATTGGCGCGCTTTCAACGGCGTTGGAAAGTAGACATCCTGGGCTTTCCAGCAATATATGATAGTCCATACTTTGCCCAAGATTTGATGGCCCAAACCGGCGTGGCAAATCAGCCTCAGAAATTCCAGCGTTTAACGCTGGAACTGGCATAAAACTTGGAGTTAAACGCCCAAACTGGCATGAAAGCTGGCGTTTAACTCCAGAAAAGGTCTCTACACGAAAATGCTTCATTGCTCAGCCCAAGCACACACCAAGTGGGCCCGGAAGTGGATTTTTCTGTCATTTACTCATTTCTGTAAACCTTAGGTTACTAGTTAACTATTAATAGGATCTTTTGACATGGTATCTGTACCTCATGACACTTTACACGTTTCTTTGTGTGCTTTCCACAGTATGAGTCTGTAAACCCCATGGTTGGGGGTGAGGAGCTCTGCTGTGTCTTGATGGATTAATGCAATTACTACTGTTTCTTATTCAATCATGCTTGCTTCCATTCTAAGATATCACTTGTTCTTAACCCGGATGAATGTGATGATCCGTGACACTCATCATATTCTCAACTATGAACGTGTGCCTGACAACCACCTCCGTTCTACCTTAGATTGAGTAGATATCTCTTGGATTCCTTAACCAGAATCTTCGTGGTATAAGCTAGAACTGATGGCGGCATTCAAGAGAATCCGGAAGGTCTAAACCTTGTCTGTGGTATTCTGAGTAGGATTCAATGATTGAATGACTGTGACGTGCTTCAAACTCCTAGCAGGCGGGGCGTTAGTGACAGACGCAAAAGAATCATTGGATTCTATTCCGGCCTGACCGAGAACCGACAGCTGATTAGCCTATGCTGTGACAGAGCATAGGAACGTTTTCACTGAGAGGATGGGAGGTAGCCACTGACAACGGTGAAACCCTACATACAGCTTGCCATGGAAGGAGCTTCGCGTGTTTGATGAAGAAGACAGTAGGAAAGCAGAGATTCAGAAGATGGAGCATCTCCAAAACCTCAACCTGTTCTCCATTACTGCATAACAAGTACTTATTTCATGTTCTTTTGCTTTTCACAATCAATCCTGATAATTTCTGATATCCTGACTAAGAAGTACAAGATAACCATAGCTTGCTTCAAGCCGACAATCTCCGTGGGATCGACCCTTGCTCACGCAAGGTATTACTTGGACGACCCAGTGCACTTGCTGGTTAGTTGTGCGGGATTGCAAAAGTGTGATTGCAATTTCGTGCACCAGGTAGCTACTCCATATCACCCACAGACTAATGGGCAAGCTGAAGTCTCAAATAGAGAACTCAAAAGAATCCTGGAACGGACTGTAATTAACCGTAGAAGGGATTGGGCAAGAAGCTTGGATGATGCTCTGTGGGCATACAGAACAGCATTCAAGACCCCTATAGGGACCTCTCCATACCAGCTTGTGTATGAAAAGGCATGTCACTTGCCAGTGGAACTGGAACACAAGGCCTACTGGGCAACCAGATTCCTGAACCTTGATGCCAAGTTAGCTGGAGAAAAACGATTGCTCCAGCTAAACGAGCTAGAGGAATTTAGACTCAATGCTTTCGAGAATGCAAAAATTTACAAGGAGAAAGCAAAAAGATGGCATGATAAGAAATTGTCATCCAGAGTCTTTGAGCCGGGACAGAAAGTTTTGCTATTTAATTCTAGGCTCAAATTATTCCCCGGGAAATTAAAATCCCGGTGGAGAGGTCCATATGTAATTACAAGTGTATCACCATATGGATACGTAGAGCTTCAGGATAATGACTCTAACAAAAAGTTCATTGTTAATGGACAGAGAATTAAACATTATCTTGAAAGTAACTTCGAGCAAGAATGCTCAAAACTGAGACTTGATTAGAGATCAGTGGTAGTCCAGCTAAAGACAATAAAGAAGCGCTTGCTGGGAGGCAACCCAGCCATTTACAAAGTTTATTTACTAATTAAATAAATTTCCTTTTTTACAGGTATGTGTCCAAGTATCTTCAAAGGGTAAAAATAGCAATTGATTGAATTCACAGAGTTACAGGGAAATTTGGAAGCTCACTGGCGAAAAAAAGCCAGTAAGAAACATTTTGGGTGTTGAACGCCCAAAAGAAGCACCCACTGGGCGTTCAACGCCAGTAAGGGTAGCCATATGGGCGTTGAACGCCAGAAAGGAGCATCTTCTGGGCGTTAAACGCCAGAAAGAAGCACCTTTTGGGCGTTTAACGCCAGAAAGAAGCACCTTCTGGGCGTTTAACGCCAGATTGACAGCATCCTGGGCGTTCAGAAAAACGCCCAGTGACAAAGGACTTCCTGGCGTTCAACGCCAGAAAGATGCATCAGCTGGGCGTTGAACGCCCAGGAGAAGCAACATTTGGGCGTTAAACGCCCAAAACATGCAGCGTTTGGGCGTTTAACGCCAGGATGGTGGGAAGGAGGTAATTTCGTTTTCAATTCAAATTTTTTTCAATTTTCGTGTTTCAATTCATAATTTCTTGCATAAACATGTTTCAAATTATCATCCCTCAAATCAAATTAGTTTTCTAAAAACCCTAATTTCTAAAATCCCTTTTTCAAAAAATATCAAATGTATCTTAATTCATAAACACAAATCTTTTTCCAATCCAATTCTTTTTCAAATCTTTTTAATTTCTTCTCATATCTTTTTCAACTCATCTTATCTTTTTTTTCGAAACTGCCTCTCCTTCTATTCCCCTCTTTTCCTTTCTTTTGCTTGAGGACAAGCAAACCTCTAAGTTTGGTGTGATTTGCCATGATCACTGAGCTAAAACTCATTAAGATCATGGCACCTAAGGGAACAGGAAGAGCAAGGATGTGAACTTAAGGGAGCTGAAGTGTCAGAAATTAATTCTTGAAGGCACCCCACAGACTAGAGGAACATCCACTTCCCAAAATACAGGTTGTTAAGTTCTAATTCTAGCTTTAACTCTGTGATAGTATTATTATAGGATTTTACCTTAGAAGTTATATAGGAGTAGTAGTAATTAGCATATCTATTTTGGTTTTATTTCCAATTAAGTTATAATTTATTTTTCTCATCATCATCAAACATGAATAAAATAGTAGATTTGTAGAATAAAGAGGCAATTTAATTTTTTCGAGTTCTTAATAAGGAAAATTCTAATTATTTATATGTGGTGGCAATACTTTTTGTCTTCTGAATGAATGCTTGAACAGTGCATATTTTTGATATTAAATTTTATGAATGTTAAAATTGTTGGCTCTTGAAAGAATGATGAACAAGAGAAATATTATTGATGATCTGAAAAATCATGAAATTGATTCTTGGAGCAAGAAAAAACAGTGAAAAAAAAAAATTTCTTGCGAAAAAAAAAGGAGAGAGAAAGAAAAAGCAAGCAGAAAAAGCCAATAGCCCTTAAAACCAAAAGGCAAGGGTAAAAAGGATCCAAGGCTTTGAGCGTTAATGGATAGGAGGGCCCAAGGAAATAAATCCAGGCCTAAGCGGCTAAATCAAGCTGTCCCTAACCATGTGCTTGTGTCATGAAGGTCCAAGTGAAAAGCTTGAGACTGAGTGGTTAAAGTCGTGATCCAAAGCAAAAAGAGTGTGCTTAAGAGCTCTGGACACCTCTAACTGGGGACTCTAGCAAAGCTGAGTCACAATCTGAAAAGGGTTCACCCAGTCATGTGTCTGTGGCATTTGTGTATCCGGTGGTAATACTAGGAAAACAAAGTGCTTAGGGCCACGGCCAAGACTCATAAAAGTAGCTGTGTTCAAGAATCAACATACTTAACTAGGAAAATCAATAATACTATCTGAATTCGGAGTTCCTATGGATGCCAATCATTTTGAATTTCAAAGGATAAAGTGAGATGCCAAAACTGTTTGGAAGCAAAAAGCTACTAGCCCCGCTCATCTAATTAGAATCTGAGCTTCACTTAAAACTCTGAGATATTATTGCTTCTTAATTTCTTTTTATCCTCTTTTATTCATCTAGTTGCTTGGGGACAAGCAACAATTTAAGTTTGGTGTTGTGATGAGCGGATATTTTATACGCTTTTTGGGGGTAATTTCATGTAGATTTTAGCATGTTTTAATTAGTTTTTAGTTAAAAGTTATTAGTTTTTAGGCAAAAATCATATTTCTGGACTTTAATATGAGTGTGTGTATTTTTCTGTGATTTCAGGTATTTTCTGGCTGAAATTGAGGAAGCTGAGTAAAAATCTGACTTAGGCTGAAAAAGGACTGCTGATGCTGTTGGATCCTGACCTCCCTGCACTCGAAATGAATTTTCTGGAGCTACAGAAGTCCAATTGGCGTGCTCTCAATGGCGTTGGAAAGTAGACATCCAGGGCTTTCCAGCAATATATAATAGTCTATACTTTGCGCGAATATAGACGACGTAACTTGGCGTTGAACGCCAAGTACACGCTGCTGTCTGGAGTTAAACGCCAGAAAAACGTCATGATCCGGAGTTGAACGCCCAAAACACGTCATAACTTGGAGTTCAACTCCAAGAAAAGCCTCTACTCGTGGATAGTTTTAGTCTCAGCCCCAGCACACACCAAGTGGGCCCAGAAGTGGATTTCTGCACCAATTATCTTAGTTTACTCATATTCTGCAAACCTAGGTTACTAGTTTACTATTTAAACAACTTTTAGAGACTTATTTTGTATCTCATGACATTTTCAAATCTGAATTACATACTTTTTGACGACATGAGTCTCTAAACTCCATTGTTGGGGGTGAGGAGCTCTGCAGCGTCTCGATGAATTAATACAATTCCTTTATTTTCCATTCAAACACGCTTGTTCTTATCTAAGATGTTCATTCGCGCTTAATTATGGAGAAGGTGATGATCCGTGACACTCATCACCTTCCTCAATCCATGAACGTGTGCCTGACAACCATCTCCGTTCTACATCAGACTGAATGAGTATCTCTAAGATTCTTTAATCAGAATCTTCGTGGTATAAGCCGGATTGATGGCGGCATTCATGAGAATCCGGAAAGTCTAAACCTTGTCCATAGTATTCCGAGTAGGATTCTGGGATTGAATGACTGTGACGAGCTTCAAACTCCTGAAGGCTGGGCGTTAGTGACAGACGCAAAAGAATCAATGGATTCTATTCCAACCTGATTGAGAACCGACAGATGATTAGCCGTGCTGTGACAGAGCATAGGAACGTTTTCACTGAGAGGATGGGAGGTAGCCATTGACAACGGTGACACCCTACATAGAGCTTGCCATGGAAGGGACCTTGCGTGTGGGAAGAGGATTTCAAGGAAAAGTAGAAATTCAAAGGACAAAGCATCTCCAAAACTCCAACATATTTCTCATTACTGCACAACAAGTAACGCTTTTATTCTCTTTTATTTTTCCAAACTAATAATTCCAACTGATAATTTTAATTAATATCCTGACTAAGATTAATAAAATAAATATAGTTCATTTCAACAAAAATAATCTCCGTGGGATCGACCCTTACTCACGTAAGGTATTACTTGGACGACCCAGTGCACTTGCTGGTTAGTTGTGCGAATCACAAATTCGTGCACCAGAAGCTTTTAGGTTTACAATCATGCTAGGTAACTAACTAGGGTACCAACCAATAATAACCAACTATTAGTTGGGTTACAAACAAATAAAGAAAACATCTAAAACCAAATGAAAATAAACTCCCAAAATCTAAAAAGAAAAACATCCAATACCAAATGAAAGAAACATCTAAAATCTAACAAAAAGAAACATCTAAAATCAAATGAAAAGAAATATCCAAAATTATTATAAAAGAATATCTAAAACCTCAAAAAATAGCCAAAATCTAAACATAAAAAAACTCCCTTAATTAGACTTTTTTATTGTAAAATAAAAAATGCTTTATTTCCAAATAAAAATTAACCAAACTTTAATTTTGAAGATTTAATTTTTTTTGCCGTCTGGCCCAAGTTTGCCGCCCCTCCTCATCGAAGTTCAAGCAAGTTCACAATTATAAAAACCCGTAGTTCCCCCTCAAATTTCACTTTCACTATTCACTCTCATTCTTTCTTGTGTTACTGTGTATTTGCCTGTTTTCGATCAATCTGTTTATCTTTTCAATTTGTCTATTTCAGGTAATTCTAATCTTATATTCCTTTTGAATTTAGTATATGCTTTATTATTTTATAATTTTAACATGTTTATTTAGTTATATTAAATTTTCTTGTTTGTTTTAGTTAGTTTGATAATTATTAAGTTTGATAATTAAATGATATAGTTAGTTTAGATAATTTCAAACGATATGGTAGGAGATTAATAGATGTTAGACAATGATAAATTTTATTTAGATTATTGTTTCATTTGGATTGATTATGGTTTAGAGTAAAATTATAGTTTATGGTTTAGGTATTTAGATTGTTAATTTTAAATTATTTTATTCTAATTTATTATATTATAGTGTAGTTTGATGGTGCAAAACATGTTAGGCTACGAGGATACCCTTTATAGACGAGATCGAATTGACTATATTGTTGGCAGACTTGGCCGAGTGGTATACTTTATAAGTTACGTCTTTTTATTGTTTAAAATTTGTCTAATTAATTGTGGCCTTCGTTTTGTTTGACTCATTGGTTTTTTTTGGTAGGGTCTTCAGGTCTTGTGTACGAGAAGAAATTTACTGTAATGTCCACCAAAGCAAATCAAGACACACCTTAAACGAGCAGAATTTTAGCATGTTGCATATATGCTAGAGTGGGACCATGACTGGGCATTGGTCTCTGCTTTGAACGAGAGATGGTGTCCTGAGTCTTATACTTTTCACTGCCCTGTAGAGAGATGACTATTGATGAGCGGATATTTTATACGCTTTTTGCCATCATTTTCATATAGTATTTATTATGTTTTGTTTAAGTTTTATTATATTTTCATAGGTTCTAGTGCAAAATTCACATTTTTGGATTCTACTTTGAGTTTGTGTGTTTCATGGTGATTTCAGGTATTTTTTAGCTGAAATTGAGGAGTTTGAGCAAAAGTCTGATTTAGAGACAGAGAAAGGACTATAGATGTTGTCACGATCTGACCTCCGTGCACTCGAAGGAGTTTTTCTGGACCTACAGAAGTTCAAATGGCGCGCTCTCAATAGATATGGAAAGCTAACATCCAGATCTTTCCAAAAATATATAATAGTTTATACTTTACTTTGGAAATGAAGGCCCAAAATTGACGTTCAACGCCAGCCACCAGCCCCATTCCTGGTGTCCAGCGCCCACAGGGTAGCAGCTGGCGTCCAACGCCCAAAAGAGAGTCCCAAGCCAGTGTTCAATGCCCCTAAGGAGCACTAGCACGTGGAGACAACCTTAGCTCAGCCCAAACACTCACCAAGTATACCCAGAAAGTGGATTTTCACACTACATGACTAGTTTATCTTATTTCTGTAATTTTTAGTTAACAAATTAGTATATATAGACAAGAGTTCACCCTTGTTAAAAGACTCTTGCCCATTTAAACATTTTCCATTGTGTTTTTCTGTTAGCATGAGTCACTAACCTCCTAAGGTTAAGGTTAGGAGCTCTGCTGAGTTTCATGGATCAATAATATTACTATTATAGTTCAATATGTCTGATTCTATTCTTTTATGAATTCTCGTTCTTCATCTTATGAATTGAGAGTGACCCGTGACAATCACCCTTATTCTACATGGGTTCCGTGCTAGTCCTAACCTGGATAGCATTGAACCAAAGCTAGAAATTGCATTGCGGATTCTAATAGAGTACCTGGGAAACTTTGGATACATGACATAAAATCCCATTGACCATGGGTAAGTGAGGTCTCTGTGGCACTAAGGCTAGAGTCTAAAAAGCAGCGTTTCCCGATCTGGAAGATATGCCTTGTCTGTGGCACCTTGAGTAGGATCATGAAGGGGTGTGGATTGCTTAGAGCTTCATCTTCTGCTATAGTGAGAAACCTAGGGTGGCTTGATGAGAGGACATGAGTCACTTGCAACATGGTGGATTGCTGCAGTGGAGGAGCTTAACTTGATGAGAGGACATGAGTTAATCACTTACGGCTGCCATTGAAGGAATAAAAAAGTTATTGAAGTGGATAGTCAGAAAAGTTAATCTGGAAAGACAAAGCATCTCCGAAGCCTCAACTGTTCTCATACCATTGATTTCCCACTTATCCAGTAACGTTTTATTTATTTATTTTGTTTTATGCATTTTTCATGACAAACAATAATTTCTATCCGTCTAACTAAGATTTGCAAGGTAACCATCGCTTGCTCAAACCAACGATCTCCGTGGGATCAACCCTCACTCACCTGAGGTATTACTTGGACGACTCGGTATACTTGCCGGTCTATCTGTGCAAATTCTGCAGAGCCAGTTTCGTACACCAACTATCACCCTGCAAGATATGGTGTATCAGTTTGGACTCAATATTGATGGGGATCTAGTCAGTGGTTACATCGGTGGGTGGGAACAGTTCTATGATAGAAGCTTTGCTAAGGAGCTCTATCAGCAGCTGTTGGGTGTTGTTCCGAATCCTATAATATACAGTCATAGAGCAAGTTGACTATCAATCTTACTTGGTTTTGCGATAATATTTGCAGGCAGTTAGAGAATCACTGGCGTTGAACGCCAAATAAGGAACATTATGGGGTTTCAACGCCCTTGATGAAGCAGCTCAGGACCGATTTTGGTCCCCTTTGGGCATTCAACGCCCAGGACTGATGTTGAATGCCTGGGCAACGGTAGGCAACTCGAGCTTAAGGCTTTCTAAGCTAGTGGGTCCCACCCAAACCCCACCTACTTCAAATTCAAACTTTTTCCACCCATTCTTCCCTCCCATTTGGCCGAAGCCTCCTTCCCCTCTCTTCTCTATAATTTTCTCTCCTTCCTTCTACTTTCTCCTTTTCTTTGCTCGAAGGCGAGCAAAGTTCTTAAGTTTGGTGTTGCGAAAGCTCTACTTTTTTCTTTTCACTCCTTCTTAATGGCACTCCATGGATTAGCTGATGATAAAATACCAAGATCAAACTACCATCCTCCATTAGATAAGCAAAAATCAGAAGATCGTGAGGGAGGAGCAGCAGAGACAGGGGTGAGACATATAGGAGCTCAAACGCTCCATTGGATTCTCCAGAGGGAGCAGTAGCCGCCGTCACTAAGGTTGTTGAGTCTCATTATCCCTCTATTTATTTTATTTCTATTTTCATTGTACTTTAATTTATTGTTAGTTTTCTATTCTAGTTCATGATTACATCCAGTATTTTGTCCTTTAATGTCATTTTCTTTATTTTGTTTTGGTTATAAGATATCCTATGTATCCCTCACCAAGCTTAAAAAAATTTAATTGAAAAAGGAATAGTAAAATACATAAGATCTTGAATTATATCACAAGTTATTCCAATTATTTTGATGTGGTGGCCTTGCATTTATCATCTGAATGTATGAATTAACAGTGCATAATTGATATTGAAGTTGAGCATATTGAGTCTTGAAGAAACAGTGAATTTAGAGAAGTATTATTGATTCTTTGAAAGATAAAAAATATTGATTCTTAAAGCAAGAAAAAGCAGCTAAAAGAAAAAGAAAAAAATAATAAAAAGCTCAAAAGAAAAAGAAAAGAGCAAGGATCCAAGGCTTTGAGCATCAATGGTTAGGAGGGTCAAAAATTGGCCTAAAAAGCTCAATTGAGTTGCTATCCCTAACTAAATGCTTGTGGTGTGAAGGTGTCAAACAAAAAGCTTAAGATTGGGCAGTTAAAGTCGTGATCCAAAGCTAAAGAGTATGCTTAAGAACTCTGGGCACCACTATCTAGGAATTTAAGCAAAGCTAAATTCGAATTCAAAGGGTTCCCCCAGTTAAGTGCCTGTGGCGTTTATGTATCCAGTGGTAATACGGGAAAACAAAACGCTTAGAGTCATGACTCGGCTCAAAAGGTGCAAAGCGCCAAAAGAAGTTGTGTTCAAGAATCAAGAAGAATAAAAAGAAGAGAATCAATAATATCATCCGGGTTCAAGTTCCAAGGGATTCCAATACTTCTGAGCTTCAAAGGAAAGTGAGATGCCAAAACTGTTCAGAAGTAAAAGGCTAATAGCCCCATTCAATATTTGAAACTGAGCTTCATTGACAACTCTAAGACCTATTGTATTTCTCTCTTCCAATTGTCCTATCTTGTTTTTGGTTGCTTGAGGACAAGCAACAATTTAAGTTTGGTGTTTTGATCAGTGGATATTTTATACCTTTTTGGTACTATTTTCTTAGTGTTTTTAGTTATATTTTGTTAAGTTTTATTATGTTTTAGTAGGTTTTAGTACAAAATTCACATTTTGGATGCTACTTTGAGTTTTTGTGTTTTTCTTATGATTTTAGGTGATTTTTGGGTGAATTTGGCAAGTTTTGGCAAAGTATGATTCAGAAGCAAAGAAAGGATAGTAGATGCTATCAAATCCTGACCTCCGTGCATTCAAATGAACATTTCTGGAGCTATAAAGGTTCAATTGATGAGCTCTAAACGGCGTTGGAAAGCTAACTTCTAGGGATTTTCAGCAATATATAATGCTTTATACTTTTCTTTGGAATGAACTACCCAAAACGGGCGTTGAACGCCCAACTTACCCCCTTTTTGGCGTTCAACGCTCCGGAAGGATCAAGGCCAGCGTTGAACGCCCAAAACTGGCATTCAACGCCACCAAGGGAGCACAAGGCAGCGCATTTACCCCCCTAGTGGGCGTTCTCACCTTTAGCTTAGTCTATTTCATTTTTGTAATTTCTAATTATTAATATCTTTTTAGGTCTAGTTATTAGTATAAATAGAAGGAAGATCACTCTTGTTAAGGATCTTCATCTTGATCTTGATCATCATCTTTAGCCTCTTAAAACCTATCACACTTTATTTTCTGTACATTTTGAGAGGCTAAACCTCCTAGGTTAAGGATAGTAGCTCTGCTCATTCCTATGGATTAATATCATTACTTTTCTACTTTAATACATATATGATTCTATTCTATGATGTATTTTTCGTTCTTCATCTTTAGGAATCTGGGATGAAACGAAAGTATGACCCTTTATTCTACATGAGTTCTTTACGAGTCCTGATCCGAATAGTATTGAGCTACAGCTTGAGAGTAAATCACAGGTTCCAACAAGTTAGTTGGGCTAATTGGGATATATGATATGAAATCCCGTTAGTCATCGGTAATTGAGGTTCCTGTGGCTCTAAGGCTAGAATCATAGAGCTTCATTCTCCGATCCGGAAGATCCGACCTTGTCTGTGATATTTTGAGTAGGATCATCAGAGATTGAATGGCGTGAGCTTCACCCTCTCCCAGATTGACTGACCTGTTTGGGCATTTGGTTTGGATTAGTGGAGATTAATAACCACGACCCATGGCTTAATCACTTACAGCTTACCATTGAATGAAACCCTCGTCGTTAAAGTAGTCAGTAAGAAGTATTAATCCGGAAGAACAAGCATCTCCGACGCCTTAACTCATTCTTTACTATTGTTTCTACATCTTTTCTTTATTGCTTTTGTTATTATTTTGTTTATGCACCTACAACAATAATAATCAACTTTCTATTCACATGACTAAGATCTGCAGGATAACCACAGCTTGCTCAATCCGACAATCCTCGTGGTATTCGACCCTCACTCACCTGAGGTATAACTTGGACGATCCGGTGCACTTGCCGGTTCAGCTATGAAAAATTCTAAATTTCTCGCACCAAGACTGCCACAGCCCTCACATCTGAACGTAGGCGGGAGACTGCCACAGCCCCTATGACAGTGAACAATGCATTTCACAACCACATACTTAAACTCATCATCAGTTTCCAATTTTTCAAATCAATCTCCTTTAAAACCAAAAACACATTTCCTTGGTAACATTTTCTGAAACTCCAAACAACTTCAAAATCATATCAATTGTAGATCTCTTCCAAAATTCATCAAAATTATTCATTGTAAATCAGGATTCGGTAATAAAATTTCACAGCAGAGTCTCAAAACTTTGAGAACAACCTATCTCAATTCCTTAAAAATTAATTGAAAACTCTTAAAATCATAGTTTCTTGGTTTGAGTAAATAGAAACATAATTTATTATAAAACCGAATCATATAAGTCACAAGTCCCAAACCCAATTCAAAACCAATTCACATAAAGCAAAACCAATCCATTTAAATCAAAACCACTTTCAGGTTCACTCTCAAAAACAAATTCTCTAACTCCTTCCAAAACGTCACAAACGCAACTATTCAATCAAAGTCCAATTTCCTTTAAAATCACTAAAAGCTCCTCTGAAAGAAATCCGTAAGTCCAATTAAAAACATCAGCGCTTTTTATATTTAAAATCGATATTAGAACATAATACCTTTCTTCAGTGATTTAAAATCGGAAAGTAATTCTTTTCTAAATAAATGGAACTCAAGACATATAGTTTTCTTAAATAAATTAAACTCGAAAACATAACTATTTTATTATAAATCAAATGATACAATTTTTCAAATGCAAACCTTTCTAAATAACCTTTCAAACAAAGTCTCAGATTTTTATAGAAATTTCAGTAGCACCTCCCCTAAAATTTGGACTCTGCCACCCTTTTCAGGTCCCAACCAAACTATTCCACAATCCTTTTCAACGGGTTCAAGACCAAATCAGTTCAAAATCAAGCTAATTCCAACAATTTATATCTCAAGAAAACCGATTCAAAATCAAATCACTTTCTACGAATCAACTCATTTTCAAAACTTTAAAGAATTAATTCAGCAACCACTAGTTTAGCAAAATTAGCCAATAATTAATTCAAACAATAATCATATTCATCCAAAACAACCAGACAATACATAGGACTTATACAATTACTAAAAAGTATATAATTCTCACATCAATATCTAATATAATAATTCCAAAATATAAAATAGCTTTTTAGAAAAACCTACCTCGATTGGTCGAACACATAAACCAAACGCGTCACAGGAACCTTGATAAACCACTATTTTATGGTTTATCTTATGTTCAATTGAGTAGTTTTTATCAACTATTTACTCACTTATTCATACAATTCGCATGTTTTACATTTTCCTTCCTAATTTTGTGCTATGATTGAAAACATACTTCTTTGATCTTATATTTGCTTATTATTAATCCTCTCTTATGACCATTAGATGCCTTGATATGTGTGTTAAGTGTTTTCAGATATTATAGGGCAGGAATGGCTTGGAGGATGGAAAGGAAGCATGCAAAAGTGGAAGGAATACAAGAAGTTGGAGAAACTGCAAAGCTGTCAGCCTGACCCTCTCGCACTAAAACGACCATAACTTGAGCTATAGAGATCCAAATGATGCGGTTCTAGTTGCGTTGGAAAGCTAACGTCCGGAGCTTCGATTTGATATATAATATGCCATAGTGGCCTTGACGCTAGGCGACGCCACCGCGTGCTCCATGCGGCCGCGTTGCAGTGACAAAAAACCAGCGTGGCAGATTTCTTCTCCAGCGATTTCTAGGCTGTTTTCGACCCAGTTTTCGGCCCAGAAAACTCAGATTAGAGGCTATAAAGTAGAGGGATTGCATCCATTCAAATCATGCTTTCATAATTCACTTTTTCATAATTTAGATGTAGTTTTCAGAGAGAGAGGTTCTCTCCTCTCTCTTAGGATTAGGATTAGGATTAGAAATTAGAATTTTTAGAAACTAGGATTTAGGACTTCTCTTGGTTTTTAAGAGTGACTCTCGATTCAGGTTCAATGTTCCTATTTATTTATTTTTCCAATTAAATTTATGAACTCTTCCATGTTTAGATTGATCTCCTTAATTAATGTGATTTGAGATATTTCAGATTGATGATTGCTGTCTTTTATTTATATAAATAATTTGGATTTTCCTGTTTCTCTTTTGGCTTTGGTTGAATAATTGGTGACTCTAGAGTTATCAAACACATTGTTGATTGAAAATTGGATTTCTTCATTTCATTAATTCATATTCCAATAACTCTAGCCTTTCCCAAGGAAAGACTAGGACTTGAGGATTCGAATTAATTCATCCACTTAACTTACCTTCATAGTTAGAGGTTAACAAAGTGGGAGAAAGATCCAATTCTCATTACAATTGATAAGGATAACCAGGATAAGACTTCCCATTCCCATACCTTGCCAAGAGTTTATTTTATAGTTATTTATTTATTTTTCTTATTATTTTTTGTGTAACATATTCCCACCTTACTTCCAAAACCCCAATTTACAAACTCATAACCAATAATAAGAACATACTTCCCTGCAATTCCTTGAGAAGACGACCCGAGGTTTAAATACTTCGGTTATCAATTTATTTAGGGGTTTGTTACTTGTGACAACCAAAACGTTTGTACGAAGAAATTTCTGTCGGTTTAGAGACTATATCTACAACGCGACTATTTTTATGAAATTCTTTACTGGCAAAAATCCCAACGTCAAACCTTCTCTCTCAACCCAAAATCACCGGCTACTTGAACCACAGCTTCGCTCACTTCCGCAGCAGCAGAAACAACCCTTACTCGCTACATGTGGCCCCGATAACTTAATCCTAAAAACATTAATATTGCGAAAAGTTTAAAACGCATAACGGGGTATGAACGGGGAAGGTTTCGAGACAGATATACTTACTGTAACTAAGGAATACTGACTAAACCAAATGACAGAAGCTTTGGGGTGGTTTTAGTGGCCACAGCGACCTCCCCGGCGACCATACACGGTGGACCACAACTACTGCAGCCGCTAGGAAGGCGGCAGAACAACTCACCACCATCGTGTCTCACCCTCTCCGCAAGCTCCTTCTCTCTCTTCGAAGCTCGACGGCGGCAGCAGCTTGAGGCAATGGCGACCGCACACGGCGGCGCAGCTTCACGCAGCGGATCACGCGCTCCCCCTCAGCGTCGTGCGATCTCTCTCTTTCTCTCTCTCATCTGGGCTCCCTCATCCGTAACGGTAATGAAAGCGACGGAACAGGCTCCTCATGCGTGGCGGTTCGACGATAGCTCCACGGGACAGCGACTGAACAGCGGCAGTTGCGTGGTCCCCTCTCTTCGTCCTCCTTCCACTAGCGGTGAAGCTCTCCCTCACGGATCTCCTCCCCTCTATTGACATCTATCACAGCTCCTGCTGTGGCTAGGAAAGGTCTTCCAAGGATGATGCATTCATCCTCTTCCTTCCTAGTGTCTAAGATTATGAAATCAGCAGGGATGCAAAGGCCTTCAACCTTTACTAGCACGTCCTCTACTAATCCATAAGCTTGTCTCAATGACTTGTCTGCCAATTGTAATGAGAACAAGGCAGGTTGTACCTCAATGATCCCCAGCTTCTCCATTACAGAGAGTGGCATAAGATTTATCCCTGATCCTAGATCACACAGAGCTTTTGCAAAGGTCATGGTGCCTATGGTACAAGGGATTAAGAACTTGCCAGGATCTTGTTTCTTTTGAGGTAGAGTTTTCTGAATCCAAGAATCCAGTTCACTAATGAGCAAGGGAGGTTCACTTTCCCAAGTCTCATTACCAAACAACTTGGCATTCAGCTTCATGATAGCTCCTAAGTATTGAGCAACTTGCTCTCCGGTCACATCTTCATCCTCTTCAGAGGAAGAATAGTCTTCAGAGCTCATGAATGGCAGAAGGAGGTTTAATGGAATCTCTATGGTCTCTATATGAGCCCCAGATTCCTCTGGATCATTAGTAGGAAACTCCTTCTTGCTTGAGGGACGTCCCAGGAGGTCTTCCTCACTAGGATTTTCGTCCTCCTCCTCCCTTGTGCATTCGGCCATATTGACTATGTCAATGGCCTTGCACTCTCCTTTTGGATTCTCTTCTGTATTGCTTGGGAGAATACTGGGAGGAGTTTCAATGACTTTCTTACTCAGCTGGCCCACTTGTGCCTCCAGATTTCTAATGGAGGATCTTGTTTCACTCATGAAACTGAAAGTGGCCTTTGACAGATCAGAGACTACATTGGCTAAATTAGAGGTGTTTTGTTCAGAATTTTCTGTCTGTTGCTGAGAAGATGATGGATATGGCTTACTATTGCTCAGCCTATTGCGTCCACCATTGTTAAAACCTTGTTGAGGTTTTTGTTGATCCTTCCATGAGAAATTTGGGTGATTCCTCCATGATGGGTTATAGGTGTTTCCATAAGGTTCACCCATGTAATTAACCTCTGCCATGGCAGGGTTCTCAGGATTATAAGCTTCTTCAGAAGCTGCCTCTCTAGTACTGTTGGATGCATGTTGCCATCCATTCAGATTTTGAGAGATCATGTTGACCTGTTGAGTCAACACTTTGTTCTGAGCCAATATGGCATTCAGAGCATCAATTTCAAGAACTCCTTTCTTCTGAGGTGTCCCATTATTCACGGAATTCCTCTCAGAAGTGTACATGAATTAGTTGTTTGCAACCATGTCAATGAGTTCTTGAGCCTCTTCAGGCGTTTTCTTCAGGTGTATAGATCCACCTGCAGAATGGTCCAATGACATTTTCGAAAATTCAGATAGACCATAATAGAATATATCTAATATGGTCCATTCTGAAAACATGTCAGATGGACATCTTTTGGTCAGCTGCTTGTATCTTTCTCAAGCTTCATAGAGGGATTCACCATCTTTTTGTTTGAAGGTTTGAACATCCACTCTCAGCTTGCTCAGCTTTTGAGGAGGAAAGAATTTATCCAAGAAGACAGTGACCAGCTTATCCCATGAGTCCAGGCTATCCTTGGGTTGTGAATCCAACCATATTCTAGCTCTGTCTCTTACAGCAAAAGGGAAAAGCATGAGTCTGTATACTTCAGGATCAACTCCATTTGTCTTTACAGTCTCACAGATCTGCAAGAATTCAGTTAAAAACTGATAAAGATCTTCAGATCGAAGTCCATAAAACTTGCAGTTTTGTTGCATTAAAGCAACTAGTTGAGGCTTAAGCTCAAAATTGTTGGCTCCAATGGCAGGAATGGAGATGCTTCTTCCATCAAATTTGGACGTTGGCTTTGTGAAGTCACCAAGCATTCTCCTTGCATTATTATTATTTTCGGCTGCCATCTCCTTCTCTTGTTCGAAAATTTCTGAAAGGTTGTTTCTGGATTGTTGTAATTTAGCTTCTCTTAATTTTTTCTTCAGAGTCCTTTCAGGTTCTGGATCAATTTCAACAAGAGTGCCTTTATCCTTGTTCCTGCTCATATGAAAGAGAAGAAAACAAGAAAAGAAAGAGGAATCCTCTATGTCACAGTATAGAGATTCCTTTATGTTAGTAGTAGAAGAAGAAGGGGGTAGAAGAGTGAAGAAGGAAGGATTCGGATTTTTGGATGAAGAGAGGTGAAGAGAAGTGTTAGTAATTAAATAATTAAATAGAAGAAGAAAAGAGAAGGAAAATTTTTGAAAATAATTTTGAAAAAGGGATTAGTAATTTTCGAAAATTAGAGATAAAATGTAATTAGAATTAAAACATGAAACAATTAGTTAATTAAAAAGAAATTTTGAAAAAGGGGTGAGATATTTTCGAAAATTAGAGAGGGAAAAGTAGTTAGGTAGTTTTGAAAAAGATAAGAAACAAACAAAAAGTTAGTTAGTTGATTGAAAAAGATTTGAAATCAAATTTGAAAAAGATAAGAAGATAATAAGTTAGATAAGATATTTTGAAATCAAATTTTGAAAAAGATAAAATTTTTGAAAAAGATAAGATAAAAGATAAAAAGATTTAATTCAAAAATTTTGAAATTATTTACTTCACTAACAAGGAATTACAAGATAAGGTTCTAGAACTTAAAGATTGAACCTTTCTTAACAAGAAAGTAACAAACTTCAAATTTTTGAACCAATCACATTAATTATTAGTGAATTTTCGAAAATTAGATGTAAAGATAAGAAAAAGATTTTGAAAATATTTTGAAAAAGATTTTTTTGAAATTTTCGAAAAAATAGAAAAAATGAAAAAGATATGATTTTTGAAAAAGATTTTGAAAAGATAAGATTTTTAAAATTTGAAATTTTGACTTGACTTGTAAGAAACAACTAATTTTGAAAATTTTTTACCAAGTCAACCCAAAATTTCGAAAATTTGGAGGGAAATAAGGAAAAGATATTTTTTGATTTTTTGAATTTTTAATTATGAGAGAGAAAAACAACAAAAATACTCAATGCATGAAATTTTTAGATCAAAACAATGAATGCATGCAAGAATGCTATAAATGTCAAGATGAACACCAAGAACACTTTGAAGATCATGATGAACATCAAGAACATAATTTTGAAAAATTTTTGATGCAAAGAAAACATGTAAGACACCAAACTTAAAAATCTTTAATGTATGGAAAATATGAATGCAAAGATGCACATGAAAAACAAGAAAAGACATAAGACAAGAAAATATCAAGATCAAACAAGAAGACTTACCAAGAACAACTTGAAGATCATGAAGAACACTATGAATGCATGAAATTTTCAAAAATTGCAAGAAAAATTTTTAAAGCATGCAATTGACACCAAACTTAAAAATTGACTCAAGACTCAAACAAGAAACACAAAATATTTTTGATTTTTATGATTTTCTAATTTTTTTGGATTTTTATTATTTTTTTTCGAAAATATTTTTGGAAAAATGAAAAAGAAAAGAAAAATTTTTAAAAAAAATTTTGAAAAGAAAATTACCTAATCTGAGCAACAAGATGAACCGTCAGTTGTCCATACTCGAACAATCCCCGGCAACGGCGCCAAAAACTTGGTGGACGAAATTGTGATCCTTATTCCTTAAGTTGCACTCCTTGTAAAATTATGGAATTTGAAATTGACATGAGTGGACACAACTCCGTTCAACTAACCAGCAAGTGTACTGGGTCGTCCAAGTAATAAACCTTACGTGAGTAAGGGTCGATCCCACAGAGATTGTTGGTATGAAGCAAGCTATGGTCACCTTGTAAATCTCAGTTAGGCAGATTAAATTGAATTATGGTTTCGAAAATTAATAATAAAATAGAAATAATAAAAGGGATAGAATACTTATGCAGATTCATTGGTGGGAATTTCAGATAAGCGTATGGAGAGACTGTATGGCTCAAGGACGCCTACTTTCCTACTGCTTCACTTCAATCCTTCTTACTCCTTTCCATGGCAAGCTGTGTATAGGGGTTCACCGTTCGACGATGGCTACTTTCAATCCTCTCGGGAAAATGGTCCTCTGCGGCTGTCACTCGCATGGCTAATCGTCTGGAGGCATCACCTGGCCGAAGGCTACATCCCATCCTCGCAGTGAAAACTACGCTCACGCGCTCTGTCACAGCACGGCTAATCACTGGTTGGTTCCCGCGCCTACTGGAATAGAATCCCTTGATTCTTTTGCGTCTGTCACTAACGCCCAGCACTTGCGAGTCTGAAGCACGTCACAGTCATTCATTACCGGAATCCTACTCGGAATACCACAGACAAGGTTAGACTTTTCGGATTCCCAGGATCCTACTCGGAATACCACAAACAAGGTGAGACTTTCCAGATCCTCATAAATACCGCCATCTATCTAGCTTATACTACGAAGATTCTATTGGGGAATCTAAGAGATACACATTCAAGCTCTGTTGCATGTAGAACGGAAGTGGTTGTCAATCACACGTGTTCATAAGTGAGAATGATAATGAGCGTCACATAATCATCACATTCATCATGTTCTTGGGTACGAATGAATATCTTGGAATAAGAATAAGATAGAATTGAATGGAATAAAATAGAATTGCATTAATACTTGAGGTACAGCAGAGCTCCACACCCTTAATCTATGGTGTGCAGAAACTCCACCGTTGAAAATACATAAGTAAAAGGTTCAGGCATGGCCAAATGGCCAGCCCCCATGATCTGAGAACTATGCGTCCAGAGATGACTAATACACTAGTAAAAAGTCCTATTTATAATAAACTAGCTCCTAGGGGTTTACATGAGTAAGTAATTGATGCATAAATCCACTTCCGGGGCCCACTTGGTGTATGTTTGGGCTGAGCTTGATCAATCCACGAGCTGAGGCTTCTCTTGGAGTTGAACTCCGAGTTATGACGTGTTTTGGGCGTTCAACTCCGGATCATGACGTTTTTCTGGCGTTTAACTCCAGACAGCAGCATGTACTTGACGTTCAACGCCAAGTTACGTCGTCAATTTCCGAATAAAGTATGGATTATTATATATTGCTGGAAAGCCCTGAATGTCTACTTTCCAACGCCGTTGAGAGCGCGCCATTTGGAGTTCTGTAGCTCCATAAAATCTATTTCAAGTGCAGGGAGGTCAGATTCCAACAGCATCAGCAGTCCTTTTGTCAGCCTCTTTCAGAGTTTTGCTCAAATCCCTCAATTTCAGCCAGAAATTACCTGAAATCACAGAAAAACACACAAACTCATAGTAAAGTCCAGAAATGTGAATTTAACATAAAAACTAATGAAAACATCCCTAAACGTAGCTTGAACTTACTAAAAACTACCTAAAAACAATGCCAAAAAGCGTATAAATTATCCGCTCATCACATACATCGTGAACCAGGAATCCAAGAGATATACATTCAAGCTTGTTTTCAGGTAGAACGGAAGTAGTTGTCAGACACGCGTTCATAGGTGAGAATGGTGATGAGTGTCACTTGGTCATCACATTCATCATCTTCTTGTGTGCGAATGAGTATCTTTAGAATAAGAATAAGCTTGAATTGAATAGAAGAACAATAGTACTTTGCATTAATACTCGAGGAACAGTAGAGCTCCGCACCTTAATCTATGGTGTGTAGAAACTCCACCGTTGAAAATACATAAGTGATGAAGGTCCAGGCATGGCCGAATGGCCAGCTTCCAAAATGTGATCAAGAGATCAAAAGATGATCAAAAGATGTCTAATACAATAGTAAAAGATTCTATTTATACTAGACTAGTTACTAGGGTTTACAGAAATAAGTAAATGATGCAGAAATCTACTTCCGGGCCCACTCATGTGTAGAGACTTTCTTTGGAGTTAAACGCCAACTTTTATACCAGTTTGGACATTTAAATCTAGCTTTTATCATGTTTCTGGCGTTTAACGCCAGAATAGGGCAGGAAGTTGGCGTTTGAACGCCAGTTTGCGTCATCAAAACTCGGACAAAGTATGGACTATTATATATTGCTAGAAAGTCCAGGATGTCTACTTTCCAAAGCAATTGAGAGCGCGCCATTTGGGTTTTTTTAGCTCCAAAAAATACATTTTGAGTTCAAGGAGGTCAGAATCCAACAGCATCTGCAGTCCTTTTTCAGCCTTTGAATCAGATTTTTGCTCAGGTCCCTCAATTTCAGCCAGAAAATACCTGAAATCACAAAAAAACACACAAACTCATAGTAAAGTCCAGAAATGTAAATTTTGCTTAAAAAATAATAAAAATATACTAAAAACTAACTAAATCATACTAAAAACTGCCTAAAAACAATTCCAAAAAGCGTATAAATTATCCGCTCATCAGAGGGTAGAGTAGTAAATTAATAAAATTGGGACATAAAATATTAATTTGAACTCTAATTAAAATCCTTAAAAATTACTTTAAAATATCATTTGTTGTACTAAAATACTATTAAATTTAAAATCAAATACTTTAATTAAAATTATAATGTAATAAGATTAATTTCTTTTATTTCTAAAACTTAAAGTATTGAATTATAAAAATATTAACTATTTAAATTAAATCATATAAAATTCTTATTATTTCATAACTACCAACGTTGTAATTTAAATATAGGAACTAACTCAATCATTATAAAATTGAATAAGAATCTTAATTTATTTCAAATTTAATTAATCAAAACTTGCTTTAATTATCTATAATAAAGAAATTTCTAAAATTAAAGCTACAAAAATAATTAAATTTAAAATTAGTTTATAATAAACCTTTTCAAAAATTCTGGATCTTATAGAGGTTCCCAAGAAGAAAGTATCCAGAAGATGGAGAAACTCGAAGATTTTCACTGAAGACTTCTCTCCAGGAATAAAGGTGATATTCACTGCAAGTCCAATCCTGCCTTATATAGTGAATAGGATCCTGTCTCTTGAGCATATAGAGTTGATCCATAAGAGTGCAGAAAAGAAGTTTACAGTGAGAGGTGAAGAGCTAAGCCCATATGATCACCTCCTCCCTAGTGGAGTTGACCGTTAGTGCTTGTTGGGAGGTAACCCAACAATCAGTATCCTTAGATTTTTTGTTTATTTTCAATTTATTTGGTTTGTTTTAATTTCTTATAGTTTTCTTTATTTTTAAGTGTGTTTTGATCATGCAGAGTGTGTAAAATAGGAATAGTTTTTCTTTACTTAGGGACAACCAAACTTTTAAGTTTGGTTTTATGGGTCGAGCAAGCTCTCTGTTCTCTCTGTGTACCTTATCATCAGTGGCACCAAAGGGAGGTGAATCATCTTCACGAAGGAGCACAACCTGAGGAATGAGATGGCCACCAAGATAACTGAGGTGGTTGAGTTCCTTTCATTCTATTTCCCCCTCCGTTCTTATTATGTTATATTCCTGTTTTCTGTTGCTTTTATTGCTTGCATGATCTGTAGTATTTTTAGTTCTTAGGTTTTAATTTCATTTAGTTTCCTTTTAATTTACTTTATTTGAAAAGATGTCTCATGTACTGCTCACTGAGCTTGAATCTAAAGAGAAAAAGAAAAAGAAGTGATGTATTGCATGAGAAATTGAGTTATGTTTAAGAGTAATCTTATTTATTTAAATATGGTGGTATTATCTGTGATTCTGAATGCATGATATGAATAGTGCATATTTAAATTTGAATCAAAGGATGTTTGGTGGACAAAATTGTGATCCTCAAAGTTGGTCTCTTTGTACTTGTATGAAATTTAAATATTGGCTCTATCAAAAATACCCCAAAGAGATCATGGTATGATAAATTGGGATCTTAATAATCCCTGGTAATGGCACGTGTGATCACAATTCCGTTCAACTTAACCAGCAAGTGCACTGGGTCATCCAAGTAATACCTTACGTGAGTAAGGGTCGATCCCACGGAGATTATTGGTATGAAGCAAGCTATGGTCACCTTGTAAATCTCAGTTAGGCGGATTAAATTGATTTATGATAAGTTAGAAAATTAATAATAAACAAAAAATAAAATAGGATAGAAATACTTATGTAAATCAATAGTGGGAATTTCAGATAGGCGTATGGAGATGTTGTGCTCCTCTTGAATCTATACTTTCTTATTACATTCATCCAATCCTTCTTACTCCTTTCCATGGCAAGCTGTATGTAGGGCATCACTGTTGTCAATGGCTACATCACATCCTCTCAGTGAAAATGGTCCTATGCTCTGTCACAGCACGGCTAATCATCTGTCGGTTCTCAATCAGGTTGGAATAGAATCCCTTGATTCTTTTGCGTCTGTCACTAACGCCCAGCCTTCAGGAGTTTGAAGCTCGTCATAGTCATTCAATCCCGGAATCCTACTCGGAATACCACAGACAAGGTTAGACTTTTCGAATTCCCATGAATGCCGCCATCTATCTAGCTTATACCACGAAGATTCTGTTGGGAAATCTAAGAGATATGCGCCCGGCCTAAGGTAGAACGGAAGTGGTTGTTAGTCACGCGCGTTCATAGGTAAGAATGATGATGAGTGTCACGGATCATCACATTCATCAAGTTGAAGTGCAACGAATATCTTAGAATAGGAATAAAAGAGAATTGAATAGAAAATAATAGTAATTGTATTGAAACTTGAGGTACAGCAGAGCTCCACACCCTTAATCTATGGTGTGTAGAAACTCCACCGTTGAAAATATATAAGTGAAAGGTTCAGGCATGGCCGAATGGCCAGCCCCCCTGGTCTAAGGACTAGGCGTCCAGAGATGTCTAATACACTAGTAAAAAGTTCTATTTATAATAAACTAGCTACTAGGGTTTACATGAGTAAGTAATTGATGCATAAATCCACTTCCGGGGCCCACTTGGTGTATGTTTGGGCTGAGCTTGATCTATCCACGAGCTAAGGCTTCTTTTGGAGTTGAACGCCAAGTTGTAACGTGTTTTGGGCGTTCAACTCCGGGTCGTGACGTGTTTCTGGCGTTTTACTCCAGACAGCAACATGTACTTGGCGTTGAACGCCACTTTATGTCGTCAATTCCCGAATAAAGTATGGACTATTATATATTACTGGAAAGCTCTGGATGTCTACTTTCCAACGCCGTTGAGAGCGCGCCATTTGGAGTTCTGTAGCTCCAGAAAATCCATTTCGAGTGCAGGGAGGTCAGATTCCAACAGCATCAGCAGTCCTTTGTTAGCCTCCTATCAGAGTTTTGCTCAAGTCCCTCAATTTCAGCCAGAAATTACCTGAAATCACAGAAAAATACACAAACTGATAGCAAAGTCTAGAAATGTGAATTTAACATAAAAACTAATGAAAACATCCCTAAAAGTAGCTTGAACTTACTAAAAACTACCTAAAAACAATGCCAAAAAGTGTATAAATTATCCGCTCATCAATGTTGATGCATGAGAAACAGGAATTTAGAGAACTATTATAAATTCTTTGAATTAAACAAAAGCTTAATCCTTGAAGTAAAAGAAACAACAAAAAGAAAAAGAAAATAAAAGTCAGGGTCCAAGGCTCTGAGTATCAATGGCTAGGAAGGTCAAGTATGATTAAAAGCTCAAAGAGTTGTTTCCTAACTATATGCTTGTGGTGTGAATGTGTCAAGTAATCCTTGAAACAGAGCACTAAGAGTCGAGACCAAGTGAAAATACAGAGTATGCCAAAGGGTAGAGCACCATTGTCTGGGAGCAATTGAAAGAGAAATCAAAACTCAAAAGAGTTCCCCAGTTAAGTGCTTGTGGTGTTTTTGTGTCAAGCAAAGTTTAAGACAAAACATTTAAAGTCACAACTAGGCTCAGGGTGCAAAGCACCAAAAAAAAGAAAAGAAAAATGTTGTGTTCAAGGATTAATCTAAAATAAAAAGGCCAGAGAATTCATAATATTATCTAGATTCTAATTTCGAATGACAGTAACATTTCTCAGATTCAAAGGATAGTGAGATGCCAAAACTATTCAAAGTTTTAGTGTTATAAACCCCATTTTGAGACAAACAGGAGCTTAATAGAACACTCACCTCTCATGCAAATTCATATCCTAAGTTTATATTAGTTTTGGTTGCTTGAAGACAAGTAACAATTCAAGTTTGGTGTTGTGATGCGTGAGCATCTTTCCTATCTTTTTTTCTAGTAAATTTACATTTGAATTTGTAAGTTTAATCACGATTTAAGTACTGTTAAACCACTATGAATGCTACGTTAAGTCGTGTGCAATTTGGTTTATTTCAGGTAGCATTCGGATGGATTTGATAGGGTTCATGTAGAAGAAAAGGAAGAAAGAGAATGATGTTGTTAACCCTGACCTACTTGCACTCCAACAAGCATAACTTGAGCTACAAACGTTTAATTGATGCGGCTTTAGTGGCATTAAAAAGCTAACTTTTAGAGCTTTCGAATGATATATAATAGTATACATTTTTTTCCAAACCATATGACCTTAGTGGCGGCCAGGATGAAGGAAAGCCTCCATGCATGCTGCCTTAGTGGCGCCTAACTTGGGATTCTCCAAGTTAGGCGCCAGGATCATTGCAAGCCTCCAAACCACGCTACCATAGTGGCGCCTAACTTGGGATTCTCCAAGTTAGGCGCCAACCTTGAAGAATTGGATGGTCCCCACGCCCAATTGAAGCCAGCAATGAGATCTTTTATTAATTTTGATTAAAACTTTATTTTATTCAAAAATAGGAAAAGATATTATTTAGGTTTAGAGAATATATTTTACATTAATTAGGATTTGATATAAAAGGGAAAAGACTCAGCCCTTCGGGCACTCTTCTCTCTTATGGACCTTATTCCGCACTTTACAGTTTTTAGAATCCTAGTTTTCTCTTGGAGCCATAAGTAACTAAACCTTCACTGCTAAGGTTAGGAGTTTTGTTTATTCTATGAATTGATACTATTACTCTTCTATTTTAATTAACGTATTGATTTCAATTTCAAGAATTTTTTTTCGTTCTTTATCTTAAGGATTTGGGTAGATCGGAAGAATAACCTTTATTCTAATTGAGTTCTTGTAAACCTTAGAAAAGCAATTTATTTGAACAACAGCTTGAAAATAATTTCTCCTAAATCACTAATTATCTGGACTTAACGAGATATGTGACATATAATCCTCTTATATTTGGGTAATTAGGGTTTTTGTGGCTAATAAACTAGAATTGGACTTAAACCTCTAATTGACATTAAGTGACTGAGGAATTGGCAGTTAACTAGGTTAGAAAAGACTAAATTACTAAGGAATTAAGGTTTAGTCAAATATAGTTTGCCATAAATTGAATCTTGCATGATTAAAATAGTTGGTAAGAAATAGAAATCCGAAAGATAAACAACTCTGAAACCTTAATAGTTTTCTTCCATATTCCTCACGTCAATTTATTGTTTGCCTTTAATTCTCTAAATTTACTGTTTAATGCTATTAAACTCGCAACACCATTTTCTGCTTGTCTAACTAAGTAAATCACTCAACTATTGTTGCTTGATCCATTAATTCTCGTGGGATCGACCCTCACTCACCTGAGGTATTACTTGGTACGACCCGGTGCACTTGTCATTTAGATTGTGAACTTTAAAATCCACACCAAAAGCTATCACTTGACTCACTCTCCTCAGGTTCTACTTTTGATTTTAAAGCTATTCATTCTTTCTTTGTGTCTTAGCTTGTGTGTGTGGTTTCATGGGCTAGAAGTTTTCCTCTTAACTCATCATATGTTACTGGACTCAGGTTGTTACTTTCAGCTAGGACAGTGGCTTTTGTGTCCCATTATTTTATAAGGCTTCTAAGGACTTTTCTCACTAGAGTTTGTTTAGTGTGTGTCAAACCCATAGCATCAAGGTTGTTGATGATGATTGAGAATCTCTCAAACATCTCATCAATGCTTTCTCCATCCTTCATGGTGAATATTTCATACTCTTTTCGCAGCATATCAATCCTCGTTTCTTTGACTTGTTTGGTGCCTTCGTGTATGACTTGGAGTTTCTCCCAGATTTCTTTTGCTGTCTTGCATCTAGACACCTTTCGGTACTCTTCAAAGCTGATAGAACAGTGTAGCAAGTTTATAGCTTTAGCATTCAGTTCCACCTTCTTTTTGTCATCATCATTTCATTCAGCCTCTTCCTTTAAAATCACCACTCCATCAACACTTGTCTTTGTAAGAATTTTAGGACCATTCATAACTATCTTTCATATGTTGTAATCAATTGATTGAATGAAGATTCTCATCCTTTCTTTCCAGTAGGCATAGTTATTCCCATTGAAGAAAGAAGGCATGTTGTTCGATTGACCCTCTGTTAGGGTATAGGCCACTGTGGTTGTACCCAAGTTATTTGCCATTGGACCTTTCCTCCAAGCTGTGAAGCTTGATTCTTGAGACAGGGCTCTTGATACCAATTTAAGGATCTAAAAGGCTTAGAGAATGGAGGGTTGAATTTATGGTCTTCTTTAACTTTGAATAATTTACCCTTAAAATCAGAAATTAGAACTTGGCTTCTGATTTGTTTGCACAGTAGATAATGCAGGAAACAATTTTGTTTTGTCTCATAAAACCAGATAAACAGAATAGAGCAGGGAAGAAAAATGTGACACAGCCATATATCCTAGTTCAGTTGCCTTGTGCAATGCAACATACATCCAGTCTCCACCACAACGTTGGTGGAATTTTCACTATCATTTAAGTATTACATACACCAATTCTCTAGGACTCAACATAATCCTATCTGAGACTCATCAAGCTTTAACGTAAACTTGATTTGGTAATACAACTACTTAAACTGGACATACTAAGTGCTTACCCAACTTAGCAAAGGATACCTCACAGGAATTTGATACAAAATAGAAAAATAACCAAAAGAAATCTGAAATCACTCTTGGCTTTTCTCTCAAGTGTTTCTCTTAGCCTTTTTTACTCTATGACTTTTTCTCAATACCTCTCTTTCTTGCCTTTTACCTCAGAATACAAAGAAAGATATACATTGAAACAGAAATACAAATAGTAAACAATGAAGGAGATGATAATTCACAGCCTTTGTGCTATAAGTTGAATAGGATTAAACTCTTTCTGAAGAAGCTCTTCATCCTGACAGAATGTTTCTTTGATGTAGAAATACTATTTAAAATGTTGAACTCTTTCAGTGAAGCTTTCAAAACAAACTCAGATTCTGGTTCTCTCTCCTTAATTCTCTAATTAAAATCATTTTTCCCTTTTGTACCTTGCTCTAAACCATTGCTAAGGTTCCTTCAGAGGTCAATTTCTTGGTTCTTGAATCACATGTCATATTTTTCTTCTCTTTCTTCAATTAACCTCAAAAATTAGGGATTTTAACTTTGGTTATTTGCTTGACCGAGGAGGACAGAGTAGCAGAAATTTGTTTCTCAGTGATAAACCCAAATACAAACCTTTGAAATTGTGTTTTGGCTCTAAGTAATAATGTAAACCATTGATTTACAGTAGAGAAAATTCAGCCACCACTTTTTTTTTGGTTACCCGAAATGGTGGTGCAGAGAGTTGGAGAAGAAGTGAAGAAACTAACTTGCATGCAAATGGAAACAAATTATCTTTAACCTCTGAATTAGCTTAACATGCTTTTGATTTGCTTGATTGGACATTGCTTTTTTGTTTTACTTTCTCTTTCCTTCTTCTTTAGTGTTTAAGTTCGAAAGCTCTCTCTCTCTCTCTCTCTCTCTCTCTCTCTCTCTCTCTCTCTCTCTCTCTCTCTCTCTCTCTCTCTCTCTCTCTCTCTCTCTCTCTCTCTCTCTCTCTCTCTCTCTCTCTCTCTCTATAGTGTTTGCCCAAAGTGAACTTGTGAAGCTTAGCTTCGGGTAGCTTCTCTTTGCTTGATTGATATTGGACTTAGTTTTTTTTTCACTTGGATCACTTTGCTTTATTGGTTTGGACTGCAACAAAAACCAAATGGGCCTGCACACTTGAACCAATTCATCAAAAACTATTTGGGTTAACAACCCAACTTAATCATGTTTTTCATCATCAAATTGTTAATTATTTTTCTAATTCAACATGTTTAACTTTTATTTGGAAATAAAAAATATTTTTATTTTATAATAGAAAAAAATCCCCCTTAATTATGGTAAAAAGATAACACATCACTTCATACATTTTTTATACCTAGATTTCAAATGTTTGACATTTAAATGTTTCATTTTTTTTGGAAATATACAATAAAAAATAAATGAAAGCAAACAATACCTCTGTTAAGTTTTGGATATTTTTTTAAATAATTTTAGATATTTTTTCTCATTCAACATTTTGTTTTAAAGTTAGTTAATTTGTTAAAATGTTACCTAGATTTCTAATGTTAAATATTTCAATTGTTATTTTGAAGACAAACTACAACATACAACTCCGATAACTCAGCCCATCTCATGGTTTTAAATGTTTCTTCCATTAAGTTGAATGTTTGTTGTTGGGAATTAAAAAAACAAAAGAAATGACAAAAAAAATACGACATATATTACGAATGTTCTGTACTTGTTATTTTAAATACATTATATGCAACTAAACATAAAAAAATCAAAAAACAATATGCACAACCCCTACTTACAATATACTAAGAATTTCCAGAATAGTTTTAATAAAGACATGAATCCACCATATTGTTGGGGTCATTTATTATAATAGGTCCACTAAAGCATTCATTTACAATAGCTTGTGGAATGTTATTTTCTTCTATGTCAACTGCATCCTGAAAAAAATATGGAAAATTGAAAGAACATCCACAAGTTACATCGAATAAGATTCAAAAACTGTAGAAAACATAAACATTCGAAATAACTAACGTAGACGCAAATCACGGATGCATTTTCTTCTTTTTTTCCATGGCTTTCTTGATTGATTAGTCCAAACCTGAAGGTTGTTGTAAGTCGTCTATCTGACAAGGATGCATTTTTCTTCTTTTTTGTTGCATTCATACGGAATATTATGAGTCACAGAATCAAACACAACTCCATAAGTACTGCACACAACCTCATTAGAAACTAGTTTCTGCTCATCCATTTTCAAACAAAATGCCTCACTCTCTTGTAACACAACACAGAACATGCAATCACCCTTCTTTATAAATTTCACTTGGTGAGTCTAAACATATTGTAACTGTACTCTTGTTGAAATTAGTTCTCAATGGTAGAGCTAGATACACAAAGAATAACCCTTTTAAAGTCTGCGACGTCGTCCTCCAATTTATTTTGCTCTTTGTTTCCAGGAACATTATCATACTTATGGACAAACTGAATCAAGCTACTCTTGCCATGTAAAAACCCACCATAAAATGTGTGTATACTTTCACTCCCTTGAATACTCCTTATACCAGCCCAAAATCACCTTAGAATTGAAGAAGATTGGAACCCACACCCCTCAATTATCATAAAAGTCTACACCAAAAATATAATTGAAAGAAACATTGTCAACTGTGCAAATAGAAACATCCAAAAAATATAGAAAAAAGAACATCTAAAATATGCAAAAAGAAACATCCAGAAGTAATTAGCAAATAAGTTTGATCAAGGTGACTAGCAATGAACTTGAAATCCATTTGTTGTGACCTAAGTCATAGGTTTATATGAATTTGGGTCACTCACTCTCGAATGAGGCCACAAAACCAGAGTTCCATATGTTATCACTCATGTCAGCATGCAAATCTTTGTAGCGAGAGTAACCTACACAACAAGAAAAAGCAATATTTGTAACAAAAAAAATTGTTACAATAAATCAAAATTTTGAAACAAAAGAATTTTGTAACAAAAAAAGGGGCCATTGTAGTATGTCCCGTAACAAAAAGTTTTTGTAATAAAAAATGAAACTGTTACAATTCAAAGTGATATTTTGTAACAAATTTTTCTAATACAAAAGACCAGAAGTCGTTACAAAAGTGGTAACAAATTTTTATCTTCAAGGTATTTTTAGTGACAATCTATTTTTTCCTATCATAAAATTTTGTTACAAAAATGTAACTTGATTTTGTAACGTTTTTTTCTTTAGTTACAAAAGCAAAATAATTATTTTGTAATAATTTTTTTAATACAAATTGCATGCGTAATTTACTAAATTATTTTTTAAATTAACTAATATATTTACTATTTTAATAAGCAAGTCTATATTTATATATTATGCAAAAACATACATAATTCAAACATGCCTCATTTAGCTAAAATTGTTTTAAAACAAAATAACTTTAGTGAGTACATTGATTAGTTCTACAAGTTATATGTCTTGCATAAGTTTAACCAAAAATTAAAAGTTCTAACATAGATTAATGTCTCTATGAATCAAAATATTCTTGAGCCCTCAAGGTAGCATGTGGTCACTATTTCAGCACTCCTGTAAATAAGAAAAACCGAAACAAAAAATTAGAAACAAGATATAACACTAATTATAATTTTTTCCATTAAGTTTTATCCAAAATGTTTATAAAAATTTTGGCAGAACCTCCCCTAAAACTTGGATATTTCCACCGTCTACGGTTTCAACAAAAACAACCAATTCACAACTTATTTTTTAGCCAATACAAAACCAAATTTATCAAACCAAATAATAGGACATTTGTCATTTCTCAACCATGACACAAGTAAAATGTCATAAATAGATTCATATACAAATTAAACTATACTAATAATATAGGAATCATCTAGAAAAATGTATTAAAACCATTAGCAATTTTAGGAGTACCTTTAGGGTCTAGTTTCTTTCATTGTCAAAGCACGCTATGAAAGAGTTCACAACAGCTTGTTGAGCTTCCAATTGAGCTTTCATTTGAGCTAATTCTTCCTCTTTTCGTGTTCGTTGCTCTTCAAATTTTTCTTTGAGCACATCTATTTCCTTTGTTAGCTCCTCATGGTCTTGTATTGCCTCTTGAAGTTGTGCTTGAATCCTTAACTTAGATTATGAAACCTTTATGCCATAACTTGCACCACTTTTCTCACCTCTCACAAGTAAAAAAACTCCATTTGGAGTGAGAGAATTTTCCGAATCATAGGATTCATTGATCATACAGCTAATATCATCCTGCACAATCTAATTTGTGATTTGAAAATGAAGATAAAATTTAACTTCCATGCAATAGTAAAAGGAAAAGGTTAGTAATGTTACATCAATTTGTTTAGAAACCAACGAGCTTAGTATCTTTGAACTTGTACAAATTTTACTACATAACCTCAATTAGGCTAAAATTTAGTTTGGAGATTCCTAACTTATCTGGAAACAAGTGTGCCTTAGTTGCAACTCAATCGCTGTTCAATTTTAAGAGTTGCAAGCATTGGAAGTTGATGCATATTTTGCTGAAAACTGGTTCTTTTCAGCTTTGATCACCAATTTTCAAAAATTCACAACTCCCAATCCTTAACTTATAAAATTCTAAAATTTTAGAACAATAAGATAAGTTAATCAAATTTTAAAACAAAATTTATTTCGCTCCAAAACTCAGCTCGGAGGAGCCGCAGCAAAACAAACAAGTTGCTGCCCTCTTTGAACTCTTCTGCTGCAAGACAGATTTGATGACTCAACTTTAAAAATTTTCCATAAATTGTGTATTTAACGAAAAGACCTCAAGTTTTCTATTCCAGCTCCACATATTCCCAAGTTTAATCTATACTTGGTCTCAAGCAATTATGATCACCACGAAATCAGTTATAGCTTTTCAAAGTTTCTGACTTCATTTAAAAGTAAAGCAGAAAATCAGATTTTATAATTCAACTTTAAAAAATCATAACTAAGTCTCCAGTTAATACGAAACCTTCAAAATTGAATATTAATAACTATGCTTGTTGTAGTTTGCTTAGCTCTTAATCTCATATCATTTCAATCTCTATTAAGTTGCTGGTTCTTTTTCAAAGTTGTCGTTTCATTTTAAAACTCAGATTTTCAACAAGTAGTTTAGTGTTTCAAAATTCAACCCCTTTAGTACCTATCAAAATCAAATCTCAAAGCAATCACCAATCAATTCTACCACCATGCTAGGAGCTTCTGGGGTATCTTCTTCATGATGTGTCATATGCATTGTCTGTTATGAGTATGTGGTAAGACCTTTTTTAATTGCACCAAACATGGCCTTGCATTGGTCCATGATGATGCCCTATGGCACAACTCCCATACATTTCACCCAACGTGTAAGTATCCATTCAAAGCTTGGGATATCCTCATTTTCTAGAAGAGCATAACCAAAAAAAATAGACTTCTGGTGCGGAATTTATAACCACAAACTAACCGACAAGTGCACCGAGTCGTACCAAGTAGTACCTCAGGTGAATGAGGATCGATCCCACGAGGATTGATGGATCAAGCAACAATAATTGAGTGATTAGCTTAGTTAGACAAATAGAAAATGGTGTTTGAAGGTTCAAAAACATTAATAGTAATTCAGAGAATCAGAAAAGCAAGCAGTGAACAAGTTGTGAATAATATATGGGAAAAACAGTTAAGGCTTCAGAGTTATCTATTTTCTGGATTGACTTTTCTTACTAACTATTTTAATCTTGCAAGATTTAATTCATGGAAAACTATATATGACTAAACCCCAATTCCTTAGACCTTTTTAGTCTCCTCTAAAGTTTATCAACTGCCAATTCCTTGGTCACTTAATTCCAATTAGAGGGTGAAGTTCAATTCTAGTTTATATGCCATAGAAATCCTAATTACCCAAATATAAGAGGATTATATGTCACGTATCCCGTTAAGTCCAGATAATTAGAAATTTAGGAGAATATGTTTTCAAACTATTTTTCAAGTAAAGATCTTTTCCAAGTTATACAAGAACTCAATTAGAATATGGGTCATACTTCTATTCCACCCAAATTCAATAAATAAAGAACGAAAATAATTCTTGAAATATAAATCAGTACATGAACTAAAATAGAAAAATAATAGTATCAATCCATACAATAGATAGAGCTCCTAACCTTAATAGTGGAGGTTTAGTTGCTCATGGTTCAGAGAAAAAACTAGGATTCAGGTAAACTATAAAGTGCGGAATCAGCTAGAAGAGAAGAGAGCCCGAAGGGCTGATTCTTTTCCTTTTATATCTAATCCTAATTAATGTAAAATATATTTTCTAAAACTAAAATAATATCTTTTCCTAATTGTAAATAAAATAAAAGTTGAATCAAAATTAATTTGATTGATCCGTGCAGGGCTTGAGGAGTGTGGGGACCATTGGATTCATTAAGCTCCACGCTGAACTTGGCTTTTTCCAAGTTCAACATGGAGAAGGCAGCAAGTGCTTCAGCGTGTTTCTTTGAATCCATGCTGAACTTGGCTTTTCCCAAGTTCAGCGTAGAGAAGGCAGCATGTTCTTCCTTAGAAGTTCTTCAATCCACGCTAAACTTGGCAGGAACCAAGTTCAACATGGAGGATACAGAGGTTGCTGGAGAAGAAATGTGCACTATTATATATCATTGGAAAGCCGTGAAAGTTAACGTTCTAATGTCGCTGAAATCACGTCAATTGGACCTCTGTAGCTCAAGTTATTCCAGTTTGAGTGCAAGAAGGTCAGGATTGACAGCATCATTTGCTTTTCTCCCTTTTCTGCTACAAAACTCCGCCAAATCTCTCTGGATGCTACCTGAAATAAATAGAATTGTGCACAACTTAAAGTAGCATCCATAGTGGCTAAAAGATATTTAAATTTTGATTTAACTTAGCAATTCAAGTGCAAATTCACAAGGAAAAGATAGATAAAATGCTCACGCATCAACTTCCCATGGTGGTTAACACCGACAAAAGATGTAAATGGTAGTGCATGCCTACAATAAAGCCAACCACCAATAATGAAATAACACATTTAAGAAACCATAATGTGTTAATGAATAAAATTAAAATATAAACAAAAGTATACATACTTATTTTTTTGTATGTGGTATGAAAAGATACCATATCGCCAAAGTATTCATACGATGCTCTACACATTTCATCCACCCAGAGTTCACTTTTCAACTTGTAACTCTCATCAATGTCTATTGCATAAAAGAAGTTTGGGTTGATATCTTTCATTCACAAGAAATACTTTAACATTTTTTCCATGTCAGCATTATCATCAGTAGAACGGAACTTGCTTATAATATAATTCCTCACATCCTTTTTTGAGAAACACAAGTTTGAAGAACCATCCACTTCATTATCGAGTACAAAGTATGTTTTGTTGGGTTGTATGTCAGTCTCATCGTTATCATCAATGACACACTTAGCATGGATGGTAAGCTATTTGTATTCATGGTATTTAATCGATTTTTTAGAAGAATAAGGATGGGAATGCCTAAACTCTAACCTCTACACTATCCAATTCCCTTTTTTCCTGTCGAACATAACACACATCCTTGCTTTGCATTTTGTAGCAGTTATTATATTTGCTTGAGCTGTGCCCTCACACAAGACGTGCGATAACCTTCTCGACTACAACTAATAGATTGGTTAATTAGTAACTTTTGTTTCTTATTCGTCTTATCAAAATTTTTATTTTTTACTTTAATAACAAACCCTACTTTCTTTGCATAATTCGCATAAAATTCATGTTCCCGCTCTAGCAAATCAAAACACATTCCTATAGTTGGAATTTTCTTTTAACGAATATCAGTGTGATCAGACATCTGTAAAATAATTTAAACACAAAAAGAGCGCTTATGAAACTTTAGGCTGATTTTTAAGTGTTTCTTTGTATAATCACAACCTAAACATATATTCGGATAACATAAAAAAATAACCCAAACATAAAAAACCAACTTTTGAAAGATGAGTAAAAAGAAACATTTGAAATCTAATAACTAATAAACGTTCAAAATCATACTAAAATCCACTATATAATAAAAATAAGCATCCAAAATGCATGCTAAATAAATATACGAAATATACTAATAGAAAAAAAAACAAAACTACAACCAAAACATTGAAAAAGAAACTTCGAACATGACATAAGAGAAACATCTGAAATCTAACGATCAACAAACACATAATATCATATTTAAAACATTCAATATATAACAAAAAGAAACATCCAAAATGCTTGAAAAATGAAGATACAAAAATTGGAAAAAAATGTCTAAACTCAACCGAAATGTGAACCATTAGATAACACAGAAAAAAATCCAAAACATTGAAAAAGAACATCCAGAAAAAGAAAAAAATTCAAAATCAACCAACCAATAAACATGTAAAAATCATACTAAAAATGTCCATTATATAACCAAAAAAAATCCAAAACGCCTACTATATAAACATACAAAATCTCATTAACAAATCATACAAAACGAAGTACATGAGACTACTAGAAAAAAAAACTGAGTAAACTACTATTTCTATTCATGAAAGTTCAGAATGCTGAAAAATCTACCCATGAAAAAATAAAATTGACTTTATACCTACAAAAGATAGACTTTTGCAGACAAAATTATCCGTCCTAAAAATTAAATAAAATTTTTAAACTACTTTCTAATATAACTTAACTCTAACTTCTAATATTATTCTACACTACCACTCTCTTCAAACCCTACCACCATTTTATCCCCAACTACTACCATCACTTTCGCCATCACCATCACCAACACCATCTCCACTTCTCCTGGACCGGTCCCAAAGCACCAATTTCTTTCCGGTCCGGTTTGCCAAGAAGCAAACCCTGTCTCTGCCTACAAAAATCTTGAACTTGATAGACTCTCTAAAGCATCAGAATATCTCTAGCAGAATTCTACCTGTCTCCTCCCACTCCATCATCGTCAAATCAAACCATGAAATCAAGATCGTTGAGAACGGCGCGTTCAGCGAAAACATCGACTTTAATCCACCAACCATCAACACCGTCGCGCAACCTCCATTAGCCACTGCAAGTCAAACTTGCAGAGCATGAGGACGCGGTCTCCGACGAAGACTAAACTCCACAATTTCACGGGAAGATTAGAGAAGAATTTCATCCATTGGTGGTTGTTGTCGGAGAAATAGAGGGCGATGAGTTTGGTGAGGACCATCACCAATGGCTTCAATGTTTGGTTTTACAATGGTACTTTTTAAACCCTTCATCTCTTCTCTCATTTTTTGTTACCCATTTCTGATTTAACGCTAAAACCATAAACAAGTTCTGAGCTTTCGAAGCTTCGGAGGAGGATAGGAACTCTAGTGTGTTTTGGGTTAGTTGTTTACTTTGCGATTTGAAATTTTTGGAATGAATATTTGTGCTTTGAAGGATGAAACAGAAAGGGAGGATGCGATGGAGTTGGAGTTTTGGAAGGGGGGAAGGCGAGGGAAGCAGAGTTTGCAGTTGAGGTCGGGGTCGAAGAGGTGGAGGGAGGAGAAAGGGTGGTGATGGCGGTTGTGGTGATGGTGATGGCAGTAGTTGGGGAGGAGAGTGGTGGTAGGATTTGGGATTAGGGTAATGGCACATGGAGTTAAATTAGAAGTTAGAGTTAAGTTATATTAGAAGGTAGTTTGGGAATTATATTTAATTTTTTAGGGTTCGGATAATTTTGTCTGCAAAAGTCCATCTTTCATGGATATAAAATCAATTTTATTCATGGATAGATTTGTCAGGGTTATGAACTTTTATTGGTAGAAATAGTAGTTTACTCAAAAAAAAGAAAGAAAAGAACAACCAAAATGTTTAAAAAAGATCTGAACATGACCTGAAAGAAACATCTGCAATCTAACATCTAATAAATATCCAAATTTAGGATAAAAACATATATTATACTACAGAAAGAAACATCCAAAATGCGTACAAAATAAACACGAGATCTGGAAAACAAAATCCAGAATTAATAACTATCCACATTTATGTTGAAAACTAACAACCAATAACTATCCACATTCATATTGAAACATACAAAATATAATGAATAAATCCAACTTATTCGCTACATAAATATACAAAACCTAACAAAAACACATTTAAATTCAAACAATACAAACATTTAAACCAACAGAAAAAAACCATCCAAAATTTTAAATATTAGATAACATAAATGATCATTATGTTGACAAAGAATAAGATTAACACCCTCAACATTGTCTTCAACAGAAGGATAATTCACAGACAAAGAGATTAATTTCGAGTCTCCTTCGTCAATTGATGAAGTTATTGATACTATAAAGAAGAATTTTAGGTTGCGTTCAACATGACTAATTTTGATGGAGAGTTGCCGCTAACGACTCATGCATCCATGAGAAACAACAAGTAGTGGAAGCGACACATCTGGGAATTAAAGAATATGCAACTCCGTGATAAAGAGAGCTCTAGAACATGGCTGGGGAAGCACAAACGCAGCGACCAAGGCCACCACATTTGTGGTAGTTGTGGGAAGACCGGCAAACCAAGGTTGCAGTGACAACAGCAGGGAAGCATTTCACTACGACTATGAGAAGAAAGGTGAAAAAGAAGCGTATTTTAGATTTTAAATTTTAAAATTAGGACTTTTTAAATAGTTGGTGCATATTTAAACGTTTTAAATTTTAAAATTAGGATTTTTTTAAAAATTAACTGCTATATTAAGTTTGCTATATAGAGTTGGTTCTTTATATTTTTCGATATGTCTATTTATCCTTCTATGCATATGTGGATTATCTATTTCCTCCACTAATTGACCATGCTTATTCTTCTTGTTAGAGGTTATATTATTATTATTATTATTATTATTATTATTATTATTATTATTATTAATGTAACATTCCTCTGGCTGACAGCATATTGATAAATTTGCCAAATATTGAGATAGTGTGTTATCATTTGACCCCCCTAAGAAGATAGTTTTTATAATTATAGTAGTCATATAAATATAGATATAATGCATTATTATGCAAATAGAAATTGAAGAGGAGACACACAAAAACACAGAAGGATAGAGAAAGAGAAACAGCCGTTTTCAGAGATAAGATGGGATACACTTCACTGCTTAGAAGTCCAAAGAAAGAGGAAGAACAAGAAGTGCCAGAAGCTACTTTCTCCTCCTCCATATTACCCTTTTCCAATAACCACCAACTACTATACCACGATAATGATGATGAAGAATTCAGTATCTTGGAGCAACTTGAAGGAGTCTTGGACATTGAAGAAGAAGAAGAAGAAGAAGAAGAAGAAGAAGAAGAACAAAAGTTGTTACCATCTCCACAGCAGGGAATGGTAACTAGTTGTAGTGGCGATGATGAAGAGCTTCATTGGGATTTCATGGAATGGGAGGAGGATAATCATCAATTCCCAGAAGCCGAAAATGAATTGAAGGTAGTCATAAGAGATGATAGCAGAATAAGCAATAATAACAAGTGCCTAATGGAGGAGGAGGTGAAGAAGATGGTAGTAAAGAGGGAAGAAGAAAGTAATAACAATAATGTTGTTGGGTTTTGGGAAGTGGAAGATGAAAAGATGGTGGCTTTGAATTTGAATTTGAACTATCAAGAGGTTTTGGATGCTTGGTCTGACCGTGGCTCTCTTTGGGCTGATGACTACTCACTTTCATTGGCAACCACCAACAATGGCTACTACTATGTTAGTCTTCTCATCTTCTTCACTCCCTTAAGCTTCTCCTTAATCTTCATATTTGTTTTTCACTGTTTTTTCGTGAAGGTATGTTTGCAAGTTTATGTGTAGGATATGTTTGGATTCACTCATAATTTTGAGTTCAAACATATCTTGTCATTATTGATGTTTTCTTAAGATAACTTTAGAATATAATTACGGTGAGTATTTCTCTGGAATAATCATAATTATTGTTCAGATTTCTATATTGTTACTCTGTAATGATATATCATTATTAATCTTTCTTTTTGGTTCAAATTTAATTTGATCTTCTTTCTTTGATTAACATTTTATGTTGCTTCAAAATTTTGGGCTGTTTCACTTGATTTTAGCAATTAAGATGTTATTTGATCTAAATGTTTTAATTAAGAGTGATACAATTTTATTATTATTATTATTAAATTCTCAATTGCAAATGAATTCTTAGAACATATTTTCATAATTATTATACTCTTATTATTTTGTTAATTAGATAGTATTAGCCTCATGATGAATATTGTGCTTAGATGGGAGAAGTGCCAGTATTAGAAGAAGAAAGAACAAGAAGGGAAGCAAGTGTTCTAAGGTACAAAGAGAAGCGCCAGAACAGATTGTTCTCCAAGAAGATAAGATACCAAGTTCGGAAACTAAACGCAGATAAAAGACCAAGAATCAAGGTCACTTTTTGAATTTCAGTTTTTTCCCCATGTTATTTATTTGCTTCTCTTCTATTGGTTGTAAATTTGCAATTTGGGCACTTTTTTGTTTTCTGACGAGGAACAGGTTTTTTTTCTTTTTTTTTTCCTTGATATTTTTGGTTTGTAGGGTCGCTTTGTGAAGAGACACTGACGTAGAAGATCCCACTTCGCAACTCCAAAAATATCTTTCATAAATATCTAAGATGACAAGTCGTACAATTATTTTTAATTGGTTCTAAATGAAATATTCTTGTATTTATCCATTCTAATTATTATCATCTTCTTTGCAATTCATATTAATTTGGAAAAAGAAAATATAAAATATATATGCTCCTAATTTCTGGTCCAAATACTTTGTTGTCTTTTTTCAACTAATGAAAATTACTTAGTTTGGGGAAATTTTAATGTTTGGTGGACTTTGTATTGGTGAGGTCCACCAGTTTCGTCATTAACTTCCATTTTGTGTTCTTTTTGGTGTCTTTACCCTTTTATGCATTTTTTAAAGCATGGCCTGAAATTGTCAGTTAGTGATGAACTTTACATCAAAAGGTTCGCTAAATGGGCACATTGCATGGCTCTTAGGTAGAAAATCGAATTGACCTCCGATTTTGATTTTTTTCCCCCTTATTTTACATGAAAAGCATATATTTAATTTCGAAATCGACAAGGAAAAAAGAGGGGGCGGGGTGGGCTTGATATTTTCTGAGTTAATTTAATAAGCATGAATACTGTAAATACAAAACGCAACAAGAAAACTAGAAAAGTTGACATTATAAATGTATAATAATAGAACAGTTTGGTTTTGCTATCTTATGCTTATTACTATAAAATTGAAGGGACACCACTTAGATTACCCAAGAATATTATGTGTGTATTTCGAAATGTCAAAATTGTTAAAAGGCTTTATAATTTTTTGTATGTGCACAAAATTCATTAGATAAATTGTGTTTAAGGTAAAGTATTGTTTAATTTTTAAAGTTTTTGTCTAAATTTAAAATCGTTTTTAATTCTTTTTAAATCATTTTTAACATTACAATAAATTTTAAAATGTTTCTTTCTTTAAAAAAAATTAATTTTTGAATAGATTTACCTATAATTTATAATTAATTATAAAATAAAATTCTTTCCCTAATCCTAGTCTATCCACTTATGACTTTTCTTTTTTTCACTATCTCCAACCCTAATTTTTCTAACCATTTTCACCTGACCATAGATATAGTAATGGGTCTTTATGAGATGGAGACTTCTTTTTCATTTAGTAAAATGTCCCTTGTTTTCGTTCTATTTTCATCAAGAATCTCCCTTTTATTTTCTCTTATGGGAGAAAAGAATATTCACTAATCACTACTATATTTTAGACTTTTAATAACATTTATCTTGTAATATTTATTAAAATATTAATAATTATTATAAAATTAAATATTAAGTAACATTTATACTCAAGTGTTAGTAAATATCTTTAATTTTTTGAAAAACTTATAAAAAAGTGTTGCCTATTCTCAACTACATCTCAAAATCCAAACACGTTTTTTCATTCTCAGTTCCTCACTCTCGCTCTTAGTGCTCTGTAATGGTGAAACCACCTCTCCATCCTCCTGAATTTCTCGCTCAACCTCTTCAATCTGTCGCTCCCTTCATCAATTTCATGGTTCACAAATGAAAACCACAAATCGAGTGCTCTACTCTGAATCCGCCTCTTCATTCTCTCATTCTTTACTATCATCGAAGTCGCCGTCATCGTCATCGCCATTGTGATGATAAGCAAGGATATCTCGAGTTCAATCTGAAATCTCTGCTCTAGGATCTGAATTGAAAACTTTCAAGGTGCGTAGATCTTAATCTATTATTTCATGACAAATAGAAGAGAAATAATTGAAATTACTTCCCTTATCTTTTCCTGAAGTAGTAATTGCATGAGAAATGAGAATAGTAACTTATGCAGATAGATAGTAACAATTGTATTTTTCACTCAACTGATTGAAACTTCTCATGATCTGCAATTAAAATTACTCATTTCGATCTGCAATTGAAAAATGATATATAGTTACTCATAGGTAACATTTTTTACGAAAGTTCTTTGTGCTTTTGGGAGTGCATTTAAGATGTTTGAAGAAATGCTTCAAAGAACTTTATGTTACTATATATCTTATAACTTTTTAATGGTGTGTTTGTTTGTTTTGGCCCATATCAATTTAGCCCAACCAAATGTGTCCTCATTGTATTCGGATAATTGTAAATTCTTTTGTTGAAGATAATAATTTAAACTTAAACAAAGATGCAGAACATTAAGAACAATTGTTTGGAGCAGCTATCAAAATCCAACTTCTAAGTAAAATAGTTGGTTACTGCCTTAACCAACTATTTATTTGGTTAAACTTATACTTTATATCTGCATTTGATTCTAAGGCTTATTCTTTTGAATGGAAGCCATGTGCAGGTCAATACCATTGGAAGAGCGCTCATGCACAGTGATATTTGTGTTTGGTGGCTTGAGTATTAGAAGTATTATGGGGTATGTATATCTCATGGTTCTGATGTTTTTTATTTTACTTCATTTCTACCTTCAATTTTGACATTGTACTATTTGTTGGGCTTCTTTTGGCTCCACCCCTCATCCAAAGTTCGGGCTGGGAATCAATGTTCTATTTATTTGGTTTTTTTGGGATTGCATGGTAAATAGAAATAACTGAATCTCATACAGGTTTTCAGATGCCTATTAGTTCAAAGTATTGAAGTCCTTCCAATAAGTTTCTTGAGCTGTAAATTTAATTAAAATCATGGCTTGTTTTGTTGAGTTGAAAATTGAAGGTTTTTGGTGTTTTAAGTTCTTGAAGGAGGTGAGGTGCAGTTAAATGTTGGATCTCTTTCATGTGAGTACTCATGATTTTTTGTTTTTATTTTCTTCGTGTGATACCTTTCATTACTTTTTACCCCTTTTTCTTTTGACTTATTATTTTAAGCCTTATGGTTTATAGGGTTATTGTCACTTCTTTTGCCTTCAATTGTCTCAGTCACAAGCGTCCAAGGTACCATGACACAATCATGGAAAAGTTCTCTAAGGTATTGAACAGCTCTTTGAAGGTATGTTCAATACTTGATGACAATTTATGAGCTTTTACTTTGTCTTCTTGAAGGGAGGAGTGACTTGCCAGTTCTCTTTGGTTGGGATTATGATATTCTAACATTTAATTTTTTAAGAACTAAGTGTTGGATCTCATTTTGTTTTGCATCATGTTACCCTTCTAGCATCTTCTTTTATTTTCTCCTCTTAAAAATATCTAATTTTCTAACTTCAGGTACTGCAGCATTGGGTTAGGTCCTTATTCTTGAGTGGAATATCATAGGAGTTTGCACCAAGTATAACAACCCCTAATTGTAACTACTGAGGATATGCGTGTGAGAGAGAATGTGACAGACGAGGTGTGATGTGTGTGCGCTGTAATATAGTTTGGGAATGGACTTCTATTTCATGTTTTGTTTCTCAAATGCAGGAGATTGATGCGTGAGCATTTTATCTATCTTTTTCTAGTGAATTTGCATCTAATTTGTTGAGTTTAATTAAGAATTAATTATATTTTAGCCACTATGGATGCTATTTTGAGTTTTGTGCAATTTTATTTATTTTAGGTAGCATTCGGAGGGATTTGATGAAATTTCTGCAGAGAAAATGAAGAAACCAAAGAGATGACCAGCGAAGACCAACACGGACGCATGGCTCACGCAACCGCGCAGAATGGAGAAATCGCAATGACGCGATCGCGTGCCTAACGCGAACGCGTGGACTGGAATCTGCACAAATGACGCGAGCGCGTGGACGACGCGGACGCGTCACATGCGCGATCTGCAATAATATAGAAAACACTGGTTACAATTTCTGGGTTGTTTTTGACCCAGTTTCCAGCCCATAAAACACAGATTAGAAGCTGCAGAATGGACAAAGCAAGTGGTCCCCATCCATCAGCTGAAGATTTGTTAATTAATTTGAATTTAAATTCAAATCTGATTTTGAGGAAAAGATATTATTCTTAGATAAATAGATTTTAAATTAATTAGAATTAATTATAAATAGGAACTCTGTACATTTAGACAGAAACAAATTGTTACCAGAACCCTTATTTTTCTTCTCTGAACCATGAGCAACTAATCCTTCATTGTTAAGGTTAGGAGCTCTGTCTATTTTCATGGATTGATTCGTTTGATCTTTTTAATTTAATTCATGTCTTGATTTATATTTCAATAATTGTTTTCATTCTTTATTTTATGAATATGGGTGGAACGGAAGTATGACCCATGTTCTAATTGAGTTTTTGTAAAACTTGAAAAAGCTCTTTACTTGAGCAACAGCTTGAAAACATATTATACTGAATTTCTAATTATTTGTATTTAACGGGATACGTGACATATAATCCCCTTATTTTTGGATAATTAGGATTCTTTTGGCATATAAACTAGAAATTGATCATCACCCTCTAATTGGAATTAATTGACCAAGGAATTGGCAATTAATGAATTTTAGAGGAGACTAGGAAGGTCTAAGGAATTAGGGTCTAGTCACATATAATTTGCCATGAAATTAAATCTTGCATGATTAAATTAATTAGCAATAAAAGTTAATCCAGAAATTAGATAACTCTGAAACCTTAACTGCTTTCTCAAATATTTTATTCCCAACTCATTGCTGCTTGCTTTCTGAAAATTTTAAAGTACTGTTTAATGCGCTTTGAATATCTCAAAACCATTTTCTGCTTGCCTAACTAATCCTATCAAATGCTATTGTTGCTTGATCCATCAATCCTCGTGGAATCGACCCTTACTCACGTAAGGTATTTGATGCGTGAGCATCTTGTCTATCTTTTCCTAGTGAATTTGCATCTAATTTGTTGAGTTTAATTAAGAATTAATTATATTTTAGCCACTATGGATGCTATTTTGAGTTTTGTGCAATTTTATTTATTTTAGGTAGCATTCGGAGGGATTTGATGAAGTTTCTGCAGAGAAAAAGAAGAAATCAAAGAGATGACCAGCGAAGACCGACGCGGACGCATGGCACACGTGACCGCGCGGAATGGAGAAATCGCAATGACGCGATCGCGTGCTTGACGCGAACGCATGGACTGGAATATGCACAATTGACACGAACGCGTGGACGACGCGGACGCATCACATGCGCGATCTGCAAAAATACAAATGACGCTGGTTACGAATTTTGGGCTGTTTTGACCCACTTTCCAGCCCAGAAAACACATATTAGAAGCTGCAGAATGGACAAATCAAGTGGTCCCCAACCATCAACTAAAGATCTGTTAATTAATTCGAATTTAAATTCGAATCTTATCTTTTAAGAAAAGATATTATTTTTAATTTTTGATTTTAAACCTATTAGGATTAGTAATAAATAGAAACTCTGTACATTTAGACAGGCACGAGATTGTTACCACAATCCTTATTTTCTACTCTGAACCATGAGCAACTAATCTTCCATTGTTAAGGTTAGGAGCTCTGTCTATTTGTATGGATTGATTTTATTACTTTTTCTATTTTAATTTATGTTTTGGATTTATATTTAAGAATTGTTTTCGTTCTTTATATTATGAATTTGGGTGGAACGGAAGTATGACCCTCTTTCTATTTGAGTTCTTGTATAACTTGGAAAAGCTCTATACTTGAACAATAGCTTGAAAACATATTCTCCTAAATTTTAATTATTTGGATTTAAGGGGATACGTGACATATAATCCCCTTATTTTTGGGTAATTAGAGTTTTTGTGGCATGAAAACTGAAAATTGATTTTTACCCTCTAATTGGAATTAATTGACCAAGGAATTGGCAGTTAATGAGTTTTAGAGGAGACTAGGAAGGTCTAAGGAATTAGGGTCTAGTCACATATAGTTTGCCATAAATTAAATCCTACATAATTAAAATAGTTAGTAAGAAAAGTTAATCCAAAAAAATAGATAACTCTGAAGCCTTAACTATTTTCTACATATTTTATTCCCAACTCATTGCTGCTTTTGCTTTCTGAAAGTCTAACATTACTGTTTAATGCTTTTGAACATCCAACATCCTTTTCTGCTTGCCTAACTAATTCTATCAAACGCTATTGTTGCTTGATCCATCAATCCTCGTGGGATCGACCCTTACTCACGTAAGGTATTACTTGGTACGACCCGGTGTACTTGCCGGTTAGTAAGTGTGGGTTATAAATTCTGCATCAGTATTACTTGGTACGACCCGGTGCACTTGCCGGTTAGTTTGTGGGTTGTAAAATACCGCATCAAGTTTTTGGCACCGTTGCCGGGGATTGATAGTGATTAACAACTATTAATTGTTTGATTGCTTAGATTAGGCGTTTTATTTTTAATTTTATTAAAATCTATTTTAAAAAAAATTTAAATAAATAACACCAATATTTTTCTTAATTTCTGAAATTAAGTTTGGTGTTGACTATTTATTATTTTTCTTCTATTTATTTTATTCAATATTTTTATCTCTTTACACAGGTTACCTCACTAGGAATTCTCTTCACTCTGATGTAGAGATTCAAATTCTTTCTTGTTTTCTGTTTGTTTATGCGCAGGAACAGAGATAAAGAACATCTCTTAAGCTTTGATTCTAAACCTGAAAGAACTTTCAGGCGGCGTTTACAACAAGCAAGACTTTATAAGGCTGCAGAATCCACTATGGATCCGACTAACACTGAGAATACCAATGCGGCAAGCCCGAATGGGAATGAACAAAGGAGAATACTTGGCTCTTTCTCTGCTTCTACTGCAAATCTATCTGTAAAGAGCATTGTGGTGCCTCCTATTACTGTGAACAACTTTGAGTTGAAGCCTCAACTGGTCACTCTAGTGCAACAAAACTTCCAGTATCACGGTCTTCCCCACGAAGACCCAAATCAATTTATCTCTAGTTTTCTGCAAATTTGTGATACTGTGAAGACAAATGGAGTAAACCCAGATGTGTACAAACTCATGCTCTTCCCGTTTGCTCTGAGGATGGAGCAAAGCTATGGCTGGATTCCCAACCCAAGGAGAGTTTGGATACTTGGAACAAGGTGGTCACTGAGTTTCTCACAAAATTTTTCCCACCAAAGAAGCTGACTAAGCTTAGGGTGGAGGTTCAGACCTTCAGACAAAAGGATGGTGAAACTCTGTATGAAGCTTGGGAGAGATACAAGCTACTAACTAGGCAATGCCCTCCGGACATGTTCTCTAAATGGACTCAACTAGATATCTTTTATGAAGGCTTGGGTGAAATGTCCAATATGTGCTTAGACAATTTCGCAGGAGGTTCATTGCACAAGAAGAAGACACCGGAGGAGACTATTGAGCTGATTGAATTGGTTGCAAGCAACCAATATTTATACTCCTCTAACAGGACTCCTGTGAATTCTGAAACCCTTCAGAAGAGAGGCGTGTTGGAAGTAGATGCTGTTAATGCTCTTCTTGCTCAGAACAAGCTAATGTCTCAGCAAATAAATCTACTTACCCAACAGATGGGCGGCATGCAAGTCTCAGCTATCAACACTCAAAATCTACCACAGGAAGTCTCCTATGATATGGCAGGTAACTTTATGCAAAATAATAATTATAATTATGCTCAACCTTCTTTTGAACAGGTGAATTACATGGGGAGTGGTCCTAGGAATCCCAACAATGATCCATATTCTAAGACATACAACCAAGGATGGAGAAATCACCCAAATTTTGGATGGAGGGATCAACCTCAGAGACCTCAGAACTTCAACAATAATTTTCAAGGCAGTTTCCAGCAGAACAATGATTTGGAAGCAATATTGACAGGTTTTAGACAGGAAACTAGAGCATCCATCAAGAACCTGGAGATTCAAATGGGTCAAATAGCCACCAAAGTTAATGAAATTGATCAGAGGACCACTAATAGCCTTCCTAGTAACACAATTCCAAATCCAAGAGAGGAATGCAAGGCTATCTCCTTGATAAGTGGACAAGTGGCAAGTACGGAAGCACAAGTTATACAGGAAACCAGAGCTTCCATTAGAAATTTAGAGGTGCTAGTGGGCCAACTGAGCAAGCAAATACTTGAGAGGTCTGCAAGTACATTTCAAGGTGATACAGTGGTGAACCCAGGAGATGATTGCAAGGTTATTCGATTGAGAAGTGGTAAAGTAGCTGGCTCTGAGACTAAGGCCTATGAAGAGCTAGTTGAAAAGGAAGCTCCAGAAGAGAAGAAGGAAGAAGTAGAGCACGCCCCTCCAAAGCATGCGGACAATCTATTCCCAGACTCTCTTGACACTTATCCTACATTGCCAAAGGCTCCTGAGTACAAGCCTAAGATGCCATATCCTCAGAGACTTCAAAAGGAGACCAAGGACAAACAGTTCTCAAAGTTCTTGGAAATCTTCAGAAAGTTACAAATCAATATTCCTTTTGCTGAGGTTTTGGAGCAAATGCCTATCTATGTCAAGTTCATGAAGGAGCTGTTGTCAAAGAAAAAGTGTTTAAAGGGAGATGAGACAGTAGTCCTAACTAAGGAATGTAGTGCTGTCATTCAGAATAACTTGCCAAGGAAGATGCCAGATCCAGGGAGCTTTCAAATTCCATGCACCATTGGGAGCACTACATTTGAGAAAGCACTATGTGATCTGGGGGCAAGTATAAACCTAATGCCCTTATCTGTGATGAAGAAGCTGCAAATCCAAGAGGCACAACCCACAAAGATAGCATTGCAGATGGCAGATAAATCTATGAAGCCTGCATATGGATTAGTGGAGAATATCTTGGTCAAAGTGGGTAAGTTCTTCCTCCCAGCAGACTTGTGATTCTTGACACGGGGGAGGATGAGAATGCCTCTATAATTCTAGGAAGACCATTCCTAGCCACTGGAAGAGCTCTGATTGATGTAGAAGTGGGTGAATTAGTGCTTAGAGTGCATAATGAGCAACTGGTCTTTCATGTCTTCAAAGATATACATCCAACAGGTGAAGAAGAGAGGTGCATGCAGGCTGAGCTTATTGATCCAACCCTTCGAAAACTCCCTGATGATACACAGCAGAATCTGCAGCTCAAACCTCTCTTGGTAACAGTCAATAAAATTCCTCCTGACATCAAACCTAAGTTTGGTGTTGGGAATGCATCATCTACCAAGAAAGAGGTTCCCAAAAAGAAGAAAGTACCCAGAGGATGGAGAAACAAAAAGATCCCCACTGAAGGTTTCTCCCCAGGAATAAAGGTGGTGTTGACCAACAATCCAGCATGAGTTTATACAGTAATCAGAATCCTTTCTCTGGAACATATTGAGCTACGTTATGGAGACATAGGAAAGAAGTTCAAAGTAAGGGGTGAAGAGTTGAGCCCCTATGATCCTCCTCCTTAGAGGAGCTGACCGTCAAGCTAGTGACGATAAAGAAGCGCTTGTCGGGAGGCAACCCGATAATTTCGTATCCTTAGCTATTTTTATTTTTCGTAGTAGAAGTTCTCTTATTTATTTTTTATTTGAGTTCTTACTAATTTTTTGATCATGCAGCTATGTTACTCCAAGAACCGAACACCTCAAAAAAAAAAAAGAGGAGAAAAGAGCACACGACGCGCAAGCGTCAATGACACGTACGCGTCAAATGGATGTGTGTGAAAAATAAATTGGACAGAGAGTTGCGCAGGAGTGGCACCAGAATGAAGCCTTTATCACAAACAACCCACGCGTCCGCGTACCTCACACGTGCGCGTCGTTTGTGATTTTCGCCATTCACGCGGGCGCATCCCCAACGCAAACGCGTGACCTACAAATTCGACGTAAAAGAGTGTTTGGGCAAAGAGTTGTGCTTGCTTGGGGCAGGAAGTGTGCTAAAAGCACAAGTTAGAGCATGCGGACACGTGACTGACGCGTTCGCGTCAGTTGCACATATGGCCATCCACGCGAGCGCGTGCATAACGCGAACGCGTCGTATGAAAAATTGTCTCCCAAGCCATGCGAACAGAAAGTCACGCGGGCGCGCGGCTGGCTTCGCACGAATCACACAAAATCCAGGGCACGCGGACGTGTGCCTGACGCTAACGCGTCATTATGAAGAATGCGCGACGTACGCGATCGCGTGCCTTACGCGTACGCGTCACTTGTGCCGCCCAGTTTTCTTTCTCTCTCTCTCCCAATCCTAAATTCTCTCTTATTCTTTTATCCTTTTATTTTTCTCTCCTCATAATGTCAATCTCTTCTATTTTCAGTTCTTCTTTACTTGAGGACAAGCAAACCTTTAAGTTTGGTGTTGTTGGACGCTGCGCTTACTGGTTTTCTGGCACAAAAGGGAGGCGAATCATCTTCATTGAGGAGCACAACCTGAAGAATAGAGCACCGCTAGGATAACTAAGGTGGTTGAGTTCCTTTCATTTTTATTCCTCCCCTCTTTTTCTATGTTATGTTCTGGCTTTCTGCTATTTTGCTTTGATTGTTGCATGACCCTTTATTAGTTAGAATCTTAGGACTAGTTTAGTTTTCTTTTAATTGCTTTAATGCTGAAAAGATGTTTCATGTACCACTCACTAAACTTGAATCTAAAGAGAAAAGAAAAGAAGTGATGTATTGCATGAGATATTGAGTTAATTTTAAATAGTCTTATTTACTTAAATGTGGTGGTATTAATGGTAATTCTAAATGCATGATATGAACAGTGCATATTTGAATTTGAATCAAGGGATGTTGATGTATAAGGAACAGGAATTTAGAGAATTATTATGACTTCTCTGAAATAAACGAAAATTTAATCCCTGAAGCAAAAGAAACAGCAAAAGAAAAAAAATAGATAATAATTAATAAATAAAAGCAAGGTCCAAGGCTCTGAGCATCAATGACTAGGGAGGTCAGACATGATTAAAAGCTCAAAGAGTTGTTTCCCTAGTCATATGCTTGTGATGTGATTGTGTCAAGTAATCCTTGAGACAGAACACTTAGAGTCGAGACCAAGTGCGTTTAACAGAGTATGTCAAAGGCTTTGAGCACCACTGTCTAGGAGTAACTAAAAGAAAAATCAGAACTCAAAGAGAGTTTCCCAGTTAAGTGCTTGTGGTGTTTCTGTATCAAGTAACTCTTGAGACAAAACAATTAAAGTCACGTCTAGGCTCAAGGTGCAAAGCACCAAAGAAAAATAAATTAACGCAAAATTTTGCTGTGTTCAAGGATTAAACTGAAATATAAAAGATCAGAGAATTCATAATATTATCCGGATTCTAATTTCAAATGACATTAACATTCTTCTGATTCAAAGGAGAGTGAGATGCCAAACATATTCAGGATTACAGTTATAAACACCACTATAAAAAGAGACATGAGCTTAATCGAACTCTCATTCTTATGCAAATTCACATCCCAAGCCTATATTAGTTTTGGTTGCTTGAGGACAAGCAACAGTTTAAGTTTGGTGTTGTGATGTGTGAGCATCTTATCTATCTTTTCCTAGTGAATTTGCATCTAATTTGTTGAGTTTAATTAAGAATTAATTATATTTTAGCCACTATGGATGCTATTTTGAGTTTTGTGCAATTTTATTTATTTTAGGTAGCATTCGGAGGGATTTGATGAAGTTTCTGCAGAGAAAAAGAAGAAACCAAATAGATGACCAGCGAAGACCGACGCGAACGCATGGCTCACGCGACCGCGCGGAATGGAGAAATCGCAATGACGTGATCGTGTGCCTGACGCGAACGCGTGGACTGGAATCTGCACAAATGACACGAGCGCGTGGGCGACGCGGACGCGTCACATGCGCGATCTGCAATAATACAGAAAATGCTGGTTATGATTTCTGGGCTGTTTTTTACCCAGTTTCCAGGCCAAAAAACACAAATTAGAAGCTGCAGAATGGACAAAGCAAGTGGTCTCCACCCATCAGCTGAAGACTTATTAATTAATTCGAATTTAAATTCAAATATGATTTTGAGGAAAAGATATTATTCTTAGATAAATAGATTTTAAATTAATTAGGATTAATTATAAATAGAAACTCTGTACATTTAGACAGAAACAAATTGTTACCAGAACCCTTATTTTTCTTCTCTGAACCATGAGCAACTACTCCTTCATTGTTAAGGTTAGGAGCTCTGTCTATTTTCAATGATTGATTCGTTTGATCTTTTTAATTTAATTCATGTCTTGATTTATATTTTAATAATTGTTTTCATTCTTTATTTTATGAATATGGGTGGAACGGAAGTATGACCCATGTTCTAATTGAGTTCTTGTAAAACTTGGAAAAGCTCTTTACTTGAGCAACAGCTTGAAAACATATTATACTGAATTTCTAATTATTGTATTTAATGGGATACGTGACATATAATCCCCTTATTTTAGATAATTAGGATTCTTTTGGTATATAAACTAGAAATTGATCATCACCCTCTAATTGGAATTAATTGACCAAGGAATTGGCAATTAATGAATTTTAGAGAGACTAGGAAGGTCTAAGGAATTAGGGTCTAGTCACATATAGTTTGCCATGAAATTAAATCTTGCATGATTAAATTAATTAGTAATAAAAGTTAATCCGGAAATTAGATAACTCTGAAACCTTAACTGCTTTCTCAAATATTTTATTCCCAACTCATTGCTGCTTGCTTTCTGAAAATTTTAAAGTACTGTTTAATGCTCTTTGAATATCTCAAAACCATTTTCTGCTTGCCTAAATAATCCTATCAAATGCTATTATTGCTTGATCCATCAATCCTCGTGGGATCAACCCTTACTCACGTAAGGTATTACTTGGTACGACCCGGTGCACTTGCCGGTTAGTTTGTGGGTTGTAAAATACCGCATCAGAGGTGCCTTGGAAGTCCTTTTTTCCGAAGCCCTGCTGTATGGGAAATGATATATGCTCACTTCTGTGGTAGTTGGGGTCACTACACTTGTCTATCATGGCTCTCAACATATTTTAGGTACCCTTTGATAATTTAATTATCCACTTGTTGCTACTTTTTGCTTTTCTTCATTGCAATCCAGTTGACAAGGGAATTGGTTAACACTTACACAATTTTGTTCCTTCATATACTGTGTTTTTACGCATTGTTTATTGCTGAGCAGAGGTCGATAATCACTGACAGCCATTTGACCATCTTTTTTAGTTTTAGAATTATTTACAGGTTTGACCCAATGGAAAATCTAATTCTAGTCCAATGGAAATAATTTAAAAAAATTTTATTTAAAAAAATAGAAGAATAATTGAAAGTCTATTATGTGATTTGTATATGAGTTTTGCTCTTGCAGTTTATGATTGTTTCTCAAATTATTTTCAGGCATTGCTTAACAAGTGGTCACCAAGATCTTATCCACGTCTAAGATTGTCACATAAAGTCAGTAACTCAACATCTTCTATGTTAGGTATATATTATTTAGAATCTTAAAATTTTGTTCATTGAAAACCTGGGATGGAAAATTGGCTTTGGAGTGCCTGCAGGACTAATGTTCATATCTGTTCTCAGTTTCATCATCGGTTCATCGTTGTATGTTAAAGTTAAACCAAAGAGTAGCTTACTTACTAGCTTTGTTCAAGTGGCTGTCGTCGCCATGAAGAATCGAAAACTCTGTGTTTCTGATTCAAACTTTGATCACATTTGATTAACTTTTTTCATTATATATTGGTTAATGAAATCTTTTGCTAACATCTTCAAAGGCAATTTGTTAGTGCCTTAAGTAAAGGTTTATTTTGACTTTTGAGATTGTAGTCAAATTCAAATTAGTTCTCAATTTTCAAAAATAGCAAAAACTTTTTAATTTATGACCATGATAAAGAGTCAAAGTGAATCACACAAACCGCAACTTTAGAGACTAGATTGCTAGTATTCGAATCTCAAGGACCAATTTGAATCATGGTCACAATTTCGAAGACCAGAATGAACACTTACTCATTTGATCTCCTTTTGCAATATTCTACTTTTGTAAGAAAGTAGAGTAATTTTGTAATTTAGTACTTGTATGTCCTAAATTTGAACAAACCATTATCATATTATTATTCCTTTCCAAATTTTTGAACAAAGCTTGCCTAATAAGAAACCCAAAGAATGACTTAAATAGAGATGGTTCAATCAAAGATCCATGGAGCCTATGCACCGTAGGACAAGTCGAGTCACTGAAATCGTCGCTTCGAGTCCTTCCCATGTGGACTACCGGCATCTTCATGATGGTTTTCCTGAGCTCCTTCTCCACTCTCCAAGCAAACACCATGGACACAGTTGAGTCTTCGAGTTTCCATTATTTTTTTTTCATTGTTTTATTTTGTGATTTGTATGTTGATATTGAATGAGGAGTGAACCAAGACATGTTGATAAATACATTTTTCATTCGACAAGCTATAGGACAAGTTCAGACATTTGGCAACCTCCCATTTCACATGAAGCTAATGATGTAAAGGCGAGAATTCCAAAGGACGACGAATTTTGGGGAAATGGATTAGGCCTCAAGTTGTAACCAAGAGCAAGGATAAAGACCCACACTCAGATATCCCAACATCATCAATATCACCACATGCACCTCAACCATCTACCCACCAATTATTTATTGAGCTCACTGTGAAGATAGACCAATAAGGCCGGAAGATTGAGGAGATTGAGTGATGCAACAAGCGCCGTTATGACTACTTGAAGAAGCTCATTGGTTGTACCAACCCACTTATGGAGGAACCCGAGGCTCAGAAGTCCACTTCGGATCATGGCGAAGAAAGCAATCAAGAGGTGGACATGGAGGCGCCCTTGTCCCACCATCCTGTGGCCATTGGAAGTGGCTATTTCGGACCCATTTTGTTCATCACAAATGGCATGGAGGACCATGCAAATTTTTAAGTATGGGGAGATCGGTGACGGACTTCCGTAGGTAACAACCCCTCTTTCTAACACCTAGATCTTAATTTTCTTTTGTTAGTTAGGATCATTTGCATTTTGTAGTTAGTTGTTTGTATTTAAGTACTTTTTGCATAGTAGTTGTTTGTAAATATATCTAGAGTTTGTACATATCTTACCTATGCTTGTTAAGTGATTGGATGCACATGAATTAGATGAATTGTTTTTCATCCAACCACTTTTTACTAGGACTACTTGGTTGAAGTAGTGATTTCTGTTCTAAGAAAACTATTTTAGGGCATCCCACTAATTGGAGCTAAATTTTTTATTGAACGTGCTTGAGAAAATTAATTTTGGAATATGTGATAAACCCCATTTTTAGGGTTTATCTTGTATTGAATTTAGAGTATTTTGATGACCTTTTCTCACATTTAACCTATGAATTAGCATGGTTTTGTAATCTCTCCCGTATTTGTGCTTAAGTGTAAAAACATGCTTTTTAAGCCTTATTTTGATAAATTCTAATTCCTCTTTGATTCCATAAGATGCCTTGATGTGTTTGCTAGTAATTCCAGGATTGAAATAGGCTAGGCATGAATCAAAGGGAGCAAGGAAGGAAGCATACAAGTGGAGAGAAGCATAAAAAGTCAAAGAAGCAAAATCAGCCAAGCACGCGCACGCGCACAAGGCGCTCGCGCGCACATTGCAGAATCGGCCAGGGACGTGCATGCGTCGAAGTCCGCACATGACTTCATTAAAGCAGCACGTGCCTGGCGATCTTAGGGAGTTTCTGAACCAACTTTGGCGCCAAAATGCACTAAAAGGACCAAGGATAGAGGGGGAAGGCAATCAATCTATCATAGAGCATCATTAGTTTTAGTTTAGAGTAGTTTTAGAGAGAGAAGCTCTCACTTCTCTCTAGAATTAGGATTAGGTTTAGGTTAATCTCTCATCTTAGATCTAGGTTTAATTCATGCTTTGATTCACTTCTCCTTTATCAATTCTTAATCTTCTCCTCTTCCTCTTTCTAGTTATGTGCTTTAATAATTGTAATTCTTCATTTTGTTTTGGATAGATTGTTGTTCCTTTGTTTTCTTTCAATAATGCAATTTGAGGTAATTCATGATAATTGTGATTTCCTTGATTGTTGTTGTTAATTCATTTCAATAATTGTTGTTAGATTTCATTCTTGTTATCGATTTACTATGCTTTCCTTTTATACCTTCCAAGTGTTTGATGAAATGCTTGGTTGAACTTTAGTGTAGCTTTTATTCCTCTTGGCCTAGTGATGAGCGGATAATTTGTACGCTTTTTGGCATTATTTTTAGTATGTTTCTAGTAGGATTTAGTTAGTTTTTAGTATATTTTTATTAGTTTTTAGTTAAAATTCACTTTTCTAGACTTTACTATGAGTTTGTGTGTTTTTCTGTGATTTCAGGTATTTTCTGGCTGAAATTGAGGGACTTGAGCAAAAATCTGATTCAGAGACTGAAAAGGACTGCAGATGCTGTTGGATTCTGACTTCCCTGCACTCGAAGTGGATTTTCTAGAGCTACAGAAGCCCAATTGGCGCGTTCTCAACGGCGTTGGAAAGTAGACATTCTGGGATTTCCAGCAATATATGATAGTCCATACTTTGCCCAAGATTTGATGGCCCAAACCGGCGTTCAAAGTCACCTTCAGAATTCCCAGCGTTAAACGCCGGAACTGGCACCAAAGTGGGAGTTAAACGCCCAAACTGGCACAAAAGCTGGCGTTTAACTCCAAGAAGAGTCTCTACATGAAAATGCTTCAATGCTCAGCCCAAGCACACACCAAGTGGGCCCGGAAGTGGATTTTTATGTCATTTACTCATCTTTGTAATTCTTAAGCTACTAGTTCCCTATAAATAGGACCTTTTACTATTGTATTTGATATCTTGGTAGCTATCTTTAGTCTTATGCTATCTTAGATCATGGGGCTGGCCTCACGGCCATGCCTAGACCTTGTTCTTATGTATTTTCAATGGTGGAGTTTCTACACACCATAGATTAAGGTGTGGAGCTCTGCTGTACCTCGAGTATTAATGCAATTACTATTGTTCTTCTATTCAATTCAGCTTGTTCTTATTCCAAGATATTCATTCGCACTCAAGAACTTGATGAATGTGATGATTATGTGACGCGCATCATCATTCTCACTTATGAACAAGTGACTGACAACCACTTCTGTTCTACAAGCAAACAAGGCTCTAATGTTTATCTCTTGGGTTCTTTAACCGGAATCTTCGTGGTATAAGCTAGAATTGATGGCGGCATTCAAGAGAATCCGGAAGGTCTAAACCTTGTCTGTGGTATTCTGAGTAGGATTCAATGATTGAATGACTGTGACGTGCTTCAAACTCGCGATTGTGGGGCGTTAGTGACAGATGCAAAAGAATCACTGGATTCTATTCCGACATGATCGAGAACCGACAGCTGGATAGCCGTGCCATGACAGGGTGCGTTGAACATTTCCACTGAGAGGACGGGACTGTAGCCATTGACAACGGTGATGCCCAACATACAGGTTGCCATGGAAAGGAGTAAGAAGGATTGGATGAAGACAGTAGGAAAGCAGAGAGACGGAAGGGACAAAGCATCTCCATACGCTTATCTGAAGTTCTCACCAATGAATTGCATAAGTATCTCTATCTTTATCTTTATGTTTTATTCATATATCATCCATAACCATTTGAGTCTGCCTGACTGAGATTTACAAGATGACCATAGCTTGCTTCATACCAACAATCTCCGTGGGATCGACCCTTACTCGCGTAAGGTTTATTACTTGGACGACCCAGTGCACTTGCTGGTTAGTTGTGCGAAGTTGTGAAAAAGAGTTGAGATTTCAATTGAGCGTACCATGTTGATGGCGCCATTGATGATCACAATTTCATGCACCAAGTTTTTGGCGCCGTTGCCGGGGATTGTTTCGAGTATGGACAACTGACGGTTCATCTTGTTGCTTAGATTAGGTATTTTTTTTTCAGAGTTCTTAAGAATGAGTTCTAGAGTTTCATGATGATCTGTTGAAGTCTGGCTGGCTGTGAAGCCATGTCTAATCTTATTGGACCGAGGTTTCAACTTATCATCACAAGAGCTTGTTGATTTCTATCAATCTTGCTATTGGAGCAATGATCTGCTAAGGCTTGGCTGGCCATTGGCCATGTCTAGTGTTTTGGACCGAAGCTTTCTTTGAAAGCTTGGCTGGCTGTGAAGCCATGTCTAATTCCTGGACCGAAGTCTTAGACTAGCATTGCAATGATTCCTGGAATTCTCATTAAGAATTTTGATACCTTTATTTTCTTTTCCACTTAATTTTCGAAAAATCCAAAAAAATTACAAAATCATAAAAACCAAAAATATTTTATGTTTCTTGTTTGAGTCCAGTGTCTCATTTTAAGTTTGGTGTCTTGCATGCATTGTTTATTTGATCTTGGTTCTGTTTTCAAGTCAATAATACAGGGAACTGAAGATTCAGTACATGCAGCAGAGAAATTACACAGAAAAAGCTGGGCGTTCAAAACGCCCAGTAAGGAAGGAAAACTGGCGTTTAAATGCCAGCCAGGATACCTGGTTGGGCGTTTAACGCCCAAAAGGGTAGAGCTTTGGGCGTTAAACGCCAGAATGTGCACCATTCTGGGCGTTTAACGCCAGGATGGCACAAGAGGGAAGATTTTGTTTTTAATGCAAATTTTTTTCAAGTTTTCAAGGTTTTTCAAAATCAAATCTTTTTCAAATCATATCTTTTCAATCAAATCTTTTTCAAATCAATTTCTTTCCTTTTTCAAAAATACTTGCTATCAATTAATGATTTGATTCAACATTTCAAGTATGTTGCCTTTTCTGTTGAGAAAGGTTTAATGTTTGAATCATATCTTTTCTTGTTAGCCAAGTCATTAATTTTTAAAATCAAATCTTTTTTTTAATTGTTTTTCAAATCATATCTTTTCAATCATATCTTTTTAAAACCATAACTTTTCAATCATATCTTTTAATCACATCTTTTTCAAAATAGTTTTCAATTATATCTTTTTTATTTCTAATTTCAAAATCTTTTTCAAAAATTACTTGATTTCTTTTCACTCTTGGTTTTTGAAAATCAATTAGTGTTTTTCAAAATGTTTTTAAAATGTTTTTAATTAATTTTCGAAAAATCTCTTCCCCTCTTCTCACATCCTTCTATTTATGGAGTACCACTCCTCCTCAATGCACAATTCGAACTCTACCTCACTAAGTTCGAATTCTTCTACCTCTTCCTTCTATTTTTCTGTTCCTCTGACACCTCAAGGAATCTCTATACTGTGACATAGAGGATTCCACATTTTCTTGTTCTCTTCTCTTTCATATGAGCAGGAGCAAAGACAAAAGCATTCTTGTTGAGGCTGACCCTGAACCTGAAAGGACCTTGAAGCGAAAGCTAAGAGAAGCTAAAGCGCAACTCTCTGTAGAGGACCTAACAGAATTCTTCAAGGAAGAAGAACCTATGGCAGCCGAAAATAACAACAATGCCAACAATACAAAGAAGGTGCTGGGTGACTTTACTGCACCTACTCCCGACTTTTATGGGAGAAGTATCTCTATCCCTGCCATTGGAGCAAACAACTTTGAGCTTAAGCCTCAATTAGTTTCTCTAATGCAACAGAATTGCAAGTTCCATGGACTTCCATTGGAAGATCCTCATCAGTTTTTAGCTGAATTCTTGCAAATCTGTGACACTGTCAAGACTAATGGGGTTGACCCTGAGGTCTATAGACTTATGCTATTCCCTTTTGCTGTAAGAGACAGAGCTAGGATATGGTTGGACTTACAACCTAAAGACAGCCTGAACTCTTGGGAAAAGCTAGTCAATGCCTTCTTGGCAAAGTTCTTTCCACCTCAAAAATTGAGTAAGCTTAGAGTGGAAGTCCAAACCTTCAGACAGAAGGAAGGAGAATCCCTCTATGAAGCTTGGGAAAGATACAAACAATTGATCAGAAAATGTCCTTCTGACATGCTTTCTGAGTGGAGCATCATAGGTATCTTCTATGATGGTCTGTCTGAACTGTCCAAGATGTCTTTGGATAGCTCTGCTGGAGGATCTCTTCATCTGAAGAAGACGCCTACAGAAGCTCAAGAACTAATTGAAATGGTTGCAAATAACCAATTCATGTACACCTCTGAAAGGAATCCTGTGAACAATGGGATAAATCAGAAGAAAGGAGTTCTTGAGATTGATACTCTGAATGCCATATTGGCTCAGAACAAGATATTGACTCAGCAAGTCAATTTGATTTCTCAAAGTCTGTCTGGAATGAAAGCTGCACCAGGCAGTGCTAAGGACGCTTCATCTGAAGAAGAAGCTTATGATCCTGAGAACCCTTCAATGGAAGAGGTGAATTACATGGGAGAACCCTATGGAAACACCTATAATTCTTCATGGAGAAATCATCCAAATTTCTCATGGAAGGATCAACAGAGACCTCAACAAGGTTTCAACAACAATAATGGTGGAAGAAACAGGTTTAGCAATGGCAAGCCTTTTCCATCATCTTCTCAGCAACAGACAGAGAATTCTAAACAGAACCACTCTGACTTAGCCACCATGGTCTCTGATCTAATCAAAACCACTCAAAGTTTCATGACTGAAACAAGGTCCTCCATTAGGAATTTGGAGGCACAAGTGGGACAGCTGAGCAAGAAAATTACTGAACTCCCTCCTAGTACTCTTCCAAGCAATACTGAAGAAAATCCAAAAGGAGAGTGCAAGGCCATCAACATGGCTGAATTTGGAGAGGAGGAAGAGGCAGTGAACGCCACTGAGGAAGACCTCAATGGACGTCCACTGGCCTCCAATGAGTTCCCTAATGAGGAACTATGGGAATCTGAGGCTCACACTGAGACCATAGAGATTCCATTTGATTTACTTCTGCCATTCATGAGCTCTGATGAGTATTCTTCCTCTGAAGAGGATGAGTATGTCACTGAAGAACAAGTTGCTAAGTACCTTGGAGCAATCATGAAGCTAAATGACAAGTTATTCGGTAATGAGACTTGGGAGAACGAACCTCCTTTGCTCACCAAAGAACTGGATGACTTATCTAGGCAGAGATTACCTCAAAAGAGACAAGATCCTGGGAAGTTTTCAATTCCTTGTACCATAGGCACCGTGACCTTTAAGAAGGCTCTGTGTGACTTAGGGCCAAGTGTAAACCTCATGCCTCTCTCTGTAATGGAGAAGCTAGGGATCTTTGAGGTACAAGCTGCAAGAATCTCACTAGAGATGGCAGACAACTCAAGAAAACAAGCTTATGGACTTGTAGAGGATGTTTTGGTAAAGATTGAAGACCATTTCATAGTCCTACAGACTGGGAAGTGCATGGATGAATCCATCATCCTTGGCAGACCCTTCCTAGCCACAGCAAAAGCTGTGATTGATGTGAACAGAGGAGAATTGATCATTCAAGTGAATGAAGAATCCTTTGTGTTTAAGGCTCAAGGATATCCCTCTGTCACCATGGAGAGGAAGCACGAAGAGCTTCTCTCAAAACAGAGCCAAACAGAGCCCCCACAGTCAAACTCTAAGTTTGGTATTGGGAGGCCACAACCAAATTCTAAGTTTGGTGTTGAACCCCCACATTCAAACTCTAAGTTTGGTGTTGGAAGGTTCCAAACATTGCTCTGAGTATCTGTGAGGCTCCATGAGAGCCCACTGTCAAGCTACTGACATTAAAGAAGCGCTTGTTGGGAGGCAACCCAATGTTATATTTTATCTATTTTCCTTTGTTATTTTATGTTTTCTGTAGGTTGATGATCATGAAAAGTCACAAAATCAATTGAAAAAGCAAAAACAGAATGAAAAACAGAAAGAAAAATAGCACACCTTGGAGGAGAATTTGCTGGCGTTTAAACGCCAGTAAGGGTAGCAGTTGGGCGTTTAACGCCCAGTCTGGCACCATTCTGGGCGTTTAACACCAGAAAGGGGCACCAGACTGGCGTTAAACGCCAGAAAAGGGCAAGCACCTGGCGTTAAACGCCAGAAATGGGCACCAGCCCGGTGTTTAACGCCAGAATTGGCATGAAGTGCATTTTTGCACGCCACTTGGTGCAGGGTTGAATTTTTCTTGACACCTCAGGATCTGTGGACCCCACAGGATCCCCACCTACCCCACCACCCTCTCTCTTCTTCACCCATTCACCAATCACCTCAACCACTCTTCCCCAAAAACCCATCACCTATCAAATCCCATCTTTCTCTTTGGTGCACGAAATTGCAATCACACTTTTGCAACTCCGCACAACTAACCAGCAAGTGCACTGGGTCGTCCAAGTAATACCTTGCGTGAGCAAGGGTCGATCCCACGGAGATTGTCGGCTTGAAGCAAGCTATGGTTATCTTGTAAATCTTAGTCAGGATATCAGAAATTATCAGGATTGATTGTAAAAAGAAAAAGAACATGAAATGGTTACTTGATTTGCAGTAATGGAGAATAGGCTGGGGTTTTGGAGATGCTCCATCTTCCGAATCTCTGCTTTCCTACTATCTTCTTCATCAAACACGCAAGGCTCCTTCCATGGCAAGCTGTATGTAGGGTTTCACCGTTGTCAGTGGCTACCTCCCATCCTCTCATTGGAAATACGTTCCTGATGCTCTGTCACAGCATCAGCTATCCATCTGTCGGTTCTCAATCAGGCCGGAATAGAATCCAGTGATTCTTTTGCGTCTGTCACTAACGCCCCGCCCTCAGGAGTTTGAAGCACGTCACAGTCATTCAGTCATTGAATCCTACTCAGAATACCACAGACAAGGTTTAGACCTTCCGGATTCTCTTGAATGCCGCCATTAGTTCTAGCTTATACCACGAAGATTCCGATTAAAGAATCCAAGAGATAACTACTCAATCTAAGATAGAACAGAGGTGATTGTCAGGCACATGTTCATAGTTGAGAATGATGATGATTGTCACGGATCATCACATTCATCCGGATTAAGAACAAGTATTATCTTAGAATGGAAGCAAGCATGATTGAATAAGAAATAGTAGTAATTGCATTAATCCATCAAGACACAGCAGAGCTCCTCACCCCCAACCATGGGGTTTAGAGACTCATACTGTGGAAAGAAACGTGTAAAAATGTTATGAGGTCATAAGGTACGGATACAATGTCAAAAGATCCTATTAATAGTAAACTAGTGTCCTAAGGTTTACAGAAATGAGTAAATGACAGAAAAATCCACTTCCGGGCCCACTTGGTGTGTGCTTGGGCTGAGCAATGAAGGAATTTCGTGTAGAGACCTTTTCTGGAGTTAAACGCCAGCTTTCATGCCAGTTTGGGCGTTTAACTCCAAATTTTATGCCAGTTCCGGCGTTTAACGCTGGAATTTCTGTAGGTGACTTTGAGCGCCGGTTTGGGCCATCAAATCTTGGGCAAAGTATGGACTATTATATATTGCTGGAAAGCCCAGGATGTCTACTTTCCAATGCCGTTGAGAGCGCGCGAATTGGGCTTCTGTAGCTCCAGAAAATCCACTTCGAGTGCAGGGAGGTCAGAATCCAACAGCATCTGCAGTCCTTTTCAGTCTCTGGATCAGATTTTTGCTCAGGACCCTCAATTTCAGTCAGAAAATACCTGAAATCACAGAAAAACACACAAACTCATAGTAAAGTCCAGAAAAGTGAATTTTAATTAAAACTAATAAAAATATACTAAAAACTAACTAAAAGATACTAAAAACATACTAAAAACAATGCCAAAAAGCGTACAAATTATCCGCTCATCACAACACCAAACTTAAATTGTTGCTTGTCCCCAAGCAACTGAAAATCAAAATAGAATAAAAAGAAGAGAATATACTAAAGACTCCAAAATATCAAAGAAACATAGCTCCAATTAGATGAGCGGGACTAGTAGCTTTTTGCCTCCGAACAGTATTGGCATCTCACTCTATCCTTTGAAGTTCAGAATGATTGGCATCTATAAGAACTCAGAACTCAGATAGTGTTATTGATTCTCCTAGTTAAGTATATTGATTCTTGAACATAGCCAGTGTATGAGTCTTGGCTGTGGCCCAAAGCACTCTGTCTTCCAGTATTACCACCTGATACATACATGCCACAGACACATAATTGGGTGAACCTTTTTAGATTGTGACTCAGCTTTGCTAAAGTCCCCAATTAGAGGTGTCCAGGGTTCTTAAGCACACTCTTATTGCTTTGGATCACCACCTTATTTTTTTCTTTTTTTCTTTTTCTTTTTCTTCTTTTTTTTTCGAATTTTTTTTTTTTTTTGCTTTTTCTTGCTCCAAGAATCAATTTGATGATTTTTCAGATCCTCAATAACAGTTCTCTTTCTCCTCATTCTTTCAAGAGTCAACAATTTTAACATTCTTAAATCAACAAATTCAAAAGACATATGCACTGTTCAAGCATTCATTCAGAAAACAAAAAGTATTGTCACCACATCAAGCTAATTCAACTAGTTTCAGAGATAAATTTCGAAATCCTGTACTTCTTGTTCTTTTTGTGTTTAAAGCATTTTTCTTTTAAGAGAGGTGATGGATTCATAGGACATTCATAACTTTAAGGCATAAATTTTATTAATTATGAATTAAAAACAAGACTCAAATATAGATATAAAAAAAAATTAAAAATAGGAATGGAAAACAGAAGAAAACGAAAAACATAGGCTCCTAATGATAGAGGTTTTCACAGAGTTAGGACTCAACAACCTTGATTTTGAGAAGTGGATGCTCCCTCAGCTTGAGAGGAGAACTTTTGGCGTTTCATCTCTTGGATTTCACGCCCCTGCTTCTCTTGTTCTTTCAGCAATTTGCAGATCATGCAGTTCTGATTCTGCTGTTCTTCCTTCAGTTGCTCCATAGTCTCTTGCAACTTGGTGATAGATGCTTCTAGGCTGGACCAGTAGTCAATTCTTGGGAATTCAGGGAGAAATTCCTGCGCCCTCCTCTTGATGGAGTTGTCTTGCACTTGTCCTTCCATTGACTTCTTGGTGATTGGGTGTTCAATGGGTATGAACTCATCTACTCCCATCTTCACCCCAGCCTCTTTACAGAGCAAGGAAATCAAGCTTGGATAAGCCAATTTGGCTTCAGTGGAATTCTTATTTGCAATTGTGTAGATCTCACAAGCAATCACATGATGGACCTCCACCTCTTTTCCAAGCATAATGCAATGAATCATCACTGCTCTCTTGATGGTGACCTCAGAACGGTTACTAGTGGGTAGTATGGAACGCCCAATAAAGTCTAGCCAACCTCTTGCAATTGGTTTGAGGTCTCCCCTCTTGAGTTGGTTTGGGACACCCTTAGAATTGGTTATCCACTTAGTCCCAGGGAGGCATATGTCCTCTAGAACTTGATCCAACCCTTTATCTACTCTCACCATCCTCCTATTGAAGGAGTTAGGATCATCTTGTAGTTGGGGCAACTTGAAGATTTCTCTTATTTTGTCCAGATGGAAGTACATAACTTCCCCTCTGACCATAGTTCTATAGGTATGGTAAGCGGTTCCAGTCATTCTCTGCTTATCTGTCAGCCACAGATTTGAGTAGAATTCCTGAACCATGTTCCTTCCAACCTTTGTCTCAGGATTGGTTAGAACTTCCCATCCTCTGTTTCGAATTTGCTCTTGGATCCCCGGATATTCATCTTCTTTCAGATCAAATTTAACTTCCGGGATCACTGACCTCAGACCCATTATTTTGTGATAATGGTCTTCATGTTCTTTAGTTAAGAACTTCTCTTGATTCCAAAGATTCTTTGGATTATTCTCTTTTTTTGCCTCTTAAATTGGTTTGTTTTCCCTTAGGAGCCATGATATTGATGAATCTTGGCTTAGTGATCACGGAAAAGCACACCAAACTTAGAGGTTTGCTTGTCCTCAAGCAAAAGAGAAGAGAGAAGAGAGGGGGAGGAAGAGGAAATTCGAATGGTGTGGTTGGAAGAGGGGAACAAACGTGTATTTATAAGGTGGGGAGGGGAGTTTTCGAAAAAAAATAAAGATTTGAAAGGAAATTTGAGAAGATATGAAAAGAAATTGAGAAAAGGGTGAGTTTTTGAAGAAGATTTGGGATTAATTTGAAATAGATTTGAAGAATGGTTTTGATTTGTGAAGATTTGAAAGTGAATGATGAAAGGTTGAAGTGCATTTATGTAGAAGAGTATGGTTAAAAAGAGGAAAGTTTGAAAAAAATTGAGTTGAAAACAAAATTGTGGTCCCCCCACCAAGCTGGCGTTAAACGCCCAGAATGGCACCCATTCTGGCGTTTAACGCCCATTTGTTGCCCCTTTTGGGCGTTTAACGCCCAGCCAGGTGCCCTGGCTGGCGTTAAACGCCAGAAATCCTTCCTCACTGGGCGTTTTTCCAAAACGCCCAGGATGCTGCACACCTGGCGTTAAACGCCCAGAATGGTGCCCATTCTGGCGTTTAACGCCCAAAATGGCACCATTCCTGGCGTTAAACGCCCAGAATGGTACCCATTCTGGCGTTTAACGCCCAAAATGCCCCTTACTGGCGTTTTTTCGCCAGTAAGATCATTTTCTCTGCTTTTTGAGCTGAATCCTTCTGTAACTCTGTGAATTCCTTCATTTTTGATACTTGCCTCTGTAAGAACAATTCATACAACTTCCTAATGACTGGGTTGCCTCCCAGCAAGCGCTTCTTTACTGTCTTTAGCTGGACTTTCACTGAGAATCACTCAAGCCTCAGTTTTGAGCATTCCTGCTCAAAATTTTCTTCAAGATAGTGCTTGATTCTCTGTCCATTTACAATGAACTTTCTGTCAGAATCAGCCTCCTGAAGCTCAACATATCCATATGGTGACACTCCTGTAATCACATACGGACCCCTCCACCGGGATTTGAGTTTTCCTGGAAACAACTTGAGCCTGGAGTTAAAGAGCAGAACTTTCTGTCCTGGCTCAAAGACTCTGGTTGACAATCTCTTGTCATGCCATTTCTTTGCCTTTTCCTTATAAATTTTTGCATTTTCAAAGGCATTGAGTCTGAACTCCTCTAGCTCATTTAGCTGGAGCAGTCTTTTCTCACCAGCTAACTGAGCATCCATGTTTAGGAATCTGGTTGCCCAGTAGGCTTTATGTTCCAGTTCCACAGGCAAATGACAGGCCTTCCCATACACCAGTTGGTATGGAGAGGTGCCTATAGGAGTCTTGAATGCTGTTCTGTATGCCCACAGAGCATCATCCAAGCTCTTTGCCCAATCCTTTCTTCGGGCTATCACAGTCCGTTCTAGGATTCTTTTTAGCTCTCTGTTAGAGACTTCAGCTTGCCCATTTGTCTGTGGATGATACGGAGTTGCCACTTTATGGCTAATTCCATATCTAACCATAGCAGAGTATAGCTGTTTGTTGCAGAAATGAGTGCCCCCATCACTGATTAGTACTCTGGAGACGCCAAACCTGCTGAAAATGTTTTTCTGGAGGAATTTCAGTACGGTTTTGGTATCATTAGTGGGTGTAGCAATTGCTTCTACCCACTTAGATACATAGTCCACTGCCACCAGAATATAAGTGTTTGAGTATGATGGTGGGAATGGTCCCATGAAATCAATTCCCCATACATCAAACAATTCTATCTCTAATATCCCTTGTTGAGGCATGGCATATCCGTGAGGCAGGTTACCAGCTCTTTGGCAACTGTCACAGTTACGCACAAACTCTCGGGAATCTTTATAGAGAGTAGGCCAGTAGAAGCCGCACTGGAGAACTTTAGTGGCTGTTCGCTCACTTCCAAAATGTCCTCCATACTGTGATCCATGGCAGTGCCATAGGATCCTTCGTGCTTCTTCTCTGGGTACACACCTGCGGATCACTCCGTCAGCACATCTCTTAAAGAGATATGGTTCATCCCAGAGGTAGTACTTGGCATCCGAAATTAGTTTCTTTCTTTGCACTCTGCTGTACTCCTTGGGTATGAACCTCACAGCTTTATAGTTTGCAATATCTGCAAACCATGGAGCTTCCTGAATGGCAAAGAGTTGCTCATCTGGGAAAGTCTCAGAGATCTCAGTAGAAGGGAGGGACGCCCCAGCTACTGGTTCTATCCGGGACAGATGATCAGCTACTTGGTTCTCTGTCCCTTTTCTGTCTCTTATTTCTATATCAAACTCTTGCAGAAGCAACACCCATCTTATAAGCCTGGGTTTTGAATCCTGCTTTGTGAGTAAGTATTTAAGAGCAGCATGGTCAGTGTACACAATCACCTTTGATCCCACTAAGTAGGATCTAAACTTGTCAATGGCATAGACCACTGCAAGTAATTCTTTTTCTGTGGTTGTGTAATTCTTCTGTGCATCATTTAGAACACGGCTAGCATAATAAATGACATGCAGAAGTTTGTTATGCCTCTGTCCCAACACTGCACCAATGGCATGATCACTGGCATCACACATTAATTCAAATGGTAATGCCCAATCTGGTGCAGAGATGACTGGTGCTGTGACCAGCTTAGCTTTCAGGGTCTCAAATGCCTGCAAACACTGTGTGTCAAACACAAATGGCGTGTCAGCAGCTAACAGGTTACTCAAAGGTTTAGCAATTTTCGAAAAATCCTTAATAAACCTTCTATAGAATCCTGCATGCCCCAGAAAGCTTCTGATTGCCTTAACATTGGCAGGTGGTGGTAATTTTTCAATTACCTCTACCTTTGCCTTATCCACCTCTATTCCCCTGCTTGAAATTTTGTGCCCAAGGACAATTCCTTTAGTCACCATAAAGTGACATTTCTCCCAGTTTAAAACCAGGTTAGTCTCTTGGCATCTTTTCAGGACAAGTGATAAGTGGTTAAGACAGGAGCTAAATGAGTCTCCATACACTGAGAAGTCGTCCATGAAGACTTCCAGAAATTTCTCTACCATATCTGAGAAGATAGAGAGCATGCACCTCTGAAAGGTTGCAGGTGCATTGCACAGACCAAAAGGCATCCTTCTATAGGCAAACACCCCAGAAGGGCAAGTAAATGCTGTTTTCTCTTGGTCCTGAGGATCTACTACAATTTGGTTGTAGCCTGAATAGCCGTCCAAAAAGCAGTAGTAATCATGACCAGCTAGTCTTTCTAGCATTTGGTCTATGAATGGTAAAGGAAAATGATCCTTTCTGGTGGCTGTATTGAGTCTTCTGTAATCAATACACATGCGCCACCCTGTGACTGTCCTTGTAGGAACCAGTTCATTTTTTTCATTATGAACTACTGTCATGCCTCCCTTTTTGGGAACAACTTGGACAGGGCTCACCCAGGGGCTATCAGAAATAGGATAAATAATCCCAGCCTCTAGTAATTTAGTGACCTCTTTCTGCACCACCTCCTTCATGGCAGGATTTAGCCTCCTCTGTGGTTGAACCACTGGTTTGGCATTATCCTCCAATAGGATCTTGTGCATGCATCTAGCTGGGCTAATACCCTTGAGATCACTGATGGACCACCCAAGAGCTGTCTTGTGTGTCCTTAGCACTTGAATCAATGCTTCCTCTTCCTGTGAATTTAAAGCAGAGCTTATAATCACTGGAAAAGTGTCACCCTCTCCCAGAAATACATATTTCAGGGATGGTGGTAGTGGTTTGAGTTCAGGCTTAGGAGGCTTATCCTCCTCCTGAGGAATTTTCGAAAATTCCTTTGCCTCCTCTGACTCTTCCTGATCAGTTTGAGCATCTTTGAAGATGTCCTCAAGCTCTGATTCTAGGCTTTCAGCCATATTGATCTCTTCTACCAGAGAGTCAATAATGTCAGCGCCCATGCAGTCATTTGGTGTATCTGGATGCTGCATAGCTTTTACAGCATTCAACTTGAACTCATCCTCATTGACTCTCAAGGTTACTTCCCCCTTTTGTACATCAATGAGAGTTCGTCCAGTTGCTAGGAAGGGTCTTCCTAGAATGAGAGTTGCACTCTTGTGCTCCTCTATTTCCAGCACCACAAAGTCAGTTGGAAAGGCAAATGGCCCAACCTTGACAATCATGTCCTCTATTATGCCTGATGGGTGTTTAATGGAGCCATCAGCAAGTTGGAGGCATATCCTGGTTGGTTTGACTTCTCCAATCAACCCAAGCTTTCTGATAGTGGATGCAGGTATTAGATTGATGCTTGCTCCAAGATCACATAAGGCTGTCTTGGTGCAAGTGCCCTCTAATGTGCATGGTATCAGAAAGCTTCCAGGATCTTGAAGCTTTTCTGGTAAGCTTTTCAGAATGACTGCACTGCATTCTTCAGTGAGAAACACTTTTTCTGTTTCTCTCCAATCCTTCTTATGACTTAAGATCTCTTTCATGAACTTAGCATAAGAAGGTATTTGCTCAAGTGCCTCTGCAAATGGAATCTTTATTTCAAGAGTCCTTAAATAGTCTGCAAAGCGGGCAAATTGCTTATCCTGTTCCGCTTTGCGGAGTTTCTGAGGATAAGGCATCTTGGCTTGATATTCTTCAACCTTAGATGCTGCAGGTTTATTCCTTACAGAAGTGGTTGAAGAAGCCTTGTTAGAGGGATTACTGTCAGCACTCTCAGGTGTCTGATCCTCCCTTGGCGTTTGAACGCCAGGATTGGGTGGAAAATGGGCGTTAAACGCCAACTTTTCCCCCTTTTCTGGCGTTTGAACGCCAGAACTGGGCAAGGAATGGGCGTTTAACGCCAGCTTTCCTTCCCTTTCTGGCGTTTGAACGCCAATATTCCTCTCTGGGCTCTTACTGTCCTCAGAGGGATTTTGAACAGAGGTTTGGTTGTCCTCTGTCAATTGTTCCTTGTTTGGCTTTTTGCTCTTTTGAACAGTGTTATTCAAGGTCTTCCCACTCCTCAATTGAACTGCTTGACATTCCTCTGTTATTTGTTTAGATATTTGTTGTTTTGCTTGATTCAACTGCAGTTCTATGCTCTTATTAGCAACCTTAGTATCATGGAGCATTTCTTTGAATTCTGCTAACTGTTCTGTCATCAGGAGCAACTGTTGATTAAGCTCATTCATCTGTTCCTGAGGATTAAGATCAGTGACTAATGCCATGACCTCCTCCTTTGGAACGAACTCATTGCTAGAATATAAGTATTGGTTTCTAGCAACAGTGTCTATGAGCTCTTGAGCTTCTTCAATCGTCTTCCTCATGTGTATAGATCCACCAGCTGAGTGGTCTAAAGACATCTGAGCTTTTTCTGTAAGCCCATAGTAGAAAATGTCTAACTGGACCCACTCTGAAAATATTTCAGAGGGACATTTCCTTAGCATACCTCTATACCTCTCCCAGGCATTATAAAGGGATTCATTATCCTCTTGTCTAAAGCCTTGGATGTCCAGCCTTAGCTGTGTCATCCTCTTTGGAGGGTAAAAATGACTCAGGAATTTCTCTGACAACTGTTTCCATGTCTTTATGCTTGCTGTAGGTTGGTTATTTAACCACCTTTTGGCTTGATCTTTTACAGCAAATGGAAACAGTAGTAGTCTGTAGACATCCTGATCAACCTCTTTATCATGTACTGTGTCAGCAATTTGTAAGAACTGTGCCAGAAACTCAGTAGGTTCTTCCTGTGGAAGACCGGAATACTGGCAATTTTGCTGCACTATGATAATGAGTTGAGGGTTTAGCTCAAAGCTGCTTGCTTTGATGGGGGGTGTGCAGATGCTACTCCCATATGCAGCTGTAATGGGGTTAGCATATGACCCCAGAGTCCTTCTGGACTGATCAATTCCACTTAAGTCCATAATGGACAAAAGGGAAATGATAATAATTGCAAAGAGATAAATTTTGTTTATTTTTATTTTTTTTAAATAACCGAAATAAATAAAACAAAATAAAATAAAAAAATTCGAAAATCAAAAGGGAAAATGAGATCAAAGCAAATTGAGAACTGAATCAATTAGAAAAAAAAAAGATTTTGAAAACAGCAATTAAAAAGATATGATTGAAAAAATTTTTATGAAAAAGATTTGATTTTTAAAAAGAGGAAAGAGAAAAACACAAAAAGACACCAAACTTAAAATTTTTAGAAATCAAACACTAATTTTTTCGAAAATTTTAAAGGAAAAACACAAAGAGGACACCAAACTTAGAATTTTTATAAATCAAAAAGGGACTAAGAACATGCAAAAACGAAAATCAAGAGAAAAATAAAAGCATGCAATTGACACCAAACTTAGAATATGAAACTAGACTCAACTTAAAAGACTCTAAACCAACAAAAATAAAATAGTCCTAATCTAAGCAACAAGATAAGCCGTCAGTTGTCCAAACTCGAACAATCCCCGGCAACGGCGCCAAAAACTTGGTGCACGAAATTGCAATCACACTTTTGCAACTCCGCACAACTAACCAGCAAGTGCACTGGGTCGTCCAAGTAATACCTTGCGTGAGCAAGGGTCGATCCCACGGAGATTGTCGGCTTGAAGCAAGCTATGGTTGTCTTGTAAATCTTAGTCAGGATATCAGAAATTATCAGGATTGATTGTAAAAAGCAAAAGAACATGAAATGGTTACTTGATTTGCAGTAATGGAGAATAGGCTGGGGTTTTGGAGATGCTCCATCTTCCGAATCTCTGCTTTCCTACTATCTTCTTCATCAAACACGCAAGGCTCCTTCCATGGCAAGCTGTATGTAGGGTTTCACCGTTGTCAGTGGCTACCTCCCATCCTCTCATTGGAAATACGTTCCTGATGCTCTGTCACAGCATCGGCTATCCATCTGTCGGTTCTCAATCAGGCCGGAATAGAATCCAGTGATTCTTTTGCGTCTGTCACTAACGCCCCGCCCTCAGGAGTTTGAAGCACGTCACAGTCATTCAATCATTGAATCCTACTCAGAATACCACAGACAAGGTTTAGACCTTCCGGATTCTCTTGAATGCCGCCATCAGTTCTAGCTTATACCACGAAGATTCCGATTAAAGAATCCAAGAGATAACTACTCAATCTAAGATAGAACAAAGGTGATTGTCAGGCACATGTTCATAGTTGAGAATGATGATGATTGTCACGGATCATCACATTCATCCGGATTAAGAACAAGTATTATCTTAGAATGGAAGCAAGCATGATTGAATAAGAAACAGTAGTAATTGCATTAATCCATCAAGACACAGCAGAGCTCCTCACCCCCAACCATGGGGTTTAGAGACTCATACTGTGGAAAGAAACGTGTAAAAATGTTATGAGGTCATAAGGTACGGATACAATGTCAAAAGATCCTATTAATAGTAAACTAGTGTCCTAAGGTTTACAGAAATGAGTAAATGACAGAAAAATCCACTTCCGGGCCCACTTGGTGTGTGCTTGGGCTGAGCAATGAAGGAATTTCGTGTAGAGACCTTTTCTGGAGTTAAACGCCAGCTTTCATGCCAGTTTGGGCGTTTAACTCCAAATTTTATGCCAGTTCCGGCGTTTAACGCTGGAATTTCTGTAGGTGACTTTGAGCGCCGGTTTGGGCCATCAAATCTTGGGCAAAGTATGGACTATTATATATTTCTGGAAAGCCCAGGATGTCTACTTTCCAATGCCGTTGAGAGCGCGCCAATTGGGCTTCTGTAGCTCCAGAAAATCCACTTCGAGTGCAGGGAGGTCAGAATCCAACAGCATCTGCAGTCCTTTTCAGTCTCTGGATCAGATTTTTGCTCAGGACCCTCAATTTCAGTCAGAAAATACCTGAAATCACAGAAAAACACACAAACTCATAGTAAAGTCCAGAAAAGTGAATTTTAATTAAAAACTAATAAAAATATACTAAAAACTAACTAAAAGATACTAAAAACATACTAAAAACAATGCCAAAAAGCGTACAAATTATCCGCTCATCACTCTTCACCACTCACATCCACCCCTATATAAACCCCTCTTCACCCCTTCATTTTCACACACCCTAAACACTACTTCTCCCCCCCTTTTGGCCGAATCACAAAGCCACCTCCATCTCCTCAAATTCTTCTTCTTCTACTCTTTTCTTTCTTCTTTTGCTCGAGAACGAGCAAACCTTTTAAGTTTGGTGTGGTAAAAGCATTGCTTTTTGTTTTTCCATAACCACTTATGGCATCCAAGGCCGAAGAAACCTCTAGAAAGAGGAAAGGGAAGGCAAAAGCTTTCACCTCCGAGTCATGGGAGATGGAGAGATTCATCTCAAGGGTGCATCAAGACCACTTCTATGAAGTTGTGACCTTGAAGAAGGTGATCCCTGAGGTCCCTTTCAAACTCAAAAAGGGTCAACTTTGATCAAAGGTTGGACCAAGTCCTCATAGACATTTGTGAAGAGGGCGCTCAATGGAAGAGAGATTCAAGAGGGAAGCCAGTTCAACTGAGAAGGCATGACCTCAAGCCCATCACTAAGAAGAGGATGGAGCAAACAAGAGATCCCACTCATGAACATGAGGAAATTTCTCATCATGAAATCCCTGAGATACCTCGAGGGATGCACTTTCCTCCACAAAACTATTGGGAGCAAATCAACACCTCCCTAGGAGAATTGAGTTCCAACATGGGACAACTAAGGGTGGAGCACCAAGAACATTCCATCCTCCTCCATGAAATTAGAGAAGATCAAAGAATCATGAGAGAGGAGCAACAAAGGCAAGGAAGAGACATTGAGGAGCTCAAGCACTCTATAAGATCTTCAAGAGGAAGAACAAGCCGCCATCACTAAGGTGGACCCGTTCTTTAATCTCCTTGTTCTTTATTTTCTTGTTTTTCGAATTTTATGCTTATGTTTATCTATGTTTGTGTCTTATGATCATTAGTGTCTTAGTGTCTATGCCTTAAAGTTATGAATGTCCTATGAATCCATCACCTTTCTTGAATGAAAAAAGTTCTTAATTGAAAAAGAGAAGAATTGCATGAATTTCAGATTTTATAATAGATTAATTATTTTGATGTGGTGGCAATACTTTTGTTTTCTGAATGTATGCTTAAACAGTGCATATGTCTTTTGAATTTGTGGTTCATGAATGTTAAAGTTGTTGGCTCTTGAAAGAATGATGAAAAAGGAGACATGTTACTGAGGATCTGAAAAATCATAAAAATGATTCTTGAAGCAAGAAAAAGCAGTGAATAAAAAAAAACGAAAAAAAGGGGGAGAAAGAGGAAAAGAAAGAAAAAGCAAGAAATAAAGTTGTGATCCAAGGCAAAAAGAGTGTGCTTAAGAACCCTGGACACCTCTAATTGGGGACTCTAGCAAAGCTGAGTCACAATCTGAAAAGGTTCACCCAATTATGTGTCTGTGGCATGTATGTATCCGGTGGTAATACTGGAAGACAGAGTGCTTTGGGCCACGGCCAAGACTCATAAAGTAGCTGTGTTCAAGAATCATCACACTTAACTAGGAGAATCAATAACACTATCTGGATTCTGAGTTCCTAAAGAAGCCAATCATTCTGAATTTCAAAGGATAGAGTGAGATGCCAAAACTGTTCAGAGGCGAAAAGCTAAAAGCCCCGCTCATCTAATTAATACTGATCTTCATAGATGTTTTTGGAGTTCATTGCATATTCTCTTCTTTTTATCTTATTTGATTTTCAGTTGCTTGGGGACAAGCAACAATTTAAGTTTGGTGTTGTGATGAGCGGATAATTTGTACGCTTTTTGGCATTGTTTTTAGTATGTTTCTAGTAGGATTTAGTTAGTTTTTAGTATATTTTTATTAGTTTTTAGTTAAAATTCACTTTTCTGGACTTTACTATGAGTTTGTGTGTTTTTCTGTGATTTCAGGTATTTTCTGGCTGAAATTGAGAGACTTGAGCAAAAATCTGATTCAGAGACTGAAAAGGACTGCAGATGCTGTTGGATTCTGACCTCCTTGCACTCTAAGTGGATTTTCTGGAGCTACAGAAGCCCAATTGGTGCGTTCTCAACGGCGTTAAAAAGTAGACATTCTGGGCTTTCCAGCAATATATGATAGTCTATACTTTGCCCAAGATTTGATGGCCCAAACCGGCGTTCAAAGTCACCTTCAGAATTCCCAGTGTTAAACGCCGGAACTGGCACCAAAGTGGGAGTTAAACGCCCAAACTGGCACAAAAGCTGGCGTTTAACTCCAAGAAGAGTTTCTACACGAAAATGCTTCAATGCTCAGCCCAAGCACACACCAAGTGGGCCCGGAAGTGGATTTTTATGTCATTTACTCATCTTTGTAATTCTTAAGCTACTAGTTCCCTATAAATAGGACCTTTTACTATTGTATTTGATATATTGGTAGCTATCTTTAGTCTTATGCTATCTTAGATCATGGGGCTGGCCTCACGGCCATGCCTAGACCTTGTTCTTATGTATTTTCAACGGTGGAGTTTCTACACACCATAGATTAAGGTGTGGAGCTCTGCTGTACCTCGAGTATTAATGCAATTACTATTGTTCTTCTATTCAATTCAGCTTGTTCTTATTCCAAGATATTCATTCGCACTCAAGAACTTGATGAATGTGATGATTATGTGACGCTCATCATCATTCTCACTTATGAACAAGTGACTGACAACCACTTCTGTTCTACAAGCAAACAAGGCTCTAATGTTTATCTCTTGGGTTCTTTAACCGGAATCTTCGTGGTATAAGCTAGAATTGATGGCGGCATTCAAGAGAATCCGGAAGGTCTAAACCTTGTCTGTGATATTCTGAGTAGGATTCAATGATTGAATGACTGTGACGTGCTTCAAACTCGCGATTGTGGGGCGTTAGTGACAGACGCAAAAGAATCACTGGATTCTATTCCGACATGATCGAGAACCGACAGCTGGATAGCCGTGCCGTGACAGGGTGCGTTGAACATTTCCACTGAGAGGACGGGACTGTAGCCATTGACAACGGTGATGCCCAACATACAGCTTGCCATGGAAAGGAGTAAGAAGGATTGGATGAAGACAGTAAGAAAGCAGAGAGACGGAAGGGACAAAGCATCTCCATACGCTTATCTGAAGTTCTCACCAATGAATTGCATAAGTATCTCTATCTTTATCTTTATGTTTTATTCATATATCATCCATAACCATTTGAGTCTGCCTGATTGAGATTTACAAGATGACCATAGCTTGCTTCATACCAACAATCTCCGTGGGATCGACCCTTACTTGCGTAAGGTTTATTACTTGGACGACCCAGTGCACCTGCTGGTTAGTTGTGCGAAGTTGTGTTTATGCCATGGTATTGAACGCCAAGTTTTTGGATTCATTACCGGGGATTATTTGAGTTGTGAAAAGTATTGATCACAATTTCGTGCACCACCTAGGTAGAGTAATTAGTGACTCTTGAGTTATCTAATTCCTTTGTTGATTGATAATTAGAAGTTGCTAATTGATTTGAATGCCTTTAAAGCTAGTCTTTCCTTTAGGAGTTGATTAGGACTTGAGGAATCAAATTGATTCATCCACTTGACTTTTCTCCATGGTTAGAGGTAAACTAAGTGGGAGCAATACACAATTTGTTATCACAATTGAAAAGGATAACTAGGATAGGACTTCTAGTACTCATATCTTGCCAAGAGCTTTATTAGTTGTTAGTTTATTTTCTTTGCCATTTATATTTCTTGTCTAAAATCTTAAAAACCCCAATTATAACTCACAACCAATAACAAGGCACTTCATTACAATTCCTAGGGAGAACGACCCGAGGTTCAATACTTCGGTTTATAAATTTTAGGGGTTTGTACTAGTGACAAACAACTTTTTGTATGAAATGATTATTGTTTATTTTAGGAACTATACTTTACAACGAGAATTCATTAGTGAAATTCTAAACCGTCAAAAATCCATTCATCAATATGATGTTAGAGCTAGAACACACAATCCTAATGAGATTTTGACCCTAGATGATTGGTTGCATCTTTTCAACCAATATTTTGTTTGGTGTGTGTTATTTTCTCTAAGATTATAATCTTTTACTTGTTTGATTCTATATGTCCATTGTTTAATGTATGAATGCATTTATGTGATTGAGGCCCTTGTTCATTAAAGCTCACATACCCAAAATGATCTTACCCTTTTATCAACCCTTGTAAACTAATGTTGAGCCTATTTGACCCCTTTTGTTCCTTATAATAGCACATCACTAACTTTAAGTGAAAAATAATAAATATCCTTAATTTGGATCTTTGATCAACTTAGACTAGTGAGAATGTGCATGATTTAAGTAGAAATTGGAATTGGAAACATTAGTTGGGTGAATTGAGTATTTCATGAGTCTTGTTGAAAATTTTTAGAAATTTTGGGTACATATTCATGCATTCATTACTTAAACCTTATGTATTAATATCTTGTGTATATACCATAAAATAAATAAATATAGAGAAATAAAAGAAATATATAAAAAATAAAACAATAAAAAAGGGACAAATTGCCCCAAAGTAAAGTAGTGATGACAATGCATATGTGTTGTACTTAACAATGGGATGCATGAATATGTATAAAATGATAAATAATGGGTAGTTAGGCTTTACATTATAGTTATACAAATTGTCTTAGATTAGGTGGGTAGTTTAGGTTAATCAAAGACTCAAATTTTAGTTCATTTGACCAAATACAATCCTACCTTGACCCTAACCTCATTACAACCCTTGGAAAGACATCTTGATATGTGTATTCATGCATTGAACATATGTTGATTAGTAGAAGAAGAACAAGTCTTAGAAAGCAAGATTATATGAGAATTGAGAGAATCGACCCTCAAATACTAGAGTGATTAGAGTGCAAACACTTCCGATGAGGGTTCAATCCTCAATCCTATGTTCCCCGCTTTCACGAGCTTTCATCTTGTAAGTTCATTCATGCTTTATTTTAAAATTTGAATTAGTGGAATTTATTGATCATCATAATACTTTAGCCATATGTGTTCATATATGTTCTTGGAGATTGATTTACTCTAACCAAGTGAGTAGAAGCATCTGCATTAGGTACATTAGTTGCATCCAAATAGATAGGTTGCATTCCATAAGTCTTTCTAATTCCTATATTCTTTGGTCTTCTAATCTTTAGCATGATGACATGCTAGTGTTTAAGTGTGGAGAGGTTGATAAACCCCAATTTTAGGGTTTATCTTGTGTTGAATTTGGTGGGTTTCATCAATTCTTTTTACACTTATTCATATAAATTGTATGTTTTTATGATTTCTTCCTAATTATGCTTCATAGTTCAAAACATGCTTCTTAGACCTTAAAAATGCTAAATTTTAATCCTCTCCTATTATCATTCGATGTCATGATACATTTGTTAAGTGATTTCAGGATCTATAGGGCAAGAATGGCTTAAAGGATGGAAAGAAAGCATGCAAAAGTGGAAGAAACATGAAGAATAGAAGTTGTGAAAAGCTTATTCTCACACGTACGCATGACCTTCCACGTACGCGTGACGATTGCAAAGTTAAACTGACGCGCACGCATGACCTTCTGTGTACGCGTGACTTGTACAGAGTCCAGCCGACGCGTACGCGTGACGTTCAGCACGTAACTCACTTAAAGAAAACATAGCTTGCAATTTCTGAGCTGATCCAGGCCTAAATCCAACTTGATTCTGGATGGAAAAATGCCAAGAATTGAAGGGGAAAGGAGGCAACCAAGCATAGAGACAATTAGACTTAATTTTAGCTATTTTTTGTTTTCTAGAGAGAGAAACTCTCACTTCTCTCTAGGTTTATTTCCTGTTGATCATTTTCTTGTTTAAATTTCTGAGTTGGAGCTTGTTGATTCTAGTTTTATTGTCTTGATTTTAGTTTATTTAGTTCTAATTTTACTTAATTCCTTTGTTAATATTGTGTTCTTCTCCTTAGTTTTCTTTTATTTCTCATTTTGTGAACCTTGTTAATTTTGAATTCTCATTAATGCATTGATTTTTCCATGTCTTATGGTTTTAGTTGAGTTGATATTGTTGATAATTGTTAGTTGATAGCTTTAATTTCTATTTAATTTTGCAATTTAGTTATGTCTTTGGCTATTGCACATCAAGTGTTTGATGAATTGTTTTCACTAGTTATGGAGTAGTTTTTCATACTCTTGGCCTAGGCTAAAGAAATTGAGTGACCTTGAGTCATTGAGTCTAATTGGATTGATGATTTGGGAGCCCTTGTTGGTCAATTTGATACCCATTAACACTAGTCTACTACTAAGTTAATTGGTAGCTAGGTTCGGACTTATGGGTTGATGTTGATCAAGCCTATTTGACATACTTCAAGCATAGAAGTAAACTTGATGGGATTGGTCCCTCACAATTGTCAATATATGGTTATTAGACAAAGATAGTGATCTCAATTCCTATACCTTAACCAAGAGTTCTTTTGCAATTCATACTTGAAAACCCAAATTCTAATTGCTTAATTCTTGCTTTAGTTAATTTTAGCTGTTTAGTTAGCTCTAGAATAGAATTAGATTCATATATTGTCTTGTTATATTTCCATTTAGTTAGATCTTACTTTAATTGTCTTGATTTAATTTCTTGCAATTTAAGTTTCTTGCATGCTAAGCTTTACTAGTTCAAATTCATGCTTATGCCTTTCAACCCTGGATTTCTAGCCAACCTTGATACACACACTTGCCCATTCTCTTGAGGACGACCCGGGAGCAATACTCTCGATCAATTTTTATTGGGTTGAACTTGTGACAACCAAATTAAACTTTGATTGAGAGTTAGTTGTCGGTTTGGAACTATACTTGCAACACGATTCTCATTGATAAATTCTAGACCGATGATCGCCCTCCATCAAATCTCTTTAGGAGTAAATCCTCGACTGGTGAAGTCATGGAAACCGATTATAGATAAGGTGGAAGAGAAACTCAGTCTTTGGAAAGCAAAGGTAATTAACAAAGCTAAAAAGTTAGTTCTTATCAAGTCTGTGCTTAATAGCTTGTCAGTCTACTATCTTAGCTTATATAATATGCCAAAAGTGGTGGCAGAGAAGTTGATTGCATTGTAAAGGATTTTTTTATGGAGTAAAGAGGATGGAAATAATGGTATGCCACTCGTAAAATGGGAATTGGTACAGGCGCCAAAAAAGTTAGGTGGTTTGGGAGTGGAGGATGCGGTGGTTAGGAATACAGCACTTCTGTTTTAGTGGTGGTAGCAATTTTCAAAGGAGGATTGTCCATTGTGGAAGAAGATTGTATGTTCTTGTAATAGATTAAATCCAAATGTAATGTTAGCAAATCAGTCACTACCTTCAAGAGGTGGTCCGTGGAAAGATATCTGTCAATTGAATTTCAAGGAGCAACACGTCAAAGACAAGATGATTAGTGGGCTATCTATGGAAATAGGGGACGGGAAAAGAACTCATTTTTTGGGAAGATAATTAGTTGCAAGGTGGACCCTTAAAAGGAAATTTTCTAAGGCTTTTCTCTGTTTCAAACCAGCAAGGATCTGTTATAAGAGATTGTGGGTTTTGGGATGGGTTAGAGTGGATATAGAACTTCCATTGGATGAGAGAATTATTTCAATGGGAGTTGGCACTTGTCAACCAACTCCATGAAAGGTTAAGGCCAGTTAAATTATCACCTGGTAAAGAGGATAAAGTGGTATGAAAATTTTATAATAAAAAAGGTATTTTTTCTACTAACTCTTTTGTGCAGGTATTGCAGACAGAAACTATTTCGGAGGAAGTCACAAGTTACAGTTTCACTAGTTCAATTTGGAGAGGCTTGGTTCCACCAAGAATTGAGCTCTTTGCATGGTTTGTTTTAGTGGGAAAGGTGAATACCAAAGAGAGATTGAGTAGATTAGGCGTCATTCTTCAAAGTGATAATACCTGTGTGCCATGTAAAGAAGATATAGAATTTGTTCATCATTTATTCCTTCGCTGTGAGTTTACTTGGCAGGTGTGGTGTACTTGGTTGACATTCTTTGATAGAGCTTGGGTTATTTCGGGTACGATCAAAGAACTATTTATGAGTTGGAGAGGAGAACCTGACAGAAAATTTGCGTAGGATAAGTGGTTGGTTCAATTCTTTGCAGTAATTTGGAATATTCAGAGGGAACAAAATGCGAGAATATTTAACAATGAAGAAGGTAGCATTGAGCATATTAAATTGAAGTCGGTGCTGATCCATGTGGTTGATGATGGTAATACCGGAGATGACAATGGATTAGTCGTTTTTGTTTTTCTTTTGTTTTTACATTGTTTGTTTGTGTCTTGTTTCCTTATGTTGCTCCACTTTAGTGTATTGAGCTGTTCGTTGTTAAAAAAAATGAATAGAGCATTGACCTTCGAAGACAGCGAGTTGGCAACAAACACGACGACTGACGATGACGAAGAGCTGCGAAACAGGACTGGAAAGCAAACATTGGCAAATGACGGGATCGAGGGCCCTCAAGAACGACGAACCATGAGGATTGCGAATGACCACGACAAACCTAGTGGCAATCTTGAGCGCGACGGGCGGCGACGGTGAGATTGATGGCGGCGCGATGGAGTTGAAGGTTTTCACAACCTTTCAAGGAAAAGCTGTGAGATAGACGGATGGCGGCAGAAGCGCGACTAAGGACGACGAGCAGATGAGTGAGACGATGACAGTGACTGATGAGCGGATATTTTATACGCTTTTTGGGGGTAATTTCATGTAGTTTTTAGTATGTTTTAGTTAGTTTTTAGTATATTTTTATTAGTTTTTAGGCAAAAATCATATTTCTGGACTTTACTATGAGTTTGTGTGTTTTTCTGTGATTTCAGGTATTTTCTGGCTGAAATTGAGGGAGCTGAGCAAAAATCTGACTCAGGCTGAAAAAGGACTGCTGATGTTGTTGGATTCTGACCTCCCTGTACTCGGAATTGATTTTTTGGAGCTACAGGAGTCCAATTGGTGCGCTCTCAATTGGGTTGGAAAGTAGACATCCAGGTCTTTCCAGAAATATATAATAGTTCATACTTTGTGCGAAGATAAATGACGTAAACAGACGTTTAACGCCAGTTCCATGTTACATTCTGGCGTTCAGCGCCAGAAACAGGTTGCAAGTTGGAGTTAAACGCCAGAAACAGGTTACAACCTGGCGTTTAACTCCAGAAATAGCCCAGGCACGTGAGAAGCTCAAGTCTCAGCCCCAGCACACACCAAGTGGGCCCCAGAAGTGAATTTCTGCATCATCTATCTTAGTTTACTCATTTTTTGTAAACCTAGGTTACCAGTTTAGTATTTAAACAACTTTTAGAGACTTATTTTGGATCTCATGACATTTTAGATCTGAATTAATGCAATGATTTCTGTTTTCCATTCAAACACGCTTGTTTCTATCTAAGATGCTGATTCGTTCTTAACTGTGATGGATGTGATGATCTATGACACTAATCACCATTCTCAACCCATGAACGTGTGCCTGACAAACACCTCCATTCCACATTAGATTGAATGAGTATCTCTTAGATTCCTTAATCAGAATCTTCGTGGTAGAAGCTAGAATCCATTGGCAGCATCCTTGAGAATCCGGAAAGTCTAAACCTTGTCTGTGGTATTCCAAGTAGGATTCAGGGATTGGATGACTGTGACGAGCTTCAAACTCACGAGTGTTGGGCGTAATGACAGACGCAAAAGGATCAATGGATCCTATTCCGACATGATCGAGAACCGACAGATGATTAGCCGTGCTATGACAGAGCATTTGGACCATTTTCACTAAGAGGATGGGAAGTAGCCATTGACAACGGTGACACCCTACATACAGCTTGCCATGGAAGGAGCCTTGCATGTTTGAAAGTGAGAAAGCATTATGTTACAGGAATTCAGAAGACAAAGCATCTCCAAAATTCCAACATATTCTCCATTACTGAGTAACAATTACTTATTTTATGCACTTTCACTTTTTACAATTAAAACTAAAGAACCCTATTGGTATCGTGACTAAGATTAATAAGATAACCATAGCTTGCTTCAAGCCAACAATCTCCGTGGGATTCGACCCTTACTCACGTAAGGTATTACTTGGACGACCCAGTGCACTTGCTGGTTAATTGTGCGGATTGCAAAAGGTGTGATTACAATTTCGTGCACCAAGTTTTTGGCGCCGTTGCCGGGGATTGTTCGAGTTTGAACAACTGACGGTTTATCTTGTTACTTAGATTAGGAAAAATTTGTCTTTTTGGTTTAGAGTCACTTGAATTGCATCTTTTATTATCCCTTTTAAAAAAACTTTTTCCTCAAAAATATTATTTTTCTTTATTAACTGTTAGTTTTTCATTGAGTCTAGTTGCATATTTTAAGTTTGGTGTCCTTTGTGTTTTTGTCATCAAAAAAATAGTTTTTATCTATTCAATCTTTGCATTTGTTGAATGTGTCTATTTTCTTGGGAATAGTTGCCCCTTTGAGTTTTTCTTTTTAAAATCTTTTTAAAAATAATTTTTCTTTGATTAAATCTTGTGCCAAACTTTAAGTTTGGTGTTCTCTTGTTAATTTTTCTTTAGTTTTCTAAAATTTATTGTGGTTTTCTAAAAATTTTAAGTTTGGTGTTCTTTCTTTTGTTCTTGGTGTTCTTGTGAGTCTTCAAAGTGTTCTTGAGTCTTCTTTGTGTTTTGATCTTAAAATTTTTAAGTTTGGTGTTCCTTGGTGTTTTCCCACCAAAATTTTTGAAAGCAAAGAACATTAGATCTAAAAATTTAAAGTCTTGTGTCTTTTGTATGTTTTTCTCTTTCATCATAAAATTCAAAAATAAAAAAAATCATCTTTTCTAACTAATTTTAAGCAAATTTTTCGAAATTTTCTATAAAAATTCAGATTTTAATTTCAAAAATTTTCAAAATCTTATCCTTTTAATTTTAAAAAAAATCACATCTTTTTCAAAAAATATCCTAACTACTTTTTCTCTCCTCATTTTTTCGAAAATTTTTAAAATATTTTTTAAATTTTATTTTTAATTTTTAATTTTAGTTTTTATTTTATTTTATTTTATTATTTCAAAAATTTTTTTATAATAAAATAAATCCACATTATCTCCCTTTCTCCATCATGGACCTAAGTGGAAATGAACAGTCCAGAAGGACTCTGGGGTCATATGCTAACCCCACTACTGCTTCATATGGGAGTAGTATCTGTATACCCTCCATCGGAGTCAGTAGTTTTGAGTTGAATCATCAGATCATTATCATGGTGCAGCAAAGTTGCCAGTATTTCGATCTTACACAGGAAGAACCTACAGAGTTTCTGGCACAGTTCTTACAAATTGCTGACACAGTGCATGATAAGGAAGTAGATAAGGATGTCTACAGATTATTACTGTTTCCATTTGCTGTAAAAGACCAAGCTAAGAGGTGGTTAAATAACCAACCTAAGGCTAGCATAAGGACATGGAAACAGCTGTCAGAAAAATTCCTAAATCAATATTTCCCTCCAAAACGGATGACACAGCTAAGGCTGAGCATCCAAGGCTTTAAACAAGGAGATAATGAATCTCTTTATGATGCCTGGGAGAGATACAGAGAGATGCTAAGAAAATGCCTCTCTGAAATATTTTCAGAGTGGGTGCAGTTAGACATCTTCTATTATGGGCTAACAAAGAAAGCTCAGATTTCTCTAGACCACTCAGCTGGTGGATTTATACACATGAGAAAGACAATTGAAGAAGCTCAAGAGCTCATTGATACAGTTGCCAAAAATCAGCATCTGTACCTAAGCAGTGAACCCTCCATGAAAGAAGAGGCTAAAACAGTAACTGCTGAACTAAGTCCTGCAGAACAAGTTACTGAATTCAATCAGTAATTAGATTTTCTAACAAAACAGCTAGCCGAATTCAAGGAGATATTACAAGAAACAAGAATGGCTAATATGAATATGGAAGCGCAGTTGAAGCAAACAGAACAGTAATTGTCAAAACAAATAACAGAAGAGTGCCAAGCAGTTCAATTAAAAAGTGGGAAAATATTAAATACCTCACTTCAAGGTAGCAGGAAGCAAAGAAATGAATAAACTGCTACCCAAAATCCCTCTGAGGACATTCAGAGTCCAGAGAAGAATAATTCTGGCGCTCAAACGCCAGAAAAGGGGTGGAGATCTGGCGTTGAACGCCCAACCCATGCTCAGTCCTGGCATTCAACGCCAGAAACAGGCAAGGAATTGGCGTTGAACGCCCAAAGGAAGCACAGTTCTGGCGTTCAGACGCCAGAAACAGGTAAGGAGTTAGCGTCTAACGCCACTCCAGCTTCCACCCCTGGCATTCAAACGCCAGTGGGGGATTAGACACATACAAGTGCCGATAGCAACCCCTCTAAAAAGGCTTCTCAAACCACATCTGTAGGCAGTAAACCTGCAGCAACTAAGGTTGAGGAATACAAAGCCAAAATGCCTTATCCTCAGAAACTCCGCCAAGCGGAACAGGATAAGCAATTTTTCCGCTTTGTAGACTATCTCAGGACTCTTGAAATAAAGATCCCGTTTGCAGAGGCACTTGAGCAAATACCCTCTTATGCTAAGTTCATGAAAGAGATCTTAAGTCATAAGAAGGATTGGAGGGAAACTGAAAAAGTTTACCTCACTGAAGAATACAGTGCAGTCATTCTGAAAAGCTTCCCAGAAAAGCTTAAAGATCCCGGAAGCTTTATGATACCATGCACATTAGAGGGTACTTGTACCAAGCAAGCTCTATGTGACCTTGGGGCAAGTATCAACCTAATACCTGCATCTACTATCAGAAAGCTTGGTTTGACTGAAGAAGTCAAACCAACCCGGATATGTCTCCAACTTGCTGATGGCTCTATTAAATACCCATCAGGCGTGATTAAAGACATGATTGTCAAGGTTGGGCCATTTGCCTTTCCCACTGACTTTGTTGTGCTGGAAATGAAGGAGCACAAGAGTGCAACTCTCATTCTAGGAAGACCTTTTCTAGCAACTGGACTAACCCTCATTGACGTCCAAAAAGGGGAAGTGACCCTGAGAGTCAATGAGGATGAGTTTAAGTTGAATGTTGTCAAAGCTATGCAGCATCCAGACACCCTAAATGACTGCATGAGCATTGATATTATTGACTCTCTGGTAAAAGAGGTCAATATGACTGAGAGTCTCGAATCAGAGCTAGAGGATATCTATAAAGATGCTCAGCCTAATCTGGAGGAACCAGAGAGAATAATAGAACCTCTGAAAATCTCTCAGGAAGAGGAGAAACCTCCTAAACCCGAGCTCAAACTATTACCACCATCCCTGAAATATGCATTTCTTGGAGAAGGTGATACCTTTCCTGTAATCATAAGTTCTACCTTAGAGCCACAGGAAGAGGAAGCACTAATTCAAGTGCTAAGGACACACAAGACAGCTCTTGGGTGGTCCATCAGCGATCTTAAGAGCATTAGCCCAGCCAGATGCATGCACAAGATCCTATTTGAGGGTGACGCTAAGCCAGTGGTTCAACCACAGAAGCGGCTGAATCCAGCTATGAAGGAGGTGGTGCAGAAGGAGGTCACTAAATTACTAGAGGCTGGGATTATTTATCCTATTTCTGATAGCCCCTGGGTAAACCCTGTTCAAGTCGTCCCTAAGAAGGGTGGCATGACAGTGGTCCATAATGAAAAAAATGAACTGGTTCCTACAAGAACAATTACAGGGTGGCGTATGTGTATTGATTATAGAAGGCTCAATCCAGCTACCAAAAAGGATCATTTTCCTTTACCATTCATAGACCAGATGCTAGAAAGACTAGCAGGTCATGAATACTACTGCTTCCTGGATGGATATTCAGGTTATAATCAAATTGCAGTAGATCCCCAAGATCAAGAGAAAACAGCATTCATATGTCCATCCGGCGTATTTACATACAGAAGGATGCCATTTGGCCTGTGCAATGCACCTGCAACTTTTCAAAGGTGCATGCTCTCTATTTTCTCTGATATGGTGGAAAATTTTCTGGAAGTCTTCATAGATGACTTTTTAGTATTTGGAGACTCATTCAGCTCCTGTCTTGACCATCTAGCACTTGTTCTAAAGAGGTGCCAAGAGACTAACCTGGTTTTAAACTGGGAAAAATGTCACTTTATGGTGACTAAAGGAATTGTCCTTGGGCACAAAATTTCGAATAAGGGAATAGAGGTGGATCAAGCTAAGATAGAGGTAATTGAAAAATTACCACCACCTACCAATGTTAAGGCAATCAGAAGCTTTTTGGGGCATGCAGGATTCTATAGGAGGTTTATAAAATATTTTTCAAAAATCGCCAAACCTCTGAGTAATCTGCTAGCTGCTGACACGCCATTTATCTTTGATAAGGAGTATCTACAGGCGTTTAAGACTCTGAAAGCTAAGCTAGTCACAGCACCAGTCATCTCTGCACCAGACTGGACATTACCATTTGAACTGATGTGTGATGCCAGTGAACATGTCATTGGTGCAGTGTTGGGACAAAGGCATGACAAGCTTCTGCATGTCATTTACTATGCCAGTCGTGTTTTAAATGACGCACAAAAGAACTACACAACCACAGAAAAAGAGTTACTTGCAGTGGTTTACGCCATTGACAAGTTCAGATCTTATTTAGTAGGATTCAAAGTGATTGTGTGCACTGACCATGCTGCTCTTAAATATCTACTCACAAAGCAGGATTCAAAACCCAGACTCATCAGATGGGTGTTGCTTCTGCAAGAGTTTGATATAGAAATAAGAGACAGAAAAGGGACAGAGAATCAAGTAGCAGATCACTTGTTCCGAATAGAACCAGTAGAAGGGGCGTCCCTTCCTCTTACTGAGATCTCTGAAAACTTTCCGGATGAGCAACTCTTTGCCATCCAAGAAGTGCCATGGTTTGCAGACATTGCAAACTACAAGGTAGTGAGATTCATACCCAAAGAGTATAGTAGGCAGCAATCAAAGAAATTGATCACGGATGCAAAATACTATCTTTGGGATGAACCATATCTCTTCAAGAGATGTGTAGATGGAGTAATCCGTAGATGTGTGCCTAAAGAAGAAGCACAGAAGATCCTCTGGCACTGCCATGGATCACATTATGAAGGACATTTTGGAAGTGAGCGAACAGCCACAAGAGTCCTCCAAAGTGGCTTCTACTGGCCTACTCTCTATAAAGACTCCCGAGTGTTTGTACTTAATTGTGACAGTTGCCAAAGATCTGGTAATCTGCTTCACAGTTATGCCATGCCTCAACAAGGAATCTTGGAGATTGAGTTGTTTGATGTATGGGGTATTGACTTCATGGGACCTTTCCCACCATCATACTCAAACACTTATATTCTGGTGACAGTGGATTATGTATCCAAATGGGTGGAAGCTATTGCAACACCCACTAATGATACTAAGACAGTGCTGAAATTCCTCCAGAAACACATCTTCAGCAAATTTGATCTGTTCATACCCTTGGTCGAGCTGTCCGACCCAGGATGTTCGACAGACAAAGCGACCGACCTCTTCAGGTCAGGACAACCCGACCTCTCCTCAAAGAGTTTGGCCAAGTCACAGGAAAGCCCAAACGAAGGGCCCAAATAGAGGAACGCGCCCCAAATCCAAGGGCAGCCCAAGCCCATAGAGATAAAGGCGGTTCCCTTAAAGATGACCTCACTGAAAGATAAAGATAAAGATAAGATAAAGATAACTAACTTATCTTATCCGCAAGAGGCCACATCTCACCATTATAAATACACTAGAGCACCCAGGTATAACTCATACCCTGATTCTACTTAATACCTGCTTAATACCCTTGCTAACTTAAGCATCAGAGTCTGTTGCAGGTACCCCCCACCCTCCGGGGACGAAGGATCAGCACCACCACCAAGTCCAACAAGTCGGACACACCAGCTCCGGCCGATACCCACCTGCCGGACACGTCGGTTCCGACCAACACAGACGATCTCATCCAAGATCGACCTACAGTTTCAGGTAACCCTCGGAACATTAGCGCCATTGCCGGGGAACCTGGAAGTCATCCCATTGACATGGCAGATGACCATGACAACGACCACGATTCAGGTTTGGAAGACAGAACGTCGCATAAAAACACGGACACAATACTCAAAGATACTCCAGAAACCAATGGAGACAAAAATTCATCAAATCCAGGAGTAATAGAAGCACTTCAAAATCGATTGAAGCAACTCGAGAAAGAAGCCCAACATCGACGTGAAAAGGAAGAAGATCTACGCCGGGAGATAAGGCGGCGCAGAGAACTAGAAGATAAGCTTGTAGAACTTGAAGCCGATCTTAAAACTAAAGCTACTCGATCATCCGCAGAAGATAGCTCTCAGAAAGATCAAGATCCATTCACCAGAGAAATTATGAAGACCAAAATTCCAAAAGATTTCAAGCTTCCGGATATGACTCTATATGACGGCACCTCGGACCCCAACCATCATCTCAGCAACTTCAGAAGTAGAATGTACCTCACAGATGCCTCAGATGCAGTCCGCTGCAAAGCCTTTCCAACAACTCTCACCAAGACAGCCATTAAATGGTTTGACAACCTACCTCCAAAATCCATCTCGAGTTTCGACGATCTGGCCAAGAAGTTCCTGGCCCAATTCTCCATACAAAAGGACAAAGCCAAACACGCACCTAGCCTACTAGGGATCAAGCAAGGAGATCAGGAGAGCCTTCGCAACTACATGGAAAGATTCAATAAAACATGTATGGACATACAAAGTCAACCAACAGAGGCTGCCATTATGGGCCTTATAAATGGCCTACGAGAAGGACCATTTAGCCAATCTATATCAAAGAGATACCCTACATCCTTAGACGAAGTACAAGAACGGGCACAAAAATACATCAACATGGAGGAAAACTCTCGACTTGGCGAAACCTCAAGGTTTGGCTCTGCCTACCGAGATAAAGAATCCAAGAAAAAGGAAGATCGCTCCGGAGAGAAAATCAAAAAATATCATAACTATACTCCTCTTAGGGTATCCTTGGTAGATGTTTACAAAGAAGTCTGTCATACAGAGAAAATCCCTCCAGCTCGGCCACTTAAAGGCAAAAGAGGAGGAGGAAATCGGAATGAATACTGTGAGTATCACCGACTTCGAGGGCATTCCACCAACGAATGCTTCGACTTGAAAAACGTCATAGAAAAACTAGTAAGAGAAGGAAAGCTAGATCGGTTTTTGGCCAATCGGGATGACGAACCAAGAAAAAGAAGAAGGGATGAGGATGTTGGATGATCTGAACGATCACCTCGCACACCGGAAAGACACGTTCACGTAATACACGGCGAATTTGCCGGAGGAGGAATCACTAAATCATCCCGAAAGCAACACCTCAAAGAAGTATACCACATCGAAGGAAAAAAGGAAGCCCCAGACATCCCAGCAATCACGTTTACCAAGGAAGACGCATCCGGAATCATCTCGGGACATGACGACCCCATGGTCATTACGATCATACTGGCAAACGCCAACCTTCACCGTACATTAATTGACCAGGGAAGCTCTGCCAACATCTTATTTAAAACTGCCTTCAAAAAACTCGGTCTAGACGAAAAAGAGCTAAGAGCATACCCGAACAGCCTGTTCGGACTAGGAGATGCCCCAGTTCAACCGCTGGGATACGTATCGATGCATACAACCTTTGGAAAGGGGAACCAATCCAGAACACTCAAGATAGACTACATCGTGGTCAACGTAAGCTCAGCCTACAATGCCTTAATAGGTCGGACAACGTTAAATCAACTCGGCACAATAGTTTCAACCCCACATCTATGTATGAAATTCCCAACTGCGGAAGGGATAGCTACGATAAAGGCAGATCAAAAAATGGCACGTCGCTGTTATAACGAAAGCCTAAACCTCCGAGGTGAAGGAGGAGAGTTCCACACAATCGAGCTTGGTGGAGTTCAGAGGCGAGAAGAATTCTGACCACAACCCGAAGGAGAAGTAGAAAGAATCCAGATCGGAGACACCTCGGATAAAACAACTAATATTGGCACGATCCTGAAAGGAGACATAAAGGAATCACTAATATGGTTCCTACGAGATAATGTTGATCTCTTCGCATGGAAAGCTGCCGACATGCCAGGTATTGATCTCGAACTAATGAGCCACAAATTGGCAGTCTATCCGGGATCCCGGCCGGTACAACAAAGACGAAGAAAACTTGGACTAGAACGAGCTCAGGCTGTAGAAGAACAAGTACAAGCGCTACTTGAGGCCGGGTTCATAAGGGAAGTCAAATATCCACTATGGCTAGCAAACGTCGTCTTGGTGAAAAAGTCAAATGGGAAGTGGCGAATGTGCACCGACTACACCGACCTCAACAAAGCCTGCCCAAAAGACCCCTACCCACTCCCAAGCATCGACGCTCTAGTGGATGCTTCATCAGGATATAAGTATCTCTCATTCATGGACGCATATTCAGGGTACAACCAAATCCCCATGTATCCACCAGATCAAGAAAAAACTTCGTTCCTAACACCGAAAGCAAACTACTATTACATCGTGATGCCTTTTGGTCTCAAGAACGCATGAGCTACTTATCAAAGGCTAATGAATAAAGTTTTCTCAGATCACATCGGAAAAATCATGGAAGTTAATGTAGACGATATGTTGATAAAGACACAAAGCGAAGATACATTGTTATCCGACCTGACTCAAGTGTTTTACACTATCAGGAAACACAACATGCGGTTCAATCCCGCAAAATGCACCTTCGCAGTAGAAGCCGGCAAATTCTTGGGCTTCATGCTCACACAAAGGGGGATTGAAGCAAATCCAGACAAGTGTCGAGCCATACTCAACATGAAGAGCCCAACCTGTATCAAAGAAGTACAACAACTCAACGGGAGGTTGGCCGCTCTATCCCGATTCTTAGCAAGAGCTGCGATAAGATCTCTTCCCTTCTATGCTACTTTAAGAAAGGGAAAACAGTTCGAATGGACGACAGAATGTGAGCAAGCCTTCCTAGACTTCAAGGAGTTCTTAGGATGGCCACCTATCCTATCTCGGCCATGAGAAGGAGAGCCGCTCATATTATATCTCGCAGTAGGGAGTCGGGCAATAGCCTCAACACTAGTCAGAGAAGACAAACATGGGCAAAAACCCGTCTACTTCATTAGCAAAGCACTACAGGGATCCGAGCTGAACTACCAGAAAATAGAAAAGTTTGCCTACGCTCTGATCCTCACATCCCGCGACTTCGCCCATATTTCCAAGCGCATACCATTAAAGTTCGAACCAACCAACCCATAAAAGGGATATTGCAAAAAATAGATCTAGCAGGAAGAATCCTACAATGGGCAATCAAGTTTTACGAATTCGACCTCCAATACGAGGCGTGTACAGCAATCAAATCACAACACCTGGCCGACTTCATCACAGAATTTACAGACATCCCGAAAATCCCCATAGAATGGAACATATACGTAGACGGATCCTCGAATAAAACAGGAAGCGGTGCAGGTGTGATAATTGAGAGCAACCAAGAACTCAACTTGAGCTCTCCCTTAAATTCGGATTCCCGGCCTCAAACAACCAAGCAGAATACGAAGCACTATTAGCTGGTTGATGAGCGGATAATTTGTACGCTTTTTGGCATTGTTTTTAGTATGTTTTTAGTAGTTTTAGTTGAGTTCTTAGTATATTTTTATTAGTTTTTAGTTAAAATTCACTTTTCTGGACTTTACTATGAGTTTGTGTGTTTTTCTGTGATTTCAGGTATTTTCTGGCTGAAATTGAGGGATCTGAGCAAAAATCTGATCCAGAGACTGAAAAGGACTGCAGATGCTGTTGGATTCTGACCTCCCTGTACTCGAAGTGGATTTTCTGGAGCTACAGAAGCTCAATTGGCGCGCTCTCAACGGCGTTGGAAAGTAGACATCCTGGGCTTTCCAGCAATATATGATAGTCCATACTTTGCCCAAGATTTGATGGCCCAAACCGGCGTTCAAAGTCACCTCAAGAAATTCCAGCGTTAAACGCCGGAACTAGCACCCAAATGGGAGTTAAACGCCCAAACTGGCATAAAAGCTGGCGTTTAACTCCAAGAAGAGTCTCTACACGAAATTGCTTCATTGCTCAGCCCAAGCACACACCAAGTGGGCCCGGAAGTGGATTTTTATGTCATTTACTCATCTCTGTACACCCTAGGCTACTAGTTATCTATAAGTAGGACCTTTTACTATTGTATTTGTAGACTTTGGTAGCTATCTTCGTTTTATGCTATCTTAGATCATTGGGAGGCTGGCCATTCGGCCATGCCTAGACCTTATGCTTATGTATTTTCAACGGTGGAGTTTCTACACACCATAGATTAAGGTGTGGAGCTCTGCTGTACCTCGAGTATTAATGCAATTACTATTGTTCTTCTATTCAATTCCGCTTGTTCTTTGTCCAAGATATCACTTGTTCTTCAACTTGATGAATGTGATGATCCGTGACACTCATCATCATTCTCACTCATGAACAAGGTGACTGACAACCATTCTTGTTCTACAAGCAATCAAAGCTCTAGTGAATATCTCTTGGATTCCTGATAACACGATGCATGGTTGATCGCCTGACAACCGAGTGCTCGCCTGACAAACGAGCCAGCCATTCCGTGAGATCAGAGTCTTCGTGGTATAGGCGAGAACTGATGGCGGCATTCAAGAGAATCCGGAAGGTCTAACCTTGTCTGTGGTATTCTGAGTAGGATTCAATGACTGAATGACTGTGACGTGCTTCAAACTCCTGAGGGCGGGGCGTTAGTGACAGACGCAAAAGAATCACTGGATTCTATTCCGGCCTGATTGAGAACCGACAGATGGATAGCCGTGCCGTAACAGGGTGCGTTGAACATTTCCAATGAGAGGATGGGAGGTAGCCACTGACAACGGTGAAACCCTTGCATAAGCTTGCCATGGAAAGGAGTAAGAAGGATTGGATGAAGACTGTAGGAAAGCAGAGAGACGGAAGGGAAGGCATCTTCATGCGCTTATCTGAAGTTCCTACCAATGAATTACATAAGTATCTCTATCTTTATCTTTTATGTTATTTTCGTTCATCACCATATACATCTGAGTCTGCCTGACTAAGATTTACAAGATGACCATAGCTTGCTTCATAGCAACAATCTCCGTGGGATCGACCCTTACTCACGTAAGGTATTACTTGGACGACCCAGTGCACTTGCTGGTTAGTTGTGCGAAGTTGTGTAATGCCATGGAATTGAACCACCAAGTTTTTGGAGTTCATGACCGGGGATTATGAGAGTTGTGAAAAGTAGTGATCACAATTTCGTGCACCAAGTTTTTGGCGCCGTTGCCGGGGATTGTTTGTGTATGGACAACTGACGGTTCATCTTGTTGCTTAGATTAGGTATTTTTTTTTTTCGAAATTCTTGAAGGTGAATCCTAGAGTTTCATGATGATTTGTTGAAATCTGGCTGGCTGAGAAGCCATGTCTAATTTCATTGGACCGAGGTTTCAACTTATCATCACAAGAGCTTGTTGATTTTCATCAATCTTGCTTTTGGAGCAGTGATCTGCTAAGGCTTGGCTGGCCTTTGGCCATGTCTAGTGTTTTGGACCGAAGCTTTCTTTGAAAGCTTGGCTGGCTGTGAAGCCATGTCTAATTCCTGGACCGGAGTCTTAGACTAGCATTGCACTGATTCCTGGAATTCTCATTAGGAATTTTGATATCTTTTTCCACTTAATTTTCGAAAAAACACAAAAAAAAATCACAAAATCATAAAAACCAAAAATATTTGATGTTTCTTGCTTAAGTCTAGTGTCTCATCTTAAGTTTGGTGTCAATTGCTTGCATTCATTCATGTGTCTTAAGGATCCTCAAGTAATTCTTGATGATTTCTTACTCTGATCTTTGAATTCTTTTGGCTTGAGTGTTTATGTGTCTCATATAGTGTCAGTAGTATACAAACTGCTAAGTTTGGTGTCTAGCATGCATTGTTATTTCATTCCTGTTGCATTTTGATTATTAAAAATCCAAAAAATATTTTTAATTTGTGTCTTTTCAAGTCAATAATACAAAGAATTGAAGATTCAGAACATGCTGCAGAGGAATTATACAGAAAAAGCTGAGCATTCGAAAATGCCCAGTGAAGAAGACAGACTGGCGTTTAAACGCCAGCCAGGGTGCCTGGTTGGGCGTTTAACGCCCAAAAAGGGTGCATTTTGGGCGTTAAACGCCAGAATGTATACCATTCTGGGCGTTTAACGCCAGGATGGTGCTAGGGAGAAGATTTTGTTTTCAAATCAATTTTTTTTCAAGTTTTCAAAGTTTTTCAAAATCAAATCTTTTTCAAATCATATCCTTTCAATCAAAGGCTTTCAAAATCAATTTCTTTCCTTTTTCAAAGATACTTACTAACAATTAATGATTTGATTGAATATTTTTTGCCTTTTCTGTTGAGAAAGGTTTTATGTTTGAATCATATCTTTTCTTGTTAGGCAAGTCATTAATTTTTAAAATCATATCTTTTAAAATTATTTTCAAATCATATCTTCTCAATCACATCTTTTTAAAACCAATCATATCTTCTTAACCACATCTTTTTCAAAATAGTTTTCAATCAAATCTTTTTAATTTCTAATTTCAAAATCTTTTTCAAAAATCACTTGATTTCTCTCTTACTTTTATTTTCGAAAATCAATTAAGTGTTTTTCAAAATGTTTTCAAAATCTTTTTAATTGAATTTTCGAAAATCTTCTTCCTCTCCTCCCACATCCTTCTATTTATGGAGTACTACTCCTTCTTAATGCACAATTCGAACTCTATCTAATCAAGTTCGAATTCTTCCACTTCCTTCTTCTACTTTTCTTTTCCTCTGACACCTCAAGGAATCTCTACACTGTGACATAGAGGATTCCACATTTTTTTCTCTTCTCTTTCATATGAGCAGGAGCAGAGACAAAGGCATTCTTGTTGAAGCTAACCCTGAACCTGAGAGAACCTTGAAGCGAAAGCTAAGAGAAGCCAAGGCACAACTCTCTTTAGAGGACCTGACCGAATTCTTCAAAGAAGAAGAACATATGGTAGCCGAAAACAACAACAATGCCAACAATGCAAGGAAGGTGCTGGGTGACTTTACTGCACCTACTCCCAACTTCTATGGGAGAAGCATCTCTATCCCTGCCATTGGAGCAAACAACTTTGAGCTTAAGCCTCAATTAGTTTCTCTAATGCAACAGAATTGCAAGTTCTATGGACTTCCAATGGAAGATCCTCATCAGTTTTTAGCTGAGTTCTTGCAAATCTGTGACACAGTCAAGACTAATGGGGTTGACCCTGAGGTCTACAGACTGATGCTATTCCCTTTTGCTGTAAGAGACAGAGCTAGAATATGGTTGGACTCACAACCTAAAGATAGCCTGGACTCTTGGGAAAAGCTAGTCAATGCCTTCTTGGCAAAGTTCTTTCCACCTCAAAAATGGAGTAAGCTTAGAGTGGAAGTCCAAACCTTCAGACAGAAGGATGGAGAATCCCTCTATGAAGCTTGGGAAAGATACAAACAATTAATCAGAAGATGTCCCTTAGACATGCTTTCTGAATGGAGCATCATAGGTATTTTCTATGATGGTCTCTCTGAACTATCCAAAATGTCTTTGGATAGCTCTGTTGGAGGATCTCTTCATCTGAAGAAGACGCCTGCAGAGGCTCAAGAGCTAATTGAGATGGTTGCAAATAACCAATTCATGTACACTTCTGAAAGGAATCCTGTGAACAATGGGACAAATCAGAAGAAAGGAGTTCTTGAGATTGATACTCTGAATGCCATACTGGCTCAGAACAAGATATTGACTCAACAAGTCAATTTGATTTCTCAAAGTCTGTCTGGAATGCAAAATGCACCTGGCAGTACTAAGGAAGCTTCATCTGAGGAAGAAGCTTATGATCCTGAGAACCCTTCAATGGAAGAGGTGAATTACCTAGGAGAACCCTATGGAAACACCTATAACTCTTCATGGAGAAATCATCCAAATTTCTCACGGAAGAATCAAGAGAGACCTCAACAAGGTTTCAATAACAATAATGGTGGAAGAAACAGGTTTAGCAATAACAAGCCTTTTCCATCATCTTCTCAGCAACAGACAGAGAGTTCTAAGCAGAATACCTCTGACTTAGCAACCATGGTCTCTGATCTAATCAAAACCACTCAAAGTTTCATGAATGAAACAAGGTCCTCCATCAGAAATTTGGAAGGACAAGTGGGTCAGCTGAGCAAGAAAATTACTGAACTCCCTCCTAATACTCTCCCAAGTAATACAGAAGAAAATCCAAAAGGAGAGTGTAAAGCCATAACCATGGCCGAATATGGAGAGGAAAGAGAGGAGGTGGACGCCACTGAGGAAGACCTCAATGGGCGTGCACCAACCTCCTCTGAGTTCCCCAATGAGGAACCATGGGATTCTGAGGCTCAAAATGAGACCATAGAGATTCCATTGGACTTACTTCTGCCTTTCATGAGCTCTGATGAGTATTCTTCCTCTGAAGAGGATGAGTATGTCACTAAAGAGCAAGTTGCTAAATATCTTGGAGCAATCATGAAGCTAAATGACAAGTTATTTGGAAATGAGACTTGGGAAGATGAACCTCCCTTGCTCACCAAAGAACTAGATAACTTGTCTAGGCAGAAATTACCTCAAAAGAGACAAGATCCTGGGAAGTTTTCAATACCTTGTACCATAGGCACCATGACCTTCAAGAAGGCTCTGTGTGACTTAGGGTCAAGTGTAAACCTCATGCCTCTCTCTGTAATGGAGAAGCTAGGGATCTTTGAGGTACAAGCTGCAAGAATCTCATTGGAGATGGCAGACAACTCAAGAAAACAAGCTCGTGGGCTTGTAGAGAATGTTTTGGTAAAAGTTGAAGACCATTACATCCCTACTGATTTCATAGTCCTAGAGACTGGGAAGTGCATGGATGAATCCATCATCCTTGGCAGACCCTTCCTAGCCACAGCAAAGGCTGTGATTGATGTTGATAGAGGTGAACTAATCATTCAAGTGAATGAAGAATCCTTGGTGTTTAAGGCTCAAGGATATCCCTCTGTCACCATGGAGATGAAGCTTGAAGAGCTTCTCTCAAATCAGAGACAAACAGAGCCCCCACAGTCAAACTCTAAGTTTGGTGTTGGGAGGCCACAACCAAACTCTAAGTTTGGTGTTGAACCCCCACATTCAAACTCTAAGTTTGGTGTTGGGAGGTTTCCACATTGCTCTGATCATTTGTGAGGCTCCATGAGAGCCATCTGTCAAGCTATTGACATTAAAGAAGCGCTTGTTGGGAGGCAACCCAATGTTTTATAATTAATTATTTCCTTTTGTTATTTTATCCTTTTTGTAGGTTGATGATCATAAGAAGTCACAAAATCCATTGAAAAAGCAAAAACAGAATGAAAAACAGGAAGAAAAACAGCACACCCTGGAGGAAGATGCTGCTGGCGTTCAAACGCCAGTAAGCCTAGCAGTTGGGCGTTTAACGCCCAGTCTGGCACCATTCTGGGCGTTTAACGCCAGAAAGGGGCACCAGACTGGCGTTAAACGCCAGAAAAGGGCAAGAACCTGGCGTTAAATGCCAGGAATGGGCACCAGCCCGGCGTTTAACGCCAGAAATAGCTCAAAACGTGATTTTGAGCAACATTTGGTGCAGGGATGACTTTTCCTTGACACCACAGGATCTGTGGACCCCACAGGACCCCCACCAACCCCACCACCACCCTCTCTCTTCTTCCCCCATTCACCAATCACCTCAATACCTCTTCCCCAAAAACCCTTCACCTATCAAATCCCATCTTTCTCTTCACCACTCACATCCATCCTTCATAAAACCCCACCAACCTCACCCTTCAAATTCAAAACACTTTCCCTCCCAAACCCACCCATTATGGCCGAACAACCTTCTCCCCTCTCTCCTATAAATACCCTTCTTCACTCCTTCATTTTCACACAACCTAAACACCACTTCTCCCCCTCTTTGGCCGAATACATAGCCATCCCTTTCTCCCCCATTTCTTCTTCTTCTACTCTCTTCTTTCTTCTTTTGCTCGAGGACGAGCAAACCTTTTAAGTTTGGTGTGGTAAAAGCGTTGCTTTTTCGTTTTCCATAACCATTTATGGCATCCAAGGCCGGAGAAACCTCTAAAAAGAGGAAAGGGAAGGCAAAAGCTTCCACCTCCGAGTCATGGGAGATGGATAGATTCATCTCAAGGGTGCATCAAGACCACTTCTATGAAGTTGTGGCCTTGAAGAAGGTGATCCCCGAGGTCCCCTTTTCACTCAAAAAGGGTGAATATCCGGAGATCCGCCATGAGATCCGAAGAAGAGGTTGGGAAGTACTTACCAACCCCATTCAACAAGTCGGAATCTTGATGGTTCAAGAGTTCTATGCCAATGCATGGATCACCAAGAACCATGATCAAAGTATGAACCCGGATCCAAAGAATTATCTTACTATGGTTCGGGGGAAGTACTTGGATTTTAGTCCGGAAAGTGTGAGGGTAGCGTTCAACTTGCCCATGATGCAAGGAGATGAACATCCTTACACAAGAAGGGTCAACTTTGATCAAAGGTTGGACCAAGTCCTCACAGTTATATGTGAAGAGGGCGCACAATGGAAGAGAGATTCAAGAGGCAAGCCGGTTCAATTGAGAAGGCATGACCTCAAGCCCATGGCTAGAGGATGGTTGGAGTTCATCCAACGCTCAATCATTCCCACTAGCAACCGGTCCGAAGTTACTCTAGACCGGGCCATCATGATTCATAGCATCATGATTGGAGAAGAAGTGGAAGTTCATGAGGTTATAGCCCAAGAACTCTATAAGGTGGCGGACAAGTCTTCCACCTTGGCAAGGCTAGCCTTTCCTCATCTCATTTGTCACCTCTGTTATTCAGTTGGAGTTGACATAGAAGGAGATACCCCCATTGATGAGGACAAGCCCATCACCAAGAAAAGGATGGAGCACACAAGAGACCCCTCTCATCAAGAGATCCCTGAGATGCCTCAAGGGATGCACTTTCCTCCACAAGACTATTGGGAGCAAGTAAACACCTCCCTAGGAGAACTAAGTTCCAACATGGGACAACTAAGGGTGGAGCATCAAGAACACTCCATTCTCCTCCATGAAATTAGAGAAGATCAAAGAATCATGAGAGAGGAGCAACAAAGACAAGGAAGGGACATTGAGGAGCTCAAGCACTCCATAGGATCTTCAAGAGAAAGAAAGAGCCGCCATCACTAAGGTGGACCCGTTCTTTAATTTCCTTGTTCTTTATTCTTCTGTTTTTCGAATTTTATGCTTATGTTTATCCATGTTTGTGTCTTGTGATCATTAGTGTCTTAGTGTCTATGCCTTAAAGCTATGAATGTCCTATGAATCCATCACCTTTTCTTGAATAAAAACGTTCTTAATTGAAAAAGAAAAAGAATTGCATGAATTTTGAATTTTATAACAGTTTAATTATTTTGATGTGGTGGCATTACTTTTGTTCTCTGAATGTATGCTTAAACAGTGCATATGTCTTTTGAATTTGTGGTTCATGAATGTTGGCTCTTGAAAGAATGATGAAAAAGGAGACATGTTACTGAGGATCTGAAAAATCATTAAAAATGATTCTTGAAGCAAGAGAAAGCAGTGAACACAAAAAAAAAAGAAAGGAGACGAAAAAAAAAACCGAAAAAAAGGGGAGAAAAAGAAAGAAAAAGAAAAAAAAAAGAGAAGGAATGAAGTTGTGATCCAAGGCAATAAGAGTGTGCTTAAGAACCCTGGACACCTCTAATTGGGGACTTTAGCAAAGCTGAGTCACAATCTGAAAAGGTTCACCCAATTATGTGTCTGTGGCATGAATGTATCCGGTGGTAATACTGGAAGACAGAATGCTTTGGGCCACGGCCAAGACTCAATAAGTAGCTGTGTTCAAGAATCATCATACTCTACTAGGAGAATCAATAACACTATCTGAACTCTGAGTTCCTAAAGAAGCCAACCATTCTGAGTTTCAAAGGATAGAGTGAGATGCCAAAACTGTTCAGAGACAAAAAGCTAAAAGCCCCGCTCATCTAATTAATACTGATCTTCATAGATGTTTTTGGAATTCATTGCATATTCTCTTCTTTTTATCTTAATTGATTTTCAGTTGCTTGAGGACAAGCAACAATTTAAGTTTGGTGTTGTGATGAGCGGATAATTTGTACGCTTTTTGGCATTGTTTTTAGTATGTTTTTAGTAGTTTTAGTTGAGTTCTTAGTATATTTTTATTAGTTTTTAGTTAAAATTCACTTTTCTGGACTTTACTATGAGTTTGTGTGTTTTTCTGTGATTTCAGGTATTTTCTGGCTGAAATTGAGGGATCTGAGCAAAAATCTGATCCAGAGACTGAAAAGGACTGCAGATGCTGTTGGATTCTGACCTCCCTGCACTCGAAGTGGATTTTCTGGAGCTACAGAGGCCCAATTGGCGCGCTCTCAACGGCGTTGGAAAGTAGACATCCTGGGCTTTCCAGAAATATATGATAGTCTATACTTTGCCCAAGATTTGATGGCCCAAACCGGCGTTCAAAGTCACCTCAAGAAATTCCAGCGTTAAACGCCGGAACTGGCACCCAAATGGGAGTTAAACGCCCAAACTGGCATAAAAGCTGGCGTTTAACTCCAAGAAGAGTCTCTACACGAAATTGCTTCATTGCTCAGCCCAAGCACACACCAAGTGGGCCCGGAAGTGGATTTTTATGTCATTTACTCATCTCTGTACACCCTAGGCTACTAGTTATCTATAAGTAGGACCTTTTACTATTGTATTTGTAGACTTTGGTAGCTATCTTCGTTTTATGCTATCTTAGATCATTGGGAGGCTGGCCATTCGGCCATGCCTAGACCTTATGCTTATGTATTTTCAACGGTGGAGTTTCTACACACCATAGATTAAGGTGTGGAGCTCTGTTGTACCTCGAGTATTAATGCAATTACTATTGTTCTTCTATTCAATTCCGCTTGTTCTTTGTCCAAGATATCACTTGTTCTTCAACTTGATGAATGTGATGATCCGTGACACTCATCATCATTCTCACTCATGAACAAGGTGACTGACAACCATTCTTGTTCTACAAGCAATCAAAGCTCTAGTGAATATCTCTTGGATTCCTGATAACACGATGCATGGTTGATCGCCTGACAACCGAGTGCTCGCCTGACAAACGAGCCAGCCATTCCGTGAGATCAGAGTCTTCGTGGTATAGGCGAGAACTGATGGCGGCATTCAAGAGAATCCGGAAGGTCTAACCTTGTCTGTGGTATTCTGAGTAGGATTCAATGACTGAATGACTGTGACGTGCTTCAAACTCCTGAGGGCGGGGCATTAGTGACAGACGCAAAAGAATCACTGGATTCTATTCCGGCCTGATTGAGAACCGACAGATGGATAGCCGTGCCGTGACAGGGTGCATTGAACATTTCCAATGAGAGGATGGGAGGTAGCCACTGACAACGGTGAAACCCTTGCATAAGCTTGCCATGGAAAGGAGTAAGAAGGATTGGATGAAGACTGTAGGAAAGCAGAGAGACGGAAGGGAAGGCATCTTCATGCGCTTATCTGAAGTTCCTACCAATGAATTACATAAGTATCTCTATCTTTATCTTTTATGTTATTTTCGTTCATCACCATATACATCTGAGTCTGCCTGACTAAGATTTACAAGATGACCATAGCTTGCTTCATAGCAACAATCTCCGTGGGATCGACCCTTACTCACGTAAGGTATTACTTGGACGACCCAGTGCACTTGCTGGTTAGTTGTGCGAAGTTGTGTAATGCCATGGAATTGAACCACCAAGTTTTTGGAGTTCATGACCGGGGATTATGAGAGTTGTGAAAAGTAGTGATCACAATTTCGTGCACCACTGGTCTGAAGCTGGCTAGGGAGGTTGGAGCTCGGAAACTCAACATCTACAGTGACTCACAAGTCATCACCTCACAAATAACAGGAAGCTACCAAGCCAAAGATCCGACCATGAAAAAATATTTGGATAAAACCAAAGAACAGCTCGGACAACTCGGGAAATATAGGATCCACCACATACCTCGTGAGCAAAAGGGAGCCTGGGCCGAGGAACTTCCACAAGTCCTATGGGCGTATCGAACAACCCCCCATTCTACTACAAACGAATCACCATTCCGACTAGCATACGGAGCAGAGGCAATGATTCCAATAGAAATCGAAGAAGGATCTCCCCGAGTAGTCCACTACAATGAACGAGCAAACTCCCAACTTTAGAGAGAAGAGCTCGACTTGCTACCCGAAATCCAAGAAAGAGCTCGGATCAGGGAAGAAGCTCTAAAGCGACGAATAGCTTCCAGATATAATCAAAAGGTAGTGCCGAGAAGTTTTGCAGAGAATGATCTCATCCTAATCAGAAATGACATTGGAACAACTCGACCCGGAGAAGGAAAGCTGGCAGCAAACTGGAAAGGACCCTACCGAGTCATTGAAGTACTGGGGAAGGGCTACTACAGACTGTCCGAGCTTGATGGACGAGAGCTTCCTCGATCATGGCATGCCTGCAACCTAAGAAGGTACTACAGTTAGAAAAGGTAAAGGATCTCACTAAATGGATGCGCTCTTTTTCCTGAAAAGGTTTTTTAATGAGGCACCATGTCGAGACCTAGATCATACCCGACTTAAAGGAACAAGGAAATTCCCACATGTATATATTTACATTTTTTCTTTGAATAAAGTTTATTTAGATATTCTACAAGATTCCAAGACGCATTAATCTGAAGTATTCATCGTCCGATTATAAAGCAACAGGTCGGCAGAAAGTGAAAAACAAATTCACTGCGCGACCATGATAAAGACAATCGTCCGATAAAGGTGAAAACGCGATTCACCCAAAGGACGATCTAAAGATGCCAACCATTTTCTACAAATTGGCAAAGATGAACACAGAATAATGTAAGAAGTTATCGAAAGCAATCCAAAAAAAGAACCTGACGAGGTCTTACGGATAGCTAATATAATAACTTAAAGACTGGCCGACGTTCAGAAGTCGGACCAAGTCAACCCAAGTTATAAGTAAACCCTAGAAAGAGGTCTGGCCAACCCTATTAAAGAGGATTACTTTAACTTAGAAGGGCCTGACATAACAAAGTCAGCCCAAAACTAAAAAGTTATACAAGTAGTCCCTGAAAGAGATCTGACAAAGATCCAAGAAAGAGGACTACAAAAAATAACTTAAAGGAGACCGATATAACCAAGTCGGACTCCTACCATTAAAAAGTTATCAAAGTAATCCCTGGAAGAGACCTGACAAAGGTCCAAAAAAGAGGATTACAGAAATAACTTAAAGGAGACCGACATAACCAAGTCGGACTCCTATCACTAAAAAGGTTATACAAGTAGTCCCTGAAAGAGATCTAACAAAGATCCAAGACAGAGGACAACGAAAAATAACTTAAAGGAGACCGATATAACCAAGTCGGACTCCTACCATTAAAAAGTTATCAAAGTAATCCCTAGAAGAGACCTGACAAAGGTCCAAAAAAGAGGATTACAGAAATAACTTAAAGGAGACTGACATAACCAAGTCGGACTCCTATCACTAAAAAAGTTATACAAGTAGTCCCTGAAAGAGATTTGACAAAGATCCAAGAAATGGGACTACGAAAAATAACTTAAAGGAGACCGATATAACCAAGTCGGACTCCTACCATTAAAAAGTTATCAAAGTAATCCCTGGAAGAGACCTGACAAAGGTCCAAAAAAGAGGATTACAGAAATAACTTAAAGGAGACCGACATAACTAAGTCGGACTCCTATCACTAAAAAAGTTATACAAGTAGTCCCTGAAAGAGATCTGACAAAGATTCGAGAAAGAGGACTACGAAAAATAACTTAAAGGATACCGACATAACCAAATCGGACTCCTGCCACTAAAAAGTTATCAAAGTAATCCCTGGAAGAGACCTGACAAAGGTCCAAAAAAGAGGATTACAGAAATAACTTAAAGGAGACTGACATAACCAAGTCGGACTCCTATCACTAAAAAAGTTATACAAGTAGTCCCTGAAAGAGATCTGACAAAGATCCAAGAAAGGGGACTACGAAAAATAACTTAAAGGAGACCGATATAACCAAGTCGGACTCCTACCATTAAAAAGTTATCAAAGTAATCCCTGGAAGAGACCTGACAAAGGTCCAAAAAAGAGGATTACAGAAATAACTTAAAGGAGACCGACATAACTAAGTCGGACTCCTATCACTAAAAAAGTTATACAAGTAGTCCCTGAAAGAGATCTGACAAAGATCCAAGAAAGAGGACTACGAAAAATAACTTAAAGGATACCGACATAACCAAATCGGACTCCTGCCACTAAAAAGTTATCAAAGTAATCCCTGGAAGAGACCTGACAAAGGTCTAAAAAAGAGGATTACAGAAATAACTTAAAGGAGACCGACATAACCAAGTCGGACTCCTATCACTAAAAAATTATACAAGTAGTCCCTGAAAGAGATCTGACAAAGATCCAAGAAAGAGGACTACGAAAAATAACTTAAAGGAGACCGACATAACCAAATCGGACTCCTGCCACTAAAAAGTTATCAAAGTAATCCCTGGAAGAGACCTAACAAAGGTCCAAAAAAGAGGATTACAGAAATAACTTAAAGGGGGACCAACGCAAAAGAACCACCAAGAAATAAGTTGGACCCATAAGTCACAAACCTCAAAGGATCCAAGCTACAAACAATAAAACAAAGCAATCTGAAGAGGTCGAAATACAAGATTTCAAACATCAGTAGAAAACTGAAAAGATACCAAGTCAAAAAACTACCTCTGTTACTCCACAAAAGTTATAAGGCCCGGAAGGCTACCAAAACCTACCGTGAAGGAAAAGCGAGCTACCTTTTGTTTTTCAAAATAAAAAGTTGCTAAACAAGCAACTAGGAAATGTCAATGAAAAGTTTTAAAAGCCCACAAGTCGGGCCAACTATACATCCAGAAAGAGATCAGCAAACATCTGGAGCCTTCTTGGCAGCGTCAGGACAAGGGGCACGGCATCTACGGTTCCATCATCCCGGTTCAGAATCTGGCAATCCGGATCAGATGTAACGGGAGGAACAGAGGAGGTCGACACCTTAAGAGAAGGCACTGGGGGAGGATCAGCCTCATCATCATCCTGGTCATCAGGGACAATCTTACCATCCCTCACGACATTGTCCAGGCTGATGAGAGTCAAGTCGGCATCAGGAGCAACAACCCGGAACTGCTCCATCAGGTTCTCGGAGGTAGCAGTTACGCTACCCACAAGGTGACCTTGAAGCTCACCATAATTAACCCGAGCTGTTTCCAAATCTTCCCGAAGATGCATCAATTCCCTATAAGCCGAGACATAGCTATCCTTATGTTTCAATGCCATGTCTTCGGCCAGCTTCAAAGAAGCAGCAAGGGCAATAGAGCTGGCCTTCTCACCCTCCAGCTCTTTCTCCACCTTCGCCAACTTCACCTCTAACTCCTCCTTCAGACCCTTGATTCGATCAAATTCCGACTTGGCCTCTTCCATAAAGGATTTTGTGGCATGAATCGGAATCCCCTGAATTGTTCGGAATATAGCGGCACCCATATGAGCCATCTTCACACTACTTTTAGTGATAAAATCCAGATGCTGAAGAAGAGAAACATCGTCCATAGAAAGCCCACCATAGGGGGTAATTTGCTGGTCGACAAACTCGATAGCTTCAAAATCTGGGGCATCCAGGTTAAAGGGCTCGGATGACTTTTGCTTCTTACAAGGAGGGGCACCAGGAGCTGCAGCAGAAGATTGCGGAGGATCGACCAAGCGAACCCGAGGAATAGGAATTGCTTTCCTCGGCCCGGGAGAACTAGGTACAGGAGGTTTAACTGGAACCTAGGAAGATCCCTCTCTGGCCGCCTTGGCCGAAATGTTTAAAGCAGCAGTTGCCTTCTTCGCCTTCTTGAAGGCCTTCATAGAGTCATTATTTTTTCACATCTCTGAAGAACACAAAATCAACCACAAAAGACAAATTACAACATAGAAGAAGAAAAAAGCTCGGAAAGCAAGTATAAAATAAAGCAGACAGTACCCAAAGCAGCCCGAACCAAAGATGGATCACTCAAAAATCTCTTCGTATCCAGATGGGGAGGCTTCCCCCACAAATCTTCAAGAACAACTACAAAGGCCCGCTCAACCTCACTAAGCATTTCCCATGTGTAACGTGGCACTCTTACATTCTTTTGCCACTCTAGAGGAAAAGCAGGCTCGTCATTTTCATCAAGAAAAAAGGGGTGGGCCCCCTCGACAGCTCGAACTTTAAAGAAGTAGTTCTTGAAGTCCTTAAAGGACTCGTCATACATCGCAAACACTTTATGGCCCTGGGCGGACCGGAAAGAAACCCAAGAAGCCTTCTTTTTTGAAGAACCGCCAGGCTTGGTAGAAACAAACAAGTAAAGAAACAGAGTCTGGAAAGGTGTTACATCTAGTTCACGGCAGAGAAGTTGAAAAATTTTAATAAAACCCCAGGAATTGGGGTGAAGCTGGGATGGAGCTATATTACACGACCACAACAGGTCGGTTTCAAAAGCAGTAAAAGGAAAAGTAGCATTCAACTGGCTGAAAAAGTATTCATAGGCATAGAAGAATGGACGCTCCCTCTCAATGGAAGTCGGAAAGCAAACCCTCTCATCAGAATCAGGAGCAACAAGCTCGTAATCCCCCTCGCGAGCATTGTCACCACAAATCCTATGACGCTTCCTCAGGTCTGTGCAAAATTCAGCATCCACAACGGAAACACACAACAAAACAAGGGAGTCCAGCCAATCGGACATCCCCTCGGGAACTCTGGAAGACATCTCTACAATGTTATTGCGAGAAGACATGAGGCCAACTAAATCCTACAAGTAAGAAAAAAAGATAGGGGTTACTACAAATATCTCGGATAGGGAGAAAACAACTCGGTCAATACTTCTCAGATGATGAAACCACGAAAAGGAAAACCCCAAGACTCAAACCAAAGTCCTGGGGCATCCTTTGGAGGCAATAACAAAGCAAGGATTCAAGAAATTTCTACAGCTTACGCCCCGGCACTCATCAGAAAGAAAATAAAGTCTCAAAGGAAACAAAGGAAACACAAAGTCACCACCTTTCTACAGTCTATCAGCAAAAAGCATTATCAAACATCAAAAATGCCAAGTAAAAAATCACCAAAGACGCAAACTTTTTCAGAATCAAGCAAAAATTATCATCAAAGGCACAACCAGAAGCGGTGACAACATGCAAAAGCCCTAAGAAAAGATTCAAGCAACGAGAAAAGAAAAAGACTCGCACCAAAAAACGAAGAAAATCCAGAACACGCAAACAATCAGGCATGGTAAAAAACAGAAAGATCCCAACTTTCTCTGAGCAAAATTCAAACTTTCTACCGACATATAAAAGAACAGAGGAAGAAAAATCGAACCTGGAAAAATAGAAGAAAAATCTCGAAAGGAGAGCCGAAGAGCAGAAGCAACAAAGCCACCCCTCGAAGTGAAAAACCGCAAAGATAGAAGGAGAAAATCTGGTAATCACCCCTCTTCCACAGAGAGCAATGACAGAACAGACGTTGCAGGAAGAAGTTACGAAAGAAACAGAAAATGAGAGAGTAAAGGGAGAAGTTACGAAGAAAAGCGAAGAAGAGAAACCGTTTTTTGAGAAAATTCAAAATAAAAGCTAGGAAAAAACGGGGCAATTAATACCAATTAATGAAGGTACTAAACCCTTTTACATTCCCAAAGCAAAGCGCTGATATAAAAACACGCGCCTTTAGAGGAAAACGTTCTACATTTAAAAGATTCTACAAAAAGAAGAAATCGACAAAATGCTTGAGTTCGGCTTCGTCATGAAAGGACCGAAGTCAAAAACTCGACCTCAACAGAAAGACCGAGCTCAAGCAGGGGCACTGTTCATACCCTGGGTCGAGCTGTCCGACCCGGGATGTTCGACAGACAAAGCGACCGACCTCTTTAGGTCAGGACAACCCGACCTCTCCTCAAAGAGCTCGGCCAAGTCACAGGAAAGCCCAAACGAAGGGCCCAAATTGAGGAACGCGCCCCAAATCCAAGGGCAGCCCAAGCCCATAGAGATAAAGGCGGTTCCCTTAAAGATGACCTCACTGAAAGATAAAGATAAAGATAAGATAAAGATAACTAACTTATCTTATTTGCAAGAGGCCACATCTCACCATTATAAATACACTGGAGCACCCAGGTATAACTCATACTCTGATTCTACTTAATACCTGCTTAATACCCTTGCTAACTTAAGCATCGGAGTCTCTTGCAGGTACCCCCACCCTCCGGGGACGAAGGATCAGCACCACCACCAAGTCCAACAAGTCGGACACACCAGCTCCGGCCGATACCCACCTGCCGGACACGTCGGTTCCGACCAACACAGACGATCTCATCCAAGATCGACCTACAGTTTCAGGTAACCCTCGGAACAGTATCCCTAGAGTACTAATCAGTGATGGGGGCACTCATTTCTGCAATAAACAGCTTTACTCTGCTTTGGTTCGATATGGAGTTAGCCACAGGGTGGCCACTCCATATCATCCACAGACAAATGGGCAAGCTGAAGTCTCTAATAGAGAACTTAAAAGAATCCTGGAATGGACTGTGATTAACCGTAGAAGGGATTGGACAAGAAGCTTGGATGATGCTCTATGGGCATACAGAACAGCATTCAAGACCCCTATAGGGACCTCTCCATACCAGCTTGTGTATGGAAAAGCCTATCACTTGCCAGTGGAACTAGAACATAAGGCCTACTGGGCAACCAGATTCCTAAATCTTGATGCTAAATTAGCTGGAGAAAAATGATTGCTCCAGTTAAATGAGCTAGAGGAATTCAGACTCAGTGCTTTCAAAAATGCAAAAATTTATAAAGAGAAAGCAAAAAGATGGCATGATAAGAAGATGTCATCCAGAGTCTTTGAGTCAGGACAGAAAGTTCTGCTGTTTAATTCTAGGCTCAGATTATTTCCCGGGAAATTGAAATCCCGGTGGAGAGGACCATATGTGATTACAAGTGTGTCACCATATGGTTACGTAGAGCTTCAGAATAATGATTCTAACAAAAAGTTCATTGTTAATGGACAGAGAGTCAAACATTATCTTGAAAGCAATTTTGAGCAAGAATGCTCAAGACTGAGACTTGATTAAAAGCTCAGTAATAGTCCAGCTAAAGACAATAAAGAAGCGCTTGTTGGGAGGCAACCCAGCCATTAACAAAGCTTATTTTTCAATTAATTGATTTTTATAGGTTCATATTAATTTTCTTCAAGGTAAAATGGCAATTGCATGAGTTCACAGAGTCACAGAAGGATTCAGAGGATAAAACAGCAAAAAGAAGCTCACTGGTGCGAAAAAGCCAGTAAGAGCTGTTTTGGGCGTTCAACGCCCAAAAGAAGCATCTACTGGGCGTTCAACGCCAGTAGAGATAGCCATTTGGGCGTTAAATGCCAGAAAGAAGCATCTTTTGGGCGTTAAACGCCAGAAAGAAGCACCTTCTGGGCGTTTAACGCCAGATTTGCAGCATCCTGGGCGTTCAGAAAAACGCCCAGTAACAAAGGATTTCCTAGCGTTTAACGCCATCCAAAAGCAACAGGTGGGCGTTAAACGCCCAGGAGAAGCTACAGATGGGCGTTAAACGCCCAAAACATGCAGCGTTTGGGCGTTTAACGCCAGGATTATGGGGAGGAGGTGAATTCGTTTTCAACTCAAATTTTTTCCATTTTTCACGTTTCAATTCATGATTTCTTGCATAAACATGTTACAAACTCCCATCTTTCAAACTTCAATTCCAAAAATTTTTAATCCTAATTTCTAAAATCCCTTTTCAATGATATCAAATGTATCTTAATTCATAAACACAAAATTTTTTTTATTTTATCCTCTTCAACTTCTTTTCAAATCTTTTTAAATTCTTTTCAAATCTTTTCAAACTCATCGTATTTTCTTCTCAAAATTCAGATTTATCTTTTTCAAATATCTTTCATAACTTTTTAATTTTAAATTATATATTTTTCCTATCATACTTATCTTTTACAAATCATATCTTCTATCTTATCTTTTTCAAAATTTTCGAAAACCCACCCCCTCCCTTTAAATCCACATTCGGCATCCCCTCATCCACAATTCGAAATTAGCTCTCCTTCTATCCCTCTCCTTTCCTTTCTTTTGCTTGAGGACAAGCAAACCTCTAAGTTTGGTGTGTTTATCCATGATCACTAAGCCATACCCACTAAGATCATGGCTCCTAAGGGAAAGCAAACCACTGCAAGAGGCAAGAAAGAGAATATTCCAAAACCACTTTGGAATCAAGGGAAGTTCTTAACCAAAGAACATTCAGACCATTACTACAAAATAATGGGTCTAAGGTCAGTGATCCCGGAAGTTAAATTCGATCTGAAAGAAGACGAATATCTGGAGATCTAAGAGCAAATTTGAAACAGGAACTGGGAAGTCTTAGCTAATCCTGAAACAAACGTGGGAAGAAACATGGTTTAAGAATTCTATGCTAATCTGTGGCAAATAGACAGGCAGAGAATATCTAAAACTGCCCTCTATGACTATCGGACCTTGGTCAGAGGAAAGATTGTTCACATCCACCCTGACAAAATCAGGGAGATCTTTAAGCTACCTCAGCTGAAAGATGACCCAGACTCCTTTAATAGGAGAATGATGAGAACAAATAAGGGCTTGGACAAGATTCTAGAGGACATATGCTTCCCTGGAACCAGGTGGACAACCAGCACCAAGGGCGTCCCAAATCAATTCAAGAGAGAAGATCTTAAACCAGTTGCCAGAGGCTGGCTGGACTTCATTGGGCGTTCTATACTGCCCACTAGCAACCGCTCTGAAGTCACCATTAAAAAAGCAGTAATGATCCATTGCATTGTGTTGGGAAAAGAAGTGGAAGTTCATCAACTGATTTCATGTGAACTTTACATAATTGTAAACAAGAACTCCAAAGATGCCAAATTGGCTTATCCAAGCTTAATCTCTATGCTATGTAAAGATGATGGGGTGAAGATGGGAGTAACTGAGTATATCTCAGTTGAGAGACCAATCACCAAAAAGTCAATGGAGGGACAACAGGTGCAGGACAACCCCATCAAGAGGAGAGCATAGGAGTTCCTCCCGGAAATCTCTCAAATTGAATACTGGGAGTGCCTTGAAGCATCTGTTACCAATTTGCAAGAAGCTATGGAGCAACTGAAGGAAGAACAGCAAAATCAAAATAGCATGCTCTGCAAACTGCTTAAGGAACAAGAAGAGCAAGGGCGTGAACTGAGAGAACTGAAGCGTCAGAAGCTATCTCTTGAAGGACCAAGCACCCCACAGATTAAAGGAGCATCCACCTCCCAAAATAAAGGTTGTTGAGTCCTAATATTTGCCTTAACTCTGTGATAACTGTTCTTATTAGGAATTTACCTTAGAAGTTATATATTAGTAGTAGTAATTAGTATATCTATTTTGATTTTATCTCCAATTAAGCTATAATTTATTTTTCTCATCATCATCAAACATAAATAAAATAGTAGAATTTTAGAATAAAGAGGCAATATTTTTTCGAGTTCTTAATAAGGAAAATTCTAATTATTTATATGTGGTGGCAATACTTTTTGTCTTCTGAATGAATGCCTGAACAGTGCATATTTTTTATATTGAATTTTATGAATGTTAAAATTATTGGCTCCTGAAAGAATGATGAATAAGAGAAATATTATTGCTGATCTGAAAAATCATGAAATTGATTCTTGAAGCAAGAAAAAGCAGTAAAAAAAGCAAAAGAGGTAGAAAAAGCCAATAAGCCCTTTAAACCAAAAGGCAAGGGTGAAAAGGATCTAAGGCTTTGAGCATCAATGGATAAGAGGGCCCAAGGAAGTAAATCCAGGCCTAAGCGGCTAGATCAAGCTGTCCCTAACCATGTGCTTGTGGCATGCAGGTCCAAGTGAAAAGCTTGAGACTGAGTAGTTAAAGTTGTGATCCATAGTAAAAGAGTGTGCTTAAGAACTCTGGACACCTCTAATTGGGGACTTAAGCAAAGCTAAGTCACAGTTTGAAAATGTTCACCCAATTATGTGTCTGTGGTATTTATGTATCCGGTGGTAATACTGGAAAACAAAGTGCTTAGGGCCACGGCCAAGACTTATAAAGTAGTTGTGTTCAAGAATCAACATAATAAACTAGGAGAATCAATAATACTATCTGAAGTCTGAGTTCCTATGGATGCCAATCATTCTGAAATTCAAAGGATAAAGTGAGATGCCAAAACTGTTCGGAAGCAAAAAGCTACTAGTCCCGCTCATCTAATTAGAATCTGAGCTACACTTAAAACTCTGAGATACTATTGCTTCTTGATTTATTTTTATCCTATTTTATTTATCTAGTTGCTTGAGGACAAGCAACAGTTTAAATTTGGTGTTGTGATGAGCAGATATTTTATACGCTTTTTGGGGGTAATTTCATGTAGTTTTTAGTATGTTTTAGTTAGTTTTTAGTATATTTTTATTAGTTTTTAAGCAAAAAATCATATTTCTGGACTTTACTATGAGTTTGTGTATTTTTCTGTGATTTTAGGTATTTTTTGGCTGAAATTGAGGGAGCTGAGCAAAAATCTTACTCAGGCTGAAAAAGGACTGCTGATGCTGTTGGATTCTGACCTCCCTACACTCGGAATGGATTTCTTGGGGCTACAGGAATCCAATTGGCGTGCTCTCAATTGGGTTGAAAATTAGACATCCAGGGCTTTCCGGCAATATATAATAGTCCATACTTTGTGCGAAGATAAACGATGTAAACAGGCGTTTAACGCCAGTTCCATGTTACATTCTAGCGTTCAGCGCCAGAAACAGGTTGCAAGTTGGAGTTAAACGCCAGAAACAGGTTACAACCTGGCGTTTAACTCCAGAAATAGCCCAGGCACGTGAGAAGCTCAAGTCTCAGCTCCAGCACACACCAAGTGGGCCCCAGAAGTGGATTTCTGCACCATCTATCTTAGTTTACTCATTTTCTGTAAACTTAGGTTACCAGTTTAGTATTTAAACAACTTTTAGAGACTTATTTTAGATCTCATGACATTTTAGATCTGAATTTTGTACTTTTTGACGGCATGAGTCTCTAAACTCCATTGTTGCGGGTGAGGAGCTATGCAGCGTCTCGATGAATTAATGCAATGATTTCTGTTTTTCATTCAAACACGCTTGTTTCTATCTAAGATGCTGATTCGTACTTAACTGTGATGGATGTGATGATCCGTGACACTCATCACCATTCTCAACCTATGAACGTGTGTCTGACAAACACCTCCGTTCTACATTAGATTGAATGAGTATCTCTTAGATTCCTTAATCAGAATCTTCATGGTATAAGCTAGAAATCATTGGCAGCATCCTTGAGAATCCAGAAAGTCTAAACCTTGTCTGTGGTATTCCAAGTAGGATTCAGGGATTGGAAGACTGTGACGAGCTTCAAACTCACGAGTGTTGGGCGTAGTGACAGACGCAAAAGGATCAATGGATCCTATTCCGACATGATCGAGAACCGACAGATGATTAGCCGTGCTGTGACAGAGCATTTGGACCATTTTCACTAAGAGGATGGGAAGTAGCCATTGACAACGGCGACACCCTACATACAACTTGCCATGGAAGGAGCCTTGCATGTTTGAAAGTGAGAAAGCATTATGTTACAGGAATTCAGAAGACAAAGCATCTCCAAAACTCCAACATATTCTCCATTACTGAGTAACAATTACTTATTTTATGCACTTTCACTTTTTACAATTAAAACTAAAGAACCTTATTGGTATCCTGACTAAGATTAATAAGATAACCATAGCTTGCTTCAAGCCAACAATCTCTGTGGGATTCGACTCTTACTCACGTAAGGTATTATTTGGACGACCCAGTGCACTTGCTGGTTAATTGTGCGGATTGCAAAAAGTGTGATTGCAATTTCGTGCACCAGTGGCGTACGACGACGAGGGCACAACGACGAGGAGATTGGAGAAGCGACTAGGATTTTGTAATTTGGTACTTGTGTAGGAGAGAAGGAATGACCGAATGAGAGAGTGCAGGGCTTCAATGATGAAAAAGAAACAAAAAAAAATTCATTAAGTGTCCTGTACATGTGTATTTGGCATTTTTACATTAGGCAATGCTTTTAAAGCGCACCCAAAACATAACAAATATGTTACTCTTCAAAAGCGCTCCCTTTGGTATGAAAAGTGTCCCCATAGATATCAACATAAGGCTACGCTTATAAGTAATTTTTATTGTATCTAAGGTTACACTTTTTAAATGATGCCACAATTGTGTTTTTTATTCTTATAAAAAGGGAACACGGAGAAAAGCGTAGCCTATTCTATAAATAGGCTACGCTTTTCAAATATAACTTAAAAAATGTGGCTAAGTAAATATTTTTCTTGTAGTAAAATCATAAGAGTTACTAATCCTCTATCATTCCCTTTTTATTTTTTGGTTAAATTGTTAATTTGTAAATTAAAAAACTACTTACATTTAAATTTATATATACTTTATGAATTTGAATGTTATTTTTTTATGCGTGTTTTTTTAATTTTAATTAAAGTTAAATATGTTATTTTTATTTAATTACTTGTATCATAATAAAGAGTAAAGCTAGTCTATTATCTAGTATGATCTAGTATTAATAGAGAATTTTTTTATAATTATTAGTCAAATATGTGAACCTATTCTTCTTTAACCTATTTGAGAGGAATAAAAATCAAAGAAAACTATACATTAAAGATAATATCTATTATCTATTTTGCATACTTATTATTTTTTATGATATAATTTATATATAAAATCAATTACAAAATTTGATATGACAATATGAATTCTAGATATTCATGTCCAAGTAATAATTTGAAGATCATATGAGGTTCTTTAGTTTACACAATTAATTAGTTTAATAGTAAAAAATAACACATAATTTTTAGTTAATGATATAAAAAATTTATTAAAAATGATATCATAATTTTTTCTTTTTCTTTTTTATTTTTCTCTTTTTATTTTGCATCTCCTCTTTTTTATTTTTCTCTTTTTGTTTTGCATTTCCATCAATGCAACGATAACATAAAATATTTTATACATATATAATTATAACCCTTTTTTTAAATAATGGTTCACGTGATTAATATAAAATAGTTATTACATATAAAATGATTTTATTTTAATAATGTATTAAATTTAAGTTTTTTTATAATTTTTTATTTTATTTTTTTAATAAAAATAATATAAAAAAATAAAAAATACTGCAATAATTATTCAGAAAAAAAAAAAATACAGCAGCACAACATCAATAAAAGAACAATGCCGAAGAAGAACGGGAAGAAAAAAGAAGTGCGTGAAATACTGTAATAAAAAGCGAAAAAAAAATGTATGATTCACGCGAACATGAATATTGTTGTTTGAGTTCGGTCAACTTGGACTTGGTTTTGACAAAATCAGTTCGATGTATAGCGGGACTGCGGGACCATAATTGTTTCTTCCAAATGGAAGTAAAGTAATCTCCCAACTCAGATTAAAATATAAACAAAACAGATCAATCATTCATTAAACCATCTTTGAACCAAACTATGCTGCACTCTTCACTGGCTACACAACTAACACGCTCACTTACCTACTTCTCCGGTTAACCGGCGATGCACAACTCCGGAGCCGGTGGTGATGACCGAACGAACACGTGCCACGTGGTGGCGATGCCGTTTCCGGGAAGGGGCCACATCAATCCCATGATGAACCTCTGCAAAACCCTAGCATCACGAAAACCGAAAAACATCCTCATCACCTTCGTCGTCACTGAAGAGTGGCTCGGATACATCGCCAGCGAGCCCAAGCCCGACTCGGTTCGCTTCGCCACCATACCCAACGTGGTGCCGCCAGAGCGCCTGAAAGCCGTTGATTTTCCGGCGTTCTATGAAGCCACGATGACCAAGATGGAAGCGCCATTTGAGGAGCTTCTGGACCGGCTTGAGCCGCCGGTGAGCGCAATCATCGGGTGTGTGGAGCTGCGGTGGCCCGTAGCAGTTGCGAAGCGAAGGAATATTCCGGTGGCTGCGTTTTGGACTATGTCAGCGTCGTTTTACTCGATGCTGCACCACCTTGATGTGTTTGCACGACAGCAGAATTTGGTGGCTACTTCTCTTGGTAATGAGAATGGTTTACAGACGTTCTTAATTTCATTTTATTTTATTTTATTTTATTTTTTGCGCTAGTTATATTAATAATTTTTGGGCTAGGTATATTAATAATCGCAATAGACTAGTGTATTTTTACAAAGTGGAATATTGAATCAGAAATTAAACTGCCGCTATTTTTATTCATGATTTGATTGTTTTACTAGTGAGATTTTTCTGTTGAATCGGGATTATTTCGTAACTGAACTATAGAATATTCAAATTAGATGATTAATGGTTGAACTTGAATATAATTTTTAGAACATTGAGAAAACTTGCAATTTTGAGAAGTGCTATATAATCAAAAGATTATAATCAGCATTTTCGTTAGAAATTATGGTGATGTTTAAATGATAAGAAGCGACGAAATCGTGGAGCTCGCTTTTTATCAAGTTTTTTTGATGTTGTCACTTTATTCTAGCATCAAATTTTCAGCAAAAATTCTGGTTATTTAGTATTTTTTCTTTGGAGTACAATGACTGTATTTTAAAAATTTTCTCAATTTTGAAATTTTTGTTTTCTCCTTTCATTTTTTTCCAATGGAAAGAATAACGCTAATGTGTTGTTCCTTGAGAAAAAAAAAATAAACAAGAAATATTGAGCGAGGGAAAGTTAGATGAATTGTAACTTGCCTTCCTATATTTTGCTGTACAGATGTTAGACACATTCTCAGAACACCTTAATAAATTAGATCATGCAAAACTTCTGTATTTTATTGGAGACTACTAGCAACAATCTAATCTATTACCAATTATAGAAAGAATGTGAGATCTATATCAACGTGAGATTTTCTCCTTACATATAGTTCAAAGACTGTGTAAGTGGAATGTGATATTCATGCACCTATTTATGATTGTTGTATGTCTAATCTGTGTGGTTTCAATTCATGATTCATGAAGATGCAGAAGCTGAGAACATCCCAGGAATTTCTTCAGCTCATTTGGCAGACATTGAAACGGTGTTACATCAGAATGATGACCAAGTCATGCAGCTTGCAATGGAGTGTATCTCAAAGGTTCCAATAGCAAATTACCTTCTACTCACCACAGTCCAAGAGTTAGAACCAGAAATAATTGATTCTCTGAAAGCTATATACTCTTTTCCAGTCTATCCTATTGGCCCTGCCATACCTTATTTGGAGCTAAGAGAAGATTATAACATTGGTGATCATAGCCCTGACTATGCAAATTGGCTAGATTCTCAACCACCTCAATCAGTGTTATACATTTCTCTGGGCAGTTTCCTCTTATTGTCTAGTACCCAAATGGATGAAATCGCCGAAGCGCTAAACAGTAGTGGAGTTCGTTACCTGTGGGTGGCTCGGGCAGAAGCTTCTCGGCTGAAAGACAAGTGTGGAGAAAAGGGTATGGTGGTGCCATGGTGTGACCAATTGAAGGTGTTGACTCATCCTTCCATAGGTGGATTCTGGAGCCATTGTGGATGGAATTCCACACTAGAAGCCCTGTATGCCGGCGTGCCGATGCTTACATTCCCTCTTTTCTTGGATCAAGTTCCCAACAGCAGCCAAATTGTAGATGAGTGGAAGAATGGGTGGAAGGTAGAGACATCAAATTCGGGGAGTGATAAGCTGTTGGCAAAGGAAAAGATAGAGGAACTGGTTAAGAGGTTTATGGATCTTGAGAGCAGAGAGGGAATTAAAATCAGAGGGAGGGCAAGAGAACTTAAGGTTATGTGTCACAGAGCAGTTGCAAATGGTGGATCATCTGATGGGAACCTAGATGCATTTCTAAGAGACATTTCAAGGCCATTAGTGGATTGAAAAATGAAAATGCATCTCTGCCTCCTTAGTCACATAAAGCAATGGTGTTAAACTAAGGTCTGAATTGGAGACTCTATTCTTATACCATTTGCAAATTTGGATGTATTTGACATTGTAAAATGCCACACAAATGAACTTGGATATTCTGTTAGCTGTATTTGTCATTGTGCATTAGCAGTTTGAAGTTTGCAGATATAGCACAGCATTATGATTTGTGTGTGTCAATGAGGCTAATATCTAGACTTTAATGCATATACTGATGTGAAGTAGCAATTGTACCTACATATCCTGATTAAGTTTGAAGTAGTAAGTATACCATATCAAATGTACTAGTTATTTAGTTAAAAAGTAAAACTTCTACTCCAACTTTGAAATGAAAAAATACAGAAATATGCGATGGAAATCACTCATATAAAGACGCTTAAAACGTCTTTTTTTTAAGATTTTTTTAATAATTAAAATTCAACATATATAATCGATCAAACTGTGTTATTTTTGTTAAAATTAGACGAAATAAATTGGTTTGACCAAAAAATCAATAAACCAAATTTTGAACCAATTTAAATTAATATTTTTAAACAAATGACTATAATATTCTTATTATAGAAAATGATTTAAAATATTTCTATTATATATTTTAAAAATTCTAAATCCTAATCTTTCTCTTCTCTCTATGCAATCATTGAATTAAAATTTAGAATTTTAAAAATTAATATATATAATAAAAATATTTTAGTCATTTTTTATAATAAGAGTATTATAGCCATTTTCTATAAAAAAAAAATATTAATTTAGATCGATTTAAGATTTGATTTATTGATTTTTCGGTCAAATCAGTTTGTTTGGTCTAATTTTGATAATTTTGATAAAAATAACACAGTTTGATCAATTATATAAGTTAAATTTTAATTATTAAAATGTCTTTTTTAAAGACGTTTTAAGCGTCTTTATGTGAGTGGCTCCAATATGCGATACTACATCTACCCAATTGAGTTTGCTTAGCCTAGTTTTTGCCTTAATTTTGATGCTATTGTTCTGTTTCTTGCTCTTTTCTCCCCTTTTATTGAGGACTTTCTCACTCAAGTCTTTTCAACTCTTCTAAATGTGATAAAAATGAAACTTGCTTAGTCCTTTGCGAATTGTTTCATGTATAATCACTTAATCAGGCCAGTGGATAACAAAATTCCCACTTATTTCGCACCCTCCACTTGGCGTCACACACAAAGACTCCCCTAATTTGCAACCCTCCATTACAGTTTGAGACACAAAAACATTCTACTCATTTTGCAACCTCTTTGTGAAATGAGACATGTTTCACAAAAATAGGTTCATTTCGCAGGAGCTAAATCTATAACGAAATACTTTGTATTGTGTTTACGCATTAAGGTATTGCAAATTAACATTAGTTGCTTAATTAACAACTTCTTTTTCTTTTACGCATGTGTGGAAATATTTACTTTTTTGATTTAAATTAAAAACCTGTTTAACTAAATAGAGTCAACCGAATGGATATAAAAATATACATTTAGCTTATATTTAAATCCAAGATCCTAAAAAATTATTTTAGCATAAAGTTCTGACTTCTCAACTAGAACATACCCAAAAATAATTCTCTTCTATAATAAATCAATAGGTATATATTTTTACAGTAAACCATTTTGCAGTGCTTATGGCCTCTCCATTTGACAATGAGAAGTTGTATCTGCACATCAATATGAACTTGTAAACCATTCAGGGTAACATCTCACATGTAGCACCCATAGCAATTGCAAGAAACTAAATCAAGAACGAAAACTGCTTATATTAGACAGTTACGATATGAACCAACATTGAACTGCTTATTGCATTAGCATAGGTGCTGCCTTTCACTTCTTGGCAAGCGGAACATATTTGGTATAGGTGAAGAATGAAAACTCACATGCACTTATCAGTTATCTTCAAGTGAAGTTAAGAGTTAAAAACCATTAGATGAAAATTATTTAATAATTTTTAATAAAACTTCACGTAAACACAATTGCATGTGAGACTGTGAGTCTTCATAACGAAGACAAATGCGGGTCTCTCAAATTTTGTTGTTTGACCAGAGATCAGACTTAGTAAGCTTATAGCAATGACCAACTTCATGGTAGTGCAATCTATCAATACACTCGATGAATAACAATCAAATAAGACAACTCCACAAAAATTAAGAGCAATATTATTGAGATGCAAGTTCAGAAGAGGGTGACAAACGTAAGGACTACATCCCTGGGATTTCCTTCACATGGCATGCTGATTTTCCTTTAAACGATGGCAGCCACAGATGCAACCGAACAATGGAATTGTCCTTGAAAGGTGTCAAATGGGTCCACACAGTACAGTGCCTTTTGTTCACTTTCATTTACGGGCTCGAGCCTCAAACCATTGATGCTCTAAAAGCAGAGTTCCCACTGCAGTTTACACTAGCGCCTTACCATACCTTATTTCAGCCATTAAGACATAAACAAGGACAATTATAATAGCCACACACACACTTGGCGTGGCTAGATTTCCAACCGAATGGTTCTGTACTTTAAATCCCACAAGGGAGTGCTTTTTCGGTTTCAGGTGCTCAAATTGAAGAGATTGGATTTGGAATGAGTGAAACTAATGGTGTTAGATTTCCTTTGGTTTGGACGTGGTGAGGCTTCAAGCCTTCAAGGTTGGACCAAATTTATGGGAAAATAAATGGGACTAGTGGTGCCATGGTGTGACCAATTGACAGTGTTGTATCATAATGCTATTGTTGGGTTTTGGTCACATGTGGGTAGAATTATTAAAAAAAGAAGGTGTCTTTTGTGGAATTCCTTTTCTAACCTTCCCTATTGTTTTTGACCAACCATTGGATAGTAAGATTATGGATTTAGATTATCTAAAATTTGAATTTCTAATTAAAATTTGAATTTCATTTTAGAAAGTAAAGTGAGATTTTTTATTATTTATTTTATAAGTGGGACTAAGAATACAAATGAGAGAGAAACCATTTAAAGATAAAAGATCACACTTTACTCTTTAAAATACAAATTTAAATTTAGAAGATCCAAATTCTAAGATTATAGTGGAGGATTAGATGCTTAGCACGAGGGTAAAGGAGGATGTTAAGGTAAATTTATTTGCTAATAGCGATGAAATTGCAAGGTTGGTGTAGAGATTTACAGACCGAGACATGTTATAGTAAAGGAGAGTGCTAGGTAAATAATGAATATTTTGAATAATATGAACAATCACCAATTAAATAAAAATATATTATATTTTTAAATTATCCACCTAAATCTTAATATTAAAATAACCATCCGTACACCTAGTAAAATGAACATCCGATATATCTATTGTTCACAATTTTTAATATTTTCATTGTCTACCTATAATTTTTCTATAGTAAATAGACGATTTTCTTTAAATGACAATTAGATATCTATTTAGTGTTTGTTTGGATGCCATTAAATGAATAAAAAAAATCAGATTTTTTTTAATATGTTTAACAAATTTTTAATAGTAAAAGTAAAAGTATTAGAAAAAAATACATCTTTTTTAAGAAGTTATAATTTACATTTTTTAAAAAAAAATAAAAAAATTCACATAATAAATAAATAAAACAATACTTTTATCTTGTTTTACTAAAAAATAATTGATAAATAAAAAGATATTTTTACATAAAATATCTAAATATAAAATTACTTTTATTTTTATAAAAAAAAATTGTTAAAAATATCATTAAAAAGGTTTTTTTTTTTTTTGAAAAAGATGCCCAAATCATCGTTATTTTTTGTTCATAGATCTTTTTATTTTCTGAACGTAAAAAGCTCTTTATCATAGAATTATCCTTACGAATTTGGACAGTGACATTGGAAGGGAAATGAGGACCAAGAAAGCTTCAAGCCTTCAACATAATGGTGGGTCTGCTCTAACTGATTTGGATGACTTTTTTAGGGACTACTAATTTAAGGAAATAAGCATTATTGTCCTTGAAATTAAATTAGGACAATATTTTCTTTTTTGTTAGGCAATTAGGATAATTTTTGCTTGTGGTAGTAAAACTATCCAAATTAAGTTAAACTATTGCAGTGACGAAATTTAAATATGCAAGAACTTAAAAATATCAATTTCGAGTGTCTTTACAGTACCAGTATCTAATGGTCCAATGGCCTTTTTGTCAATTTCTTCTTGGTCACCGTGAATCTAGTGTGAAATTAATAAATTATGAATCGTAACTTGTAACTTGAAGTAATAGAAACTTAGAAAAAAAAAAAAAAAAGTAATAGAAACTTAGAAAGTACAACTATGAAATTATATCTTTTGTTAATATTTCTATATTTTTTAGGATTTTTATATTACTGTTAAAAATTTTTAGAGTCAAGATTAAAAAATTTCTTGTGTTATAATTAAGAAATTTTAGTGTTATTTTTTTAGATAAATTATGCACATTTTAAAATTCTTCATTCTCCTCTTTTTCATCATCATCATCATGGTTCTGAAAATCAGACCGGACCGACTAATTAGACTAGTCCAACAGTGAACTGGACGTCTTTGTGGTTCGGTCTAGTCCTTGAAACCACAAAAAAAATTGTTTACAAGCGAATTGAATCGAAACCCAACCAGTTTCAAGAAACAGCGTCGTTTTGCAGGCAAGTTCACTTCTTAAGTCTTCAATCTTCATTTTCTAATTCTCCTCAAACAAACATTTTTGGATTTTCCCCAAAACAAAAAAGAAACCCTAGTAACCAAGTTGGGTTGGTCTAATGATTAGCTCACTAGTCTGCTTAAACAAATGTCGAGGGTTTGAATTCTGCCTTGTGCATGCAGCAATCTATTGGCCAGTGACAAACCCTTAAATGGAGCTCAATACCGCGGCGAATTAGTCCTTGACTTACCGGACTGAGGGATACCGTGAAAAACCAAAAAAGAAACCCTAGTAGTAGCCTCCCTAACCACCGCAAGGAGCGAGACTCACCGCCGCCGCCCATCGTGCTCATCCATCTTCATCCGGTCGTCCGCGCTTCTTCCCCATTCAACAATCGAATCTTCTTCCTCGAGATTGCCATTAGTCGTTAGTCTTCGTCTGCTCAGCCTCACTTCTGCCACCGTCCATTGTGCTCATCACCACCGTCTTTGTTTGGGAGTCGAGTTCGAAGTCTCCAACTCATCTCCTCATTCACCAAGTGCAGCTTCTTCCTCGAGCTCGATGTCTGCCGTCTTCTCTTGGTTTGCTCAACCACGCTTCTTCCGCCATCTGTCATGGTGCTTGTCACTTGGTTTCCGTCGCGCTTCTGACCCTCTGCTCAGAACGAAGGCAATGGCTTCATTTTTTTTGTTCTTTGTTCTTTGCTTTGGTTTCTTGCATTTGATTGAATTATTGAATGGTTAGTTCGCTGCTGTGCTTTTTTTTTTGTTAATCTTTGGAAAAAGCTTGTTAATCATTGTATAAATTGTGATGAAATCTTGCTAAAATTGTAATCAGCTGAAAATCTTGTTAATCATTATTAAATTTATGCTAAAATCTTGCTGCTGAAGCATGAGTTTCTATTTATTCATTATGATAAGCCTTTTGTGAGGGAAGAAATAATGGGTCATCTTTGTTTTTGATACTTTCCTTTTCAAATTGATTGCTGCTTCAATTTGAGGGGATTGTGAATTTTAGTTTAAGCTGTGATTGAAGATTCTTTCATTTGGGTGTTCTTTCCTTTCTCAGTATGTTTGTCAAAGCTTAGTTTTTGATTCTTTGAGCATACACGTATTAAGTTATTGTTTTTTTTGCAATGGTGATTCTTGGGTATTTTTTGTGGCTTTTGTTTAAATGTTCCTATTGGTGTTGTATTGTTGTTGTATTTTAAATGTTCCTTTAATACTTTCTTTTATTTGAATGCTCAATGAGTACTTAGTGTTTGTTCTTTGTTGATTGATTTTGCATATTACTTGTGCTTGATGATCACTTTTAAATTAATAACTCTATTATTGGCTTGTTGTTTGGTAAAAATTGCACTATTTGTATTACTGATTCACTGTTCATAACTTTAAATTTTGTTAAAGTTTTTTTATGATAAATTGCCTATGTTTTCTTATTCATTGTTTTTTTTTTCTGTTGTTAATTATTGTACTAAATTTGTTAAAATTAGATTGAAAACTTTGTTAATCTTAGTTAAATCTTGTTCATTTTTGTTAATTTTAGTATGTTTATTTATATTTTATTTATTATTTTATCATAAAATAGTTATTTCGGTTAAACTATGGTTAAATCAGTTAGACTAGTAAACCAATGAACTAATCACTAGAGCGGTTCAATGACTGGTCCAATTTTCAGAACCTTGATCATCATCATCGTCTTTTTTTCTTCATCTTCTCCTTCCTATTTCACCTATTCATAATTCTTCTTGTTTCATATTTTTAACAAGAAAAAAATAAAGAAAAAGAAGAAAAAATAAAAAATATTGCAACAACTAAGAGGAGGAGAAGGAGGAGGAGGAGGAGGGAAAAAAATGCAACAAGAAAAGAACGACGATGAGGAGAAATGCACGAAGAATGTAAAATCCTATAAATTAATAAATAATTAACTAATAAGTTAATCATGAGCCAAGGGGAGTAGAAAATTAAATTTTATAATCTAGAGAAGTAAAAATATTTAAAATACAAATTAAAACACTAATTTTAAAGATTTTGACCCGAAATTGAACCAACGGACTAAACGAATTGAACCGGGTCCAAGTGGGCCTAAGCCCACTTACATTAACCCACTTATAAGCTTGCAAATCAGCCTTCTCCCCCTTCCCTATTTCATTTCCACGCTGATGAGGAAGAGAACCAAAACAAAACTAGTGACTAGAGGTGCTTAACAGAGCTGTTATAGCGAACTTTTCTTTAGCAAAGAACTTTCTCTTTGTTTTGCTTAAGGCTTACTTTATTGTTACACTGTAACTAGGTCAGATTGTAACTGTAACCCTTGCTTGAGTCGACCCTAATGCTGCTTTCTTATATGGAGAATTCGATCGAGAAAGTGACATGGAGCAGCCACAAGGACAAGGCAAAGCTCACCCTGATTACGATTATGTGTCAGAATTGAGAAAAGCTATGTACGGGTTAAAGCAAGTCATCAAAAAGAAGGAATGCCCCAACCACGATTAAGCGCTACTTTGGCCAGACCTTTATCACTCTCAAATTTTATTTTCCCATAACTTTCAATTCGTAGTTCCGATTGGCAAGTTGTTTGCGGCCATGCGTTTGTCTTGGAACCCTCTTTATTTCTGTCTGAACAAAGTGGTAAAAAAACTTTGTATTTTTTGCCCAGTTTTTCTTTCTCTTTGAATTTGCATTTTGGCTTGGGGTTATTGAGTTTTTCATGGTTTTGATAGTTTAGGTGTCATCTAGCTTGAGTAATTGTTGGGTTTCACCCCAAGGACCATTGGGTAAAGATAAGGGCTACTTTCTCTTTGTGTTTATGAAGTTTTATGAAGCCCTAGTTTTTTAGTATTGTGTATATTATGTGAAATTAGTGTAGATTGAGTATTAAAAGCATTGCATTGAGCTTTGGTGGTGCTTGAGCTTAGTGGAAGTAAAGGTTAGAATTTAATATTGGTGAAATCTGCAAATTAAGGGTTGATCTTAACTTTCTAAAGGTACAATTTAAGTTTCATTTAAATACCATGTAATGTGGTATAAAATCCTAGACTAGATGCCCCTAGAAATAAGTTTGAATTGTGTAATTGAATGAAATTGGTACATGTAATTGATGCATTGTTGAAATTGACATTTGGATGTTGAATGTGTGTTTGTATAAAGTTGCGTTGAATTGATAAATACTAGGCCTGAGACCTTGAAAGGTAAGTTTAGTAAGTTGATGAAATGTGTTGAATGACTAAGCATGAGTTTAAGATGATAATTATGTGATTGAGCATGTAATATTTGGTAATGAATATGATAAATGAATTAGAATTTGGTTTGGTTATGTTTGAAATAGTTAGAAGCTGATGATTGAAAGTTTGGAAGGCTTAGGAATGGTAAGAAAGTGGTTGAAATTGAATTAAATTGAAGAATTGGTCGAAATGAGTATTTATGCAAATTTGATAAAAATAGGATTTTAACCAATTTTGTCGGGCCATAACTTGGCCCTCAGAGTTTGGATTTGAGTGAACTTTGTCTTGAATTGAAGATGATTATGAGAACTTTAAAACGGTTTAAAGATGAAGGAAAAGAAGTTTCATAGAGAAAGCTATAAATGTTGAAAGTTAGATATAAAAAAATTGAACTTTGTGATATTGCAGAAAACTAGAATTTCTAGTTTGTGTGCCCATGCACACTATCGTACGTACACACAGAGTAGAGTGTGCGTTAAGACTCGTGCGTATGCATGAGAGGTGTGCGCACGCACACCCTATGATCTTTACAAGTTGTGCGTAAGCATAGCAATGATGTGTACGCACACGCTGGGAATTCGTTCTGGTGTGGGCGTACGCACAGATGCGTACGCACGAGCTCTATTTTTCACACAAAATTTTGTTTTTTAACTATATGACCTTTTTGGTAAACTTGTAAACCTTCGTAACCCCTATTTAAGGTCCAATATCTAGTGTTAGGTTTAAGAAGAAAAGCAAACCTATCGAGGGAGTTAGTTTGGTATTAAGGAGAGATGTATTAAATATAATGAGAGGAATAATAATGATTGAATTTGATTGAGGATGATGAGGTTGGCTATGAGAATGAAGAATGACGAGGATTGATTTTAATTATGAATTTTAAGTGAAGTGGAATGATATTGAGAATGGATTTATAATGAGAATGGATTTGATTAAGAAATACCACCGGGTAAGATACAATGACTTTGTTCACTTGCTTCGAATAAAGGGTTGAAACACCGGATAAGATGCAGTGACGTCATCCACTTGCTCCAGGTAAAGGTTTGAGACATCGGGTAAGATGCAAGGGTTGAGTTTAATCACACTTGCTCCAGGTTGAGAATTGTCACGCCACCTGGGTAAAAGGCAAGGGTTGAAGTTGTTCCCCTTGCTCCGGATTACGTGGGTAAGATACACGGGTTGCGGTTTGGTCTTACTTGCTCTGTGTTGTGATGTTTCTGTCTAGGATTCGCTACTGGACATATCGGATTTGGCTGTATAACTGACAGATGATATCATCGTCCATAGAACAGGCATATATCGTTTTGCATTTGATTGAATTGTTTGGGCTTGCTATTCTTGTCTTGGCTTGTTTAATTGTGCATAATTAAATGTCTATGTGCTAAGTGCCTTATTTGAATCTCCTTGTGTATTATTCGTTTGCTTTGCTTATGTTTGCATATCTGAGAGGTCCCTCATACTGATGTTGGTTGACACTAAGGGCTGTTCTATTTGGAGTTTGGAGGATGGTGGAAAACTTTAATAAAAGTGAACTAGACTAGCATTCCTTAGAAGAGTTGCTTGATTACGGATTCGTGAGAATTTAGGATGAAAATATTAATGCATGAAGTTTAAGATTGCTTAGTAAGTTTCCTGTTACCTTATATTGTATTTATTTATCATTTTTACCATATTGGGAACCCATGATCTTGGGGGTTCTCATTCCATATATTTATTACTTTTTAGATGCAAATCCTGGGGGCTCCGCGGTGAGCTAGAGTTTGTCTGGACGATAGTAAAGTTATCTTGAGTTCTGTATTTTATTTTGTTTAGATTTTCTCTCTCTTTTATTTTGAAAAATTTTAATGATTTACATGTAAATATGTCTTTTTAAGACTTGCCTATAGAGGCTGTGATGTATTCTTGGAAGAGATAGAAATTATTATCAACTGTTTTTACTTCTGTAGCCCTATCTGACCTGAACTTCGCAGGTCGTGACTATTGGTTATTATACCTATTTATATATATAATTTATCCTTACCGTATTCTTCCTTTTTTTATCTTGAGTTTTATTTTTATTCCACTTATTCGAGCGTGTTGTTATGCGATACGTGTGTGTTTGCGATCGCGATTTTCTTTTACTCCCTTTTCAAGCTTCTCGTTTTAATAATTTATTCTAATATATATATATATATATATATATATATATATATATATATATATATATATATATATATATATATATATATATATATATATTAGCCAGTTTCTTGCCAAGCGGTTGAAGTTCTCTTTGCTTCTTGGGGAGCTGGTTGAAGTTTTAGTACTTTCTCTCCGGTAATTGGAGTTTTGTTCTATATGCCTTTCGCCCATCCTGTATTTCCCCCCTTCGTCGTTATTTAGGAAAGTGAGTGAGCAAGATGTTCCTGGCTGAACCCTTGACTTCGCTTCGTACAAAGCAGCTAGATTTTCATCTCCTCCCGCTTTTCCTACTAGCCTCGATGGCTTTCAAAAAAAGACTTATGACTCGAGCATTAGGATTTGAATGTTAGGGTGTTACAAAGAAGAGGAAGGAATGCAAAGAAGAAGTGTGTGATTTACGCATTAGTTTTTGTTGAGTTTAGGCCAACATGGTTAGACTCTGTTGACAAAAACGCTTGGATATATAATGAAACCGTATTTTAACTATACTAGGTATATATTAAAATTAGTCACCAAAATCATTTACACTAGTATACAATAATATATATTAAAATATAAAAATATACATTAAAAATAAATTAAATTATATATATATTTATACACAAATATTTGTTGATTTATTTACTAGTGGTTAATTTTTAATATGTATATAATATGTTTTTAGGGTAAAACACACATAAAACAATTGGAGAGAAAATTTACAGAATTACAACATTCTGAAAGGCTTATATTCAGATCCAAATCCCTAGTCCATGTAAACCGTAACACCTTACAAGGTTTTAAACATTTTCATGTAAAATACCATACTTTGTAGCGGATTATGTGTAAATCTTCCTAAACCCTAAACCGTGACAACTTATCACAGATTATAGTCAATTCATTAAATGCTCATAAACCACCATTTGCAGCAGCGGTTTACAAGCAAACAAAACCATGCATAATCCGCTATTGGCAATCCCAGATTATGAAGAAACTAGCAATGTGAATTCGCTACTAACTGTTACGGTTTAGGTTTGTAGTGTTATAAAATTGCAATGGTTAGTCACTAGATTATTCATTCAGGTGAGCTGGGATATTTATGGTTGAGAGATTTTGAGAGAGAATCATGCGAGCACCATATTCTCATGGGGTCATGAAAGAAGAAAATTGTTTATACCGATTAAATAGCCTTGCTAACGTTGTTGAAAATATTAATGAGGAGGTTAGTTGCTTTTTTTAATATAAGACATACGTTTGAGTAAAATGTTGGTGGTAGTTTGTTATATGTTAGACTTTTATATTTTTTATCACCTTTCATCAGTGTAATTTTTTGTTGTAGTGAAAGATTAGATAGATTATTCCTTGTAAGAATTTGTATATTTGAAATATAAATAGGGCATTTGTATAAATATTATACGTTAGTCTTTTATCTTTTTTATCATCTTACATTAGTGCAATTTTTTGCGGCAGTGAAAGATTAGATAGATTATTCCCTGTAAGCATTTGCATACTTGAAATCTAATTAGGACATTTGTGTAAAAAATTATGTGTAAGTCATTTATCTTTTAAAATCTTATTAGTGTGTATTTATTTTTTTCATTTGATGCAACCAACTAGGTATATTTATAGTGGTTAGAGGCAACAAAATATGCCTCTGGTGCACGAAATTGTGATCATCAACAATGGTGCCAAAGACTTGGAGCTCTCAAACGTGAATCACATTTTGTCACAACTTCGCACAACTAACCAGCAAGTGCACTGGGTCGTCCAAGAATACCTTACGTGAGTAAGGGTCGATCCCACGGAGATTGTTGGTATGAAGCAAGCTATGGTCATCTTGTAAATTTCAGTTAGGCGGATTCAAATGGTTATAATGGTTTTTGAAAATATAAAGATAAATAAAGCATAAAATAGAGATAGAGATACTTATGTAATTCACTGGTGGGAATTTCAGATAAGCGCATGAAGATACTGTGTTCCTTCTGAATCTTTGCTTTTCTACTGCTTTCATCCAATCCTTCTTACTCCTTTCAATGGCAAGCTGTATGTAGGGCGTCACCGTTGTCAATGGCTACTTCCCATCCTCTCAGTGAAAATGGTCCAAATGCTCTGTCACAGCACGGCTAATCATCTGTCGGTTCTCGATCATGTCGGAATAAGATCCATTGATCCTTTTGCGTCTGTCACTACGCCCAACACTTGCGAGTTTGAAGCTCGTCACAGTCATTCAATCCCTGAATCCTACTCGGAATACCACAGACAAGGTTTAGACTTTTCGGATTCTCAAGAATGGCCGCCAATGGATTCTAGCTTATACGATGAAGATTCTAATTAAGGAATCCAAGAGATACTCATTCAATCGAAGGTAGAATGGAGGTGGTTGTTAGGCACGCGTTCATAGGTTGAGAATGGTGATGAGTGTCACGGATCATCACATTCATCATGTTGAAGTGCAACGAATATCTTAGAATAAGAATAAGCTGAATCGAATAGAAGAATAATAGTAATTGCATTAATACTCGAGGAACAGCAGAGCTCCACACCTTAATCTATGGTGTGTAGAAACTCCACCGTTGAAAATACATAAGTGATGGTCCAGGCATGGCCGAATGGCCAGCCCCCATGGAGGTCTAAAATCGCATACACTGATTAAAGATCAATCCTCAGACAAGACGCTAGTACAATAGTAAAAAGTTCTATTTATACTAAACTAGCTACTAGGGTTTATAGAAATAAGTCTAAGTGTAGAAATCCACTTCCGGGGCCCACTTTGGTGTGTGCTTGGGCTGAGCTTGAGCTTTACATGTGTAGAGGCTTCTCTTGGGGTTAAACACCAAGTTGTAACATATTTTTGGCGTTTAACTCTGGTTTCTGACGTGCTTATAGCGTTTTACTCCAGAATGCAGCATGGAACCGGCGTTGAACACCAGTTTGTGTCGTCTAAAATCAAATAAAGTATAGACTATTATATATTTCTGGAAAGCCCTGGATGTCTAATTTTCAACACAATTAAGAGTGCGCCATTTGGAGTTCTATAGCTCTAGAAAATCCATCTCGAGTGCAGGGAGGTCAGAAATGTGAATTTTACATAAAAACTAATAAAAACTAATAAAAAATCCCTAAAAGTAGCTAGATTCTACTAAAAACTACCTAAAAATAATCCCAAAAAGCGTATAAATTATCCGCTCATCACAACACCAAACTTAAATTGTTGCTTTTCCCCAAGCAACTGAAAATCACATAGGATAAAAAGAAGAGAATATACTATAAATCCCAAAATATCAATGAATATTAGTTCTAATTAGATGAGCGGGACTTGTAGCTTTTTGCTTCTGAACAGTTTTAGCATCTCACTTTATCCTTTGAAGTTTAGAATGATTGGCATCCATAGGAACTCAGAGTTCAAATAGTGTTATTGATTCTCCTAGTTAAGTATGTTGATTCTTAAACACAGCTACTTTTATGAGTCTTGGCCGTGGCCCTAAACACTTTGTTTTCCAGTATTACCACCGGATACATAAATGCCACAGACACATGACTGGGTGAACCTTTTCAGATTGTGACTCAGCTTTGCTAAAGTCCCTAGTTAGAGGTGTCCAGAGCTCTTAAGCACACTCTTTTTGCTTTGCATCACGACTTTAATCACTCAGTCTCAAGCTTTTCACTTGGACCTGCATGCCACAAGCACATGGTTAGGGACAGCTTGATTTAGCCGCTTAGGCCTGGATTTTATTTCCTTGGGCCCTCCTATCCATTGATGCTCAAAGCCTTGGATCCTTTTTACCCTTGCCTTTTGGTTTTAAGGGCTATTGGCTTTTTCTGCTTGCTTTTTTTTCGCGAGCTTCTTCTTTTTCACTGCTTTTTCTTGCTTCAAGAATCAATTTCATGATTTTTCAGATTATCAATAACATTTCTCTTTTTCATCATTCTTTCAAGAGCCAACAATTTTAACATTCATAAACAAAAAGATAAAAAATATGCACTGTTCAAGCATTCATTCAGAAAATAAAAAGTATTATCACCACATCAATATAATTAAACTAATTTCAAGGATGAATTCGAAACTCATGTACTTCTTGTTCTTTTGTATTAAAAACATTTTTTATTTAAGAAAGGTGAAGGATTCATGGAATTATTCATAGCCTTAAGACATAGTTACTAAATACTAATGATCATGTAATAAAGACACAAACATATACAAATATGAAGCTTAAAAACCGAAAAATAGAGAGATAAAAACAAGGAAGTTAAGGAATGAGTCCACCTTAGTGATGGTGGCGCCTTCTCCTTGAAGGACCAATGGTGTTCTTGAGCTCCTCTATGTCTCTTCCTTGCCTTTGTTGCTCCTCCCTCGCAGCTCTTTGATCTTCTCTAATCTCATTGAGAATGATAGAGTGTTCTTGGTGTTCTACCCTTAATTGGTTCATGTCATGACTCAATTCTTCTAGAGAAGTGTTGAGTTGTTCCCAATAGCTGTTTGGAGGAAAATGCATCCCTTGAGGCATCTCAGGGATTTCCTGATGATGAGCTTCCTCATGCGTCTCTTGAGATCCATGAATGGGCTCTCTTGTTTGCTCCATCCTCTTCTTAGTGATGGACTTGTCCTCTTTAATGAGGATGTCTCCTTCTATGACAACTCCAACTAAGTAGCATAGATGGCAAATGAGATGAGAAAAAGCTAGTCTTGCCAAGGTGGAGGGCTTTTCGGCTACTTTGTAGAGTTCTAGAGAGATGATTTCATAAACTTCTACTTCCTCTCCAATCATGATGCTATAGATCATGATGGCCCGATCCACAGTTACTTCGAATCGGTTGCTAGTGGGGATGATGGAGCGTTGGATGACCTCCAACCATCCTCTAGCCACAGGCTTAAGGTCTAGTCTTCTCAATTGAACCGGCTTGCCTTTTGAGTCTCTTTTCTATTGAGCTCCTTCCACACATATGTCCATGAGGACTTGGTCCAACCTTTGATCAAAGTTGACCCTTCTAGTGTAGGAGCTTGCGTCTTCTTGCATCATAGACAAGTTGAACGCCAACCTTACATTTTTCGGACTGAAATCTAAGTATTTCCCCCGAACCATTGTAAGCCAATTCTTTGGATTCGGGTTCATACTTTGATTATGGTTCCTAGTGATCCATGCATTGGCATAGAACTCTTGAACCATTAAGATTCTGACTTGTTGAATGGGGTTAGTGAAAACTTCCCAACCTCTTCTTCGGATTTCATGTCGGATCTCCGGATACTCATTTTTCTTGAGCATGAAAGGGACCTTAGGGATCACCTTCTTCTTGGCCATAACTTCATAGAAGTGGTCTTGATGGAGCTTTGAGATGAATCTCTCCATCTCCTATGACTCGGAGGTGGAAGCTTTTGTCTTTCCTTTCCTCTTTCTAGAGGTTTCTCTGGCCTTAGGTGCCATAAATGGTTATGGAAAAACAAAAAAAAAAGCTATGCTTTTACCACACCAAACTTATAATGTTGCCCGCCCTCGAGCAAAAGAAGATAGAATAGAAGAAGAAGAAGATATGGAGGAGAGGGAGAGAGGTGTAGGTTTCAGCCAAGGGGAAGAAGAGAGAGTAGTGTTGTGTGAAAATGAGGAAGGATGGAGGGGTTTATATAGTGGAGGGAGAGGGGTTTATTGTTCGGTCATGTAGGGTGGGTTTGGGTGGGAAAGAAATTTTGAATTTGAAGGTAGGTGGGGTTTATGGGGAAGAGAGGATGGATGTGAGTGGTGAAAAGGTGATGGGGAAGAGTGATTGAGGTGATTGGTGAATGATGTTTAGGGAAGAGTATTATGAAAAGGTGTAAGAGAGAGGGAGAAGGTAGGTGGGGATCCTGTGGGGTCCACAGATCCTGAGGTGATCCTGTGGGACCCACAGATCCTGAGGTGTCAAGGATTTCTCATCCCCGCACCCTTTAGGCGTGTAAAATGCCTTTTTTATGCAATCATGGCATTTAACGCCAGACTGATGCTTGTTTCTGGCGTTAAATGCCAGCTCTATACTTGTTTCTGGCGTTAAACGCCACTTTGCTGCTTGTTTCTGGTGTTTAATGCCAGCTTTCCTTAGGTGCAATCCTGGCATTTAAACGCCAGACTGCTACTTGTTTCTGACGTTCAACGCCAGCTTCATGCTCTGTTCTGGCGTTAAACGCTAGCCAGATACTCCTTACTGGCGTTTAAATGCCAGTAAGCTCTTCCTCCAGGGTGTGCTTTTTCTTCTGCTGTCTTTGATTCTATTTTTAATTTTTGCAATTGTTTTGTGACTCCACATGATCATAAACCTAATAAAACATAAAAGAACAATAGAAATATAGATAAATAAAAATTGGGTTGCCTCCCAATAAGCGCTTCTTTAATGTCAATAGCTTGACAGTGAGCTCTCATGGAGCTTCACAGATCATCAGAGCATTGTTGGGACCTCCCAACACCAAACTTAGAGTTTGAATGTGAGGGTTCAACACCAAACTTAGAGTTTGGTTGTGGCCTCCCAACACCAAACTTAGAGTTTGATTGTGTGGGCTTTGTTTGACTCTGTATTGAGAAAAGCTTATCGTGCCTCTTTTCTATGTTTACAGAAGGATAACCTTGAGCCTTAAACACAAGGTAGTCCCCATTCAATTGAAGGACTAATTCTCCTCTGTTAACATCAATCACAGCTTTCGTTGTGGCTAGGAAGGGTCTTCCAAGAATGATGGATTCATTTTCATCCTTTCCAATGTCTAAGATTATGAAATCAGCAGGGGTGTAAAGGCCTTCAACCTTTACCAACACGTCCTCTACCAATCCATAAGCTTGTTTTATTGACTTGTCTGCCATCTCTAGTGAGATGCTTGCAGCTTGTACCTCAAAGATCCCCAATTTCTCCATTACAGAGAGTGGCATAAGATTTATACCTGACCCCAGGTCACATAGAGCCTTCTCAAAAGTCATGGTGCCTATGGTACAGGGTATTAAGAATTTACCAGGATCTTGTTTCTTTTGAGGTAAAGTTTGCTGAACCCATGTGTTTAGTTCACTAATGACCAAAGGAGGTTCATCTTCCCAAGTCTCATTACCAAACAACTTGGCATTCAGCTTCATGATGGCTCTTAGATATTGAGTAACTTGCTCTTCAATTACATCTTCATCCTCTTCAGAGGAAGAATAGTTCTCAGAGCTCATGAATGGCAGAAAGAGGTTTAATAGAATCTCTATGGTCTCTAGGTGAGCCTCATATATTCCTTAGGATCCTCAGTGTGGAGCTCCTTTTTGTTCAGAGGACATCCCAGGAGGTCTTCCTCACTGGGATTCACGTCCTTCTCCTCCCTTGTACATTCGGCCACACCAAGCAAGGTTATGGCCTTGCACTCTCTTTTTGGATTCTCTTCTGTATTGCTTGGGAGAGTACTATGAGGAGTTTTAGTGATTTTCTTACTCAGCTGACCCACTTGTGCCTCCAAGTTTCTAATGGAGGACCTTGTTTCACTCATGAAACTTAAAGTGGCCTTAGATAGATCAGAGACTATATTTGCTAAGCTAGAGGGGCTCTGCTCAGAATTCTTTGTCTGTTACTGAGAATATGATGGAAAAGGCTTGCTATTGCTAAGCCTGTTTCTTCCACCATTATTAAAGCCTTGTTGAGACTTTTGTTGATCCTTACATAAGAAATTTGGATGATTTCTCCATGAGGAATTATAGGTGTTTCCATAGGATTCACCCAAGTAATTCACCTCTGCCATTGCAAGGTTCTCAGGATCATAAGCTTCTTCTTCAGAAGATGCCTCTTTAGTACTGTTGGATGCATTTTGCAATCCATTCAGACTCTAAGAAATCATGTTGACTTGCTGAGTCAACATTTTATTCTAAGCCAATATGGCATTCAGAGCATCAATTTCAATAACTCCCTTCCTCTGAGGCGTCCCATTACTCACAGGGTTCTTCTCAGAGGTCTACATGAATTGGTTATTTGCAACCATGTCAATAAGTTCTTGAGCTTCTGCAGGCATTTTCTTTAGGTGAATGGATCCACCTGCAGAATAGTCTAGTGACATCTTGAAAAACTCAGATAGACCATCATAGAATATATCCAAAATGGTCCATTCTGAAAGCATGTTAGAAGGACACTTTTTGGTCAACCGCTTGTATCTTTCCCAAGCTTCATAGAGGTATTCACCATCTTTTTGCTTGAAGGTCTGAACATCCACTCTAAGCTTGCTCAATTTTTAAGGAGGAAAGAACTTGGCCAAGAAGACCATGACCAACTTATCCCAAGAGTCCAGGCTATCTTTAGGTTGTGAGTCCAACCATGTTCTAGCTCTATCTCTTACAGCAAAAGGGAAAAGTATGAGCCTGTAGACTTTAGGATCTACTCCATTAGTCTTAACAATATCACAGATCTGCAAGAACTCAGTTAAAAACTGATAGGGATCTTCAGATGGAAGTCCATGGAACTTGTAGTTCTGTTGCATTAGAGCAACTAGTTGAGGCTTCAGCTCAAAATTGTTTGCTCCAATGGCAGGGATTGAGATGCTTCTTCCATAAAAATTGGAAGTAGGTGTAGTATAATTACCAAGCATCCTCCTTGTGCCTCCACCATTGTTATTGGGTTCGGCCATGTCTTCTTTTTTGAGACTCTCTGTAAGGTTTTCTCTGGATTGTTGTGCTTTAGCTTCTCTTAGCTTCTTCTTCAGAGTCCTTTCAGGTTCAGGATCTGCTTCAACAAGAATGTCCTTGTCCTTGCTCCTGCTCATATGAAAAAAAAGGAAACAGAAAAGAAAGAGGAATCCTCTATGTCACAGTATAGAGATTCTTTTATGTGAGTAGAAGAAGAAAAGAATGGAAGAAGGAGGAGGAGAAAAATTCGAATACAAAGGGGAAGAGAGGGTTCGAATTTTTAGATGAAGAGAAGTGTTAGTAAACAAATAAATAAATAGAAGGAGGTGAGAGAGAGAGAATTTCGAAAATTAGAAGAAAAGAGAAGAAAAATATTTTTGTTTTTATTTTAATTATTAGTTAGAATTCGAAACTTAAGAGAGGAAATAAAATTAAAATTAAAATTTGAAATAATTAGTTAATTAAAAGAATTTTGAAAAAGAGAGAGGAATTTTTGAAAATTAGAGAGGAAAAAGTAGTTAGGTGGTTTTGAAAAAGATAAGAAACAAACAAAAAGTTAATTAGTTAGTTGAAAAAGATTTGAAAATCAATTTTGAAAAGATAAGAAGTTAGAAAAGATTTTGAAATTGATTTTGAAAAAGATATGATTTGAAAAAGATATTTTGAAAAGATATGATTGAAAAATATATTTTAGAAAAGATTTGATTTTTTAAATTAAAATTGATTACTAGACTAATAAGAAACTAAAAGATATGATTCTAGAATTTAAAGATTGAACCTTTCTTAACAAGAAAGTAACAAACTTCAAATTTTTGAATCAATCACATTAATTGCTAGTAAAGTTTTCAATTTTAAAATGAAATTAAGAAAAAGATTTTGAAAAATATTTTTAAATTTTCGAAAATCATAAAAGAAAAATGAAAAAGATTTGATTTTTGAAGAAGTTTTGCAAAGATAGGATTTTTAAAATTGAAAATTTGACTTGACTTATAAGGAATAGCTAAGTTTTAAAAATTTTTTGACTAAGTCAACTCAAATTTTCGAAATTTATGAGAGAAAAAAAAGGAAAATATTTTTTTGATTTTTGAATTTTTAATGAGGAGAGAGAAAACCACAAAAATGACTCAAAACATAAAAATGCAAGATCAAAACACATAATGCATGCAAGAACACTTTGAATGTCAAGATGAACACCAAGAACACATTGAAGATCATGATGAATCATCAAGAACTTATTTTTGAAAAATTTTCAAGAAAAAAAAATATGCAAGACACCAAACTTATAAATTTTTAATGCTTAGACACTATGAATACAAAAATGCATATGAAAAACAACAAAAGACACAAAACAAGAAAATATGAAGATCAAACAAGAAGACTTACCAATAACAACTTGAAGATCATGAAGAACACCATGCATGAATTTTTCGAAAAAATGCATAAATTTTAAAAACATGCAATTGACACCAAACTTAAAAATTGACACTAGACTCGAACAAGAAACACAAAAATATTTTTTTATGATTTTATTAATTTTTTGGATTTTTTTCGAAAATTTATTTTTAGAAAAACGAAAACAAAGAAATTTTTTTTTTGAAAAATTTTTTGAAAACTTTTTGAAAAGAAAATTACCTAATCTGAGCAACAAGATGAACCGTCAGTTGTCCAAACTCAAACAATCCCCGACAACGGTGCCAAAAACTTGGTGCACGAAATTGTGATCATCAACAATGGCGCCAAAGACTTGGAGCTCTCAAACGTGAATCACATTTTGTCACAACTTCGCACAACTAACCAGCAAGTGCACTGGGTCGTCCAAGTAATACCTTACGTGAGTAAGGGTCGATCCCACGGAGATTGTTGGTATGAAGCAAGCTATGATCATCTTGTAAATCTCAGTTAGGCGGATTCAAAAGGTTATAATGGTTTTTGAAAATATAAAGATAAATAAAGCATAAAATATAGATAGAGATACTTATGTAATTCACTAGTGGGAATTTCAGATTAGCACATAAATCCTACTTGGAATACCACAGACAAGGTTTAGACTTTCCAGATTCTCCAGAATGACCGCCAATGGATTCTAGCTTATACCACAAAGATTCTGATTAAGAAATCCAAGAGATACTCATTCAATCAAAGGTAGAATGGAGGTGGTTGTCAGGCACGCGTTCATAGGTTGAGAATGGTGATGAGTGTCACGGATCAACACATTTATCATGTTGAAGTGTAACAAATATCTTAGAATAAGAATAAGCTGAATCGAAAAGAAGAATAATAGTAATTGCATTAATACTCAAGGAACAGCAGAGCTCCACACCTTAATCTATGGTGTGTAGAAACTCCACCGTTGAAAATACATAAGTGATGGTCCAGGCATGGCCGAATGGCCAGCCCCCATGGAGGTCTAAAATCGCATACACTGATTAAAGATCAATCCAAAGACAATACGCTAGTACAATAGTAAAAAGTTCTATTTATACTAAGCTAGCTACTAGGGTTTACAGATATAAGTCTAAGTGCAGAAATCCACTTCCGGGGCCCACTTTGGTGTGTGCTTGAACTGAGCTTGAGCTTTACACATGCAGAGGCTTCTCTTGGGGTTAAACGCCAAGTTGTAACGTGTTTTTGGCGTTTAACTCTGGTTTGTGATGTGTTTCTGGCGTTTTACTCCAGAATGCAGCATGGAACCGGCGTTGAACGCCAATTTGCGTCATCTAAACTCGAATAAAGTATGGACTATTATATATTTCTGGAAAGCCATGGATGTCTACTTTCCAACGCAATTGAGAGCGTGCCATTTGGAGTTTTGTAGCTCCAGAAAATCCATCTCGAGTGCAGGGAGGTCAGAATCCAACAGTATCAGCAGTCCTTTTTCAGCCTGAATCAGATTTTTGCTCAGGTCCCTCAATTTTAGCCAGAAAATACCTGAAATCACAGAAAAATACACAAACTCATAGTAAAGTCCAGAAATGTGAATTTTGCATAAAAACTAATAAAAACATCCCTAAAAGTAGCTAGATTCTACTAAAAACTACCTAAAAATAATGCCAAAAAGCGTATAAATTATCCGCTCAGCAGCCTCTACATGACCAGATCATACCTTATTTGGAGTTCGCTGGTTTGTATCACTTGGCTAGGTTGAACAACTATTGGTTTTGGGTGGATGAGCGTATGGTGAATGCATTTATTGAAAGGTATCGTCCTAAGATGAACACCTTTCATATGTCGTTCGAAAGTGCACAATCACGCTGCAAGACGTGACATATCAGTTGGGGCTGCCTATTGATGGGAAGGCCATTAGTGGGTGCTTCATTGACTTCAAACAATTCATTCTTAACGGGAAGCCAGCGTGGGAGTGGTTTGAGGAGCTATTCGGTGAGTTGAAGCTTCTGAATAAAGTCAAGTAGATGATGATATACTTTACATGGTTCCATGAAAGGTTTAGGGTGCTCCCTACCAATGCTAGTGAAGACACATTGCGTATATACGCTTGGTCTTATATTTTGATGCTACTATCCACTCAGTTGTTCAGTGACAAGAATGAGAACTGGGTTCACCTTCAATGGTTATCGTATGTGGCAAAACTTGATTAGTTGGACAATTATAGCTAGGGTTCAGCTACATTGGCATGGTTGTATAGATCCATGTGTTGGGTTGCAACAGAAATGTTACTAACCTAGCTGGACTACGTTAGCTACTACAGTCTTGGATATTTTGGCATTTTTTGACACCGAGGCCACATGAATTCGACACATTTTCATTCTTATTAGTATCCAAGTATCGTTTAATGTTTTTCGCGTTATACATGTTTTATATTAATATAGTAGTGTGCATGTATGTTAAACTAACAAACAAATTTGTAGGTGGGCGAGTTATCTATCGATTTCGAATGCCAAGGAGCAGAGACTTATGGTGGTTGTTTGTATTATATGTAGGTGATAGGCTTCATTTTATGTTATTCTCTAAGCATAGATTCTCTGATATGGGAGCCTTATTCTGCCGTTGATGTGGTTCACTCGAGGATACTTACTGAGGAGCACTCTAGGTTATTGCAGACGGTCACAAGCTTAACATATTTTATTGTGATTGAGTGGCATCAAGTTGACAGAGTGATACCACAGCTCAGCAGCATACAATATCTACCTGAGGAGGCATTGAACATAGGTTGGCTACACATGAAGGATGCTAGGGTGGAGATTGATGGTTCTCCATTTACCATCAAACGTAGCATTTGCATTGGAACAACTGAGTTGATTCCATCCTTTGCATTCAAGGAGTTGTTATGTGCCGAAACTTAAAGGACCATGTTGTGTACGTGAATTGCTCCTTGTATCCTCATCACTATCCTTAACTATATGTCAATAGACTCCTTGTTCGTATCATCTTCTCGCATTACATTTTCAATTCGGTCTATTTCTCTGTCGCATGTCGCCTGCGCAACTGCGCAACTCTACTTGACAATTACGTTCAATTAGTATATATAATGGCTCTTTGTTCTCATAATGGGCTATAGCCCATAGTGAATTATCACAAACGGATTTCTGCATAATCCGTTGTACCCTCACATGTATTAACTTCACTAGTTCTCACATAATCCGCTGTATGGTCTCACAGTTTCTTAAGTTTAGTGGGTTGACTATAATCCGCGATAGAGTGTTGCAGTTTAGGATTTAGTACAATTTGCACAAATCCGCAACATGATATGGTGGTTTACATGAAAATGTGTAAAATTCTATAGAATGTCACAGTTTACATTAATTAGAATTAGAGCTAAAATGTAAGCTCTTTCAGAATGTTACAATTATAAAAATATGCTCTCTAATTATTTTAAATTTGTAAATTATCTATTTTTAATTACTGAATTATAATTACCTTTATGTTATATGTATTATTATCTATAAACAGAATTTTTTTATCTACATTTTTTACAATTAAGAGACGTTCTTTATTTTTCTATTATCACTTATCAATTGTCATTTATTTTTCTAAAAAGTGAAACATTTGATGTTTGAGCTCAGCCTTACACATACCCTGAACTCTAAATCTTTTGTTTAAAGGAGTGTTCTAAGTTTTAACATATACTCATTATAAAGTACTCACTTTATTTTTAGCTAGGGATGATAACATTACCCGAACTCATGGATCCCATTCCATTCTTACCCACGTAGGGTGGGTAATTATTCGTCCCGGTGTGGGACAACTTTTTAGCGGGCAGAATTGAGTTTAAGTAATATCCACTTTTACCGCACTGGTATATATAATATATATAATTTTAATATATAATATATGTAAAATAATTAATAAAATAATTAATAATGTTGTATTATATTTAAGTTTTTACTTTAATTTATATTATATATATAATGATGGTTATATGAAGTTCGAAATTTAATTTTATTTATTAGATTTTAATAATTATAAGAGCGGATAAGGGCGAGACTAGTTAGAATTTAACTTTTTACTACCTGCAGATAAATTTAAAGCAGATTTTATATGAATTATTGCAAAACAAGGTGGAATCAAACAGGACAAAAATCCATCCTACTCATTTTATTGCCACCTCTATTTCTACCAGCTTTCATCAACCATTTACTTCTTCCTGCAACACCCTGAACTTGTACTGATCATATCATTTGCTTTTTAATCCTTCATGCTTATTATATATAAAAAAAATTATATTCATCAAGAAAAGCATTTCTAACTTCAACTATTTTAATGTAGAGTCCCCCCCCCCCACACACACACACATCACTCCAGCAACACATATTTTTTCTTTATCCGTATATCTCCCAACGTTCCACTAATGTTCTCTTTCCTTTTCTTATATCATTTTCCTCCAACAATAAATTACCATCCACTTTTGTTTTAATTCTTTTAATAATTCTTCTTATACTCTATTACTATCATGTCCTATCAATCGTGTTCTCTTATGTAATTTTTATTTTCAAACCCTATTAATTCAAATTTCACTAATTATTAAGACATCAAGGTGACTCTTTATCTTGATAATTACCTATATCTTTAATCTTTGTCACATTTATAGTTATGAGTATTTATAAATCCAAAAATTTATTGTTGGAATAAGATAGAATTTTTTAGAACTTTTGGGTATATAGATTTTATTATATTAATTAATGTCAAGATTAACTTATTAGAATTATTATTATGTTTGTGATATTAGATTCTCAAAGGAACCACTCTCTTTGTTTATTAGAACATGTAGAGTAGAAGTCTCTTTTTTGGTTTTAGTCAATGAAAAAATTTTGTATCTATAGTTAAATTTTAATATTATATTATTTTTATAATTATAGAAAATAATTTTAAAACCAATTATTTAGTTATTTACTAACTTGTTTGTTAACATGATGTTTATGTTAAATATTTAAAAAAAATCTTATATGAGACATAATATTGTGTTGAAATTAAATAAGTTTGCTATTTGAGAAATGAAATTATAGTTTAAATTTATCTTTGTATTTATACTTTAAATATAAAGTTAGTATTGAATTTAGACAAAGTTTCATGTGAATTTTTATTGAATTGATGATACATTTGTTGATTTGTTTGACAACTATTAGCTTGATTATAGTTTGTATGTCAAAATACTTTAAAAGATTCTATGACAGAAACTGCAGCTAGCGACAGTAGGTGTTAAACTTGGTGCTTCTTGTCAGTATATAATTATATTTTCAGGTCCATATGAAATGAAAAATAGTACCTGTCCGTTTCACATTCACAAAATCAGTAGAACATGTCTGTTTCAGAATTCACACAAAGAAAAAAAACTAAGTATGATTTATGTCTGTTATTTTGACTTTTCTAGATTAGATAACCTTCCGTTCATATTTGTATAAAATAAGAAAGTTTAAACTTTGATATCTATAATTAATTATCAATGTGTTTGATTATATTTATCTAAAAGTTTATTATTTGTAAAATTATTTCTTGTGAGGCTATAGATGCTCTGTTTATCACTGAGTTGCAAAATTCATAATGTTGTTCTTTTATTTTATTTTATTTTTAGATATGGGTTTTAATCCTAACCCAACTTCGTCAAGTCTGTTCTAGTTTTGTTTGAGTTGGTGAGCCCTTTATTATTCAAGGGCTTGATGTTTTGTGTAAATAGCTTGAAAGTTCTTTAGACTTGTTAAACTGCTCCATGTGACACAAGCAAGATCCAACCTTAGTGACTTGAAATAGGTTATTTTGTAAATATTCTAGTAGATGAAACTAATAGACCATGCTTTACGTAAATATTAAAGTAGAATTTTCTGTATATATGTTGAGTATATTAAATATAATGCCTGAGCATGTGTTGCCTATTAGTAATATTGAAAATTCTATTTATTTTTCTTTGCTGTAATATCAAATTCTGAGACTTACTAGGAAAGATTTTTCTAAACGCTCATCATGACCGAATTGGACCGTGACATTTAATTTGTATAAAAAATTAATGACAATATTTTACTGTCAATCTCTTGTATAAACAGAGATAGAGAATACATAGCCTATAAACTAGAAGGTTAGTAGAGATGTACTTTCATAAGCAATCATGTTTTATTAATTATTGATTTTAATTGTCCAAAAAGACAAAAAAAAACTATATTGTTAAAGACATGAAGCTAATAATAGTCAATGAAAGAGATTAATGCCCCGTCCATTTCATTAGAATAATCTGTTTATATACCCTAAATACAAGAGTATAATCAGGCTATAAATTGGAAAATTAAATATACACTTAACAAAGATGATACACAATCAGTCAGAATATATTTATCATATATTCTAACACATCCCCGCAGTCGAAGCAGGAAGTTGCTGAATGTTGAGACTGTCCCGAAAATTCTCAAATAACACCAACAAAAAATTCTTGGTGAATATATTTGTAATCTGATAGCGCGAGGGGACATGTAACACACGAACCTGGCCACGAGCCACCTTTTCCCATACAAAATGTATATCCATCTCAATATGCTTAGTGCATTAATGCTGAACAAGATTACCAGCAAGATATATGGCACTAACATTGTCGCAATACACACCAGTGTAGCCTTCTGAATAGGACAATGAAGTTTTAACAGCAAGTTTTGCAACCAACATGACTAAAAAATCACGTTGGCAACCCCTCGATATTCGGCCTCTGCATTAGAATGGGATAAAGTAGCTTGACGTTTAGTAGACTAAGAGATCAAGTTATCACCCAGAAGACACAATAATCCGATATTAAACGCTGTGTATTAGGGCACCTATCCCCAAGCAACATCAGTATATGAAATAAGAGTGGATGTGAAAGATGGATAAAGATGAAGACCAACATCCATAGTACCCTGAATGTAACGCAAAATGAGCTTAAAAGCGTGCATGTGTTCCGCTCGTGGGTCATGCATGAATAAGCATACTTGTTGCACCGCATAAGTAATATCGAGTCTCGTGAATGTAAGGTACTGAAGTTCCGCTACAAGACTCCTATAAAGAGATGGATCCTTAAAAGGTTTGCTCGTAGTAGCACCGAGCTTTGGTTTTGTATCAACCGGAGTAGGAGATGGCTTACATGATGACATGTCGGCTCGATCAATGATTTTAGTAGCATATTTCTTTTGAGATAAAAAAAATTACTTGTATGATGAGTGACTGCAATGCCCAAAAAGAGATATGATAGATTGACGGAGCTCATCTGACGAAATAGTCAAAATAATATCATCGACATACAATAAAAGATAAGCCAGAGAAGTACCACGACGATAAATGAATAAAGAATGATCTAAAGTACTGTGAGAAAACCCAAGAGCATGGACATAGTCAGCAAATCTCTTATACCAAGCCCTCGGAGCTTGTTTCAGCCCATAAAAGAGATTTCTTTAACAAACACACATGTTCAAATCTATCAAGATCCCAGTACCCCAAAGGTTGATACATGTAAATAATCTCCTTGAGTTTGCCATGTAAGAAAGCGTTTTTGACGTTAAGTTGATGAATTGGCCAAGCCTTAGAAAGAGCCAAATTAAAAACTGTTCGAATAGTCGCCGGTTTGACAATCGGACTAAACGTCTCACCATAATCTACGCCCACCTGTTGAGTTTTACCATCACCTACAAGGTGAGCTTTATGCTTCTCAAAAGAACCATCAGATTTTTCTTTATGAGCAAAAATCCACATAGACCAAATGACATTAACATTTGGAGGACGAGGCACTAACTCCCACGTCTTATTGTCAAAAAGAGCATTATATTCATCCTCCATAGCCAATTTTCAATTCAGGTCACGAAGAGCAGACACGGGGTTACGGGGTAGAGGGGATTTAGACACTGATACAAGAAGGTTGAAAGACTTCTTTGGCTTATAAATCCCATGTTGACTCCTAGTAACAAGACCTGTGGGTAGACTAGATTGAGAGATTGGAGTTGGGCGAGAAAGAGAGATAGGTGAGAGAGTGGATGATACGTGCTTCAAATGTCCATGATATAAAGAGTTTAAGTGTTATTTAGAAGATATTAGCTTACTTTTTTAGAATATTTTAATTTAATTTGATATATTTTAATTTTGTTTATTTAATTATTAGATTGGGATTGTTATAAATACCTCCTTATTTATTGTAGTTGTAGTACAAAATGATTTAGAAGTTTGAAAACCTTTTTTGGTTTCGTGATGAAACCATTGTGTGGACAATTGAGGTTGAAAAATCTCTCTCTTGTTGCATCGGAAAATTGAGTAGAAGGTTGAGGAGTCTCTTTGATTCAACTCCCAAACTATGGTGTTGACAAGTTAGGTTGAGGAGTCCCTTTCTTGTTGCGTCAAGAAATTGGATAGAAGGTAGAGTGATTCTCTTTGTATTCAATTTCAACCTATCCTTTTTGTTTTTATTTCAATTACAATTTATCATAAAAAATAGATACATTGAAATTGAAATAGAAACAAAAAAGATACATTGAAATTGAGTACAAAGAGAATCACCTACCTTCTACCCAATTTCTTGACACAACAAGAAAGGGACTCCTCAACCTAACTTGTCAATGCCATAGTTTAGGAATTCAATCGAAAGAACTCCTCAACCTTCTACTCAATTTTCCGATGCTACAAGAGATGGACTCCTCAACCTCAATTGTCCACACCATAGTTTCATCACGAAACCAAAAAAGGTTTTCAAACCTCTAAATCATTTTGTACTACGACTACAATAAATAAGGCAGTATTTATAACCTCTTATTAGGTTAAAACAAAGAAAATCCTAAAGCCCATAAACATAAATCCCAATCTAGTAATTAAATAAATAAAATTAAAATATATCAAATTAAATTAAAATATTCTAAAAATGTAAACTAATATATTCTAAATAACACTTGAACTCTTCATATTACGAATATTTGAAGCACGTATCAGTGAAAGTAGAAGCTGGGTTAGGTAAGATAGGCTCAGAAGAGGTAGGAAGGGGTGTGACTGGTGAGTTTGTTGGAGTAGTGAAATGATGGACCACATAGGGAGATGGCCCATCGTCCAAAAATCGATAAGTGTGATTTTGAGGAGTATGTACCTTTGCAAAAGGAAATTGCGTCTCATCAAATAGGACGTGAGTGATGGCTAATGATGATTTTTTTAGATGACAAATCAAGGCATTTATACCCACGATGATGTGAAGGATACCAAAAAAAAAAACACAATGAGTTAACCGAGATTTAAGTTTCTTTATGATTGTAGAGGAAATAAGAGGATAACATAAACACACAAACACTCGAAGATGGGAATAAGACGGATCCTGTTGATAAAGAATGTGAAGAGGAGATTGATAGTGTAATAGCTTATGAGGAAGAATATTGAGAAGGTAAGTTGTCATTTGCAAAGCATGATGCCAAAAGGAAGGAAGAAGGGAAGCATGGGCCAATAAGGTACGAACAATATTGTTAATCGTACGGATTTGTCTTTCGAATTTTTCATTTTAAGGGGATGTATGAGGACATAAAAGATGAAACAAAAGACCATTTGCTTTACAAAAGTCCCAAAAGGGGCCATTATCAAATTCTGTGCCATTATAAGTGTATATTCTTTATGTCCGTTCAAATTAGGTTTGAATAAAGGTCTTGAAATTCAAAAATGTGGAAAGAGTTTGTGATTTTTGCGATAAAGGAAATGTCCACAAAAAATTTGAATAATCATCCACAAATAGGAGATCATATCTATGACCCGATAAACTCAAAACAGGTGACATCCAAAGGTCATTATGTATAATATCAAATGGCATAATAGTGCTAGAATTTGAAACATAAAATGGCAACTTAATATATTTTGCAAGAGGACAAGAATGACAAATACGAGTGTCTTTAATTTGATGACATCTAATAAATTTATTCTTCCTAAGGGAGTTCAAAATAGGTGCTCCCGGGTGACCAAACGATCATGCCAAAAAGATGGTGCTAAAGCAGCAAAAGTAGATTGAGAAGGGACTGGATTTGTGATGTGATAAAGCTCGCCCCGATGTTCACACCGCATTACTGGCCTCCCCGTTTGAAGATCATTCATAGAAAATCTAAAGGGATCAAATTCAACAGAAATAAAGTTGTCAGTTGTAAATTTTTTTACAGACACCAAATTTTTAACAAGATGAGGGGCATGAAGGACATTATGTAATTGTAAAGGTGGACACGAGAAAGACAATTTAGTGTGATCGTAGCCATAAATTGGAATCGATTGACTATTACCAACAATGATACCATGTTTATTGCTCAGATTGAAATAAGACGCGAGGTTACCTTGTGCGGATGTCATGTGAAAAGTGGAACCTGTGTCCATGTACCAATTTGCATCCGGAGGAGTAATACCAAATGTATGGATTGTGGCTTCAATGTTGGTTGGAGTTGGAGTTGCTATGTAGGCCTACTGGGGTCTAGTCCCAAGTATACCATGTTGTGGTCGATGTTGCTGTCCGTGAGTGGGTCTGGCTCATGAATGAGAAGGATATGGACAAGGAGGTATAGCCCAAAGTGCCATCCAGGGCCACAATTGCCCGCCAGACCATGGAGCATTGGTTGGAAGGTGCTGACCTGCTGGCTGCTGCACAATACTGCGGCTGTTGCCGCTACCAATCGGACCACTTCTGGTACTACCCTCTCCGCTGGTTCCCCCTTTTCGCCTCCACGACCACCATTGTTACTGCGATTTTTTTCTCCATTATTACTGTGGTTTTGGTTCCTCTTTCCACCATTATATTGTGGTTGGAAGAGGCATGATAAGGAATATCATAATAGCCATTGGAATATGAGCATACATGGCTGATGAGGAGCTATGTGCCACCTTCTTACCAAGGCTAGCCTCTTTAAGATTGAGCATCGAACGGGCTCGATAGAATTGGGATAAAGGATCACTTGGGCGAATAAGAGTGGCCACACCTTTGTAGGGATCGGCGAGGCCAAAGACCAGTTGAAGAACAAGTCTATTATTGTCGACAAGAGAGCCAACATTCTTGAGTTGGTCCGACAAAGATTTGAGATATTGACAATAAGTAGAGACATTTGGAAAATCTGTCATGTCTATGATGAGTAAAGTCATACTCAAGGGTGATGGCACGTGAGTGTTTGTTATCCTGGAATATGTCACGCAGTCTATTCCAAGCCTCCATTGCCGTGGTGTCAGGTTCAAGAATTGTATGTAAAAGATCATGAGATATAGTGGCATAAATTCACTGTAGAACTATAGCATCAAGAGTTGACCAAAGTTCTTTCTCCTCCTCTGTTGTAAGCAAGAAGAAGAGAGGAGCAGAGCTGTGCTGCGAAAGACAGAAAAAGGTAAGGATCTTTTCCTAGGGCTCTGATACGATGAAAGAGATTAATCCCTCATCTATTTCATTTGAATAATCCGTTTATATACCCCAAATACAAGAGTATAATTAGGATATAAATAGAGAAACTAATTGAGTTATAAATAGAAAAACTAAATATACACTTAACAAAGATGATATACACAATCTATCAGAATATATTTATCATATATTCTAACAGTCAATAATAAAAATAAAAAAATATATCAATAAGTCACTCCATCATCCTATATTTTATAGTGGTCCTTGAGATAAATGTCTTACTCTATTTGGTTCTTGAAATTCTAGTGGTTTCTTGATTTATTTTTAGTAGTGACTTAGCAAATAGAGTGATAGTAACACTCCCGTGCCACGCTAAACACAAATGAAGCGACATAATTTGTTTTTGACTCCCAGCTTTGTGCAAACCGATTTAAATGTCATCATATATCAAAACAAAGTCATTTCTACTTTCATTGGAGCTGGCAAAAGCAAATGATATCATTTCACTCATGTCCAGTATAGTATCAGAGTACTAGCTCATTATTCCGTTTGATGAGTCACTGTTAGAAAAGGAATCGAAAGACTATTATGAAGCACAAAGATCAATTTCGGAGATGATAACAGTGCAATTAAAATTTTAGAAACCAAATCGGCATAATGCGTGAATCTTAGGGATCATCAATTTGAGAATTTAGTCCCAAATTGATCCTTTAAAAATATTAAATCAAACATTTTGGTTTATAACAAATATTTATTATCTATAAGTCTACCATAATTATTTTTTTGAATAAATTAGTTCTTTTGTCATTCTGAAAAAGACTAATTTGTTATATAGTAATATTTTTTTGGGATCAATTTGTATGTATAATAAAATTTATTAGAAATTTAGTTGTTTTATACATATTAAAAATTTAAATAAAAATGATAAAAGACTAATCTATCTTAAATGAGTAATATAATTGTTGTGAATGTTTAGTATATAAAAGATTATTAGAAAATAAAATGTTTGATTTATAATTTTTTAAAAATCAATTATGTATTTTCTTGGGTGACTAATCAATTTATGTACTTACTCTTTTAGATATAATTTCATTGTTTGCTTTTACCGATAGTCTATTTTGCAAAGTTCTAAAAATCGGACCAAACTAGTCGGTTTGACCAAATTAACGATGAATCTATCTTTTGACCGATCTAGTTGATCTCCAAAACCTCCTTGCAAAATATCAGTGAAAAATTGGCCAAACCGACAATTAATCTGTAAACTGACTGAAATGGCCCAATTTTTTGAAGGTCCGATTCACTATTCAACATCAAAATAGTGTCGTTTTGATCCCAAAAGAAAAAAAATGAAAACCCAAATGCCAAACAGGCAGAAGACTGGAAGCAGAACACCTAACGCCTCCCTCTCTCTTCTCTCTTACTAAAATCCAACCCTAATTTGCGTAACCCTATCAGAGCAAATAGCAAAGCCATGCCCCCACCATCATCTCCTACCACTATTGGCGTCGCCGGTAACAACCAGCGATTGCCATCCTCACCATTCGAAGGTCTACTCTTCTCCTCACGTCGCCAAAAGGTTGGTTCGGAGCTGCTGTTGGTGTCACCGCATCTGTCCTTGTCGTCATCTCTATCCTCGTCGTCGAGCATCTGTCTTCAAGCCATCTCTCTCTATCTGTCGAGCTCACTGTGAAAGTACAAAGTGCGATTGTGCGAACGTAACCCTTGTCATCGTGGACCCTTCTATCGTCGTGGACTCTTTGTCCTCTCTCTGCCGTCGTGAGTTCTTCAATATTCAATAATTTATTTTATTTTTTATTCTATTAATTATAATGATTCTGAATTGCTGTATTTTACTATTTTAAATTCTGGATTTTAGTTGTTGAATAGAATATATTTTGGTTGATATAATTGTCGAAAATACTTATAAGTTTAATTTTGAGTTTCTATTTTTGTATGATTCAGGAACTTGGAATAACCGAATAATGTTTATGATTATAAATACACACTGTTAAATTTTATCTTTGCTTCAATTTATATTTATTTATTTTGTTAATTTTACTGATTCTGAATTATTGAACTCATCAGATTCTTGAATTGCTATTTTTTATGTTTGTTGTATATTAAATTATTAAGTTGGAATTGTTGGTGGTGTAATTGTTGAGTTTGGATCTTTGCTTAATTTTTTTATTTTTGGATTTTCTGACTTTTTAATTTTTAATTCTAATTTTAAATTCTAAGTGTTTATTCTAAAGATTATTGTAGATTATTTGATTAAAACTTAGAAGTTAATTAAAAACAATTATTTTGTAAGTTTTTAATAATAAAATATAAGTAAATTATTATGTAAAATTATAAAATTTTAAATTTTATTAATTTAAAAATTATTAAATTTAAATATTTAAAATTTCATATTAAATTTTTAATAATTTTATTATATATTTAATTCAACTAATTCAATTATAATTTAACTCATTAAACTATCGAATCAATCACTTTGACCAGTTTAATGAAAGATTTGATTCTTGCAACTTTCCTATTTTGTCACCACATTAAGTTGGTGATAATTAAGGGTTAATTTATTGGTTTTTTTTTCCCTAAGTGGAAAGAATTAATTGGTTGAAGGTTGCAAGGAAGAGAAGTCCAGCTTTGATTTGACAGAAGCCTAGAATCGTGAGCCATTAGAACTCTAATTGCTCCGCTATATTTCTATTTTATCCCTTCTTAACAAATATGTAACATTTTTCACTGTAATTATGAACGCGGATTGACGGCAAGCAAAAAATTTCAATTTTTGACTAAGCGGATCTTGACCACAGCCCAAAAGCTTTCATGAAAATGGGCCATAATAATTGGCTTATATTGTGCTTTGATGACGCGCCCATATGCAATGATGAACTATTTGTAGCAGCAGCCACGGATTTTAGAATGATAGCAACAAGACATTTCCTAAGAAGAAATTTAAATAATGTAGATTCACGACTTGATGAGGCAAATTTTATGGTGCTGAAAGGCAAACACCCTTTTACTAAAACCAATAAAATATTTTACTAATTCTATATTCTAAACTCAGGACCTTTTACTAAAGAAAAATTTTATGGTGCTGAAAGCCAAACACCCTAAGCCTTTTGCTTATAAGGAGAGTTCCAAGTTCCAACATACACTTATTACAAAGTAGTAAGTACTCACTCCATTTCTAGCAGCCTTTATCAACCACTTCTTGCTACAACACCTTTGATCGGTTAATCCTCTACCTCCACCTCCATGAATCATCCATCTTCACCTCCGTTTCCACCAACCAACGCCTGCCACGTGTTAGCTATTCCGTACCCAGGTCGAGGCCACGTCAACCCAATGATGAACCTAGCCAAGCTCCTCCTCTCCAAGAACCCAAACATCAACATAACCTTCCTCCTCACCGAGGAGTGGCTCGGACTCATGGGCTCGGATCCGAACCTACCCCGCAATAACTTCCGATTCGCCACAATTCCCAATGTTATTCCCTCTGAAGAGGGAAGAGCCAATGACTTCGTCGGTTTCCTTGAATCCGTTATGACCAAAATGGAACAACCCTTCGAGGACCTCCTTAACGGCCTCCAACCGCCCCCGAATCTCATCGTCTCCGACGGTTACCTGTTCTGGGTGGTTCGGGTTGCCAATAAGAGGAACCTTCCTGTGGCGTCGTTTTGGCCCATGTCGGCGTCGTTTTTCGCGGTCCTCAAACACTACCATCTTCTGGAGCAGCATGGTGACTACCCAGTCAATGTGTCGGGTCAGTTATTTTCCACAAACCTTCTATTACTATTACTGTAATTGTAATTGCATTACAATTATTCAAGGACCACGATTATAAAGATCTTAAGACAACAAAGTGGCTAATTTTTAATTAATTATTAAATTTAATTTTAATGTATCTATGATGTAAAATGGTAGCATAATAAAAATTCCCGCAATAGGTATGAATTATAATTATTTTTAAGTTTGGCTCAGTAAAGTTTTTTTTGAAGAGTTACATGTTTAAAAGCACAAGCATTTTATGTTGTGTTTGGTAAATTTAAAAATTTGTGTTTAAGCTTACAACTTTTAAAAATTATGAATATTTTTTAAAATATTTTTAAAAAAATTTTAAATTAATTTATATTTATTAAAATTAAAAAATTTAATATTATTTTATATATTAATTAATATTTAAATTTAACTTTTATACGAAAATTTATTATAAAATTTTTAAATTTTAAAAATTATTTATCAGATATACTTATTATTACTTGTACTTATTGAAAGTTATTTTTAATTTAATTTATTAAGTATAAATATTACAATTTTTAAAAAACTAATTTTTATAAACTAAAATAAAAATTTTACCAAACCAAATCTTAGGATGATAAGATGTTCGATTAATCGGGTGTTGAACGGGTCGAAAGTTCCGTGAGTGTATGATGATTGGAGGGGGCATGGATCTGGGTCGCTGATGGATCGCCCGAGTTGGTGTCGATGAGCGAGGAGTGGTTGGAGTCTCGCGATCTCCCGAGTTGTGGCGTTGAAGAAGGGGGGAGCCACCTACAAAAAGAACTCCAACGTCTAACTCAGAATCTGTACAGATGACAGTAAAAGTAAGAAAATCGTGGCGTACCTCTTGGGTAGGTCCTTCCCCTTATATATCCTATATCTAGGACAGGACCCACAAGAGCAGACCTGCCTTCTTAAAAATTTTCTTTTACAGCTGTCATGCGCTTTGCTGGAGAAGGGGTGGTGTCTGGGTCCTTCTCCCGGTTTGGGCGTCACATGCCCGCCGAGTCGGCCGCTCGGGCCAAGGCATTATGCCAGTTGGACTGGGCCGGAACATAAAATAATATGTAATTAGAAAAATGCCTACAATTTTACATAAAGAAATACGAAAATTAAATATTGAGTGATACCAAAATAGCTGCGGAGTCTTTTAAACGTCGATAGAACTGTTTTTTATTTTTATTAATGATAACAAAATCTTTAAAAATATAATAAATATATTAAATATTAAATATATATTTTTAAAAAATATTTTAAATATTTGATTTTGATGTTATTTTTTACGATAATAATTAAAAATAAAATAAAATATTTTTATCGTTAAAATTTAGTGATTATATGTTAATTAAATTTTTTCTTGTTATTTGTTTTTGTTAATGGACAATAATACTTTACAAAATAAATTTTAGCGATTGAATTTTTGTTCAACTTTTTGAATGTATTTTAAATAGTTATTTAAATATTTTTATAAAATTTTAGATTAAATACATAAATAATTTGTTAAATAAAAATGTCTTTTATCACTTAAAAAATAATAATGTTTATTATTTTTATCGTATTTTAAAATATTTTAAAAATATTTTTATTATTAATCAAAATAATCGATATTTTGATTTTTCACGGTATTTCTTAACCCGACATATCAATGAATTGCTACATGCATAAGATAAGATTTAAACTTTGAATCCTTAATTAAACAAACTAGTAAGCTAACCATTAAATTAACCTAACTTGGCTAATAACAAATATTTTTATCATCATCAAAATATCGGATATTTTGTTTGTTGCATAAAGGGCAGTACTATCGTATCTTAATAGTGTACTATGTTTATTCTTGCCTGAATATCTAGAAAATGGTCAAAGATTAATTACAATATTTTCTAAATTATTTGAATGATTTGCACTATTACAGAAAATGGTGACAAACGAGTGGATTACATGCCTGGCAACACCTCAATTCGCCTAGCGGATTTTCCACTCCATGATTCAAGCTGGCGTACCCGTAAACTTTTGCAATTGGCATTGAACAGTGTATCATGGATGGAAAAATCACAGTATCTATTATTCCCTTCAATATATGAGCTTGAGTCATTAGCAATCGATGCATTGAGGAAAGAGTTCACAATACCCATCTACACTGTTGGCCCTGTCCTACCTAATTTCCGTGATCATGGTAGCAATATTAACTCTACAGGCACCAACAACCTTGGGGGTGACCTTGGCTACATAAATTGGCTAGACAACCAACCGGCAAACTCGGTGCTTTACGTCTCACAAGGGAGCTTTCTTTCGACTTCAAGGGACCAAATTGATGAGATTGCATTTGGCCTGAAGGAAAGTGGCGTTAGTTTCTTGTGGGTGCAGCGCGACGAGGACTCAAAATTGAAGGAGATGTGTGGTGCCAAGGGGCTATTGTTGCCATGGTGTGACCAAATAAGGGTGTTGTCACACCATGCTATTGGTGGGTTTTGGTCCCATTGTGGGTGGAATTCCACTAGAGAAGGTATGTTTTGTGGTGTACCTTTTCTTTCATTTCCATTATTTATGGACCAACCATTGAATTGTAAATACATTGTGGAGGACTGGAAGGTTGGGTGGAGGGTGAAAAAAGATGCTAAAAGTGAAGCTTTGATAACAAGAGATGAAATTGCTGGCCTTATTCGGAAATTTATGGATTTGGATAGTGATGAAGGAAGAGAAATGAGGAAAAGGGCTAGAGCTCTTCAACATATATGCCAAAAAGCAATTATGGATGGTGGGTCTTCAGAGACTAATATTAATGCTTTTATGAGGCACATGTTATAGTGTGCCAATGCATATATGATGAAAATTAGCCTACAATTGCTTTGAACATTTTTTAGGTATTATTGTGATTGAACTTTTCCTCCAAAATACCTATAATTATTTATCTAAATGTCACTTTTTACAAAGATGAATCCCCCCCCCCCCCCCCCATTCATTACGCAGTAGCATCTAAACCAAAAAAAATGTTTTTAATTAGTCTCTAAAGGTTCAATATTATTTTGTTGGCAGTTGTTTTAAGGTTAGAAATATATATGTTAAAAAATTTTGTTCTCTTGAATATGATGTTTGGGAGTATTGTACCCCAGCACTAAAAAAAATGTTTGTTTAGTGCTAAAATTGATTGGAATTATTATTAATATTTTTAAGAATAAATTAATTGATACGTTTGCTTTATTATACATGTTTTTGGAAATCAATTCTTAATTTCTGAAAAAGGATTGCTATATATATAAATTTTTTAGGGGACAATTTACGTTTTTAAATTGTTTGAACCCCAATTTTATGTAAATACATTGTTTCAAAAACGGATACGTAAATACATTGTTTTACTATTTTATATAAACCGCTACTGCCAGTAGCGGTTTACAATTGTACAGAAACCGTTAGTACCAGCCGCGGATTATGTGTATTTTTGGTTGGTTATAAACCGCTGCTGCCAGCCGCGGTTTATGTAGGTTGGTGTGCGTGCGTAAACCGCTGGTGCCTATAGCGGTTTACGTTTAGTATGTGTCAATGGGCTCCCTATATAAACCATGGAGGGGCCAAATGTAGAGAGGTAGAGTTTTATTCACAAATGGATGGGGATGATAGTATTAAAAAAATATAATACTCAAAGTATTAAATTATATAAATCAAGACTATTTTTTTATTCTCATCTCTTTTACAATTTATAAATAATAAAATAATTTATTTTTAGCCAAAAATTTACTAAATCATATATTTTTCTCTTTAACAATCACTTCATTCTCTTTTATTTATTTCAACCATACAAGAGATACTAGGAGAGTTTGAAACATGAGTTGTGTTCTTTGCTGCTGATTTGCATTTGAGATTCTAGCTAAATGAATTTTTTTATTTGTGCAACTTTGTTGTTTTATGCCAAAAAATAAAAACTATTTATATTTTATAGTTGATTGATTGGATAAATAATAGTGATAGCATTATAATTTTGATGAATAAAATAAAAAATATAAATATGCATGTAATAATTTTTTATTTGTATTTATTATTAAAATGAAACTAAATAGCAAATCAAAGAGGGAGTATTCACAGAGTACTAAAATATATAAACTAAGACTAATTTTTTTTATCTTCATCCCTTCTAAAATTCATGAATGATAAAATAATTTTTTTAGTAAAAAATAGTGAATTTTTTTTATTTGATTTGCTATTTTTAGTGAAAAAATTCACTATTTTTTACTAAAAATAAATTATTTTATCATTCATGAGTTTTAGAAGGGATGAATATAAAAAAAATTAGTCTTAGTTTATATATTTTAGTACTCTGTCAATACTCACTCTTTGATTTGCTATTTAGTCTCATTTTAATAAGAAATACAAATAAAAAATTATTACATACATATTTATATTTTTTATTTTATTCATCAAAATTATGATGTTATCCAATCAATCAACTATAAAATACAAATAATTTTTATTTTTTGGCATAAAACAATGAAGTTGCACAAATAAAAAAAATTCGTTTAGCTAGAACCTCAAACGTCAGCAACAAAGAACACAACCCATTGACACATACTAAATGTAAACCGCTATAGGCACCAGCGGTTTACGCACGCACACCAACCTACATAAACCGCTGCTGGCAGCAGCGGTTTATGACCAACCAAAAATACACATAATCCGCGGCTGGTACTAGCGGTTTCTGTGCAATTGTAAACCGCTACTGCTAGTAGCGGTTTATATAAAATAGTGAAACAATGTATTTACGTATCCGTTTTTGAAACAATGTATTTACGTAAAATTGGGGTCCAAACAATTTAAAAACGTAAATTGCCCTTTTTTAGGTGTATAAGTTTATATAAGTTGGTCTAAATTTAACAAAAATAATTCTCAATTTAGATTGCGTGTATACATACACTTCTCTAACTTTTGAATAGCGCAAACGGTTCTTCTTCCTCAATAAAAATCGCAACGTTTAAAATTCAAATAAAGATCAAAATCTCTCAAAATCGTCGCAAAAAATGAAGGAAGTTGCGAAGTTGAATTCGAAAAGAATTATGAAAAAATGAAATAAGAATATGAAAAAGAAGAAACAACAGAAGATGAGGAGAAGGAAGAGGAAGAATTTTGAATGATATAGAACTTATCAGCACACATACACCGAAAATTATTAAACAACACACTTAAATATCTTCGTGTTACACCAAAATTTACTGCAAATACAGAAAATTATTTCCTCTAATACTGTATTTTTTTCTTCTTCTTTTTCTTATTTCTTTCTTTCTTTTAGTTGAATGAATATAAGTTCATCCTCTTTCAAATAATTTTGTAGCATTATGTATTTTTCTTCTTCTTTGTTTGATTTTTTTATTTTTATTCTTGTTAAAAGAGTAAAACAAGAAGAAACTTGAACAGGTAAAATAAAAAGAAAAAGATAAATAAGCAAAAAAGAAGAAAAAATGGTGATGATGATGAAAAAAAAGAAGAAGTAGTAGAAGATGACAAAGAGAAAGAGTTTTGAATTATGTAGAACTTATCAGTACAGAAACACCGAAAATTCTTAAACAATACATTTAAATATCTTCGTGTTACACCGAAATTTACTACAAATATGGAAAAATATTTTCTCTAATATTGTATTTTTTTTTCTTTTTTTTTTCTTGTTTCTTTCTTTCTTTTAGTTGAATGAATGTAAATTTATCCTCTTCCAAGTAATTTTGTAGCATTATGTATTTCTTTTTCTTATTTTTTTATTTTTATTTATTATTGTTAAGAGGGTAAAATAAGAAGAAACTTGAGAAGATAAAACAAGAAAAAAAAGATAAATAAAAAAAGAAGATGATGATAAAAAGAAAAAGAAGAAGTAGCAAAAGATGAGGAGGAAGGAAAAGAAGAGTTTTGAATTATGCAGAACTTATCAGCATACATACACCGAAAATTCTTAAACAATACACTTAAATATCTTCGTGTTATACCGAAATTTGCTGCAAATACAGAAAAATATTTTCTTTAATGGAGAACTCTTACATTACATTCAATTCAAACCATCAACGATGAACAACAATTTTTACAAACAAAAACAATATTATTCACCTACAGAATTATAAACTATTAACGAAAACATTAACTAGAATTGAACCACACCTCAACCACTTGATTGGATTCAAAATAATAATCAACTTCGTTCTGGTTCAATTGACAATCTGAATTTGAATTATTCATTATCTTCAACAACGAGATAACTGTTCAAAACTGATTTTAGAGCTTGATTTCAAAAACATAGAGAATGAACTATGAGAAATACAGAGAATGCAGAGATGGAAGAGAATGTAGATCAAAAACGTTGAAAAAATTCGAAAACGAAAACGAAATCCTTTTGAAAAAGGCAGTTATATATTCACGCGTTGATTAAAAAGTAATTAGATATTCACGCGTTGATTAAAAATTTGCTGCAAATACAGAAAAATATTTTCTTTAATGGAGAACTCTTACATTACATTCAATTCAAACCATCAACGATGAACAACAATTTTTACAAACAAAAACAATATTATTCACCTACAGAATTATAAACTACTAACGAAAACATTAACTAGAATTGAACCACACCTCAACCACTTGATTGGATTCAAAATAATAATCAACTTCGTTCTGGTTCAATTGACAATCTGAATAAATTCATTATCTTCAACAACGAGATAACTGTTCAAAACTGATTTTAGAGCTTGATTTCAAAAACGTAGAGAATGAACTATGAGAAATACGGAGAATGCAGAGATGGAAGAGAATGTAGATCAAAAACGTTGAAAAAATTCGAAAACAAAAACGAAATTCTTTTGAAAAAGGCAGTTATATATTCACGCGTTGATTAAAAAGTTAATTAGATAATGGCGTATGAGGTAAATTAAGTTAAAGAAACTTGTATAAATTTGTATAGAATAATAACTTGTATAGGGAGAATATTCGTTTCTAAAATATTCTAAATATTAATAAAAGAAAGAATTTATTAAAAAATAAATAAATAATCGAGAGATATAGTAATTTTATATGCCTTAAGTTTTGTTATCTTGACATGAAAATATTAAAGACTTACTTTTTTACCGCATAGAATTTTGTGTAAGAAATTATTCCTATAATTAGTTATTCCAGGAAATTTGATTCAAACATAAAAATAATATATCTCTATGATTAGGGATTAATCTATGCACCAATATGTAGAGGTAAAGATCTTTTTTAATATTGTAAAATTATACCTACTAGATTAAGACTTGTGCGCGGTGTCGAGAACTAAATTAATTATATTATATAATATAAATTTAAAATATTATGTATATTGTTTAAAAATATGTTAGATCATATATAAATTAATATTAAAATTAAAAGTTAATTTATAAAAGATATTATACAATATATTTATTTAATTTGATAATTTATATATACTTTAATAATATTATTATTCAATAAAAAAATACAAAAATATATATAATATAGATAACAATTATGTTTAATCGTTATTTTATAATTTAATTAAATAATAATATAAATTAAATTTAATTGATGAAGAAGTTTAAAATTTTGTTTAGTAGCATATCAAAATTAATTTAAACTTTATAGCGGTTAATGATAAACGATAATTTAAAATAAACAATTAATTCAAAATTTAATAATTATAAGAAATAAAATTATACATAAATTAAACTATAAGTAATAAAAATATTCAATAAATTTATTTACCTAATTTTATATAATTATTTTTTATTTTTAATTTTTAAATAGTTATTTTTTTAGGTTATATTAAAATATTATGGTACAATAATAAAATTATTAGATAAAATACAAGTATGAATATTATTAATTTTTGATAATTAAAAACCACATCAATTTTCTAATTTTATTTTTCATGAATTATGACAACATGTATTTTTAACAATATTATTACAACAAAATGATATTAAAAAAATGTAAAAATTGTTGAAAAAAATAAGTGATATATAACAACAAAGACAGTATATAACTTACAAATACAATTACACAAAAAAATAAAAAAAATTAATGAATACAATCACCTAATACATACGTTTAGTATATTAAAAAATAAAAATAAAAATTATGGTCATAAACTAAATTCTAATTGTACAAAAAATTAGTAAGAATTGAGAGGAGGAAAGAGAAAGAAAAAGAGGTATGAAATTATGTGAGAAAAGATAAAAATAATGTGTAAAATAAATATTGATTTATATAGTAAATATATATAAGAATGAGGGATGAGTATGAAAAGAACAGAGAAGAAGTTAGATTTTAATTAAATTTATACCTATTAAAAAGAATTAACATTAATATTAAAAGCAATAATGTAATTTATATAAAAATAAAGGGTAAGAGAATATGAAATATTAAGGTTAAAAAAGAATCATATAACATTATATAAGGATTTTTTATTTTAATAAATAAAATAATATAATATTTACCAAAATAAATAATTTTTGAAGTATTTACCGATTTTAAATTCCCTTGCCTTATCTCGTTTACAGTGTAAACGAGATGACATTACATATATCTCGTTTACACATCTCGTTTACACTGTAAACGAGATATATGTAATGTCATCTCGTTTACACTGTAAACGAGATAGAGAAAGACAAATATTCACCTGCTATAAAAGGATGTGTAATCTTTGGTATTTCTTCACACATTTTATATCCTTTCTCTGTCTCGTTTTTCTCACGAAAATAAAGTTCAATGGCCAGTAACAGTCCATTCAAAGTTGTACTTGTTTATCCCAATTGTCTTATGAGAAATGACAACAATTGGGTGACATTTGAGTGTGAAGATCCGATATTGTTCCACACTCAGTGTGTGAAGACGTTGTTGGATTTAAAGAGTTTGATATTGAGCAAGCTCGGTGGTACACAAGCATGGGAGATAGAAAGGGTGAGGTATAGGTTGCTGGCACCCATGGGAAACGGAGTCTTTCGGTTTTGACTATTCCGACTTCAAGGGGACGAGCATGTGCGACTGATGTTCGACATCCATTGGAGGATCATGGTAGAACAGGTAATGGAGCTGTTGGCCGAGGTGGGTCATGGTGGTAGTGGTGGTTCCGTACATGATACCTATGTGCAGGACAACCGACCTCTCGCACCACCGCCCATTCATGTCGCCATTCCAGAGCATGAGGCAAAGAATGGTGAGGAAGAGTCGGACGAAGATTACGTGGCAGATAGTGCGGACAGTGAGGATACTAATAGACCCCTCTATCTGGTGGACACCATTGAGAAAATCTCTGATAGATCCAGAACATCAAAAGCGGAGTGCAGCCAGTGATATCTATGATGCCCCGCTGTACGCCGAATAAAGTGACTGATACATCCAGGTCAGCACAGTTGAGTCCCAGGAAAACGCCCTACACTCCTCAAAGTCCCGGAGCAGCAGCAGCCAACGAAGGTGCGCCAGATTGTTGGACTTGTCGGTCATCAGATTCCCTCCAATCAGTAGTATAATATAGCACCTGGCGTACTGTCGAAAGGTTTCGGGATCGTCTGTCGGAGGCATCTGGCGGACACGATCCCACAGCTACACAAGTTTTAGCGTGAAGGACTCCTTTCTCTGCACAGCCTGCTGTGCTGCCACGGGAGGCTTAGCGCCGAGTAGCTGCTCCACCAACGCCCACATCTCTGTCTGGTACTACCTACCAAAGTCACGGAGACACCCCCGATGGGGTTACCGTGTGCGCGTAAGCCTAGGTGGTATGCCACGTCCTGCAGGGTGATAGTAACCTCGCCCCACGGGAGATGAAACGTGTGCGTCTCTAGACGCCATCGCTCTATGAGTGCCGAAATAAGGGAGTTGTCAAAAGTGAAATCCCTGAGGGGTACCGTGTCTCCGAATCCGGCCTCAGCCAGTTACGGGATGATAACGTCTGATGGAGGAAGAGTATAACTCACTCGTCGGGGCAGTAGGAGGCGAGGCCTCTGAAGAATGAAAAAGAAAAAGAATTTAACCTTACAAATAAAATATTCTAAAATTCTGCGTTACTGTATTCTATCTCTTTTTTATAAGTAATTAGACCGGCATAACATGGTACACAACACATTAAATTTCAACAAATATTTCCATCTAACATAGCTACTTCTACTGAAGAACGTACTTCCATGTTTCTAGCCTACACATATCACTAAATTACATTTTTCATAACAAACAAATCCTAACTATAACGTTATAAATACTAACAACCTAGCACAAGAATATTAGAGTTCCAAACTAATAATATATGTCATACCAACCTAGCACAAGCAAATAAAATTCTAAATTCATCTTAGAGACCTAACTGCTAACTCATATAACTATGTTCTAGTTCTTCATGACTACCCTAACAATGGCCACATCCTAAAATTAAAAAAAAAAACATACGAAAACTAACTTCGAAGTCGGCCGTTCTGACGTAATGCATCGTCTCGTTCAGCATGTTGATGTCTCCGTCATTCCCCGCCTTGTGCGCCATCACCGATTCAGTTGAAGGTATGGTTAGAAAGAGTTAAAAGAGGGGAGAAAGAGGTTGACAAAATCAAACTGGAGTTCGGAACTAAGCTGTAAACGACTTGTATATATAGGCGCAGAAAGGTCTTATCTCGTTTACACCCTAAGACAAAAAAATTTAAATCGGTAAATATTTAAAAAATTATTTATATTGGTAAATATTATATTGATTTTATTTATTAAAATAAAAAATTCTATTATATAAAGATAGGTTATTATGAGGCTATAAAAATACAATAAGAATCTTTTGGCATAATGTAAAATTAAAAGATTGTGCTCAAGTGTGTGAATTAGCCACTTAAACTAACGTAACATAATAATAAAAAACTAAAAAGCTAATAATGCATCTAAACACTACCTTAAGCTCTATTTTAATATATTTTTAATATTCAATAAATTTGTGTCTTTATTGTAAAATTATATTTGTTTTTCACTAAAATAAAAATTATTGTATTAAATTTAATTTCACATAATAATAAAAAAATTTGTTAAATTTTATCTAAAACTATATATATATATATATATATATATATATATATATATATAAAATCAATTTAATAAAAAACAGAGTATTATAGTATTATTTAATTGATAAATTTATTTAGTTAAAATTTACATTATTGAGATTTTTTTATTAAACACTTAAACTAATATTACAAAATTTTAATAATATATTTCAACTCCAACAAAGTTTTATTTTCTAAAAATGTTCAATAAATATTTACTTTCAATCAAACTTCTAATATAAGTATTTGATAAATAATTTTTTAATTAATTTTATTTTAAAATAATTAAATAAAAAAAAAACATATGAATTAGTCCTCTTCAATACAACCCAGCACCTACCTTGTCTCCTGCTGCTGCCGCCTTCCTCTGCTACCTTCCTCTTCTCCCCTTCCTTCTCCTTCTCTGTCTTCCAACTCTGCCAGAGTCTTCGCCTCTGGCATTGTTGCTCCGTTCTACGCATCTCCTCCTGCTCCATTCAACTCCTGCATCGCCGCTGGCGTCTCTGTCGCCTGCGCGCTGCTGCTAGCGTCTCTGTCCGCCCGCGTCGCTGCCGCCAGTGCTCTGCCCTTCCGCATCACTGTCACCAGCATCTCTGCCACCCGCTGGTCTACTTGCCTCTCTGCTCTCCTTTCCGGCCATCTCTGCTCACCTCTTCGCCCCGTCTTTTCCAACCTTGTCCGCCGTGGTTGCTGCCCTCCCTCGTCCCTGGTTAAGACTTACTGCTCTCTCAATTTTTTCATTGAATTTGCTTCATCATTAATGAATTGGAGTTTATCCTAATTAATAACAAGTTTCTATTAATGTGATTTATTTATCCTAATTAATAATAAGTTTGCTATTTCTGAGTTGCTGTTTAACCTTCTTTTGAAAATTTCGGTCTCTTTTATGGTTGTCTCTTGTCTGTCCAACTAGTGAGTTAACTTGTACAAGTTTAGGGGTTCAGGTCGTAGAATTGAGAAGACTCGGGCTCAAACATGTTTTCAGGTATACTCAGGTATTTCTGACGTTACTTGTTATTTGTTACTAATTATGAATCAAGGTATCTGATGCTGGAACTTGGTATTGATAGTTTGAATAGCATACATATGTTAGGAACTTAGGATGTTGATGTTGAAACTTGAAATTGATAATTTGATATGTTTTTCAGGATTGGTAATTGGTGAAATTAAATTATTAATGTAGAATACTTTGCGAGTCAAGTCTATGAGAGCTCTAGAGGTTTACTTAGACTCGCGAGTTTTACTACCTTTGTCTCATGAATATATGTTAGGGATTATGAGTGTTTTGTTTAGATACAAAATCTCCTTCTGTGGCACTTTTTAATAAAAAAAAGGGAAACAAACTTTTGTTAAAACTTTTTTAATGCACGATAATACTTATTCCGTTTTGTTTATATCATGAGTTATTTGTATCGTCTATGGAATTAGTTAACAAGAACTGCCAATCTACAGATTTTGATTGACTTCAATCTGGGATCTTGCTTTGCAAATTTTTGACAGTTCAAGATGCTTACAATAAGAAAACTTAAAATCAAGCCAGATATCACTTCTGCTTTCATTATTGCCAATTGCCATCATAGTGTTGCCCAAGTTTTCAACAACAGCTGTCACAAACCAATTGTTAAATCTATTAGCTCTTATTTAGCCAACTCAAGTTTACAAGCACGTCTTCTCAGATTAGAGAATAAAGTTACCTTTCAAGGACTTTATTTCTCAAGTGTGCCTGAAACAATTCTGGTCCAGGCTCGAGACCCAGCAAAAGTAAGCCTGGAAATACAAAATGCTATCGCGGGGAATCAATTAGGTTATTCGTGGAAATTATTTGAACAACACATGCAGATGGAGGGATTTCCTAGAAAATCTGTCTTCAACCAACTTGTAACAAGTTATGTGGATGGCCTTGATATGCAATGGTTAGAAAGGGCTTATGACTTGGTAGATCGAGCTATTGAGGAAGGCAAACAAACTTTGTTAGAAAAGGAGGTTCTTATATACCTTAGCTTTGGCCTTGCAAAAGCTGGACTACCTGTTCTTGCATCAACTATTTTGAGGAAAATGATAGATATGGAATTTTTCCCCCCAGTTAATGCTTGGTCTGCTGTTTTGGCCCACATGTCACAAACAGCCGATGGAAGTTATCTTGCTGCTGAGTTGATTCTTGAAATAGGTTATTTGTTCCAAAACAATAGAGTGGATCCGCGTAAAAAGAGCAATGCACCTTTGATAGCCATGAAGCCTAATGCTACAGCTTTTAACATTGCTTTGGCAGGGTGTCTCTTATCTGAGACATCTAGGAAAGCAGAGCAGCTTCTTGATTTGATGCCGCGAATTGGTGCCAAAGCTGATGCAAATTTACTGATAATAATGGCACACGTGTATGAGAGAAATGGGCGAAGAGAAGAACTTAAGAAGCTGCAAAGGCACATAGCGGAAGCCCCAAATCTAACTGATGTTCAGCTTCGACAATTTTATAATTGTTTACTCACGTGCCATTTGAAACTTGGGGATCTAGAATCCGCATCAAACATGGTTTTGGAAATGCTTAGGAAGGCTAAGGAAGCAAGGAATTCTCTTGCAGCTGCCAAATTTATGGTTAATGCTGCTACAACTGATAATAAATATTCTCCTGTACTGGCTTCTCTCCAGAGTTTGAGAAGCAATGGGGGGTTGGATAGTTTTGAAAATAACAAGCCATCAGGCAATGCTGTCTTATGCTATGAGGAATTTTCTAGAGATCGGAATTTCTTAAAACTCGAAGCGGAGTCAAAAGCTGTTCTTGATTCTTTACTAGCTAAGTTGCAGGTGCAATTTGACTTGATTACAACCGTACATGGTATACTTCAACCAACTGAAATGATTTATGTGAAATTAGTTAAAGCATTTTTAGAGACTGGCAAGATGAAGGATTTGACAGTGTTTCTCCTCAAAGCAGAAAGGGAAGATTCCCCATTTTCCAATGATAGTTCAGCCTTGGTTCATGTCATCAATTCATGCATTTCACTTGGATGGTTAGATCAAGCACATGACCTTCTTGATGAGATGCGTCTAGCTGGAGTCAAAACCGGTTCATCTGTATATGCCTCTCTTTTGAAAGCATATTGTCGAGCAAACAGGGTAATGGATGTCACGTCACTTTTGAGAGATGCTAAGAAGGCCGGTATCCAACTTGACTCAAGTTGTTATGAGGCAATGATTCAATCCAAGGTGATCCAGCAAGATACACATGGAGCACTCCAACTTTTTAAAGAGATGAAAGAGGCTAGGATTCCAAAAGTTAATCAACTAGACTCTAGCATGCTGGCTAAACCTGGTACAAAGAGTGATGAAGCCGCACTACTGAAAGGGCTGTTGCAGGAAATCAAGGAAGGACAGAGTGTGGATTATGGAGTTCATGACTGGAACAACGTAATCCATTTTTTTTGCAAGAAGAGACTGATGCAAGATGCAGAGAATGCTCTGAAGAAGATGAGAAGCTTAGGCCACACACCGAATGCACAAACTTTCCATTCTATGGTGACTGGGTATGCTGCTGTTGGAGGGAAGTATCCTGAAGTGACAGAGTTGTGGGGTGAAATGAAATCTCTTGCTTCCGCAATCTCAATGAAGTTTGATCAGGAACTTCTCGATTCTGTGCTTTATACTTTTGTGAGGGGTGGATTCTTTGCTCGAGCAAATGAAGTTGTTGCAATGATGGAAAAAGGTAACATGTTTATTGACAAGTACAAGTACCGAATGCTATTCTTGAAATATCACAAAACACTATACAAAGGTAAGGCTCCGAAGGTTCAAACAGAATCCCAACTCAGAAAAAGAGAAGCGGCACTGTCTTTCAAAAGATGGGTAGGCTTGACTTGAAAAAGTGAGAATCAAGTATTCTCTCTTTTAAGCCATCATCTTCACGAAATTTGACATGTAAACTTTTATACTCTCAGATTTTCCTTCATGAATTTTTGGGTTAAAACACTAATGTAAATATGTAATGTCAATGTGCAAACGATAACACATTGTTTCTATAGGGAAGTTTTCAGACTTCTAGATTTTCTGTATTACTATTAATTTGATTGTAACAAAGAGAAGAATTTGTAACATAGGCTCACACCACATAACAGGTTTAGTATGAAGGTCGCGGAAATAAACATGGAAACACTCACTACGTAGTCTAAAACCATTTCTCTCTTAACCGATTCTCATTATTTTTTTCTATATTTAAATTCCGACTTTATGCAAAATATCGATTTTCACTTGGCCATAGTCTAATATATTGCTGTATTCTGTAAACAGCATTATCTCATTAGTGACAAATGCAATTGGCTTCCTATTTTTTTTTCCTTCCAATGCCAAGGATACAAATGCACTGATGTTCTATATTTTGGTAGTTGATTTTATTGCTAGTTTTACAAGACACATATCAACTTCATTTTGCATAGAATAATAGAAATACTGCTTGTTACTTGTTAGTTTCATTATATTTTGTAATTAATGCACTATTGTTCATTAAAATAAAAAGAACTTTAGTAAATAAGATGAATAAGTTAAATTAGAAATAAAAATAATGTCATATAATATCTATAAATATAATTTAAATAAGAATAATAAGATAAAACACATTTTTTTCAGCCAGGTAGATGTAATTTGATCAACCAAAACACGATGAGTTGATTCATTTTTTTATGGTGGAAATATTCAATTTTATGGTAGAATATACTGCTGAATCTAATTTACGAAAGCAAATACATCTTAAACCAAGACAACAACAAAAATACGTCTTAAACCAATTTAATTTGAAAAATAATTTATTCATGGTTTTGTTGTGCTAGCATTTACATGGAATAAAATAAGAGTTGAGTTTACTCTTTGAAAGAAAATTTTCCGGTGAAGAATCTATCCATCTATCTTTTTTTTTTTTTTTGTTGTCTTAGAAAAAATTATAACACGACACAGAAGTTAAAAGAAAAACAGAAATCAACGCAATTTTTGAAGGTTATCAAGAAAAATGCTGACATCGCAATTTACCTTCACCATGCTCGCTGGGGAAAGAGACCAGTTAACATCAGCGCCTTACACCTGCAAAAGGCTATTTGAGATCCTAAAATTATGCAACTCTTGAGCTAGTCTCTGAGCAATAAAAATAACTTTTTCATCGGATTAGTCCTCTTGAGGATGGGAGAAGATGAATTCCTCTTTCAGAAGCTTCCGCCGAAAGTAGCTCAACATGATAGCGGGATCTATGGAGGAACTGCCGCTGCCCAACCAAGACGCACTCAAGATGGACCAGACATTACAAATTCTATAACACCCAAAGAACAGTGAAAAATAGCCTTCCTCACATTGCACCACGGGCAAGAATTTGAAAATGCCGAGCCACGACGAGAAAGAAAGAAAGAAAGCTATAGGCAGGAGCCAAAAAAGAATTTTAATATTCTCTGGTAGTTTTGAACGCCACAACCAATTTCAATTAACATTATCACTCCAATGAAACTTTAGCTTCAAGAGCCAATAATAATTGTCCTTAGTAGAATAAGTCTTCGAAGGAGTTGAATGGCAGTACCATCCAGGATTGATGCTAATATGAGGAATAATATCAAGAATATAATTCTTAACAACAGAGTTAAAGGAGTGGACAAACCCTCTAATTACCAAGTAGAATTAACACAAATATCTTTGAGAGAGAGGTATAAGTCAGAAATGTGAATATAGGGTAGAAATTTACCAATCTTACTAATAGAACTCCAAGAGTCATGCCAAATTGATTGGTTAAGAAAAAACTTTCTTTTAAATGGTTAAGAGTCGCAACAATACTAAGCCCACGGTTTAGAGGATTTTTTTGGGATTTTAAAATTCAAATTGTAGCAATGCTCTAAATACTTATCTACCAAAAGTTGAACCCAAGCTTATCTTTGCAATTAAGAATTTGTCAAACCAATTTACTGATCAAAGCCACATTCACATAATAAGCATATCTAAAGTCAAGACCCCCACCTTTTTTAGGAGCAATTAAAAATTTTCATTTTACAAGAGAAGACCCTTTCCATCGCTTTTTCCATTCCATAAGAATTAACGAGCAATGGAGTCAATTTTCTTACAACCCATAAACAGAAAAAAAAAAAAAAAAGAAATATGTATCCATAGATATGAATAGATGAAATAACCTACTTGATCAAATAAATCCTCCCAAATTAATTTAATAATCTATTTTTCCAACTCGTCAACCTCCTTTGAATCCTTCAATAACATCGAATCCTTCAATAACATCTTGAGCTTCTCATCTAAAGATACGAGAATGACTCAAATTCACACTAAGATATTTTTTCAGATTCTGAATGAAACAAATACTAGACATACCAGTAAATATTTGCTTACAAATATAAGAGATATTTTTGAAACAAAGTGTCTTAGATTTTTGGAGGTTTATCTTCATTCCCAAGACTCTACAAAAAGTACTGAGAACATTAATCGAGAACTTAACTTGATACTTTCTAACTTTAAAGGAGAAAAATAAACCTTTAACAAACATGAGAAAAAATCAAGTAATAACACATAAATTACTTGTAATTTTGCCATACCAACATGTTATTATAGATGTCATTTTATTATAAAATCAAATATGTTTCTTATTTTAACTTTAACTTTTGCAAGGGAAGTGTTAGGTAAATAATGATTATTTTAAACAATATGAACTGTTACGATAAGAATGAATGTCCATCAAGTTAACATTGGGCTGTGCAATATTAAATATATGCGGTGCTTTGTTTCCCCATGGTAGACTTTATATTAATGAAGTTTGAAAAGGTGAATGTTGGACAAATATAAATAGGGCATGGGTTTGTGATTATACGTACACAACAATAACAACAGTTACAAATACTTCCCTTTCTCTATCTCTTTACAACAACTTAATATTATTCTCTTTTTATGTTACAATCAAATACCCTTCTCCTTATATTACTATTACAATTCTTTCTCTTCTTTTATTTTATAAGTATTTTAAATTCTATTTTCTATTACTCTTTACATATAATATTAATAGCAATATTAACCATCTTTATTATATTGAGATAGTATCAAATGCAAATCTCTCTCTCTTTATTTTTAATACTTTTTCTTATCTTTGTATATATATACACAATACAATATATAATATTATTATATATATAATAATAATTATTGAGCTAATTATATTAATAATAGGGTCTTCTATTTATACATCTTTATTTGATATATCCTTTATTTTACAACACGTTATCAGCACGAGACTCTGATCAAATCTTTGGGAAGACTCAGGTAATATTTTCATTATGTCGAAGCTCTCTCATCTTGAATTCAATGCTCTTGATATATCTGGAAACAATTATTTATCATGGATACTAGATGCTGAAATCCATCTTGATTCAATGGATCTTGGAGATACCATTAAGGCTGAAAATAATGCATCCCAGAAGGATAAAGCTAAAGCCATGATTTTTCTCCGTCGTCATCTTGACGAAGGATTGAAAAATGAATATCTTACATTAAAAGATCCTGCAGATCTTTGGAAAGACCTTGAAGAAAGGTACAATCATCAGAAAACGGTGATACTTCCTCAAGCCCGATATGAATGGACGCATTTGCGTTTACAAGATTTTAAATCTATAAATGAATATAATTCTGCAATGTTTCGAATCACCTCACGAATGAAATTGTGTGGGAAAAAAATAACTGATCATGATATGTTGGAGAAAACTTTCTCAACCTTCCATGCCTCGAATGTGCTCCTGCAGCAGCAGTATCGAGAGAAAGGGTTTAAAAAATATTCTGAGTTAATTTCTTGCCTTCTTGTTGCCGAACGCAACAATGAGTTGTTATTGAAAAATCATGAAGCGCGCCCAGCTGGCGCCGCCCCATTTCCTGAAGTAAATGTGGCAAATCATTACCCCAGAAGAGGTAAATGGCAAGCTTTTAATAACAAGAAAAATTATGGAAGGAAAAAGAATTATGTTCAAAAGAGAGGATCTCACCAGAAGTGGGACAAAGAAAGGAAGATCGGGCAGAATAAATCAACCGAGGAGAAGTGTTTCCGCTGTGGTGGAAAGGGCCATTGGTCACGTACCTGTCGTACCCCAAGGCACCTAGTCGATCTTTACCAGGCATCTTTGAAAAAGAACGACAAAGGAAAGGAAACAAATTTTGTTTCAAATGATGCTGAGAACTCCACCACTCATTATGATGTATCTGATTTCTTTGAGGACCCTGAAGGAAATATTGGTCATTTGATCAATGATGGAATAGTTTAATATGTGGAGTTGTGAAGTATATATGTAAATAAATAATGTAAAGAACTTATTGTCAAGTTTTATTTTCTATGTATTTAAGTTTCAAATGTGATGTACATAAATAATGAAATATTAATGTTTATGAATTTTGAAATCAATGAATATGTCATGTTTTAAAATAAAATTTTAGTATATGACATTATTTTATGTGCAATATTTCTTAGAAAAATAATTTTGATCAGGTATTCAATTTATCTGTGCATACTACTTATTTTATTATTATTTGTTTTTGAAGAGAATGGCAAGGATATGTAATGAAGATGTATGCCTTGCGGATAGTGCAAGTTCGCACACTATTCTCAAAAGTGATATATATTTTACCCATCTTGTGCCAAAAGAGGAATATGTTAATACTATTATTGGCTCAGGCAATGTGATAGAAGGCTCCAGAAGAGCTATAATTTTGTTTCCTGGAGGAACAAAATTTATAATAAATAATGCACTATTATCTACGAAGTCTCTGAGGAACTTGTTGAGTTTCAAAGATATTCGCCGAAATGGATATCATGTTGAGACGATGAATGAGGGAAATCATGAGTATTTATATATCACAACTCATGATTCAAATAAGAAAGTTATATTAGAAAAATTACCCTCACTTTCATCTGGGCTGTATTATACCAAGATTAGTGCAATTGAATCACATGCCACTGTAAACCAGAAGTTTACTAGCCTAAATGAATTCATAACTTGGCACGACCGTTTGGGTCATCCGGGAACAACCATGATGAGAAGAATTATTGAAAACTCTCATGGACATTCACTAAAGAACCAGAAGATTCTTAAAACTAGTGAATTTGTTGTGCTGCATGTTCTCAGGGAAAGTTAATTTTAAGGCCATCACCAGTAAAGATTGGATTTGAGTCTCCTGAATTCCTAGAAAGGATTCAAGGTGATATATGTGGACCTATTCATCCACCATGTGGATCTTTTAGATATTTTATGGTCCTAATAGACGCATCTTCGAGATGGTCACATGTGTGCTTATTATCTTCTCGCAACCTGGCGTTTGCGAGATTATTGGCTCAAATTATTCGATTAAAAGCACAATTTCCAGAAAATCCAATTAAAGTAATTCGTCTTGATAATGCTGGTGAATTTACTTCCCAAGCTTTTGATGCTTATTGTATGGCTAATGGAATAAGTGTTGAACATCCAGTAGCTTATGTTCACACACAAAATGGGTTAGCAGAATCACTTATTAAGCGCCTCCAATTAATTGCTAGACCCTTGCTTATGAGAACAAATCTCCCAACCTCGGTTTGGGGGCATGCTATTTACATGCCGCAGCACTTATTCGTTTGAGGCCAACGAGTTATCATCAATTCTCTCCTATGCAATTAGCTTTTGGCCAGCAGCCAAATGTTTCCCATTTAAGAATATTTGGGTGTGCAATATATGTTCCCATTGCACCACCTAATCGCACCAAAATGGGACCCCAAAGAAAATTGGGAATATATGTTGGATATGATTCTCCCTCTATAGTGAGGTATCTTGAGATACAAACTGGAGATGTATTTAAAGCCAGGTTTGCGGATTGTCATTTTGATGAATCAAAATTTCCAACATTAGGGGGAGAGAATAAGCTTCCTGAAAAGGAACTTAATTGGAATGCATCATCGTTGATGCATTTAGATCCTCGATCAGGGCAATGTGAACTAGAAGTTCAAAAGATTATACATTTGCAAAGAATAGCAAATGAATTGCCTGATGCATTTTCCGATACAAAGAGGATAACCAAATCTTATATACCAGCGGAAAATGCCTCAATTCGAATTGACGTCCCAGTAGGACAAGTAGCCACTGAAGCAAATTCACGCCAGAAGCGTGGCAGGGCGGAAAATGTCCCAATTCGAATTGATGTCCCAGTAGGGCAAATAGCCACGGAAGCAACTACACGCCAGAAGCGTGGCAGGCCTGTCGGTTCCAAAGACAAAAATCCTCGAAAGAGAAAAGAGGTAAATAATATTCCTGTTGAAAAAGACATAGTAAAGACACCTGCAGTTGTCCAAAATTCTGATATAACGCCAGAAGACGTTCAGGTACCTGAAAATAGTGAAAATGATGAGATCTCGATAAATTATGTCTTTACAGGAGAGAAATGGGACCGAAATAAGACAATTGTCAATGAAATATTTGCATATAATGTGGCATTAGATATCATGCATGAAAGTAAGGATCTTGAGCCAAGATCAGTTAAAGAATGTCGACAAAGAAATGATTGGCCAAAATGGGAAGCAGCCATGAAGGCTGAATTAGACTCACTCGCAAAACGTGAAGTCTTTGGACCTGTAGTCCGTACACCTGCAGATGTAAAACCTGTTGGATACAAATGGGTATTTGTGAGAAAACGAAATGAGAAAAATGAAGTTGTGCGCTATAAAGCCCGACTTGTGGCACAAGGTTTTTCACAAAGGCCCGGTATAGATTATGAAGAAACGTATTCCCCTGTAGTGGATGCGATAACATTGCGTTATTTGGTCAGTTTATCTGCATATCATAAACTGCATATGCATTTAATGGATGTGGTAACAGCCTATTTATACGGTTCATTAGATCGGGATATCTATATAAAAGTCCCTGAAGGACTAAAGATATCTAAATCATCCAGTGAATATTCACAAGGGTTATACTCAGTCAAATTGCAAAGATCTTTATATGGTCTAAAGCAATCTGGACGAATGTGGTATAATCGTCTTACTGAGTATCTGGCCAAAAACGGTTTCAAGAATGATGATATATGCCCGTGTGTTTTCATAAAGAAAACTGCTTCTGGATTCATTATAATTGCTGTGTACGTTGATGATTTAAATATCATTGGGACTCCTGAAGAGATTCTAACAATTATAAAAACTCTAAAAGAAGAGTTTGAGATGAAAGATCTTGGAAGAACTAAATTTTGTCTCGGCCTGCAGATCGAGCATATAAAAGTGGGATCTTTATTCATCAAACAACATACACAGAAAAGATCTTGAAGAGATTTTATATGGATAAGTCACATCCATTAAGTACCCCAATGATTGTAAGATCTTTAGATGTGAAAAAGGATCAATTCCGTCCTAAAGAAGAGAATGAAGATATCCTTGGTCCTGAAGTACCATATCTTAGTGCCATTGGAGCGCTAATGTATCTTGCTAATAATACGCGACCCGATATATCATTTGCTGTGAATTTACTAGCAAGATATAGTTCCTCTCCAACCAGAAGACATTGGAGTGGAATCAAACAAATCTTTCGATATCTTCATGGAACGGTTGATATGGGATTATTTTATCCCTACGGATCCAAGTCACAACTAATTGGCTATGCAGATGCCGGATACTTGTCTGATCCACATAAAGGGAGATCTCAAACAGGATACCTATTCACATATGGCGGTTCAGCTATATCATGGAGGTCCACGAAACAGACGATAGCAGCAACCTCCTCTAATCATGCTGAAATACTGGCGATTCATGAAGCTAGTCGCGAGTGTTTTTGGCTGAGGAGTCTGATTCAATATATTCTGTCATCATGTGGACTGATTGATCATAAGATAGCTCCAACTGTCCTGTTTGAAGATAATACAGCATGCATTGCTCAACTTAAGGGTGGATACATCAAAGGTGATAGAACAAAGCATATTTCTCCTAAATTCTTCTTCACTCATGATCTTCAAAATCAAGGGACGATTGATGTCCAACAGATCCGCTCAAGCGACAATCTGGCAGATTTATTTACAAAGTCACTCCCAAAATCCTCCTTTGAAAGATTGGTACATGAGATTGGGATGCGCCGATTTCGAGACATTAAATGATGTCGGCAAGAGGGGGAGACTGTACTCTTTTTTCCTTGGTCAAGTTTTTTTTTCTCCATTGGGTTTTTCTTGACAAGGTTTTTAATGAGGCAGTCTCCATCACAAAGGATATTGTACTCTTTTTCCTTCACTAAGGTTTTTCCCACAGGGTTTTCCTTTAGTAAGGTTTTAACGAGGCAATAATCCTAAATGGACATTCAAGGGGGAGTGTTACGATAAGAATGAATGTCCATCAAGTTAACATTGGGCTGTGCAATATTAAATATATGCGGTGCTTTGTTTCCCCATGGTAGACTTTATATTAATGAAGTTTGAAAAGGTGAATGTTGGACAAGTATAAATAGGGCATGGGTTTGTGATTATACGTACACAACAATAACAACAGTTACAAATACTTCCCTTTCTCTATCTCTTTACAACAACTTAATATTATTCTCTTTTTATGTTACAATCAAATACCCTTCTCCTTATATTACTATTACAATTCTTTCTCTTCTTTTATTTTATAAGTATTTTAAATTCTATTTTCTATTACTCTTTACATATAATATTAATAGCAATATTAACCATCTTTATTATATTGAGATAGTATCAAATGCAAATCTCTCTCTCTTTATTTTTAATACTTTTTCTTATCTTTGTATATATATACACAATACAACATATAATATTATTATATATATATAATAATTATTGAGCTAATTATATTAATAATAGGGTCTTCTATTTATACATCTTTATTTGATATATCCTTTATTTTACAACATGAAAAATCACCCATTATATCTTAATTTAATGCTACTAATTTAAATTTACTTTTTTAATCCTATTAATTCACATTGTTCACACATTATTGAAAAATTTTGTTGGTTACTTATACTTTTTCCTTATGTAATGGTTCCTACAATAATTAGCAAAATAGTCCTTTCAACTAAATTATTCTCTTAATAATTTTAAATGTCATTTTAATTATTTAATTTATATTTTGTACTAGTCCTCACAATAATTAATAAGGTGACCTCCTATAATCAAAATATCCTTTTAATAATGTTCAATGTCTTCTTCATTATTCAATTTATATTATATAAAATACATAATTTACATGCATACACACATTAGAGGCAATCTTTTTTCTTGACATACACTATAAAAAATAATTATATTTTATTACAGATTGAGCATTGACATGTGCTCAATTTTATATCAACAAATATATTAAATTTTAAACTTTTTGGTATTTACTTTAATAGTTTTACAAATTAAAAATAGAAATAATTATAATAATGTTAGATAAAATTACAACTTAGTTTGTATTCAGTCTTTATAATGTTAAATTATGATAAAATGATAGTCACAATAAGAGAATAAAAAAACATTATATAGAGTTATTACAAAGATACTTAAAAAGTAATTCACATTTATAAGATCATTAGAAGTAGTGATAGTTAACTTAAAAAAATAATTTTTGAATCCATTCAAGTAGTTATTCAATGTTATTTGATTTTATTTTAATATTTATATTTTAGTTTTATACAATGAAAAATAAATTTTATTTGTACTTATCAAAATAGTTGTTAATATAAATATGTGAAGCTTGAATATTTAAAATAGAAATTAATAAAGATAACCTTAAAAATTATACAAATAACTATTTTACATAGAATTATCGAATGTTCATAGATTTACAATGTATATTTTTATATAATTAAACTTTTATGATTTTAAAAATATACCTTTAAAAAAATTTATTTGTATTCATAATTATGTATTTAAAATAATATTTATTAATTATTTTTATTATTTATTTGAGTCCACATAATACACCGATCTCATTTTAGTTGAATAAAAATATTATGTATGTATAAAAAATTAATTATTATTTATTTGAATAAAAATATATATTGTTTAAATTATTTTTATTATATAATTTATATTTTAATATATATTTTATATGGTAAATTTTTTTATTTAGGCTTAGTTTTTCGTGAGAAATATGTAAAATTTAATATATTTCAAACTTTTCCGATTATTTTTTATTTTATTTTAATTGAATTGAAGTCTTGAAAGGACGAATCTAGTCTAGCATATATAGATAAACAAAAATATAAAATAAAATTGTACATATGAAAATGCTATCTTCTCAGTTGCCATCCACAAAGGAGAGGCCTTGGAAAAAAACAAGATTCCAAAACGCTTGGCTCACGAAATTTCTCTCTTTGAGCATTGCGGGCTTCGTGTCATGAGCATAAAAACACACATCCTCTCTTTCTCTTTTTCATTCACAGTGTATAATGGGAAGCACATAGCAATAGCATTATTATAGCAGATGGTGTTTCTCATCAAGCTATGGCATCACTGTGTCTCATGAACTCATTGCCAGTTCCACCATCTTCTTCTCACTCTCCAAAGCTCACTGAAACTTCTCTTCCTCCTTCTCCTTTGGTTCTTCATAGTAACAATAATCATAGTGTATCAGCACGTGCCTTGAAGCCCATAGTTGTTAGTGGAGACCCTCCAACTTTTGTTTCTGCTCCTGGTCGCAGAATTCTCGCTGGTTTGTCTCTGTTGCTTTATATTCCTTTGTGTTTTTTAATTTTCATCATTTTTTTAATTTTGCACATGCTCAAAGGGATGAAAAGATTTATTTTGAGAGTGTAATTTTGATGCATAAAACGTTTACATGGAATCACATTTATTTTGTTGGATGATCATTGACTTGAATTTAAAAAATAATTAACTTTGTTGACATAATGTTACATCGTTGGTTGCAAATGTAAAATCGCTTTATACGGATAATACATTAAAATTAAATTTTTATTTTAAATATAGATAGTTTAAACATGAACATAGTTTATGATAGGCATAGTGGCGTCTTTTTATTCATATATTCAGACTAGTGGACAAGGATTAGTTTTTGTTGGTTGAATGCTTGAAATAATATTTATTTGCATTTTCAAAATGGGGATCATATTCGTCCTGTCTTCCTCATGAAATTTTTCCCCTAGCAAATGTAGAATAATGATTCTTTTGTTTAAAGTTGAACTGGAGTAATCTAATTGGAGTTAGCTAAGTGGAAGTAATCTCTTAGGTAGCCTTTGTTGGAGAGATAGAGATGGCAGAGAGACAGAGACTAAGAGAGACTAAGAGACTGAGATTGGAATAAATTTCAGTATTCTGTTTGGTGCAAAGTGGGAGATAGAAATTGAAACAAGAATTAAATTCTAATTTAATTTGTACAAATGGTAAAATTGGAATTAATTAATTGAAATGAAGGTATTTTAGGTATAAAATGTTATTAAAGTTTCAGTTTCCATTTGTAAAAATTTTAGTCTCTTAAGCACATCTTTATGTGCATCTACTCTCAAGTATTTCATGATGGAATTCTTATAGGATCAGCAATGCACTTATTTTACTACTAATTGCTTTTATTGAAATTTTCAGACTATATGATGAGCTGCATACATGCTTTATGTTATTTGATTCTCTTATATGGTGGAACTCTAGTATGAAATTCTCAATGTCAAAGTGAAAGTTTCAATGGATGGGGATGTTTTCCATTGATTGATTCTATTAAAATGGTTATAGGGTTTTTTCTTGTTAATTAGTTTTAGACATAATGTTTTTCAGCAATGCATGCTTTTTGTCTCTTATATATCTCACCGGAGCCAATTTTCGTTTAATAGTTGGAGATCTACATGGAGATCTTAAGCAGGCTAGATCTGCACTTGAAATGGCTGGTGTATTGAGTTCTGATGGTCAAGACTTATGGACTGGTGGAGAAACGGTATGCGTCCTGTTTTTAGAAACCGGTAGCTTTTAGTTTTAAACTTTAATTTTAATTTGAGTCACTAGTCTTTTGCCAATGTGTATAAAATTAGAATTTGATATTCTAAAGTTGTTGAAAGGTTTTGGTTTGAGATTTATCACTTTACAGATGTTTATTTTTATTTCTTGTTCTAGGTGTTGATTCAAGTTGGAGACATACTAGATCGAGGTGAAGAAGAAATTGCTATCTTGTCCTTGCTGCGATCATTGGATAAACAGGCGAAGGCAAAAGGCGGAGCTGTGTTTCAGGTTTGCCATTTTTAACTTTGAACCATGAGACAGAACTTTAGCCGCTGTCATACAAAGTTACAAACTAATAAACCACTCAAGTTATTGTCTCAAATAACTGAGTGTTAAAGAATTGGCAAGGAGGTGACAATTTCTTACACATAATACTGTAGCTTCCTCTATTAATTGTAAAACATTCGTCTCCATTTGAGTCTCATTACCAGAAATATATCGTATGAGTTGATATGAAAAGAAAATATTTGATAGGTTAAGCAATGATTTGCTGGATTTCTTTTCTACGGATTGATATTTTATAGAAATACTAGAAATGTAGATTGATCTTCTCTTGTATTTTAAAATTAATTTTAAAAAATGACTTGTATGTTAGAGCTTGGAATAATCCCTTAAGCTTGGAGAAAGGAATAGAAAAATAATTCCTATTAAACCTCGATGAATTATTAAGAAGCTATTTGTAAAATTTGAAGAATCTTGTTATTACCTTCTCTTATTTAAATTTTCAATTAACTTTCCATAATTGGATCTGCCTGATCTAGGTAAATGGAAACCATGAGACTATGAATGTGGAAGGTGATTTTAGATATGTTGATTCTGGGGCATTCGATGAGTGCAATGATTTCTTGGAATATGTCAATGATTCAGAGGATGGCTGGGAAGAAACTTTTACCGGTTGGGTTGATGTGTTTGAAAGGTGGAAAGAACAACGAACAATGTCCAATGGTTACTGGGGTCCTTGGAATTTAGTGAAGGTATCATAACTACTTCTACTTAATGTGTGCCTCTTGTTTTCATTATTGCATAATTTGTGCCCTCGGAGCATAAGTTAATCTTTCAAACTACATTGTTTTAATTTCAAAATAGATTGCATGCCAAACCCAACATGTTGATATATCTTGCATATAATATGATCACATGTAGTCCTAGTTCCCTTTTGTATTGAATTTGATTGCAATATAATAAAATTATAGCAAATACTTTCGATGAAGCATGAAGGGCCCCAAACTCGACTATGGTATGTCCTTTTTGAGGTTATTTCCCAACTAAAAGTTTCTTTTTGATCAATAGCTAAAGATGGGTAGCTCAGTAATTTATTTGACTATATCTTTATTGTATCTGGGATCATATGGACATCATTAGAAACTTTATAAGTATTATCTAATTTGTACCTTTTTCATGAAGGAAGCTATATTACTGTGATGTGATATTCTATTATTGTTTTTGATGAAGTTTTCCAATTATTTAGGACAGAGGCAAAAGGGAGTCATTGCTAGATCAATCCTCTTTAGGCCTGGCGGCCCACTGGCACGTGAGCTCGCAAGACATGCTGTTGTACTTAAGGTCAATGACTGGGTGTTCTGTCATGGTGGCCTTCTTCCTCACCATGGTAATGGTTTTGTTAACTTGAGCTCGAAGTCATACCGAATTACTAATTACTACAACAACATTCACTGCTGCTTTAAAATTTTCCAACCTTTTGTAATTCCATGTGCCTGATATCATTTTCTTTATGATTCTTTTCCCGCTTTCATTTTCTACAGTTGCATATGGCATAGAGAAGATGAACAAAGAAGTATCTGAGTGGATGAGAGGCTTGAGACAGAATGACAATACTCCAAATATCCCTTTTATTGCCACCAGAGGCTATGACAGTGTTGTTTGGAATCGTCTATATTCAAGGGATGCACCAGATTTGGTGGACTATGAGGATAAACAGGTAGATTTTTCAATTAATAGGAAGATCCTATGTATGGTAAATAGAAATATGTTATCCCCACCTGCACCCCTTTGAAACTGTAGAGACTTCATGCAGTGCAAGTGCAAATTTCCTTTTTCTCTTCTATTAAATAACTAGAATAATCTAAGAAACTGTTTATGACTTCATCTATGCAAAAATGTCTGGTTATTTTATGGAAGAAGTGTGAGCACTTTATGCTATCTGTTATGTACCCTGAGAAGGGTGGGAGCAAAAAAAAAAAGATTCTATTGAGGCAGCAACAGGGGCTAAGAGAATTCCTCCTTTACCCTTCATTCCTATCCGAGTTCTTGTTGTTCTATTGCATTTATTTTGGGTACAGTTGTTACACTATCCTGTCATATATTTTGTAATTCCAATGTGATTACTTAACAACTTCCACTATTTATTTTGTGATATAATTGCAGTCAGTTGAGTAACAAAATTCTGTTTCAACCTGAATTGGACTGTGTGATAGACGGTTTGAAACTAAACAATATGATTTTCAGGTATGTTCTGTTCTCGAGGAGACTCTGCAAGCAGTTGGTGCCAAGGCAATGGTGGTAGGGCATACTCCTCAAACTATAGGTGTGAATTGGTAAGTGAGGATTACTTCATATGGCTCAATATTGTCCCGCTTTTCAAAAGCTGCTAATTTTTTATATTCTTGTTCTACTTGTATTTAACTTCAACATAAATGCACATACACTCTATGGACATCTTTGAGGTGTGTTGCGGAAAAATTGCTGCCATTCATTGATATAACTTCTCTGCCTCCTGACAGTAAATACAATTGCAGCATATGGCGTGTAGATGTTGGAATGTCCAGTGGAGTTCTTAATTCAAGACCAGAGGTAACAAACTTTTAGGGCTTATACACAGTGTCCTTGTTTATGAGATATTGAGATATGATTCACACTATAGTATTTATGTTATTAGAATTATATTTACTTTGTTATTTACTAAATATTATTTGAAAAAAGTTAAGTGTTTCTAAGTCTTTACCTTAGACTTCACCCACTTCCCATTCCTAACAAAATTCATGAATTAACCATGAGGAATTAATCATTGCTTCCAGCACTGAAAGCAGCTCGACTTTTAGGTTACTGTGAAAATGAGTAAATTTGATCTATAGCGTTTCAATCTTTCACCGATAACATATAACTACAAATTGATATCATATGATAATCAGGTAGTTGTCTCTATTTATAATAATCCCGATTAACATGGAGATGCTGTTGAGATTTACTAACGTCGTATTTTACAGGTTTTAGAGATTATAGATGATAAAGTGAGAGTCATAAGAAGCAAACGGGACAGATACAGTGAAGAACTTCAGGCTGTTGCATACACTTAAAAGAGACAAGGACATGGTTTATTAGGTATGCATCTTGAATTACAAGTCCCTTGTCGATTAAATATAAACTAAAAGAACAATCTCCACTGATGCAATCTGCTTTATTTTTACAGTATTTTGCAGGAAAGTACATGTTGCATGCATCCAGCTATTAGTGAAGTCCAACAATGGCAAATTTATTCAATGCACATTGTTGTTAGTTGTTTGCTTCACCTTGTGATTCTATAACTAACTTTGACAATTCAAAAATGTTGTCCCATGCCATATAATTTATACGATATCAAATTTTCAATGTCTTGTGAAAGTTTATTTGTGTGAAATCATATGATAGGAAGATAACTAATTTTTCATTTTTTTTACAATTTGGTTAGGTATCCGCATTATCATCCAAATAAAATGGTTTATGACAAAAAAAAAATCCAAATAAAATGGTTCATTATCATATATTGCATTTATATTTTTTCGCACAAAATATAAATGAAATTCTATGCACTCATTGTCTCTCCAAGTACCCAAAGTATGAATAAAATCATTCAGTAAATTTCACACTCTGGTTTTCTATTTTTCCTAGTTGATAAATGGTGAAGACAACTGAATAGCATCTACAAAATACCATAACCCTCTTCCCCATTGATGTATATATGAGCTAGATCTTCGTATTTTTTTATTGACTACTTTACATTTTTTTAGAATCGGTGTAGTTTTAATTTTAAAAGTAAAACTCTTAAAATTTTGAGATTAATTTAGGTGTCAAATATATACTCGATACTTTTTAGTTCAGGATGTGTTAAGATATTGTTATTTGTAGACTTATCTTAGAAAATTACTTTTAGCATCCCATTTCATATGTTGGTCATAGCTTATTTTATTTCCTGTCTTCATCAATTCTTCATGAGTCTAGGTGCATTAATCATATAGTATTGTGAATTTCATGAAAATAACTGATTTTGAAGAAAATGCTTCACATGAATGATATACTTTAGTTGAAAGGTTTACAATATTGTCATCTACAATTGCCAATATTTGATGCACTTATTGCAAATTTGCAATGTTGACTGTTTTTGTACTGAAATGATTTTAAACATATAATGTCTACACACAATAAATGTAATAACTAAACATAGATAACAGTTGAACAAGTGGAATAAGTGGAGAACAAAAGAAATCATAGATAACGTGAAATGACATCTATTAATTTCTCTATTAAATGTTTCATGGAAAAAAAGTTTACATTGTCATGAAACCAAGGCCAAAATTTCAAGTAAAGGTGTAATCCATAGAATAATGTTATGTCCAATGACAATAACAAAATTCAAACCACAGCAAAAAGGATCAACTTCATTATTAAAATTGAGATTGTGTACAATAAAATAGTTTCTTCATTCATAGGTTAATCCAATTCAGGGCTAGAAAAAGCTTGGTTCTTCACAGTCATATTTGAAGCGCTTTATTCCAACTCAAGTGTTATTTAGGTGACAGTGTCAACATCCTTTGGTTGATTGAAATCTTGAAAAAAGGACTTTCCTGCTTCGTATGTAGACCAGCAGATAGCAGCTGCAGGAGCATGAAACAGCATCCTTGGAATCCATCCTCGCATCAATCCTCTGTATCCATCCTTCTTCACTATAGTTTTAATTACATCTTGAATTGAACCATTTGTGAACCTATCGCATCCACAGACACCCTGCACCAATGACCAATGTTAAGATCAACTTTCCAATAAAATGAATGAAAGCATCCAAAAGGAGATGATCCAAACACCCCCTTGAATTGATTTATGGCATCATGCATATGCCAATGGATACCAAACATTCATATAATATAAGTTGCTGCACAATCCATCAATTTCCAAATAAACTATCAACTGAACTAGATCAAAACACCAAATTAGAAAAACGAAAAAATATATGCCAAGGGAAGATGCTAATCTACAAAAAAAAAATGTTGTCATTCTATTTTAACTAATAAACAAAATGCATCAAAAGTCAAAAGTCAAATGGAAGAAATGACAAATCTGTAGACTATCATAGACCATGTCTTCAGCTACACTCTAGTTCAACTCAATCATCACATATGCAAGATTTGAACATGACCGTAACCCTTGCTAATGCAATGCTACTTGTGTATCATCTGTAAAGTCTCACTTTTCTCATCTTGGCTTCGGTAGGGAAAAAATGAAGTTAAGGAAGGCAGACCAAAAAATCTCTGAAGCAATCAAGATCTAGGAGCAGTTTGATCCTCGTTGAGTCTCAACACTCCCACTACGGTCACCTGTAACCATCCCAACAATCTCATCACTATGTCCTATGAACTCCAAGGCAACGCAACCAAGTCTCAGCATCGATAAGTAATGGAGTTGTCTACATGGATCAATTAGTACCATCAGACACATAAATTGCTATTTCAGTACAACGGACTATCCAAAGTTGTACTCCTAAAGTAATCTAAACTCATCCTTTACCCGTGTTAATCAAAGTAGTTCCTGTTTGACTACTTTTTTCATGGACTATTCATTGATGTTGCAGAATAACTTTCACATGGAATCGATATCACCACAATATAAACCAGAATGATTAGTAGACATTTTCTTAGGTGGAATCATAGGAACAGATGGCATTAAAACAATTACCATTTTTTCCTGCCAATTTTACTGTCCCCTTTTTATGCAAAACAGGTGTTTCTAACAACTAAAGGATAGGGAAAAATGAGAAATCTAGGCCCCATACCAGAAATTTAACTATCACACCCTCAAGCTTGTAGAATATTGTGATCCACTACTTTTTCCACATATCTGAACTGGACATAAATTCTAGGAAGAGCACATTATTCAGAGTAGCGTTACCTAGATCAATAATACAGCTAGGCCACTATACTAACCAGTTGGCTAATGCATACATGCAACCAATGGTCAAAGTCAACATAATCAACAATACAATACCTCTACATACAACAAATAAACCCAAAGGGCAGCCTACAGCACAAGGCTCCCAACTGATGGGATCCAAAGAGGGCAGATATACATAGCGTTAATCTGTCATGCAAACAGGCGAAGGCGGTTTCTAAGACTCGTCATAAAAGATGACGCTTTAGTACTAAAAAGTCTAAAACAGGAAACTACTAACTGCTTAAACCAATTTCAGAATTGCTGAGTGCTTGTTTCAGTGAAGCTATCATCATCCTTGTTCATACACTGAATCTTACAGTTATGCACTATGCCATTCAGACTATAGTAAACTACAGAAACAAATTTTAGCATATAACAATAACAACCTCAATTAAACTAAAACAAAATGCAAAATTTGGGATAACAATAACAATAATCATTGATAGACCAATATACCTGACACTGCAATTGAGTTTTAACAACATCCAGCGGCGTTGTGACTGCAGAAGCCAAAGCACCGGCAGCAGCCCCGGCCGTGGCATGAACCACCAACCTCTCATCATCCACGCTCTCCGGCGACACCTCCATCAATCCTCGCTTCGCAGCCTCATATGTTGCAAAATGCACCGCCGTGTACGGTGCATTCATCAAAACCGTGGTCCTATATGAAGCATAAAACGCCCCAAACCCTTCCTCACTCATCACCCTCTTAACACAATCCCAAACACCCTTGTAAGCACTATTGCTCAATTGGAGCCTCTGCTTCACCATATCCATAGGGGTAAAAACGGCGTCGCTCGCCACCGTGGCGACAACACCAGAAGCAGCGTGAGCAATGGGGTTATTAGGGTTTCCACTGGAAAACCGTTTCTTGCAGGTCTCGTAGACAGAGAAATAGACGGCGTGAGCGGGTCCTGCGCCAAGGCCCATGGCGGCGATGCCGCGGTAGAGAGCGGAGGGACCCTCCGATTGGAGAATTGAACGGAGGGCCTGACGAACGCTGACTGACTTGATGGGGCAGGAGCCGAGGGCTTGCATGTGGGTCTTGACGGTGTCAACGGGGAACATTGCCATGTGCTCCACGCAGCCGGCGATGGAGCCGGCAATCATGAACTGCCAGAAGTGGAGGCCGTCGTGTGCTGCGGCAGCGGTTGTTACGGCGGCGGGGAGATTCTCCGGCGGATGGAAGTCCCGCCGGAAATCGGGGTTCTTTTGAAATTTGGCGGTTGCGTCTGTGGCCATGAATTTGGGAAACTTTCTTTTCCCTTTTCAATTTAGGGTTTGAGCTAGAGGGACAAAATAAAATTAAAAAAACAAAAGTGGGAAAGCTATGTGATTAGGTTTTGAATCCAAATTGGTGTGTGAAAAATTGGATTTTTAGAAGGTGGGGTTATCTGGGGTGCTGTACTTGGGCGTAGGGTTTGAATTTGACTTTTGGTTTGTTGTTGTATTGCCATAAACGATTAAGATAGGGTTAATTTCATTACCATGGATGGTGATAATGGTGATTCTGGATTTGCAGGGTTTCAGAGTTGTGAGCTTTGATACAGGTTTTAGAGAAGTCAAGAATGAGAGGCGGAATTGGAAAGTGATGGATTGATCGATGCGTAGACTTTCTGAATCTTTTGTTTTCCTTTTGGTACGTTAGGGCTCTTAGCCTCTTACTTCATCCAATAAGTTGGGAATCGTATTCTTTTTTTTTTTTTTTTTCTCCCAACGAGGTAGAAGAATAATTATAGTGTTTTGTTGCACGTAACAGTAGAATTCGATATTACGGATTTGTCTTTGGATTTTGAATTTCACTTTATCTTATAAAGTATAATTTTTTATTTTTAAATAATTTTTTTATATTTTTTATTTCATCTATAAAATAAATAATAAGAGATTATATTTTATTTTTTAAAATAAAAATTTAAAATTTAAAAAATTTAAATTTTGATTTTACTTTCTGTTTGTTTATTTTTTTTTAAGTCTCTTCTTGTTGTCTATTGAGTTAAAATTTGATACTCATATAAATATTAAATTAATTTTTAAAATTTTAATAAACTCAATTTAAATTCTAAATTTTAAAAATATATTCACGTTAATTTTTTTATTTATTTCTGTTAATCATATATTTAGCTAAAATGTTAATTGATACGTTGTCAGTCATTAAATAACGTCATTTTTTTTGGCATATAATCTCTCTTAAAACAGTTCGAAATATTTGAAATTTAAATAGTATTAATGATCAAAATACTCAAACAAAAATAATTTTTTTTCATTCTTTCACATGTACTATGAAAAAGAATATTAATGTTGCTCCTATAGACCTCTAGCAAAACTCGTCGCACACGTTCCGTTTTGTTAGGACGAGAAAAAATACATTCACCACTATTTTTAAAAAAAATAATAATGTCACTATTCTATATTTGGGTTCAATATTTTTTGATAGAAGTTTATTGACCATTAATTTGTGCTTTTTTTATGCTCAAATGAATTAGGTACATTGTGAAAATAAATAAATTTAGTTAAGATCTTTGTTTGATATTTTTTTTTTCAAGAAAAATTAGTTATAATAAACACCGTCTTAAAAAAAAAGTACATTCAAATTAGTGAAATTCACCACTTTTTTATATAATAGTATTTCCTTATAAATGATTTCACTTTTTGATTTAATGCTGGTATAGTTGAAAAAAGAATGACTTTTTTTTTGACAAATGTCAAATATAAATAACAAAAAAGTAAGTAGTAACGAAAATTCAAATATAAACTATGAACAACCACTACAAGAAAAAGCGTATTTTTTGACGCAAAAAATCGACGGCTATTTCTTTCGTCGATATTTTTTGACGACTTGCTGTCGATATTTTAAAAAACAGATAATTAAAAATAAACTAATAAAATCGACAGCCTAACCGTCGATTTTTTTATATTGCATTAAACCTTTTTTAACTACCGTCATAGGATCGACGAGTTGGGGGTGAAAATACTTTTATTCTAAAATCGACGAACTTCTATTTTTATATTTAAAATATCGACAAAGCTTCCGTCAATAAATTTGAATAGTTTAAATTGCTTTCTAAAATCAAATAAATGGTGTGGATTTAATGTATAAAATCATCAACTATACTATCGATTTTTATTGCTAGAAACACTATCCCCACGCCCCCTCCCGCCTCCAAGTCCAGAAACACCATTTCCCCCCAATTTCCTCACCAATCCTCATTTTATCCTTTTCTTTTCTGCATTCCTCACCAATCCGCCACCAAGTTCAGAAACAACCATCATTCTCTTCTGTCGGCGTCACGGTTGTGCCGCCGTCACTCCGTTTGCTCGCACCGCTGTCGCGTTCTGTTGCTGCCGTGCCACTGTCGCTCCTCTTGCTCGAGCCGCCTATCGCTCCGCTGTTGCCGCGCCGCCGTCACTCCTTCTCTCTGTTGCCGCCATGGCTCCTCCCACTTTGGTCCTTCTCCATTCTCTCTCAATCGAGCTCACAAGAATCATGTATCGTTTTCAAAGCCATCTTCAGTTTCAATTGGAAATCCCCTATTTCAGGTGTAAACTATGACCTAATTGTAATATCTTGTTTTTTAAATCTAGAAATCATGGTCATCATGTTTATTCTGGTTCCATTTTATTTTAAGAGCTAAGACTAAGTTTAATTATTCCATAATTTCACAGAAGCTCATTTTATTTCTCTGTTTGGTAGAAACAGAAGCACTCTTAGTGGTGGATTCTCATATTCACATGGTCCATATTTAAGCTGAGATCTTTCTTTCAATTTGTAACAAAATTATTAGGTAAATATGAAGTAGTAGTAATGTAGTAATAATTTGCACCTTTGCAACTTGCATGGCCATTCTGTTCATAATTATTAGTCATCTATTGTGCTCATATCAGCTGAAATTAAGTTAGCCCCTTTTCTAATTGTTGAATGCTACCAACTATGTTCTTAGATTCTTGAATTAAGTTAGCCCCTTTTTTGGAAGAGTATCCATTATATTTTTAGCTAATTGGAAGAGTATCCATTATATGGTGCTCAACGTTGTTCAAATGTTGTGAAAAAATTAAAATTGTCTAGAGATTGTGATTTTTTCTCTAGAGCAGTGGCTGAAGATCTTCCATATTCATACTATTCAGCAGCACAAACAATGAACTCTGGGACTGTTGATCAGTTATTTACTTCTGAATGGTATTTTGTCTATCAAGAAGCCTCATCTCCAGCCAGTGCATGGGGTGGTGATCATGCAACTGATATTAATGATCTTGGATTTCATCGTACAATACTTACTGATGAGGAAGAAAATGACTATGACTTTGTCTACGTTATTTCAAGGGATGCCAAACGAAATGGCTTTGAATTTACTGATGCTATTGATTCGGAAACGATATTCGACACAAAGGTTGACTGGCCTGATCGTGGTCATAAATATTCTACTAAGAAAAGGCCAGATGCGTAATATTTATAATTTTAAAATAGAAGTTTTGCTGTAGCATACTTCAATGTGCTATGTCGGGCGAAAAGTTACTCTCTCATGTTTAGCAATTTCTACCAAAAAACATAGGCAAGAGTTGTAGAAGCTTTACATCTTGCACCATCTTCTTTAGTGGAAAAAGTTTACTTTCAATCCAATTGGATTATGCTAATAGTTGAAACTTTTGTAAGCATTCATCTTATAATCAACTTTTAAACTTTTGTAAGCATGCATCTTGCTGGAGATTCATTAATACCTGAAGCAATCAGTAAGAAATGCGTTGAAGATGCCAAGGTTCTCCATCAGGTGGATAAGAAATTCATTCCAGTTGTGGCTAGTGGAACCCTTGCTGTTATTGATCAGGTCTGTCTTGCTGTACACTGTTGCAGATACAGTACATTTGAATATCAAATAAGCAAAAGTAATGATAAGTTTCTATGGAAATCTCATTGACCTCCGAATTTCTATTAGAAAATCTCACGCTTGTATCTTAAATTTTGGCTGTCCACCTCCACGTGTACTTGTATCTGCCTTTAAGCAACAGTTAAGTTATATTGCCTTAGGGTTATGCATTTGCATCTTTTCAGCTTAACACAAGCCTAAATTCTTGCTAAATGATTTTTAAAAAAATACTATACTTTACAGATGCAGTAAGTTGTGTATAACATTGATAGTTTTTTTGTTACAGCATGCTGCAGATGAAAGAATCAGACTGGAAGAATTGCGGCAAAAGGTAAACTTATTTGTGGTGAATGTCAGAAAATTTATCCAGTGTTATTTATGAGACTAAGTAACATGTAGGTATTATCTAGAGAAGCAAAAGGAATAACCTATCTGGATGCTGAATAGGAACTAGTATGTACCCTATGAATTAGAGGGTTTATGAGACTCTTTTCTCTCCCTGATTCTTTAAAGTTATTACACCATTAGCAAGATGCATCATACATGTGCTGCCAGAGATTGGTTATCAACTACTTCATAGTTATAGCGAATAGATTAAAGATTGGGGTTTGATGTGCAACATTCATGTTCATTCTGAACCCTATAAAAGGTATGCTTGTCTGCTGGCTTGCAAAAGTTGTATACTTCCTAGATCAATGTTTTTAGAAGGCGAATAGTGTTAATGAGTCGTTCATTTGTTTTGGCAACGAATCAAGACAAAAAATACCTTTATTTGCTCATATCGTGCATCTTATTGCCTGGCCCCAAATTAAACTAGAATAATTTGTTACATCAAACTCATTCAGTTGGATGTGGTTTTTTAATATATAATTTTCATTGCCTTGCAGGAATCTGGATGTTTCAACAGACAACAATGGCCGTCACACTTATAGTGGTTCGCATCGAGCCAGCATTTATTATTATCAACATTTGAATTCAATTTGCAAGAAGTGCTAAATGCCTTCCATGTTTTACATATTACTGATGTGTGTTGTTATGTATTTGCTTGTAGGTACCTTGTATTTTAGGTGTCAACTTAAATGATGCTGATCTTTTAGAGTTTCTTCAGCAGGTTTAAAAAATCCTTATCTGAGCCTTTGTTGCGTTATAATTGTATTCCTTTAATAATTGAACATTGCACATCATCTGATTTATTTATCTTAGCTTGCTGACACTGATGGATCATCAACTATGCCGCCCTCTGTTATACGAGTCCTAAATTTGAAAGCATGCAGAAGTATGTGGCCAATATCAAGGAGTTTGAAATGCCTTATTATATTTACACAAATTCCATATTTGAGTCCCATTTCTTCACCAAAGTACAGAGGGTGGTGGACGAAATTAATATCTCAATATCAAAATCAAGATTTCTTATGATTTCGCACAACTAACTAGCAAGTGCACTGGGTCGTCCAAGTAATACCTTACGTGAGTAAGAGTCGATCCCACAGAGATTATTGGTTTGAAGCAAGCTATGTTTATTTTATTATTCTTAGTCAGGATATCAATCAAAATTATCAATGGGAATTATTAGATTGGAAAAATAAAAGAGAATAAAATCGTTACTTGTTGTGCAGTAATGGGGAATATGTTGGAGTTTTGGAGATGCTTTGTCCTCTGAATTTCTGCAATGTAATATTCAACTCAATTGTTTGTAAAGCCCGTCTACGGCAAGCTGTATGTAGGGTGTCACCATTGTCAGTGGCTACCTCCCATCCTCTCAGTGAAAACGGTCCAGATGCTCTGTCACAGCACGGCTAATCAGCTGTTGGTTCTCGATCATGTTGGAATAGGATCCATTGATCCTTTTGCGTTTGTCATCACGCCCAGCAATCGCGAGTTTGAAGCTCGTCACAGCCATTCAATCCTTGAATCCTACTCGGAATACCACAGACAAGGTTTAGACTTTCCGGATCCTCAAGAGTGGCCGCCATCAGTTCTAGCTTATACCACGAAGATTCTGATTAAGGAAGCTAAGAGATGATCATTCAATCTGATGTAGAACGAAGGTGTTTGTCAGACACATATTCATGGATTGAGGAAGGTGATGAGTGTCACGGATCATCACCTCCTTCACAATTAAGCACGAATAAACATCTTAGATCGGAACACACACACGTTTGAATGAAATAGAAACAATTGCATTAATTCATTGAGACGCTGCAGAGCTCCTCACCCCCAACAATGGAGTTTAGAGACTCATGCCGTCAAAGTGTATAAAATTCAGATATGAAAATGTCATGAGGTACCAGGTAATCCTCTAAAAGTTGTTTAAATAGTAAACTAGTAACCTAGGTTTACAGAAATTAAGTGAACTAAGATAATTGGTGCATAAATCCACTTCTGGGGCCCACTTGGTGTGTACTGGGGCTGAGACTAAAGCTTCTCACGTGCTTGGGCTGTTTCTGGAGTTGAACGCCAGGTTGTGACGTGTTTTGGGCGTTGAACTCCAACTTGTAACCTGTTTCTGGCGCTGGACGCCAGACAACAGCATGATATTGGCGTTGAACGCCAGTTTACGTCGTCTATCTTCGCGCAAAGTATGCACTATTATATATTGCTGGAAAGCCCTGGATGTCTACTTTCCAACGCCGTTGAGAGCGCGCCAATTGGACTTCTGTAGCTCTAGAAAATCCATTTCGAGTGCAGGGAAGTCAGAATCCAACAACATCAGCAGTCCTTTTTCAGCCTAAACCAGATTTTTGCTCAGCTCCCTCAATTTTCGCCAGAAATTACCTGAAATCACAGAAAAATACACAAACTCATAGTAAAGTCAAGAAATATAATTTTTGCTTAAAAAATAATAAAATTCTATTAAAAACTAATTAAAACATACTAAAATCTACATGAAATTACCCCAAAAAGCGTATAAAATATCTGTTCATCAGAGGGCTGCACATAATTTAAGAATTTTTAATTTGTGATTTATTAGTACTTGACTTTCTTGCTTTTACCTTAGTAAAATATGGGTCCATGGGACTGAAATTCAAGTTGTGTGCTTTGTTGTTCAGATTCCTGTTAATAAAAAGAACAAGAAAGAAAGGTACCAAGAGGAATTAGAGGAGCACATTGTGTCACTGATTTCTTCATTATTTGGTAAGCAGGCAAGTGAGGTTTCTATGGAGTTCACTTAGGATGTTTGATATAGGAGTGAATAACTTTTATATTTTGCATGTAATTTATCTAAAGTTTTGAAATTTGTAATGGTCAAATTACACATTGTCTTGTTGTTTTGCAATGCGTGTGCATTATGCATTTTTCCTTGACATGATCAATGTAAAAAAAAAGGAGGAGTGTTATCAGATCAATTGTTTAATTGATAGTTTAATTTTTAATATTCCTCAATTGTATTATTTGACTCGTGTAAAAATTTTCAGTCTTACTGAATGAGATAAGGCCTAATTAATTGTTGAATGTCCTAATCCCGCATTGTTGCCTTAGTATTGTAGTCTGTTCCATGTTAAGATGGAGGCACTCTCATATAAAAAAAGAACTTCGAAGAGTTTTATGCTGCTGCAATCAGTGTATATACCAACTGCATCTGATTGTTGGTTTTTAAGATATCTATTAAAATCGACGGAATGGTTGTCGCTTTTTAAATTTAAAATAGACAAAAAAAAACCAGATATAGACAAAGAATTTGTCGATTTCTAAAATAATAAAATCAACGGCAAGTGTGTCGATTTTATTGGATCAAATATCGACGGTGGCTTTGTCGATTTTAGTAAACATATTATAAACGGAAACATTGTGGATTTTATTGAATCAAATATCGACAAAATGACGTCGATTTTATATAATAATATCGACGGTAACGTTGTCGATTTTAATAAGAATATAAAATTCTCAAACTCATATTATAGACAGTAACGCCGTCGATTTTATTAAATTATTATCGACGGCTAGGCAAGCCGTCGATTTTATTAGAATTTTAAAAAATCGACAAGCTTTATAGCAACCACCTCCGCCGTTCATTTTGCCGTCGAAATTTAATATTATCGACGGCTATGCCGTCGGTTTGGCCGTCGATTTTAACAATGTTTCTTGTAGTAAACTAAAAGGTTTTAAGTTCTTTCATGTATATTAGAAGTGGTATTGTTTTGTATTGTATTGTATGTTTTTGTTCTTAATTTTGTCCTATAAAAATATATGTATATATAACTAAGGTTGTTTATGTAGTTATTATAAAGGATCACTTTTGTATATAAATTTTTTGCTTCATTTTTATTGTGTTGGGATATTTTTAATTTATTTTGTTTTTACATTTTTTGTTCTAAAATTTAAAATAGATCAGTAGTGTAGTTCTACACTAAAAACATAAAAAAAATTGATTGAATGTTAATATGGAGGCAGCTGATGCACAATTTAAAAGGTTTTAAATTTTGAAGTTAATTTGTTTATTATTTGAACCTTATTTGTAGATGGGTGATTTGATAATTATTATTTATCATCATGAATGCAATTTTGTTATGAAGAAGGATGACAGTGTAATTTACGAAAGGGACAATACAAATGAGTTGAGTGGACTAGATCAGGGGGAGGAGCTAGATGAAATATTAGAGGGGGCCAAAAATATTTACACAATAAAATAATTCTAAAATAAAATTTTAAGGGGGAGCTAAACTGAAATTTACATATAATTTACATGTAAAAAATTAAAATTAGGGGGCCATTGCCCCCTTTTCTATATATGTAGCTCCGCCCCTGGACTAGATGAAGATAGATTTGATATATTTTAACTGAAGAATTACTAAAAAAAGCTGCTCCCATAGAAAAGCTGGCGATATTGTCTATGCTCTTGCTGCTGTTGCAACTGTTGTAGCTAAATCCAATCAAATGATGTTGCGGTAGCTGCTGATACACAAATTGCTGATGCTCCATAGATTTTAGAAATTGACTTCACCCAATCCACTTATTCATAATAAGAAATTATAGAATAGGTAACATTATATAACAATTTAATTAATTATTTTTTTAAAATTTTACATTTTTATCCCTAATTAATCAAATACTTTTACATGTAGGTGCTTCCATCAAATCTATCCCTAAACTCCTCCACCTCCAATCACAAAGCTCGATAAGATGCCGCTTAAAAGAAGAGCAACTCCGTGTGTGGACCCAATGCAAGAAGCTAATTTTGGGACAACATTAAAGTTGGCCGGGATTATGAAATTTGTCTCGACTCCAAGTTTCAAACCACCAAGGAAAAAAATAAAGATCAGTTTATATTATCTTGTGTAGCTGAAATTGATAAATATAATTTGAAGTTGTGTTTTAAGGTTGCTTTGCGACTGTTTATGAGTATATTAGTGGCTGTTTATTTTTTTTTTTGTAATATTTTATATTGGACTGTGTTTTGGAAGTTTTTAAATAATCATTTTATTTTATATCTGTAATAATGATATTTTAGACATCACTCTTGATTTATTCTATATGTTAGGATATTCATTGTCATGACTATAGTTACTTTATAAATTCAGATTGAAGGTTTATTGTTATAATTTATTTTACAATTTGAGAATTTGGTATATATGACACGTTAGTTCATTAATCTTATTTGCAGATTTATAATATACTTAGCCAATTTTATGTTTACTCTTGTATTCATTATTTCATTTTACAATATCTCTTCCACGGTCATAAACATCATAGTAAAAAATGTGTGATATACTCAGTTAATTTCTAAGTTCAATCACAATTTCTCACTTCTAATTTATAAAGCAGATTTGTAAATTACATAATTTAAAAAAGAAGATTTGTAACATAGTTAATTAAATTTTATTCATTCCTTTCATACACCCAAAACATATCCAACAATTACAAACACAAACAAAATAAAAGAAAAACTCAAAATACATTTTAATACTTTTAAAATCCTAATTTCAATTTCAATTGCACTAATCCTCTAACCCGCATTCATTTTCTAATACTCAACACTATTTTCATCTTCATTTCTCCCAATCATGTCTTCTTCTTCTTTTTCACTATTTGTTTATACACAAAACCTACAACATCTCTTTCCAAATGTCTGTCACAACAAAAACTATAAGAATAAATTAAGCATACATTACAAAAAAAAGAGGTAAATTCAAGAAGAAAGCAGTACAAGAACTTACACTATAGTTTGACCATCCAAAAAAAATCTCTTTGGATTTGCTTCTATTACGGACCAGAGAGAACGGAAGTCATCTCACAACTGCACCAGTATGGAACCTTTCCAGCTTTAGCTTGATTTGGGTTCCTTGTCAAACTTTCATGTGAATGAGACCTGCTGCAGTTCCCAGAATCTTAGCTGATATTTTTCAACATCTTTTTCAACACCTAATAATGATATCAATTTGAAAATTTGGCTCTCATATTAGGGTTTTAAGTTTATTAGAAGGGACTAAATTGAGCCTATGATAATTTTTACCATGTCAAATAAGTGTTATCAAACTACCTATTAGCCAACGTGTCACTTAACATTCTAACTAAATATGCCATTAACAGAAATAAGCAGAAGGGATAATGTGAGTAGACTTTTAAAATTTGAGAGTTCAATTTGTGTCAATTGAAAATTTGAGAACCAATTTGAGACCGATGCCAAATTTCAAGGATCATTTTGAGTATTGATTTTAGTTTGCTAGTATTCATTTTGAAATATACAACCACTAATGTTTAACAAAAACTTTAGACATTGATAAAAAAATATTCTCACAAGAACAATTTCAAAAAACTTACATATGACAAAAATAATTTGTAAAAATATTTAATTAATTATTTAAAATGTACATGCATAAAATTTAGACGGTATATTTTTTATTTTCTATAGACAATCACTAAAATTATCCATAGAAAATTAATTTGCTAACAAAGATATCTGGGAAAAAAAATTAAAGAAACAAGTCCATGTGCTTATCTTTTGAAAAATGTTATTCATCTTTTAAAATATAAGTTTTCAGACATTCTTTAAATTTAATTATTTATTATATTAATTTTTTAATGAATGATGTCCCTATTTTTAAGGTACTATAATTTATTTAATTTAATTTAAATTTTATAATTAGTATATTTAGAACTATTTTAACTATTTCGGTGAGAGGCATTTCAAAACATGGAACAAGGTATTTTAAATGTGGAAACTCAGGTAACAGTTAATTTCATGTGAACTTGATAATTAAAAATCGTTAAATAATTTGATAAATATATTTAAATTATCATTTAACGACTTTTTATTATTTACTTCACATAAAATTAACTACACTTAAATTTCTACCAATTTCAAAACATTGAAGGAAATATTAGTTTCTATTTCAAAACAATTTAAATAATTAATTTGCACTTCAATTTTTTTTTTCAAATAGCAAACATTCCATTCAAAGCACGAAAGAATAGTATTTTCTATTTCGAAATAATTAATTAACAATTTAACATGCACTTCAAGCTTTTTCTTTTTCCCAGCTTTCATAAAAATGGGATCGAAATAAAATATTCATAAAAAATATACCAACAAGCGAACATCTAAGCGGGCAAAAAGATTGATAATTTAACATTACATTAATCAAAGAGCATTTACTCATTTTTGTTCTTAAAGAATTTTAAATCACACATTTTAGTTCCCAACTAAAATTAATTATTTGATTAGTTCCTAACAATTAACTCCATCAGTCACTTAAATCTTTTGTTCTATCAACTCTAACGGAAGACAAAATAGTCCCTGATAACTCTAACATGATAAAATAGTCCATGATCTTCTCTGTTTGAAAATGACACTGTTCTCCCCCAATTTCTATCATATTTCGCATAACCTTAACAATCTAACATTGCAATTTCAAACTACACAATGCACACTCTGCAACTTCAATGTTCATAAGAAGAAAAATTCTGAACTTGTTCTCAACCAAGTCATACTCAGAAAACTAATGACTGTGTTTCTCAAGTATTTATCGTCTTTGATGGATCCTATGAATCTAGACAACAAGTTCGATTTTTTAAGACCGTCGTCGTCATCGCCATCTCCCTCATCCTCTGCTTTACCATCTCCATGGCCACATTGTCCACCACTCCGATCGCTTCTTTTAGCTTCTTCTCTGAACCAATGTTCAACAATCGCTTCAATTTTCATATGAGTGGCGACAGCAACATTGCTGGCTATACTGATAGCTTGGATGCGAGGTCGAAACTGTCTGTCAATTTGAACTCCGAGGAGAGAAGGAATGAAGCACTCGGGATCCATTCTAAATGAAAATTTGCATATGATTTCGAAGGAGATTCTTCTCATGATGTCCTAATGTCCAACAATTTATATTGCTTGACGGAGAGTGAAAAAAGACGTGTCCTTGAGATAGTTGTGAAACTTGATCCTGAGGATATGGTGGATGTTGTTAGAGTTGGAGGTGATGTTATTATCGAGGACATAGAGGTGGATGCTTTTAGTGGGTGAAGTGTGGAGGAGGTGGGTATACCAGTCACAGAGATTTGGGAAATGTGTGGTCCATGATATATTGAGGTAGGTGCAACACGCATGACAGTTATACTGTGGCTTGATCTTAGAGTTGAAGAGAAGGAAGAAAAAATGGAAAAGAAGATATAAAATTGAAAAAGAAGAGTATGAATGTTAGGGTTATACGAGATATAATGAAAATTGGAGAAAAACGGTGTCGTATCTGAACAGAGGGGGTTGGGGACTATTTTATCTCCTGTTAGAGTTGTCAGAAACCATTTTATCTTCCGTTAAAGTTGAAGAAGCAAAGGATTTAAGTGAATGACAGAGTTAATTGTTTGGAACTAATCAAGTAATTAATTTTAGTTGGAGACTAAAGTATCTGGTCCAAAATTCTTTGGGACCAAAATGGATAAATACTCTTAATCAAACGTTAATCAAACGGGAGGCTCTATTGAAATGAATAATAGTCTATTATATTTATTTGTAACCAATAAATATGTGCTTGACTTTCATTATTTAATGGACAATAATTATTTTAAAATGTGATTTTATTTCAAAATATTTATAATTATTTTGTATGTAAATTATTTGATGGTAAGTAATTATTTTAAAATGTGGCTTTATTTTAAATGTGTTCATAATTATTTTGTATAATTATATAATTTTAGATGTGTCATAAAAATTTAATGTAGTATTTTAACTGTGTTCAAAATACATTCAAAATAAAAAATAACAAATATCATGTTTTTGAAAATACATCTAAAAAAATAAGTAAGTTTGTGTTAATTAATTACCTAAAATAATACTACAGAAAATTATTAGAACACATCTAAAATAAAATAATAACACACTAAATACATTTGAAATATATCTAAAATATGTATAAGTTTATCTAAAACAAGTATTATTAAACATTTAAACTACACCCAGGATATAAAAAAACTCTTAATTTTTTTTTGTTTTCCTTGTTTTCCTAAAAATATGACTAGAAAATAGAATAGTTTAATAGATACATAGTGTATAGTTATTGTAGACTTAATTACAAATATGTCCATTCAGATTCGTTATTTTCAATCAAGAATCATACTTCTCTAATTTAAAACCCTATTACAACTCAATTAACTTTCGTGTCATTGTTTCCACACCAAATCATATTTGCTCTAAAATATGTCTAGAAAAAAGTAACCTTTCGATGAACAAAAATTGCAGCTTTTTTGGAGGTTCAAGTTTGAAGACAAAACATGACAAAATTCTCGAAGGAGAGATGCTATTGTGGTGCCAATGTTGTATTGTTGGAGTTTGTAACAGTTGTAAATTCTAAAAGATGGATTATTCATTGTCCATTTTAGAAAGTAAACATTTGTCAGGTTCGATGAAAAAATTGGAAAGTGAAATCAAGACTTTGGAAATTTGGCTTGTCAATCTTTTGTTGGAGTTGTTATTGTGCTTTTTGTTATGAATGTAAAGATCAAAGTCTAGGCCGTCAAGTTATTGAATTAGAGATTAGGAGTAGGGTGATAACGTGTTGTTATCATGTTATGAAAACCATGATTTTTAATAGTATATATTATGTAATTGCCCCTTCAACAAAATTGAATATGATTTTCCTTTTGTCTCAAATGATTAAATGACAAATTATTGTGTTAGAGTTGAGAATAAAAGGTATCATATGTATAAAATAGAGATTTCCACTAATAACATAACTAAATAGTTTCTAATTTCATTGAGTTATGATTTTTTCTCAAAGATATATGTTATTTATTAGAGCTAAAAAAATAACAGAGGATCCAAAATTGGAAACAATAAAAAAAGTGAAGGTCTTCCAAATGACACTAACACAGGTGCCAAAACAAAAGAAAATAAAAAGAAAAAGTAACGAAAGAGTAAAGTAATGTAGTGAAGCACTCAAACAAGGTAAACCAAAAAATCAAGGCTTTTAGAATCTCATTTGTTAGCTTGTGGAAGTCTTGAGCCAATTGATCTGCATAAATCATTTCCTAATCAAAGATGTACCGGTTTTTTGCCTTCAAGCAATTCCAACATAGTACTACTAGAAGTATGTTTAGCCGGCGTCTATCAGGATTCCCAGCTCCGCGCATGCAAGCTTTCTGCCACCAATGGAAGAAGGACTCTGGGCGATCGCTCCACACACTTTCGTTAATCAACGCTAATCTCCAAATTGCTGCAAAGAGGGGGAATCGGAAGAGACAATGACAGATGGTTTCTTCTAGGATTAAGCAGCAAGGGCAAGTGCCAGGAGTGCCTGAGAATCTGCTATGCAATAAGCTCATCACCAGGAGTTTTTCATGTGAGAATTTCCACAAAAAAATCTTTATCTTGTGAGACAACTTTATTTTCCATAAACTTTCTCAAATTTTGTGATTTTGAAAAGATTGGGGCATTGAAAAAGTGGTGGATGGTAGAAAGAATAGGAAATTTTATAACCTGAATTTATCTCGTATGTTCCTGATTTGGACCAAATCCAACTAATTTCATCTTCCCTTTCTGCTAGTGTTATTGACAGAATTCTCGAGTTAATGGCCGCGGTGAAGGTGGAATCTATTAGCACTTGGTTCCATATTTGTTCAAGAGTCATTAGATCGCTGACATAGAATAGAGTGTGAGTCGGTTGCTCCTGGAAGCTTGATAAGAGAACAGTGAACGACACTAGAGGAGGCAGCCAAGGATCTTGGGTAATTCTGACTGACGTTCCAGAGCTTATTCTCTATGACAAGCCATTTTAAATCACTTTTCAACCCTTTAAGATGTTTTGCCAGCCCAAAGAAGGTACCTTACCTAACTCAGCTCTCAATATATCACTATATCTAAAGTATTTTCCCTTTAGTAATATGGAAATAGTTCAATTAGGGTATTTAGCAATTCTCCAGCACTGTTTTTTTAGTAAAGCTAAATTCTGCGCCCATAAATCTTTTATTCGAGCCCACCTTTCTTTTTGGGTCTTGTCATAGTATCTCATTTAATCCATACGATTCTCCTTTCCGAACCTCGTTGGCTCCACCAAAATTGAGATAGCATTCTGTGAATCTCATCGAGTAAAGTATCTGGGAGTCTAAAACAAGACAATGAGTAGATGGAAATTGCTTCACCAACTAGCCTTAATAGAGTATGCCTCCCTCCAGATGATAACAAACTTCTTTTCCAGCCTCGTATCTTCTTTTGAATTTATCTTTAATGTCTCTGAATGCGGCTTTTTTCGATTTCTGAACAAGGGAGGGGAGTCCCAAATATTTATCTTGGGCTCCGATATGGTTAATATTGAGGTTGTGAGCAATGTTAAGTCTAGTTGCTTGGGGGTGTTACATGTAAAACTCGGTAAATTAATAAATAATTAACCAATAAATTAATTATGAGTAAAGAATATTAGAAAATTAAATTTTATAATTTAGAGAAGTAAAAATATTTAAAATATGAATTAAAACACTAATTATAAAGATTTTAGCCCAAAGTTAGGCCAACGGACTAAATCGAGTAAACCGGACTAAAGTGGCCCCAAGCCCACAAACACAATCCCCAAATATAAGCCAACATTTAGCTTGTCTCTCCCTTATTCTTTCATTCTAAGGATAAGAGAAGTGAATGGGGAAACAAAACCAAACTTTTATTCACTTTCAAATTTCATTTGATCGTAACTTTCAATTCGGAACTCCGATCATCGCATCATTTGCGGCCACGTGTTTGTCTCGTTGAACTCTTCAATTCTATCTGAACAAAGTGGTAAGTGTCTCTAAATTTCATGTCCAATTCTCCATTTCCTTTATTTGTGCGAATTTGATTTGGGTATTGAGAGATTTTTATGATTTTGGTGGTTTAGGTGTTATCTAGCATTTGGTTATTGTCGAGTTTTTCCCTAATCATCGGTGGGTAAGGTAAGAAAACTCTAACCTTTGTGAATTATTGAATTAGCAAACCCTAGTTGTAACACCCTACCATACAGAGACTTATGCTTAAGTCATAATTCAGAGATGGCAAGGTATTACGACCTCTAAAATAAAAATTTAGTACGTATAGTAGTATGAATGATTGATTATAACTAGGAGCCTTTGTAGAAAAAGGGGTAAACAAAAACCGCAACTCAAAAGCGCAACACTCCGATCGATAACGTAACGAACAAGGATAAACCAACGCGAGATTGTATATATATAAAGGAGTGTCCAAAAACAGGAATATCAAGACTCAAGATCCGGCTGCGAAGATAACCGGTCCAAGCATAACAATATATACATATGATAACATAAGGAAAACCCCAAAGGTAACCCAAAGGGACACAAATACATAAAACCTATTCTCCAAATTCTCCCATAAGAGGAGTCATCACAGTTCGTATTATTTAATGGAGATAAAAGTATCTAAGAAAAACATATAAACCAAAACATAGCCCCGAGAACAAAGGATCTTCGCAATATAGAAGTCTCCAGCATGCATCAGCGGGACACCTCACGTCCTGCATCTGAAAACCACAAAATCCGCATGGGTGAGAACCAGAGGTCCCCAGCATGGTAACAGCTTCCACATATATAATACATAATAATAGGGGAAAGCCAAAGGCAATCCTATAACTCCCTCCAGATAATGTCAAAGCTTATAAACAAGCTAAACCATATAAGGGCATCTGACTAAAGATTCTTCAGTCTAACTAATACTTCCCTTTCCAATTCCTTCAAACCTCCCAACCACCAGCAGGAGTATATTATAGCAAACACAGATATATATCAAACAAAGAATATACAAATAGTAGCAGTTAAGACATTTAGACAATTAGCAAGTAATATGCAGTCAAATAGGCAATCTCAAACAATTCACATAGTATGCATATGATGAATGCCTGTCCCTAGTGGCCGATGATATCATCTTGTCGGTTATAGAGCCAACCCGACAAGTCCTGGTCGCTAACCATTGGACTGTCCCTCTGTCGCGCATCCCCAAACTCGAGTTATACTCGTTATAAACTTGATCATAAACATGATCCATATCCTTCACCCTCACTGGTGAATATTTACGGGGGTTCGAGCTCATCCGGGCCTTTCACAGTGCCCGGCCACACTTACGACATAGGGTTAACAGAGCTTCGAGTCTCGACCTGGAGCACGTGGTGGCTAGCCACTGCTACTACCCAAGGAAACTCGTACCTCAGATAGTGGAAGTGCAAATCACAATTATCAATAATTCAGCATCAACATGCATAAATTCTCATCCATGGATCAACATCCATATCAGCCATTCCGGCTCACGGTTAAATCCATAACCAGCCAATATTCATAGCATACACAGCTATTCCGGCTCACGGTTAAATCCATAACCAGCCATTTCATAAACAATTACAGCCTTTCGGCCCATGGCATAACAAACACTTCCACCACCATCCTCCGCATCTCACATAATCATCTTGATCCTCATTGATCATACATTTTTCCTTTGCTTCACTCGCAAGTTATCACATTCACTAGCCCCTTTCTAATAGCTAGGCATATCATGATGATTTAAGACATGAATGGTGAGATCGGAGGCTTAGAAGTATGAGATTGGGCTTTTAAAACTCAAAAATCAACTTTGGGATGAAAACAGGGCCACGCGTACGCGCACTCCACGCGCACGCGTGGATGGCCTCAAAACTCATCGGCGCGCAAGCGTCGTGCATGCTAACGCGTGGATTCCAAACTTGCCCATCGACGCGCACGCGTCAACCACGCGTACGCGCGGGTGTTCTCGTGCCCCAGGCACAACACCGGCACAGTTCTGGCATAACTCTCGGGAAAATGGCTGGGCATTGGGTGCAGCACAATCGGCGCGCCCGCGCACATCACGCGTACGCGTGCATGGCACTTTTCGGAAGATCGGCGCGTACGCGCCAGGTGCGCCCACGCGCAAGGGGTTATTCTGCTAAAATTTTTCTAAGTTAAAAGCTGCAGAATTCACAGATTTAAACCCCAATCTTCCAACGGACATAACTTCTTCATTTTAAATCGTTTTTCACCCGTTCTTCGAACGGCATGGACATCCCGGATCAAATTTCATTTCTAAACAGATTTGGTACAAAACAGAGATCCGTAGTCCAAGTTATGTTCCGCCAAAGTATGCCCAAAAACCATATTTTCATACAAAACCACAATATGCCCTTTTCAAAACAAACCATTTTCAACTCTTTTCAAAATCAATCAAAACATGCCAATTTCATCCCTTTTCTTTGAAACCAATTCAAAATGTATCAAATTCAACATCAAGCCTCCTCAACTCACACATTGACACATTACCACAATTTACCAAAATCACTATCTCATCATTTTACCCCACTTCACCCAAGTGGCTTAAACACAAACACATTGACATATCATATACTATTCCTCATGCCAATTCTCAACAACACCAATTCCAATAAATCATTATTGTACACAATCAACATCATACTCGCCATCAACATGGTTCAACCCACAATTCAACCATAACCAATCATCAAGCATATATCACAACATGCATATTTCTCATACATCATATCACCAAGGCATCAATAATCATCATCACATATATGACCACATCATATATCTCAATCATTCAACAACATCAACAATTCAATGCCTATCTTAGGGCCTCTAGCCTAAGTATTTCCTACCACATTACATATTAGATACGGGAAACCGAAACCATACCTTAGCCGATTTTCCCAAACTCCACCGGAGCACTTCCAAACCACTTAACCACAAGCTCTCAAGGCCTCAACACCTCCAAGAACAGATTTTTCACCACCAAACCCTTTCCAAGCTTTTCAAAGTCACCAATCAAGCTCCAATATTCACATATACACAACCTAAGCCACAACCATCATACCCATACACAACATCTCAAAACCCAAACATCATAAAATCGCAAATCACACTAGGGTTGAGAATCTTACCACACCCAAGGTCCAAGGAGACAAGATTAACCTTCTCCTTCAAGAGAGTTGGGTCCTATAACATCAAAGAACCCAAAATCTCAACATTTCACCCATGAAACTCGAAAATAGGGGCTGAAATTTCGAACAGCAAAGGGTGGCTTACCTCAAGATTGGTTGTATGGGTTTTGTAGAGCTCTCCGCGGTGAACGCGTGGCCGCAAATGGAGCGGCAATCGGAGCTCTAGATCAAAAGTTATGGTGGTTTGAAGATCAAGTGAGAGAAAGAACTTGAGAGAGAGTTCTCCCCTCCATGGCCTCCATTTCAGCGTTTTTTGAGTGATAAGTGAGGAGAGAGAGTGCTGAAAACTAGGGTTTTGGTTTAGTTATGTTGGGCCAAGGGCCCACTTTGGGTCCGGTTGGCCCGGTTTGGCCCGTTCGGTCCAATCTTGGTCCGAATTCTATAAAATTGGTACCAAAATTCTCGTCTCAATCCCCTCTATCACATTTAGCCATAAAAATCACATTGTAGGCTTTCTAGAATAAATTCTCATTTATGGGTTAATTAGCCGTTAATTAACCGGGTTTTACATTCTACCCACCTAATTGGGAATTTTGCCCACAAAATTCAAATGCAATTACCTGAGAATAAATGCGGATAATCCGTTCGCATCTCCGACTCAAGTTCCCAAGTGTGTTCCTCAACACCGCCTCGACTCCATGCCACTTTGACTAGTGAAACATCTTTTCCACGCAACCGTTTAATACTAGTATCATCGATTCTGACCGGAGCCACTGGAAGCGTCAAATCTTCCCTTAACTGAACCGACTCAGGTTCTAACACATGGCTAGCATCAGGAGTGTACTTCCGAAGCTGCGACACGTGAAACACGTCGTGCAGGTTCGAAAGATGAGGTGGTAGGGCCATCCGATACGCCACCGGTCCAATCCTCTCCAGGATTTGAAATGGACCAATGTATCGAGGATTCAACTTCTTTGCCTTAATCGCCCTACCTACTCCCGTAGTCGGAGTAACCTTAGGGAAAACATGGTCTCCTTCCTCAAACTCCAAGGGCTTCCGCCTCTGATCGGCGTAACTCTTTTGACGACTCTGCGCCGTAAGCATCCTATCACGGATTTTCTTGACTTGTTCAGTAGTCTCAGCTATCATTTCTGGCCCCAACAAGCTTTTCTCTCCAGCTTCATACCAACATAGCGGAGATTGGAATTTCCTCCCATACAAGGCCTCATACGGAGCCATTCCAATGCTCGCATGATAACTATTATTGTATGCAAACTCCACTAATGGCATATACCGATCCCAACTTACCGGTTGGTCCAAATCACAAGCTCTCAACATATCCTCTAGTGTTTGGATCGTCCTCTCAGATTGACCATCTGTTTGAGGATGGTAAGCCGTGCTCAAGCTTAATCGGATTCCAAAAGCCTTCTGAAATGCACCCCAAAACCTTGAAGTGAAACGAGGATCTCTATCAGAGATTATAGTAGCAGGTACACCATGAAGTCTCACAATCTCCTTTATGTACAACCGTGCTAGCTCCTCAAGGGTGTAAGTCATACGAATGGGCAAAAAGTGAGCTGACTTCGTCAGTCGGTCCACAATCACCCAAACAGCATCAAAACCAGTCCTAGTCCTTGGCAATCCTGACACAAAGTCCATTGCAATACTTTCCCACTTCCATTGTGGAATCTCTAAAGGTTGCAACATACCGGCGGGCTTTTGATGTTCAATCTTTACCTTTTGACAAGTTAAGCACTTTGAAACATACTCCGCCACATCATTCTTCATACCCGGCCACCAAAACATCGCCTTTAAATCATGGTACATCTTAGTACTTCCCGAGTGAATGGAGAATCCGCTTTTGTGTGCCTCCTTTAAAATATCTTGCCTCAAGGTGCCAACATCCGGCACAATGATCCTACCCTTGAATCTCCATAACCCATCTTTTTCTTCCGACACTCTCCATTGTTTTCCTTGCTCAATAGCCGGTAACACCTTCCACAACGCTTCATCATTTTGATGAGCCTTTAGGAGTTCGGACTTAAAGTCACTTGAGATCTCTAATCGGCTCAAACACAAAGTTCCAGATACTTCTCGAGCACCGATTTTCAGACTCTCGAATCCCTTGAGCAACTTCTCCTCTTGAAGCATCATCCAAGCCGCATATAACGACTTCCGACTTAACGCATCCGCCACTACGTTCGCTTTTCCCGGATGGTAATTCAACTCAAAGTCGTAGTCCTTCAACAATTCCATCCACCTCCTCTGCCTCATATTAAGCTCTTTCTGATCAAAGAGATATTTCAAACTCTTGTGATCGGAGAAGACTTGGAATTTAACCCCATAGAGATAATGCCTCCACACCTTCAAGGTAAACACAACCGCAGCAAGTTCCAAATCGTGCGTAGGGTAACTAACTTCATGAGGTCTCAACTGTCGTGAGGCATACGCCACCACATTACGATGCTGCATCAGCACGCACCCTAGACCCTTCAATGAGGCATCACAATACACCTCAAATGGCTCATTCGGCTCAGGTAACACTAACACAGGTGTAGTGGTTAACTTTTTCTTCAATGTTTGAAAGCTCTCCTCGCACTCAGGAGTCCAAACAAATGAAGTGTCTTTGCGGGTTAACTTTGTCATTGGCAAAGCTATCTGTGAGAAGCCTTTGATAAACCTTCGGTAATAGCCAGCTAAACCCAGAAAACTCCTTACCTCTGTTACGGTGGTTGGTTGCTTCCAATCCATCACAGCTTCCACCTTAGTTGGATCTACGGCTATTCCCTTCTTACTCACCACGTGACCCAAAAACTTCACCTCACTCTTCCAAAACTCACACTTAGACAGTTTTGCATAAAGTTTCTTCTCCTTTAGAATCTGCAACACGGTCCTCAAGTGTTCCGCATGCTCTTCTTCAGTCTTGGAATAAATCAGTATGTCATCAATGAAGACAACAACGAATTTATCCAGAAACGGACGGAAGACTCTATTCATGTAATCCATGAATACCGCAGGAGCGTTCGTTAACCCTAAAGACATCACAGTGTACTCGTAGTGACCATAACGAGTCCTGAAAGCGGTTTTAGGGATATCCTCGCCCCTCACCCTTATCTGGTGATAACCGGATCGCAAGTCAATCTTAGAGAAAACTCCAGCTCCTTGTAACTGATCCATGAGATCATCAATCCTCGGCAATGGGTACTTATTCTTTATTGTAACCTTGTTCAACTGCCTGTAATCCACACAGAGCCGCATACTCCCATCCTTCTTCTTCACCAATAACACTGGAGCACCCCACGGAGAAACACTTGGTCGTATGAAATTCTTTCCCAACAAATCCTCTAACTGAGACTTTAGCTCGTTCATCTCTAACGGTGACATCCTATAAGGAGCACTTGAGATTGGTCCCGCCCCGGGCACCAACTCAATAGCAAACTCAACCTCTCGGTTAGGTGGGAACTCATCAATATCATCAGGAAACACTTCCGGAAACTCACACACAACCGGAATCTGTTCCAACCTTTGATCATCACCCGAAACGCCCGCGGTTAACAACATGATACCCTGACATTCGGTTTCGGAACAGTTCACCATCATCGAATTCAAGTAAGAATTATTCACCACGACCGGTCCTTCAGTATCCTCCGGCATAAAGTACACCGACTTTGTAGAACAATCAAGCAGGACATGGTTCTTAGATAACCAGTCCAATCCCAAGGTAAGATCAAGACCAATCATCGGCAAGCAGATTAAGTCATGAACAAAATCACGCTGCTTGAACCTAAAGGAAACTTCCGGGCATCCTAGCCTAGTTACCATGGCTTCATGGGTAGCTTTGTACACTCTTGGATCATAACCTAAAGTTACAATCTTCAGTCCTAACTCATGGGCTTTCTCAAATGCAATGAATGAATGTGATGCTCCCGAATCAAATAAAGCATTTAAAGTTTGACCAGCCATTTCACAGTTATCTCGATTAAGTGTCTCAGATCCCTCAGCTCCTACAGCTGAAGTGGTGAACACCCGACCAGTCTGTTGTGCTTTCCCAGCACCTTGTTTTTCCTTCTCCGGACAGTTTAGGGCCTTATGTCCCGCCTTACCACAGAAGTAGCACAAACCCCATCCGGCCATGCGCGGGACTCCCTGATGGTGACTTCCACACGTAGCGCAAGCTTGCTCATTCTGTGGCTACTTCCCAAACCTTTTTCCTTGGGATTTGTTGTTGTTGGGCCTCCTAAAAGAGCCTCCCCGCTTGAAAGGCGGACCTCTAGGTGCAAAGCTCTTCTCTCGGTTCCGTGGGAATGATCCCTTGTGACTCCCTCTCTCAGCAGCTGCCTTCTTCACATACTCTTCAGCAACCCCACACTTGTTCACCAACACAACGGAAGTTCTGATCTCTATTGGTCCCTGAGCTCCATTTCCGTCGTTGCCATGGTTGCTCATCTGTTGTCCAAGAGCCTCTGCAGTGGCCCGCATAGCCGCAGCCATGTTCCCCAATGCCGTCATAAGGTCTACCGGGTTATTCGAGCTATTCTCCAGCGCACGAGCATTCGTATGACCTCTCACACTACCTCTACCGCATCCACGAGGCGCCATTTGGTTCCTATACACACCAACAATCGATATTAAGTTGATCAGTCTCAATATCGGAAGTCTAGTGCTTCAAAGTCCCAAATGCATGCTCATGAACGTTTATGCCAATTATATCAAGTAGATATACTAATAGCACATAACACACACACAGAGAATGCACAGAAGCATAGTCAGTCCATTTCTCAGGCTCTACAGGAACGAACTGCTCTGATACCATAATGTAACACCCTACCATACAGAGACTTATGCTTAAGTCATAATTCAGAGATGGCAAGGTATTACGACCTCTAAAATAAAAATTTAGTACGTATAGTAGTATGAATGATTGATTATAACTAGGAGCCTTTGTAGAAAAAGGGGTAAACAAAAACCGCAACTCAAAAGCGCAACACTCCGATCGATAACGTAACGAACAAGGATAAACCAACGCGAGATTGTATATATATAAAGGAGTGTCCAAAAACAGGAATATCAAGACTCAAGATCCGGCTGCGAAGATAACCGGTCCGAGCATAACAATATATACATATGATAACATAAGGAAAACCCCAAAGGTAACCCAAAGGGACACAAATACATAAAACCTATTCTCCAAATTCTCCCATAAGAGGAGTCATCACAGTTCGTATTATTTAATGGAGATAAAAGTATCTAAGAAAAACATATAAACCAAAACATAGCCCCGAGAACAAAGGATCTTCGCAATATAGAAGTCTCCAGCATGCATCAGCGGGACACCTCACGTCCTGCATCTGAAAACCACAAAATCCGCATGGGTGAGAACCAGAGGTCCCCAGCATGGTAACAGCTTCCACATATATAATACATAATAATAGGGGAAAGCCAAAGGCAATCCTATAACTCCCTCCAGATAATGTCAAAGCTTATAAACAAGCTAAACCATATAAGGGCATCTGACTAAAGATTCTTCAGTCTAACTAATACTTCCCTTTCCAATTCCTTCAAACCTCCCAACCACCAGCAGGAGTATATTATAGCAAACACAGATATATATCAAACAAAGAATATACAAATAGTAGCAGTTAAGACATTTAGACAATTAGCAAGTAATATGCAGTCAAATAGGCAATCTCAAACAATTCACATAGTATGCATATGATGAATGCCTGTCCCTAGTGGCCGATGATATCATCTTGTCGGTTATAGAGCCAACCCGACAAGTCCTGGTCGCTAACCATTGGACTGTCCCTCTGTCGCGCATCCCCAAACTCGAGTTATACTCGTTATAAACTTGATCATAAACATGATCCATATCCTTCACCCTCACTGGTGAATATTTACGGGGGTTCGAGCTCATCCGGGCCTTTCACAGTGCCCGGCCACACTTACGACATAGGGTTAACAGAGCTTCGAGTCTCGACCTGGAGCACGTGGTGGCTAGCCACTGCTACTACCCAAGGAAACTCGTACCTCAGATAGTGGAAGTGCAAATCACAATTATCAATAATTCAGCATCAACATGCATAAATTCTCATCCATGGATCAACATCCATATCAGCCATTCCGGCTCACGGTTAAATCCATAACCAGCCAATATTCATAGCATACACAGCTATTCCGGCTCACGGTTAAATCCATAACCAGCCATTTCATAAACAATTACAGCCTTTCGGCCCATGGCATAACAACACTTCCACCACCATCCTCCGCATCTCACATAATCATCTTGATCCTCATTGATCATACATTTTTCCCTTGCTTCACTCGCAAGTTATCACATTCACTAGCCCCTTTCTAATAGCTAGGCATATCATGATGATTTAAGACATGAATGGTGAGATCGGAGGCTTAGAAGTATGAGATTGGGCTTTTAAAACTCAAAAATCAACTTTGGGATGAAAACAGGGCCACGCGTACGCGCACTCCACGCGCACGCGTGGATGGCCTCAAAACTCATCGGCGCGCAAGCGTCGTGCATGCTAACGCGTGGATTCCAAACTTGCCCATCGACGCGCACGCGTCAACCACGCGTACGCGCGGGTGTTCTCGTGCCCCAGGCACAACACCGGCACAGTTCTGGCATAACTCTCGGGAAAATGGCTGGGCATTGGGTGCAGCACAATCGGCGCGCCCGCGCACATCACGCGTACGCGTGCATGGCACTTTTCGGAAGATCGGCGCGTACGCGCCAGGTGCGCCCACGCGCAAGGGGTTATTCTGCTAAAATTTTTCTAAGTTAAAAGCTGCAGAATTCACAGATTTAAACCCCAATCTTCCAACGGACATAACTTCTTCATTTTAAATCGTTTTTCACCCGTTCTTCGAACGGCATGGACATCCCGGATCAAATTTCATTTCTAAACAGATTTGGTACAAAACAGAGATCCGTAGTCCAAGTTATGTTCCGCCAAAGTATGCCCAAAAACCATATTTTCATACAAAACCACAATATGCCCTTTTCAAAACAAACCATTTTCAACTCTTTTCAAAATCAATCAAAACATGCCAATTTCATCCCTTTTCTTTGAAACCAATTCAAAATGTATCAAATTCAACATCAAGCCTCCTCAACTCACACATTGACACATTACCACAATTTACCAAAATCACTATCTCATCATTTTACCCCACTTCACCCAAGTGGCTTAAACACAAACACATTGACATATCATATACTATTCCTCATGCCAATTCTCAACAACACCAATTCCAATAAATCATTATTGTACACAATCAACATCATACTCGCCATCAACATGGTTCAACCCACAATTCAACCATAACCAATCATCAAGCATATATCACAACATGCATATTTCTCATACATCATATCACCAAGGCATCAATAATCATCATCACATATATGACCACATCATATATCTCAATCATTCAACAACATCAACAATTCAATGCCTATCTTAGGGCCTCTAGCCTAAGTATTTCCTACCACATTACATATTAGATACGGGAAACCGAAACCATACCTTAGCCGATTTTCCCAAACTCCACCGGAGCACTTCCAAACCACTTAACCACAAGCTCTCAAGGCCTCAACACCTCCAAGAACAGATTTTTCACCACCAAACCCTTTCCAAGCTTTTCAAAGTCACCAATCAAGCTCCAATATTCACATATACACAACCTAAGCCACAACCATCATACCCATACACAACATCTCAAAACCCAAACATCATAAAATCGCAAATCACACTAGGGTTGAGAATCTTACCACACCCAAGGTCCAAGGAGACAAGATTAACCTTCTCCTTCAAGAGAGTTGGGTCCTATAACATCAAAGAACCCAAAATCTCAACATTTCACCCATGAAACTCGAAAATAGGGGCTGAAATTTCGAACAGCAAAGGGTGGCTTACCTCAAGATTGGTTGTATGGGTTTTGTAGAGCTCTCCGCGGTGAACGCGTGGCCGCAAACGGAGCGGCAATCGGAGCTCTAGATCAAAAGTTATGGTGGTTTGAAGATCAAGTGAGAGAAAGAACTTGAGAGAGAGTTCTCCCCTCCATGGCCTCCATTTCAGCGTTTTTTGAGTGATAAGTAAGGAGAGAGAGTGCTGAAAACTAGGGTTTTGGTTTAGTTATGTTGGGCCAAGGGCCCACTTTGGGTCCGGTTGGCCCGGTTTGGCCCGTTCGGTCCAATCTTGGTCCGAATTCTATAAAATTGGTACCAAAATTCTCGTCTCAATCTCCTCTATCACATTTAGCCATAAAAATCACATTGTAGGCTTTCTAGAATAAATTCTCATTTATGGGTTAATTAGCCGTTAATTAACCGGGTTTTACACTAGTAGTGATTATAATGAAATTGTATAAAAATTAGATCGAATACATGTGAATTGGAGTTAAATTAGCGGATTGGAGTGCTTGGGATAAAGCTTTAGTGGCTGGAACTTGTGGGAATTTATTTGGAGTTTTGGAAGCTTAAAATGTGGTATTTCTAGTTTGGGAGAAATCGACCAAGGTATGATTTTGGCTTTCTTTAGTTAATATATAACGTTGTGTGAAACTTAGGCTAGTGGCCCTTAAAATAGGTTGAATTACATGAATTGGTTGTTTGATTAAAGGATTGATGATTATTTTTGATGTGGTGGATTGTATTGCTATTCATTGTTGTTGATAATGATTGATGATGATATAGTTTGTGATGATGGTTGAGGATATTGTGGAGTTATGAGTATGAATTTGTTGAATGAGTTGAGAAAATGGGTATTTGAATAAATTAGGTATTGGAATTTGCTGAATAGATTGAAGAATTTAGATTTTGATATATTTATGGAGTGATTGAGAAGTAGGTCATAATATTTAGGAGTAATCGGAATTTATTTAGTAGTGAATGGTTTAGTTTTGAATTGTGAGTTTTGGAAAACTAGAGGATTTGTAAGTTTAAAAAAAAACCAATTTTTGACCAACTTCAGTAGGCTATAACATGGTTTCCAGACCTCCAAATTTGGTTAAACTTATTTTAAATAAAAATTAGATCTGTGAAATTTACAACGTTTGAAGAACGAACTAAAAACAATTTTTAACAAAAAAGTTATGCGCGTTTGAAGTTTGATGTAAAATATTAAATTCTACAACAAAACAATATTTTAGGAAAACTGTTTGTGTGTGTACGTGAACATGGCATGCATATGTGGATATTGGGCTCTGCCCAGAAATCTCGCATACGTGGACAGGGTCTCGAATACGCGGCACTGTTTCTTTTCAAATCTCGCATACGCAGTAGGTGGCTTACGTATGCATGAGCCCTGTTTTGCTAAAGTTGCAATTTTTGAACTTTCAATCTTTCCTCTAGCTTTTTAAACCTCCGTAAGCACTGCTTAAGATTCTCTAGCTAGTGCTTAAGGTTTGGGACGTGTGAGAGAGTATTTAGTGAAATAAAAGGGGTATTTTTGGTTATGAATTTAGAGCCAGTGACTTAGGACCATAGAGTACTATAGGTGAATTAACTAGAGAGTTTTGTAGAATAGATTGAGTGGATTAAAGAGAACATATCGGAGTATAATGAAGATAAGTTTAAAGAAGCATATCTTAATTATGAAACTATATTTTGATTATAAAAACTGATTTGGGCATGATTGTTACATCTTGAGCTCTCTTTCTCGAAAGTGTGATAAACCACAATTTTATGGTTTATCTTGTGTTGAATTTGGTGGATTTTATCGATTATCCTACATTTATTCACTAAAATAGCATAGTTTTGTGAATTCTTCCTAAATTATGCTTAAGAGTGAAAACATGTTTTTAGGCCCTTAATTTGCTAATTTTAATTCACTTTAATTCCATTCGATGTTTTGATGCATTCATTGAGTGATTTCAGGTTTAGAAGGCAAGTATGGATTAAAGAAGTGAGGAAAAAGCATGTAAAAGTGGAGAATTCATAAAAAAATAGAGTTTGGAATATCTGAGGATCATGCGTACGTGCGTACATGCATGCGTACGGACGTTTGTGGATTTGTGTAATCATGCGCACGTTTGTGAATTTGTGTAGCCATGGGTACGCATGGTCATGCATACGTACGCACGACAACGATCACGCGAGCTCATTTAATATAACACGTGGGTCACGATTTCAAGCCTTCCAAAGCCCAATCCAACTCATTTCTAAAGTATTTGAGGGCAAATTCAAGAAGGAACAAGGGGGAGCAATTAGCGTAGCTTAAAAACATGTTTTAGGGTAGATTTCTAGAGAGAGAAGCTCTCCCTTATGTCTAAAATTTAGGGTTCTTAACTTAGTTTCTCTTTAATTTCACGCTTTAATTCTTGTTTTAGTGTATTTTCATTTATATTTCCATGTTCTATTGTATTAATTCTTAGTTTCTCTTGCTAATTTCTCATTTGTGTCATTTTTTATGTTCATGAACTATTATTAATTTTGATTTTTTTTAATGTAATTTTGATGTTTTATATTTCTTTGATGTTTGTTTGAGTTATTGTTATTATTTTCTTGCAATTAGTAGTTATAGATTTTATTATTCATGCAATTTAACATAATTTTTCTTTTATACACACCAAGTGTTTGATAAAATGTCTGGCTTAGTTTTATAGTAGACTTTTACATTCTTGACTTGGAAAGAGAAATTAGGTAATCTTAAGTCATTAATATCCAACTTATGTTGGTAATCTAGAGTTGTTAGTTAATCTTGTTGCAATTGATGTTACTTATGGATTGGAATTAACTAGGCCAGTTTGACCTTCTCCCGGTGCTGGAGACAACATAATAGGATTAATTCTTGGTAGTTATTATGTTATGATCAACGACTAGGATAGAAAACTTCAATTCTCAATTCTTGCTAGTAATGTCTCTTTAGTATTTGTTATCTTTAGTTGTTTGCTTTACTTTCTTGTCATTTAAATTCTCATCTTCTTATTTGCAACCCCTTGATCTCATAACCGATAACACGCATAACTCATTGTAATTCCTTTGAGAGACAACCCGAGATCTAATACTCTCAGTTTTTATTGGTTTGCACTTTTGACAAACAAAATTAAATTTTGATTGTGGGTCAATTGTCGGTCTGGACTATGCTTGCAACGAAACAACTCTTTTATTGAAAGAAAATTCCGAATCGACATTTGGCTTGCTATCAAAGTGCGACCCCAGTGAGATGGTGGAAGGTGAAGATCCCTTCTTTGTTCCTCCTGGTATTGTAAAATCGCCTCCAGTGAGATAGTGAAAGGATATGATCCCCTTCTTTGTTCCTCCTGGACATATGAGAATGTACCTCCTGGGTAGATGCAAGGGTTGTGATTTCACCCCACTTGCTCCAGGTTGGTTAGCTAAGACTCCCCGGGTAGATTTAAGGGTGTGGTTTGCTCCCACTTGCTCTGTGTTAAGATTATTTGAGCTTTCTGGATAGACGCAAGGGTTGAGGTTTTGCCCCACTTGCTCCAAGATGGTAATTGATATTTATCTAAGTCAAGAGTCTCCTTGGGTAAACGCAGTGGCTCGCCCCCACTTGCTCCAGGTTGAGATTTGAGATTTTGTTGATCCTGCATCGCAAGTGTGGCCGGACACTTATACCTTTCCGGAAGATCTCCCCCAATGAGATAATAAATGAATGATTATATATATATATATATATATATATATATATATATATATATATATATATATATGCATAAATTCTTGGGGATGCGCGCACGCAGGGACTGTCCAAGGTTCGCTACCAGACATATCAGATTTGGCTGGATAACCGACATATGAGACTCATCAGCCATAGGACAAACATGCATCATGTGCATTGTATGATTTATTTGAGTATGCATATTGTCTTTTGGCTTGCCTAATTGTTTATCTATATCTATATGCTATGTGACTTAAATGTTGTATTTGTTTTCTTAATTGTGCATTACTTATATGCATTGTATGTGTTTACTTTGAGAGATCCCTCATGCTAGTAGAGGTGACGATGAGGGTTGTTCCAAACTAGCGATCGAGAGGTTTGTAGAGAACTAAGATTGAAGATATAGATTAGAATTCCTTCGTAAAATTACCATATTTCTGATTAGTGAGAAATCTAAGCTTTGATCTGGGTTATAAAAGTTTAGGATTGCCTCTGGCTTTTCGGAGCCTTATATCTTATCTATTGGACACTGTTACCATGATGAGAATCTCTGGTTCTCATTCTATTTGTTGTCTTTCAGATGCAGGGCGCGAGGTACCCCATTGAGCGTGCTGAAGATTCGTTCAGAACCAAAAATCTACTTTTGGGGATTTCGTTTTATGTACTTAGCTTGTATATATGTGTATATTTTCCATTGTTGTATTAAAACTTGTATTTGTCCCTCCTAGAGATCAACTCGGAGAATCAAGAGTTGTATTTTATTTTTGGTTAACTTTTAGGGATATATATATATTGGTTAACTTTTTATATATATATTTTCTAGCCCGCCTGTGCTTCGCAGGTCGAGACTTGAGTTTGTTATATAACTTGTTGGAATTCTATATCTATATTTATATATTGTCTCTTCTGCTTTTCGTTATCTACGTTTTCTTTTCTAAACATTTCAAGTGCAACGAGATTTATACTTTGTTTTGCTCACTCCTTTTGTTCAAGACTCCTAGTTAAACTATCTTTCATATATATCTACGTACGTAGTTTGTTTTTAGAGATAGTGGCACCTCACCACCTTTGATTTACGACCAAGCCGTAAAGCTCTGTGTGGTAGGGTATTACATTATGGCTAAAGAAGACCACAGACTTACCCAAGTTCACTTTTGACCACTGAAACTCTCATAATTGTCTAAGAGCTCTAGAATCCGCTGAGTTGCCTCAAATGAACTCTTACAAAATAGAATAGAGTCATCTTCAAAAAGCTAGTGATTAATTGATGGACATCTCCGATTAACCTAAACATCTTGAATTTTCCAATTTTGCTCTACCTTGTGTAGCAAGAAGGACAACCCTTCTGCATAAGAAAAAAAAAAGATATGAAGATAGAGGATGGCCCGACAAATACTCCTATATGGTATAAAAAAACCAAAAGATTTTTCTTCTACAATAACAGAGTAAAAAACAGTCGTTACTAGTTCTCTTATCCAGTTAATCCATTTTAAATTAAAGCCTAGCTTTTTCATAATAAACCAAAGAAATTGTCATTCAACTCTATCACATGCCTTTCTCATATTAAGCTTAATACTTAATAGCCATTTCAAAGTCCAGACCACTCCTTTTATTTTTCAAATAATGCATGCATTTATGTGCAATAAGGATATTGTCTGAAATAAATCTCCTCTTTAAAAAAGCACTTTGATTGGGACCGATGACTTTACTCATAATGCTTTGCATTCTATATGCCATAACCTTAGAAATAATTTTGTATATAACAGAGGATAAACTAATAAGTCTCACTTGGTTCATAGTACTGGAATCAGGGACTTTAGGAATCAGACAGATATAAGTATGGTTAAAACTTCTTAGAATTCAACCTTATAAAAGAAACTCCTGATAGCTTTAAACACATCGCCCCCTATGATATCCCAGAAGAAATGTAAGAATTTCGTAGTGAAACTGTCATTACCCGGAGCACTTTAAGGATAGACACTGAAAGTAGCACATTTGATCTCCTCCATATAAACTGGTATTTGGAGCCTCTAGTTCATGGATGCTGTAACCCTAGGTTCCAAATCCTCAAAAAACCAGTTTGGACCAGCCGCACCATTGGATGTGAATATATCTCAAAAATACTCTTCTGCCACTCTTGCTATTTGTTCCGGCTGAGATGCGACTTCACCATTTTAACCAATCAATCTCCATATTCTATTCTTCCTTATCCGAGTTTGGAATTTCTGATGAAAGAATCTTGTATTCTGGTCCCCTTCTTTGAGCCATTTAACACGAGATTTCTCTCTCCAATAGCTATTTTTCTTATTGAACGCTAGTTATAACCTTTTTTCTATTCCATTCAGCTTGTTACCTCTATGAACTTCTCCAGCCCGAAGTTCCTCTATGGCTTATTATAACTGTTCAATCTCTCTTTTGGAGTTAGTTTTGTGGTGAATCTGCCATTGAACTATCCTGTGTCTACAATGCTTTAGCTTTTCGGCCAAAGAATACATTGCTGAGCCTTCTGCTTCCAACTCCCAGACCTCCGCCATCTGTCTGGCTTCTCTTTCATAACACCACCACTCTTGGAATTTAAATCTTCTTTTGCTGCATGGTGCACGAAATTGCAATCACACTTTTGTAACTCTGCACAACTAACCAGCAAGTGCACTGGGTCGTCCAAGTAATAAAACCTTAAGCGAGTAAGGGTCGATCCCACAGAGATTGTCGGCTTGAAGCAAGCTATGGTCATCTTGTAAATCTCAGTCAGGCAGATTCAAATGGTTATGAGGTATTGATAATTAAAAGGTAAATAAAATGAAAAATAACATAGAGATACTTATATAATTCAGTGGTGGGAATTTCAGATAAGCGTTTGGAAATGCTTTGTTGCTTCTGAACCTCTGCTTTCCTATTGTCTTCATCCAATCATGCGTCCTCCCTTCCATGGCAAGCTGTATGATCCTCTCAGTGAAAATGGTCCTCTACGGTTTCTGTACGGCTAATCAACTGTCGGATTTCTCGTCTCGGATGAAAAATACCGGGTACAGCTATCGCATGGCTAAGCATCTGTCGGTTCTCACTTGTGTCGGAATAGGATCCCTTGATCCTTTTGCACACTGTCACTGCGCCCAACAGTCGCGAGTTTGAAGCTCGTCACAGTCATCCCTTCTCAGATCCTACTCGGAATACCACAGACAAGGTTTAGACTTTTCGGATCTCAGAAATGCTGTCTATTGGTTCTAGCCTATAGCACGAAGGTTCTAATCTCATATTCGGATGCTCTGTTGTCAGGAGAGACGATGCGAATCGCAGATCAGAGACCCAAGAGAATATACTCCGGCTGTCGTCCAATGACTACATTGAACATCATGTAGACCACTTGTGGTTGTCAGGCACGCGGATCTTGGCTAAGCGAGTAACGAGGATAATGGGTGATTGTCATGGGTCACCCCTTCATTCTGACTTAACTGAATTAAGTATAAGAGTATATCTTGGAGAAGAAGTAGGCGTGAATTAAAAGAAAAACAATAGTACTTGCATTAATTCATGAAGAACAGCAGAGCTCGTCACCTTAATCTATGAGGTGTAGAAACTCCACCGTTGGAAAATACATAAGAGAAGAAGGTCTAGGCATGGCCGAATGGCCAGCCTCCCAAATGGCATAAGAATTCGAAAACAGGGGGAGCAGACCCGATCAAAGGATCGAAAAGTGGTCCAAAGATATGAATACAATAGTAAAAAGTACTATTTATACTAAACTAGTAAACTAGGTTTACAGAAAATGAGTAACTAAGTGCAGCTAGTGCAAAAATTCACTTCCAGGACCCACTTGGTGTGTGCTTTGGCTGAGCATTGAAGCTTTCACGTGCATAGGCTCTTTTTGGAGTTAAACGCCAGCTTGGGTCTTAGTTTGGGTGTTTAACTCCAGCTTTGGTGCCAGTTCTGGTGTTTTACGCCAGAAAAAGGGTCTTTGGTGGGCGTTTGGACGCCAGTTTGGGCCATCAAATCTCGGGCAAAGTATGGACTATTATACATTGTTGGAAATTCCAGAATGTCTACTTTCCAACTCAATTGAGAACGCGCCAATTGGGCTTTTGTAGCTCTAGAAAATCCACTTCGAGTGCAGGGAGGTCAGAATCCAACAGCATTTGCAGTCCTTTCTCAGCCTCTGAATCAGATTTTTGCTCAGGTCCCTCAATTTCAGCCAGAAAATACCTGAAATTACAGAAAAATACACAAACTCATAGTAAAGTCCAGAAATATGAATTTTGCATAAAAACTAATAAAAATATACTAAAAAACAACTAAAATATACTAAAAACCATGTAAAAATAATGCCAAAAAGCGTATAAATTATCCGATCATCACTACACCAGATTTGGGAATCAGTTTCCAAGAGAATGGGGCATGATCTGAGCCTGATTCTGAAAGCCTATTTAGTATAGCACACGAGTATTGTGTTTTCCAACTCAATCCAACTAACCTGCTATCCAGTTGCTCTTGTACCAATTCTAAACCTTGCCTTCTATTTGTCCATGTGAAGGGACGTCCCACCATTCTAATATCCAATAACTCATTAACATTGATGAAGTTATTGAATACTAGAATGGAGGTTGCTGATTTTTTTATCACCACCCTATTTTTTTATTTGTCCGGTTATAGCATTAAAGTCACCCATAACAATCACTCTGCCTTGGAATTGCCGAATAATAGAGAATAGCTCATTATACTGAGAGTCTCGAATCATGTCCGAGCAATTTAGGTGAACTTCAATGAGCCCCTAAATTTCATTCTTGCTTGTGTCATGAAGCTCTGTTGCTATAAAGTAAGCACTACTATTTTAAATATAAAGATTGATAGTGTTCCACCATCCCAAAACTAAGCCACCAGCCACCCCAACTAGGTCCACAATATTCCAATTTCCATAGCCATATGAACGAAATTTTGCTTTCACTTGTCGAGATTGATTCTTTGTCTGACTAATGAAAACAATCTCGGGGGAATGGGATTTACTCATCCCTTTAAGGCTCCACACTAAAACTTTTATGGCCCCTTGGGTACCATTTGAAGGCTGACACCCTCCACCATTAAATATGTTAACTGTTCTTCTTCAAATCTGGCCTTTTTTAGAGACTCATTCGTCCTCTCATTCTTCAGTAGTCTTTTTATTCCTTATTGGGCTTTTGTTGAATATGGTCTATGTTTAACAAAGCTCTTTCACAGTTCCACTTCTTACCATTTCCAACCTTCGGGCTATGTTTAGAATCATTCTGCGGCTATTTGTCCCGGGCAATCATAGGAAATGGTTCCTCAATTACAACAACATCCATCTTCTCAGTCTCATCCTCACAGTTTGATGAAATTACCTATATTTTTATAAAACTTGAAAGTTATACTTTTTCATCATGCTGATTTTGATATAAATATCCATGTAACAAAATATAACTCAACAGATCTAACCATGAATCATAGACAAATTTTGATAAATATATTTAGGAACAGAGGTTCAACAAAATATTAGCGGCATTGGAACATATCCTCTTATTACATCCTTGTGATTTACTTTTCTACAAAACAAGATTCAAAGGTCCATTTAAAAATTAAAAACTGAGTGTTTTTCATTTTAATATATTTTTATTGACATTTAAATCTTTCAAGAACATTTTTTGCGATTTATTTTAATATTTTCCATGCTCAAAATGCAATTCTGACTTCTAACTTTTTGTTTAACGAGCACTGAGCAGCCATAACGACATGGTTTTCCTTTTAAGGTTGGACTTGCTTCTTTTTTTTTGGTCCTGACTTACTTGCTTTTTGTCATCCAGCATTTTCTTTTAATGTCCATTTCAAAGAAGAACAGCATGCTAGGTCCGATAGCCAACAACAAATTCTCCTCTCATGTAACCATGAAGCCCACAGGGAATATGAGCCCATAGCTTTGTGTCAATGTTTGGCCATCTGTTTCCTTCTTATACTGCAATGCAAGGCCTGATCTAATAGCATCTAAGTATTTCTTGCTAGAAGGTGCGCCGCATTTGATTCTGGCATTAGTCCCTGTGTATGCAGCAGTGGCGGACGACAGACTCTTAAATGGAATTCAGATTCACTATGGATTAATCCTTGATCTATTAGGTTAGGGATATCATAGACAACAAAAAAAAGAGTATAAACAAAGAAATAATAAATCGAGTGATCAGTTCCCTCATCCGCTTAAGCAAATGTCAAAGATTCAAGTCCCATTTTATACATGCAGCAATTCATTGGACAGCTATAAATCCTTAAATGAAACTCAAATTCACAATAGATAAATCTTTAGTCTATTGAATTGAAAAATACCTTAGGCAACACAAAAAAAATTAATGAATAAAAAGCAAGAACCTTTGCCTGTGTAAATGTGTAGAGTGAGTGTTAGGCGGAAAACCTTAAAAAAAAACACATTGCCTTTTTTTCCTTTTCGTAAAACTCACACACATCACAAGGAGAGAGGAAAAGGTTCTTGCTTGCAAACACTGACATTGAAGTATCTCTATTTTTTTGTTACCTACAATGTCTTTTTAGTTTGATAGGTCAAGGATTAGTTCGTTGCGAATCTAAGTTCTATTTAAGAGTCTGTCGCTAGCCAATAGATTGTTGAATATACAAGGCGGGTGAAGTATCTCCTTTTTGTTGGTATATGTACACACTTAATACAAGTCTTTGCAAATAATAAAAATGAGATTTTGACATGGGGGCTTAAGTTGGATTCTTTAAAGTCTGTGTTTTTCTTCTTTTGATTTGGGATCATTGCCCCGGGCCCATTCTTTCATTATTCAGTAACGGTTTCATTTCCATGTTTCTCACACAAAATTTAGGTTTATAGGAAAAAAAAACCAATTTTTTTGCCACTATTTTTATTTTTCTTTGCTTTATTTAATATTTTCTCGTTTACTATTTTATTGACTAATTGTGAGTTAAAGAAAATTGATTTCCTAACAAAACCAAATTATTTATTTGTCATCATGAACATAGCTAGATATAGGTTTTTTTAATAAAAAAGAAATATGTTTCTCAGTCTTTCGCATAATAAATCAATAATTTTTTCTTTTTTTTATTGCATGCACTTTTTTTGAAGAAACACTATCAAGTATCAAGTACACCTTGAAAATCAGTTAAAAATAGAAATATCAATCGGACGAAATCGGAGGAGATCTTCTTGCTCCTATTGTTAATGCCTAAAATTCTTTCTGTTTCTGTCCTAATTTTTGTCATGCGGATAACTAAATTTCATTCTCTGTTTTTTGGGTCCTCGCAATCTCCATGGAGATCCCTATTTATCTCTCCATATTCTTATAAAAATTTTTAATTAAAAAATTTAAAAATTATATATATATATATATATATATATATAAAATATGTTAAAACATCATACAAATACATCTTGTCTAATTTTTAAAATAATAAATTAATTAAAACTTAACATTTAAGTTAAAAAGATAAAATAACACAACACATTATAGAAAAATAAAATAAGTCTTAATACAATATATATATAAAATAGTTGAGATTACTAAAATGCCTCTAATAAAACTTAAAATATTAAAGATAATTAAATAAATTTGTATTATTTAAAAATCATGGACACGAGAAGAAAATCTCTACTTGAGTCTTCTTAGTTGTCTCGAAAAAATTTCTATTAAGAAATTATAAATTTTTAATCTATTTATAAATAATACATATAATTAATCATAATTATATTGGTTATTTCATATTATATGACTTATATAGGTGATTTTATTTATTGTCATAAATGCTAATGGAATAAGTTATTATTACTTTTGATTTGGAGTTAACTAAGAAATAAAATCAAAAATAGTATTTTATTTGGGTTTTAGAGTTTAATGAGTGCCACATTTAAATATAAATAGTAACTTCAGAATTTTAGTCCCTAATATATCAAAGTCGTCTCCATAACCCTTTTTCCATTAGAGAAGTTGTGATTCAGTCCTATTAGACAATATTTTGATTGAGGAAGATCAAAGAACCACAAGAATCAAACTCTCTAAATCATACTTATGAATTTATATACGTTTCTGCATTCGAGTATTTATTTCTTAATGATTTAATATAAATAATTTTAAAATTAAGAAATTCTAAAAATTTTTAATAAATGGTATCACAGCCATCCATTATTAAATCATTGAGAGATATTCGGTTTAACTTAATTAATGTTTAATGTTGTGAATTTTGAGTTTACAAATCATTCATTCTCAAATGATTGGTGTCTTTGTATTCATGCATTTATTTAGATTCAATTAATTAAATTTCTTCCTTCCTCATTATCTTTGGGGTAAAATTTGTTAGTGTGAATCAACTATAATATGCATTGAGAATGACGGATAATTTCATCAGAATAATAAGATACAAGATGACAGACTGTCAATAATATATGTATATGATTTATTTATTCACTTTGATGTTTATAATATGTGTAGTAAATTTTTATCATATAAAAAATTAATTAATATATACAGTATACCTTTGTTAAAAGTTGGTATATATTTTCGTATTATTTTGTGCAACATAGATTTTTGCAGTATCATAAAAAATGGCGTTAATTTCATTTTTTTTAAAACATCATGGATTTTTTTTTCATATGATATAAAGATTTAATCATATGTTCTTTTTGGTGGGATAAACATTCATTGAATGTCCTTTATGTATATGAATATGGATTTAATTATTGTTGCATTAAAATAAATAAATAAATTTTACTTTGGCTACAATAGTCTAAATATTAATTTATGATTTTTTTTTGTTTTATAAAAAAATTGTTGTGATTTTTTTGTTATTTAAATTCTTTTGTTGTGGATTCAATTTTGTGTAAAACAAAGAAATTAACAATTGATTATTAATAAAAACTCATAATATTATATAGCTATTATATATTGTACCTTATTATCTTGCTTACTGCTTTGGTGCTATATAAGCATCTGGTTTTGTTACATTAATGAGTAATAATTTGAATCATATCATACTCATATATTTTATAAGGTTTAGTTTTAAAATAAATTAGTTAAATATTATGCTACTAAAATAATTTCTTTTGTGAAAATCAATTTATTTTAGAACATTAGAAATATAATGATATATAATTTATGTGGATATTGATCAACAAAAAAGAAGGTCTATATTTGGCAGAGTTACATATGCATATCAATAATATTTATAGATTTGGGTAGCTAGTTAAGAATAAATTAATGCTTATTATTTATACGAATAATAATTGGCCCAAAAAAATTTTATTGTTTGGCCAAATAATAAAATTGAACCTTATGTTTATTTTCTATTTAATTATGCAACCACTAATCGGCACAAAAGAAGGTTGGTATTTGGCCAATTGATAGAAAATATATATGCGGTAATAAATAAGTATATTAACAGAATTTATTATCAATATTTGACTACTGTATTAAAAATACCACTTACAAATTAATATTTCTGTCCAAAGACTAAATATTAATATTGTGTTAGGTATTTGTGATAGACCCATCATTATATAAATTTTATTCATATGATATATAACTTGTGTGAATATATTATTTTACTTTAATGTTATATCTGTCAATATTAGTCTATTTTTTAAATAGATTTTGTTTAGAATTAAAAAAGATTTTTTTTTTGTCATTAGTAACTTATATTTCATCAAATTATTATTTCATATGACCTTTTGAGATAAATATAGTTGATGACTTATATCAGTTCAGTGAGAGTAAATATATTTTAACTATTCTTGTCAGCGGCATGCAGAATTATAAATAAAGTTATATACTCAATTCTAAGAAAGACAATTATAGTCTCATTAGGTGTCTCAAAAAAATTATAAAGCTCAAAAGTGCATAAAATTTATTATGCTTTCGTAGTTGTCTAAGAGACAATGAATTTGTACACTTATAGTTATTATGTACTTTATTGGTATTTTTGATAGATATTTGAGTCAGTTAAGAATAGATCACTAAATAATAGAGAAATAAATTTAGTTATAATAAAACATTATATGTTCACACATATGAAGTCATAAACTAAAGTTAGAGATTATTTGGTATCTAAATTCTGACTTTATTGGATGTAAAGACAATTTTGATCCATTGCAGGTATATTTACATGTTCATTGGAAGAGTTCTTTGGAAAAATATTGAGAAAATACTTATTGTTCTTTTCACTAAAGCACTTGAATATAAACACGTGTCACAAATTATGGATATATATTTGAAAAACTACTTAAGTTATTTTGTGATAATGTGTTAGTAGTATAATATTTTAAATTATTATTAAATAAAAGAGTTTAGAGTATTTAAATGTTTAATGAGCAAATTAGTATAAACTCCATAAATCCATGCATATTTGGTTTAAAAGAAACAAACACCCAACATCTTTCGTCTGGATATTATTTATATGAGTGTCATTTTGTAACACCCTATCACGCATAGTCTTATGCTATAGTCATAAAACTGAGGTGGTGAGGTATTACGACTTTTAAAAATAAAATCATATATATAATATAGGTGAAATGAATACATATATTCGAGGAGCCTTGAAAGAAAGTTTAAAAAATAAGTCGCAAAAATAAAAGCACATCACTCACGTGAGGATAAACTGAGAAGACAGAAAAGAATAATACATAAGTATAAAGAGTAAAATGTCAAGAGTTGCAAAATACCGAACCTCCGACTCAACTTACGAAACTAAGGCTGGCCAAAGTATAATTACATAGATATACATAACCCAAAATATCCCAAATATAGATAAAACAACACCTTGTTTTTCCACATCAACCTCTAAAAGGAACAAAATATAGTTATACACACAGAGGAGAATCTAACTACAAAATATAAAGCATAAGCTCAAAATACAGAGTCCCAAAAGACAACACTTCGCTTACAGAATGAACTTCAAACGCTTACAAAGATGCGCCTCGACCTGCATCTATAAACAACAACATATATATGGTATGAGAATCAGAGGTTCTCACCATGGTAATGGTGCCCACATAAATAAGATATAAGGTCCCGGGAACGCCAAAGGCAATCCTAGAACCCCGACACTCATATTATAAAACTTAAAGACTTAAGACGGAAACCATAAACAGGGTTAGTTCTTAATCTGCCCTAATGCCTCAAATGGTTTAATACGTCTTGATTTTAATTCCTTAGTTTTGATTGCTCACCGATTCTAGTCTGTTGAAGTGACTTTTTGAAAGTACGTGACTTTCTCATTCAATTTGTCTAGGCCTTCTCCTTTTTCTCATTCATATAACTTATCTTTTGGCTTTACTTATATGAGACGGACCAGATTGTTAAAGTAATAAGGAAAATAGAACTTATATGCGCGCATAAAGTTTATAAGATGTGATTATCTCACAATATATATATATATATATATATATATATATATATATATATGTTGTCCAACTGGGAGATTATTAGGAAATTATATTTTCCTACTCTATTTATGAGCAATACATATAAGTGATCATAATCACATTAACTATTTCATATTATATGACTTATATAAGTGATCTCATTTATTGTTATAAATGCTAATAGAATAAGTTATTATTATTTTTTATTTGGAATTAAATGAAAAATAAACCAGAGATGCTATTTTATTTGAGTTTTAGGATTTAATAGGTGTCACACTCAAATATAAATAGTAACTTCAAGATTTTGGTCCCCAACTTATCAAAGTCACCTCCATAACCATTTTCTCATTAAAGGAGTTATGATTCAACCCTATTAAAAATATAAAAGACTTTGATTAAAAAAGATAAAAAAAATTATAAAAATTAAACTCTCTCCATCATACTTATAAATTTAAGTATACTTTTACATTCAAATATTTTTGTAATGATTTAATATAGATAACCTTAAAATTAAAGAATTTTAAGAATTTTCAACCATTTTTTCTCTATTTTCATTCCTGCAAAATAAATTCTCCATTTTTAAACTTTTATTTGAGGCAATACCACAAAGATTCCGTATCTCAAAAAGTTTTGCTATCCTTGGTCAAAGATGTGTTGGTCTCAACATATATTCTTCTAATTATATCCTCCGGCTTCAAGGGAAGCTAAGGTATATTCAACCACCCAAACCACTATTATCCTATCAACTTTGAGTCACCCAACAAATGATTTTAAATCATCCACTACTATCATCGCACGATTTTATGAATATTCACCTTGATCTTTGTTAGAAAATTAAATCAAGAGGTATGCAAGTAACAAAAGTTTAGAAAAGTCAAAGGCAAAATTCAATTTGAATTTAAAGTGGTTACAAGTTCATGGTTCATCTCCAAGATTCTACAAACTTCTTGTGCAATCTATCAACTTGCATAGATTAGAATTTTCATGAAGCATGGTTAAAAAAATTGAAGAAGCAAAGTTTGAGTTGAATACAATAATCATCAATTGGCTAGATATTGCTAGAAGCTAATGTTGGAAGCTTGAAGATTTTTGAAGAACATTCAAGAGAGTAGTATAACTACAACATTCTACAACATTGAAGAATTCAAAATCAAATTGAATTGAAATTAGAAGATTGTGAAAACTACATGAATGCAAATTGAAGGAAGATTCATGAAGACAACTCATAGCATGGTAGTCATTACAAAATTGATTTTTGATTCACAAATTATTATTTTAGTAGGAAGCATTGCCTATATAAAGGCACATATGCCTTGTGTATTGTATGTGTGTGTTCCATAATGAAATGGGTATGTTTGTGAAAATTCTCTCCCTTGTTTTATGAGTGTTAGTGAGTTTGAGAGATGAAAAATATGATAGCGTCGTTTATATGAGTGAGTAATCCTAGGGCCAATATAGTGTGAGTATTATACTTACATTTGGTATTAGAGCTGGTTAATCCAGCGCCTGGTGTTTGAGAGTTTGTAAGGTGTGAGAGAGTTCTCACATAGTTGTTTATTCATAGAGTCGGTATGGCAAACACTTTCAATATTGTGTGGTCTGGTCCCAAGTTAGATGGGAAACTTGATTATAGTTATTGGGAGACTTTGATGTCTACCCATTTGAAGGCCCAGAACCTGTGGAATTTTATTGAACCGGGTTTGCAAGAAGGAGCAGATGCTGCCCAACAGAGGAGAGATCAATTGGCGCTATCTCAAATTCATCAAGGAGTAGATTATACGATATTTGGCAAAATAGCAAATGCCAAAAGTGCAAAGGAAGCATGGAACACGTTGAAGCTATCATACAAAGGCGTAGATAAAGCTCAAAAAGCAAAGCTACAGTCTTTGAGAAGAGAATATGAAAGGTACAAGATGTCGAGCTCAGAAACTGTTGAGCAATATTTTACTCGTGTTACAAATCTTGTCAATAAGATGAGAGTCTATGGAGAAGATATGCCCGATAGCAAAGTAGTGGAGAAAATTCTTCGCACCATGCCGATGAAGTATGACCATGTGGTGACTACGATACTAGAGTCACACGATATGGACACCATGACGATTGCAGAGTTGCAAGGAACCATGGAAAGCCACATCAGTAGAATACTAGAGAAGTCTGAAAAATCAACCGAGGAAGCCCTGAAAAGCCGAGTGAATTTCAACAACGTTGCAGAATCAAACCGTACACAAGAAGGACGAGGTCGTGGTTTTAATTTTCAAAGTAGAGGTAGAGGAAGTTTCAGAGGTAGAGGTCGTGGCAATTACAACCAAGGAAGTTACAATAATTTTACACCACCTAATCAAGGAAGAGGTGGAACGAATTTCAGGCCTGTCAACCGAGGAAGAGGTCGAGGAAATTTTCATCAAGAAAGAACCAATTTCAATTGCTTTCATTGTGGAAAGTATGGACACAAAGTAGCAGATTGCAGATTCAAAGTGATGAATAATAATCAAGCACACGTTGCAAAAAATCAGCATCAAAATACTGATAACAATCCGGGTACTCAGACTTTATTTTTTACAAGTAATTCATGTGCTGAAGATGAAAATATATGGTACTTGGATAATGCTTGCAATAATCATATGTCTGGTAGAAAGGAGTTATTTTCTTCATTAGATGATTCAGTTAAACTATTATTGAAATTTGGTAATAGTACAAAGATTCCTATTGAAGGAAAAGTGCACATACCAATTAAATTGAAGGATGGTTCTCTGAGTTATATTTCTGATGTTTTCTATGCTCCCGAACTTGATTACAATTTACTGAGTATGGGGCAATTATCTGAAAAGGGATATAAGATGATAACTTATCATGGATATTGCACTGTATTTGACAACAACGAAAGGTTCATAGATAAAGCAAAGATGACCTCAAACAGAATGTTTCCGTTAAAAATTCAACATGTTAATCCCTCTTGCATGAGTTCTGTGATACTTGATGATAACTGGTTGTGGCATATGCGGTTTGGGCACTTTCATTTTTCTGGCCTAAACTACTTGTCAAGAAAAGGACTTGTTTCTGGTCTACCACGGATTCATATTCCCAATTGTATTTGTGAGATTTGTCAACTGGGAAAGAAGCACAGAGATCCATTCCCTACAGGAAAGTCTTGAAGAGCTAGAAGATTACTTGAAATTGTGCATTCAGATCTCTGTTCTGTAGAAGTTCCAAGTAATGGTGGTAGCAGGTACTTTATCACTTTTATTGATGATTTTAGTAGATATACATGGGTATACTTTCTGAAGCAGAAATCAGAAGCATGTGATGTCTTTAAGACATTCAAGGCGTTTGTCGAAAAATAAAGTGGCTGTAAAATCAAAATTCTCAGAACAGACAGAGGAACAGAATATCTTGCGTGTTCAGAATATTTTAAGCAACACAGAATTCAACACCAACTAACAACTAGATACACTCCTCAACAAAATGGAGTTGCTGAAAGAAAAAACAGAACCATCATGGAGATGGTCAGATGCATGCTCAAGTCAAAACAAATGCCTAAAGAGTTTTGGGCAGAAGCAGTCGCAACAGCAGTTCATATTTTAAACAGGTGTCCAACAAAAAGTGTTCGTGATAAAACTCTAGAGGAAGCTTGGAGTGGAAAGCGGCCTTCCATTCATCATTTCAGAGTCTTTGGGTGTATTGCTTATGCCCACGTACCAGATCAATTAAGGAAGAAGTTAGATGACAAAGGCGAGAAGTGTATCTTTATTGGCTATAGCACAGACTCAAAAGCATACAAGTTGTACAATCCAGAAACAAAGAAAGTAATCATCAGCAGAGATGTGACGTTCGACGAGAAAGACATGTGGAACTGGGACACAAAGACAGAAAAACATCCGATTGTAATTTCAAATACATGTGATGATGAAGAAGAAAGACAACCAGATGCAACCGAACAACCTGAATCATCTAGAAGACCTCAAAGAGAGCGGAGACTACCTGCTAGATTAGCAGATTATGAAGTTGGCAATGACAACGATCCGTCTGATGAAGAAATCATAAATTTTGCTCTATTTTCAGATTGTGAGCCGTTGAACTTTGAAGAAGCCTTTAAAGACAACAGTTGGAAGAAAGCAATGGATGAGGAGATTCATGCCATTGAGAAGAATGACACATGGGAGCTGACAGATTTACCAACAGATAAGAAGCCGATTGGAGTAAAGTGGGTTTACAAGACTAAGTACAAACCCAATGGTGAAGTTGATCGTTTCAAAGCAAGATTAGTTGCAAAGGGATACAAACAAAAACCAGGTATCGATTACTTTGAAGTATTTGCTCCTGTTGCTAGATTAGACACTATTCGTATGATTATTTCATTCTCGGCTCAAAATAAGTGGAAGATACATCAAATGGATGTTAAGTCTGCATTTCTAAATGGCACTTTAGAAGAAGAAGTGTATGTTGAGCAACCTGCAGGATATGAAGTTCTTGAAAAAAAAGATAAAGTTTATAAATTGAAGAAAGCTTTGTACGGCTTAAAGCAAGCACCAAGAGCATGGTACAAGAAGATTGATTCTTATTTCATTGAGAATGGTTTTAGAAGATGTCCGTTTGAGCATACTCTTTATATCAAGTTCGTTGAACCTAGAGATATCTTGATCGTGTGTCTTTATGTTGATGATTTGATCTTTACTGGGAACAATTTGAAGATAATTACAGAATTCAGGGAGGCTATGATAAAGCACTTTGAAATGACAGATATGGGCTTGATGTCTTACTTTCTTGGCATTGAAGTGGTTCAAAGAGATGATGGAATTTTCATTTCTCAGAAGAAATATGCAAATGATATTTTGAAGAAATTTCAGATGGAGCATTCAAAGCCAGTTTCTACTTCAGTCGAAGAGAAGTTCAAGTTGATGAGAGAAGATAAAGGAAGAGCAGTAAATCCCACATACTACAAAAGCTTGATTGGAAGTCTAAGGTACTTAACTGCGACTAGACCAGATATTGTGTTTGGAGTTGGTTTGCTTAGCAGATTTATGGAGGAGCCTTGTACCAACCATTTACAAGCGGCAAAGAGAATTCTTCGATATATCAAATGTACTTTAAATGATGGAATTTATTATGAGAATACTAATGAAGTAAACCTTGTTGGCTACACTGATAGTGATTGGGCCGTAGATATAGAAACAAGAAAAAGTACTTCAGGGTTTGTATTTCATCTTGGTTCTGGTGCAATTTCATGGTCGTCAAAGAAAACAACCAGTAGTAGCACTATCTACAGCAGAAGCAGAATATATAGCAGCAGCAAGTTGTGCAACACAAGCAGTTTGGCTAAGAAGAATTCTTGAGGAATTTAACGAGAAACAAAATACTCCAACAACAATATTTTGCGATAACAAGTCAGCTATTGCACTTTGCAAAAATCCAGTATTCCATGGAAGATCGAAGCATATTGATATTCGGATTCATAAAATCAGAGAGTTGGTGAATGAAAAAGAAGTTGTGATCGAATACTGTCCAACTGAAGAACAAGTTGCAGATATATTTACAAAGCCATTAAAGACTGAATTATTTTACAAGTTGAAGAAGATGCTTGGAATGATAAACTCTACAAGCTTGATTTAAGGGAGGCAATGTTAGAAAATTAAATCAAGAGGTATGCAAGTAACAAAAGTTTAGAAAAGTCAAAGGCAAAATTCAATTTGAATTCAAAGTGGTTACAAGTTCATGGTTCATCACCAAGATTCTACAAACTTCTTGTGCAATCTATCAACTTGCATAGATTAGAATTTTCATGAAGCATGGTTAAAAAAATTGAAGAAGCAAAGTTTGAGTTGAATACAATAATCATCAATTGGCTAGATATTGCTAGAAGCTAATGTTGGAAGCTTGAAGATTTTTGAAGAACATTCAAGAGAGTAGTATAACTACAACATTCTACAACATTGAAGAATTCAAAATCAAATTGAATTGAAATTAGAAGATTGTGGAAACTACATGAATGCAAATTGAAGGAAGATTCATGAAGACAACTCATAGCATGGTAGTCATTACAAAATTGATTTTTGATTCACAAATTATTATTTTAGTAGGAAGCATTGCCTATATAAAGGCACATATGCCTTGTATATTGTATGTGTGTGTTCCATAATGAAATGGGTATGTTTGTGAAAATTCTCTCCCTTGTTTTATGAGTGTTAGTGAGTTTGAGAGATGAAAAATATGATAGCGTCATTTATATGAGTGAGTGATCCTAGGGCCAATATAGTGTGGGTATTATACTTACAATCTTCACTTTGAAATCCCAATGAAAAAAATTTTGTCTAGTTAGCATCCATAGTTCATAACTTAATGGGTAAAAAACCCAAATAAGTTAGGCTGAGAAACATATTACCCAAATCAGCTAAAATAAAAATTTTTTCAGCATTCAACCAAAGATCACTTTAATGTAATTCGAATCAATATAATTCAAACTACAATTGCAAGTAATTCGAATCAATTAGCTTCGAATTAAGAGCATAGAAATTTGCATGTAATTCGAATCAAGTTCTCTCGAATTACAATAGCATAATTCGAATCAAATCGATTCGAATTAGCAGGGGAAAACGAGTTAAACATAATTCGATATATGTCGATTCGAATTAGTAAGAAAAATAAATCAAACCTTAAAGTCTTTTTTTATAGTTGCTAACATGGATAGGATAGCCCAACGCTGTGTCCCTATCCCATATACTGATATACCTTCCATTAGTTTGAATAATAAAACTTATTTTGAACAAAATAATAATAATAATAATAATAATAATAATAATAATAATAATAATAATAATAATAATAATAATAATGACGAGATTTCTTTAAAATATTAATGAGCTATCAATTTGAATTTCATACAATACACTTTTGTCCATTTTTAATATCTCATAAATATTTTTTAATAAGCACAAGTACTATAAGTGTGTTTAGTAAAACAACTTTTAAAAATTAAAAAACATATAATAAACATATTTATAACGAAGAATAATATTTTTTTTTCAAATTTTAGAGACCAATAATTTAAATATTTATTTGATTTACTCTCTATATTAATATAAATAGAGTTATCATTAGTCAATAATAAAACTTGTACTGATACGTTTATTACCCATTTATATATATTGACTCACTTATACAAATCACAAAAAATGAGACACATATCTCAAGTAAAATTATATAAAGATTGTGTTAGAATTTGTAAAGGTTAGGTTGAGAAATTAGAAATATATGAGGATTTCAATGGCAAGATAATGACAGGAAATATGTGTGGAAAAATAAATGAAATATATTTTTAATTGTTTTGTATGGAATAAAATATTTTCTTTAATTTCTAAATTATTAATGACTGTGCAGAGTACTTTATTTTTTTTTGGTGACTAAATAGAAAAGAAAGAAAAAAGAGACAAAACCAAATTAATTGGCTAGGGTCATATCTAAATCTATTAGATGTTGAAGCTCACTCCATGGTTGGCTCCAATTCGAGTGAATGTCTGCGACAGAAGCAGCTGCTTTAGCCATACAATCTGCAACACTATTTGCAGTCCTTTGAATTAAAAGAATAGAGACTCTCCAATTCCAATTCATAACCTCCTGAATATGCTTTGCCAAATCCCATTCCGGAATATCCTTACTAAGCATTCTTTGGTTTACCAAGAAAAGAGCTTCTAAACAGTCTGTTTCACAAATAACCTCACGAAATCCACTCTCCCAAGCAAGAAGTAAACCTCTCCAAATTGCATACAATTCAGCAAAAAGAACACTGCACACTTCGACTTTTCCAGTGCAACCTTTCAACCAACATCCATCAGGATTGCGAATAATACAACCAAAACCAGCATAGCCAGAAGGAGCAAACCAACTAGCATCACAATTCAATTTAACAGAATGAACTGGAGGTGGAACCCAATGCAAACAAAATGAAGGAGGAGACAGAGATTGATGCATAGTAAAAATAGTGTGAAACTCCCTTACTGAACTACGAATCAAACTCACCACTTTACTAGCACTCCATGAATCATCTATATTAAATAAGTCATGATTCCTGCTTCTCCAAATCCACCAGATGGTCGAAAAGAAAAGAAAAGCATCTCCACTCCTTGCACCTCTGTAGAGCCAATCATGTAAATTCGAGTTATCTGAATACAGGCCTAAAAGGGTCCAGACCTCCTTGGAACTAGGGCACTCCCGAAGACAATGAAGAATGGATTCAGAACCATTCTGACACCAATGACAGGTGCTAGATAAAGCTAAACCACGACCCAAATGAAACTCTGCCGTAGGAATAGCATTATGGAGACTGAGCCAAATCAAGAACTTATACTTCTCAGGAATATGCAGACACCATACCCACAACCAATTATCATGCTCATTCCAGTCAAACTTTCTTTTGGCTAGCCAACTGTACCCACTCCTAGCTGAGTAGAGTCTAGAAGATGCCACACCCCACGACCAACCCGAACTCTCTCCAGCATTCAAATCCGGATTATAAGCATTCAAACACTGTTTGACATCTTCTGGAATGATAGAGAAAATATCATGGAGATTCCATTGACCATCTTTCCAAACGTCTCTAATAGTTAAATCAGAGTCAGATATATGTACAAAAGGGACATCTTGAGCAATTGGGCCCTCAATACTCCAATTGTTAAACCAAAAAGATTGATCAAATGACCCAACGCACCAAGAGAAGGCATCCTTAAGAGCACCAAAAGCCTTTGAGATACTCTTCCAAACATGAGAAGCATTGCAAGGGACAGGGCCATCTAAAACTCCCTCATTCCTCAGATACTTCGCCCTCAATAGAGCAACCCAAGGCTTGTCCTGACAATGAAAAAGTTGCCACACCAATTTACCAAGTAAAGATATATTAACACACGCAGTGTCTCTAACACCTAGGCCACCAAATTTTTTTGGAGTGATCACGGTCCTCCAATTAACAAGAGAAAGACCTCTACCATCAACTTGACCCTTCCAAAGGAACTGTCTCATCATAGAAGATAATTTATTGCAAAATCAATTTGGAAAAAAAGATACCTGCATATGATAGACAGGAATGGATGCTGCAACAGAATTGATAAGGCAAAGTCTCCCTGCTTTATTTAGAAGCCTTCCTTTCCAATTAGCTAATCTTCCCCTCACCTTTTCAATCACCGAATGAAAAGAAGCCCTACTGGTACGGGAATGATTAAGGTTAACTCCAAGATATCTTCCTAAGTCCAAAGCAAAACGTATTGAAGAAACACTAGTAAAAATATCTCTTCTACGAGCAGTCACATTTTTAGAACAAAAAGCTTTAGACTTTTCAAGATTCACTTTCATGCCAGATGCCTTGCAAAAAATGTTAAGAGAATGCATGACCATTTGGACCTGACTTTTTGTAGCCTGGCAGAAGAGTAAGAGATCATCTGCAAACATCAAATGAGAAAATTTTGGGCCACCCCTAGTGACAGAAACTGGTTTCCACACACCCTCAACCACCTTATGAGATATATAGCAGGCAAGTCTTTTCATACAAAGCATAAATAAGTAAGGAGACATTGGATCGCCCTGTCTAAGCCCCCTTCTAGGAGCAAAACTATCCAATCTATTCCCATTCCACATAATAGAAAGAGAGGATGCACGGACACAAGTCATAATCAAATTAACAGTGATGATAGGAAAACCAAAAGCAATGAGAGTACTCTCCAAAAACCTCCAATTCACCCTATCATAAGCTTTTTCAAGATCAATTTTAAAAGCAAGAGTACCTTTCTTGGATTTTGTGTGCTTCATGAAATTCAAAATTTCTTGGGCCACAATAATATTATCAGGAGCACCACGACCCGGAATAAAACCTCCTTGTAAAGGACTAACAATATCTGGAAGAAAAGGCCGAAGTCGGTTAGTCAATACTTTGGTGATAATTTTATAAACAACATTACACAAGCTAATAGGCCTGAAATCCTTCATAAAGGTAGGATTATCAATTTTAGGAATAAGCACAATTAGAGTTTCCATGATGCTAGGATTTAAGAACTCTCCCAAAAAAGCGCTCCGGACAATATTCCAAATCTCAGTGCCTACTATCTCCCAATATTCTTTAAAAAAATAAGCTTGAAAGCCATCTGGACCAGGAGCCTTAAAAGGGCTCATACTGAATACTGCTGACTTGACTTCCGCAAAAGAGACAGGGTCAATTAACCTAGCACAAGCCTCAGTGCTTAGAGTGGGCATCGGAACATCCCCTAAACAATCAACCTCAACCTCTTCCGTTGTACCAAAGAGATTCTTGTAAAAAGAGAGGGCTTCTTCCTGGAGAATATCTGGATCAGTAGACCAAGACCCATCTCTAACATATAATCCATGTACTCTATTATGGTTTCTACGCACCAAAGTCTGAAGATGAAAGAATTTAGTGTTTCTATCCCCATACTTGACCCACTGCTCTCTAGATTTCTGGTACCAAAAAAGTTCCTCTTGCAATAAAAGCCTATTATAATCTTTTCTCAGTTCAGCTTCTTTAATTCTCAGAGATAACACATCGGTAACCTCCAAACGCCGTTGAATCTGATCAATATGATATTCCAGCTTATTTTTTCGCACAAAAATATTTCCAAAAATCTTTGAGTTGAAGTCCAAAGAAGCCTGTTGAACCATCTTAAGCCTTTCAGTAACACCTCCAAACTCTTGATTCCAAGCCTTACTAATAACATGTTTATAAGAAGGATGTGTTGCCCACGCAGCTTGGAACCTAAAAGGACGAGAACCTTTCACTCTGGGGCTACCATGACAACGAACTAAAATAGGACAATGATCAGAATGAAGCCTGCTAAGAATTTCAGAATAACCCTCAGGAAACATTGACATCCACACCTCATTAACTAGAGCTCTATCCAATCTTTTAGCCAAGTCCCTGCTAGCCTGAACTGCTCTATACCAAGTATATCTCCTACCAGTCACTTTAAGATCAAAGAGCTCACAGTCATCTAGAGTAGTAGCTAATAGACTAGCTCTGTGAGAAGAAAAATAAGCACCTGTACTCTCATCTGGTGCCACAATCTCATTAAAATCACCAATGGCCATCCATGGTCTATTATGGCCTGAATTAATAGAATGCAAATGATCCCAAAGCATACATCTTTTTTCGAATTGAGGACTCCCATATACTGCACTACAAAGCCAAACTAAGTTACCCACACTCACTTTCACTGTGATACATTGGTCAATTTGATCAATAACCACACAAGAAGCATTAGCAATAGAAGATAGAAACCAAATGCCACCCCTGTGTCCTACTGCTTCCTCAATACCAACACAATGAAAACCCAACTTATCCCAAAATTTTTTTAAATTATTAAACATGGTATGAGTCTCAAAGAGAAAGAAGAAAGATGGTTTATATATTCTCACCAAATTTTTGCAATGCACACGGGCCATCTTGTTAGACGCACCCCTCACATTCCAGGCTATGATATTGAAACTATCCATAAAAAACAGCAAAAAGGGAGCTCCAATAACAAACCCGAGACTCAACATGTTGTCCCTGTCTTCGACAATCCTGCCTTTAATGGACTCTCAAGTGGCAGCCCAATTTTCTCCGTCGAAACTTGCACCATACCTGCCGTCGATGCTCCATCCTTATCTACTGGTGAATTCTGCAAAGAGTTTGGGCGAGGACGCTTTCGCACAGTGCCATTTGTTGTCTCATATTGCTGCTGATGATGAACATTGTGCCGAGTCCCCGAAGAAGCCACACTAACCGATTTTCCAATATTGATGCCCCTGCTTAATTTTACTTTGGATCCAGTAGCATGTGTTGTACGTTGGTGGTTAGGCCTTGTCCAAGTACTGGTAGCCTTGTTAGGAGTCTTCTTTGCTTTTGGTTGGACCTGATGGGTACTAGGAGAAGGCTTTTGACCCATTTTATACTTTCCTTTCCTAATCACTTGAGTCCAACCTTCCAAATCCTCATGTTGTGCATGGTCTACATGAACAACATGCAAATCACTCTCCACCAAATCCGGGACAGTAACATTATTTTTTGAATTTGAGCTTTCTGGCTGTTTTGCTACATCGCTGATCACCTTGGCATTAGTTCCTCCTCCTACATTGCTGTCAGTCTTGCACACCTTCATATCATGACCAAACTTGAGACAGGAGCCACAAATAAGGTGAATACTTTCATATTCAACCTCATATTCAACACCTTCAACAAGAATCTTCTTAGTCACTGGCAATCCTAAATATATCTGAACACAGGCTCGAGCATATCGTCCTCTTTCAGCTAATTTTGTTGCCAAATCAACCTTAACGGGAATGCCAACTGCAGCCGCAACACGGAGCATTGCATCTTCTTGGTAGCACCAAATTGGTAATCCAGAAATTCTAATCCACACTAAAGTTGCTCCAAAACAGTTTTCACTTGATCTAAACTCTTGATCCCAAGGCTTCACAGCCACATAATTTCCCTCAATCATCTATGGACCTCCTAAGAGAACCTTTTCTCGCTCCTCAGCCACATCAAACTTCACAAGAAAGTAGTCAAATCCCACGTCCAATAAATCAAAACCTCCCTTAATCCTCCGTACCGTTCGGAGTTTATGAGACAATGCAGTGTAGCTATAATGTTTACCTAGCACCTTAATCACTATAGCATCCTTATAAGGTTCTGCCAAGCAATTCTTAGCTTCTTGGGTAAATGTGACACTCGGTGGTAAGAGATCTCCTTGCTTCCCAGAAACTACCGCAATGTTATCTCCCGATAAAGTTTCAACAAGTGAAAAAGCTTTAGCAATCTTGGAACCCACAACTTTGTCCTGAAAGAAACCTTCAAAGGCTTAGAAACCCCTCCCGAAATATGATCCTCCTTTTTTCCTGATGCAATCCCTCCCCCGCTCTCCCCCTTATCTCTTCCGCCGACATTATCGGCTGCCTCACCGTGTTTCACCCTCAAAGTCTCTTCCCCGCTCACTCCACCTAAGTCATTAGAACATTACAAATTTTTATAGTACTCCTAACATTTTTTAAGCCATTTTTTAAAATTGTTTTGCATAGAATAAAATATTTTTTGTAGTATAATTTAAATAAATTTATTAAAAAAATTTATTAAAAAATATTTATGAGCTATTAAAATTGGACAAAAGTGTATTATATGGAATTCGAATTGATAGCTCATTAATATTTTAAAGAAATCTCGTCATTATTATTATTATTATTATTATTATTATTATTATTATTATTATTATTATTATTATTATTATTATTATGTTCAAAATAAGTTTTATTATTCAAACTAATATGGGACAGGGACACAGCGTTGGGCTATCCATGTTAGCAACTATAAGAAAAAGACTTTAAGGTTTGATTTATTTTTTTTACTAATTCGAATCGACATATATCGAATTATGTTTAATTCGTTTTTCCCTACTAAATCGAATCGATTTTATTCGAATTATGTTATTGTAATTCGAGAGAACTTGATTCGAATTATATGCAAATTTCTATGCTCTTAATTCGAAGCTACTTGATTCGAATTACTTGCAATAGTAGTTCAAATTATATTGATTCGAATTACATTAAAGTGATTGAATGCTGAAAAAATTTTTATTTTGGCTGATTTGAATAATATGTTTCTCAACTTGACTTATTTAAATTTTTTACCCTAACTGAATATATCATGCCTTGATAATTTAGTAGCTCATAAAATAGTATGTTGTGTAGAAGAAGATGCAAGTCATGATCACGCACGTACGAGATTGATAGGAAAACAAATGGATTCATCCATGGTGTGAACTCTGAAGTGAATTTGATAATAAACCAATTCAGTCATTATATATTTATATATAAATATATATTTTGTTTAACTAATTTTTAATATATATTTAATATTTTAATATATATATATATATTTTATATTAATAATTAATTTATTAATTAATTTTTATATATATTTAACATAATTAAAATATTAAGAATCAATACTCTTTAACAAATAATTAATCATTAAAAAAATATTTAAAACAAAAAAATAAATAAAAATTCCAAAACTCAAATAAAAATATTTAAAAGTGAAACAAAATAAAATCAATTTTGGGTATAAAATTTTGGATTAGAGCGGCAATGTTGTGAGCGACGACAGAATGATCGCCGGGAAAAGTAGTAGATGACTGATGATAGTAGATGAATTGTAGTGTAAGGAGAAGTAAAATAAAAAAAAAATGAATAAAAAAAGTAATTTAATAAAATGGTAAATAAGTAATTTTTATGTGTGTATTTGAATAGGTTTGCTTGAAAGCTAAATACTTTTGTTTGTTGAAATTGAGTGCAATCATATTAGTTCTCTATATGGTTGTTTTATAAACTATAGTAGTGTGTATGTACGACTTTAGTTATTCATAGAAGATACTACTAAAAAAATCATTTTTTTATGTTAAATTATTTTGTTTTTAGCGATAATAAAATAGTTGATAATATATTTATCAATAATTAAATATTAAATATTTTATATTTTATCGTTAAAAAATTTTAACAAAAATTATATAATTATTAATAAAAAAATTTTTAATAGTCGTAAAAAATATATAGTTCTCTTTATAACATATAGTAATAATATAAATTAAATATATATAATTAAATAATATATAATTATCACAAAAATATAAATTAAATAATAACAGTAAAAATATATAATTATCACAAAAATATAAATTAAATAAAACGTAGAGTACATAGCCATTATATTATTGAAAAAAAGTTTAAGAACTAAAATAATTCAGCCATAACTAGTCAAAATTTTTTTAAGAGTAATTACTCAAATCAGTCCCTAAAAATTTTAAAAGCGGATATTTTAGTTCCAAAAAAATATTAATACACAAATCAGTCCCCATAATTTTTTTCGTCAGACATATCAGTCCTCAGACTATTTTCCGGTGTGACTCCTCAACGAAAATTGCTGAGTTGGCACATTAAATCACACACATGACAGTTAAGTGTCCACGTATGCAAAGAGGACAAAATAGTCCCCAAAGATTTTAAATAAAATGACATCGTATTAATAGAAATGCTTCTCACCTCTTTGTTTTCCTCCATATGTCTTCATCCACTTGAAAAGATATCAAACCCCATCATTCACTCCCCCTTTTACACAGAAACCTTCTGCAACCTCATCTCCCACATCACTACTGTCACTGTTAACGTCAACATTAGAATTTCGTTCATCATCTTCACGGCTGTCATTAACTTCCGTTACCTTTAAATCGCACGAAGCGTCGACGTGGATGCCAACAATTGCCGCATCAACTCCAATACCCACATTGTAGTAGGTGAGCAAATAATCTTTGTTAGGCTAAATTAGTTTGTTAGAGATTATATTACTTGATTAATCAATCAATTTTGTTGAATGGTTAGGGTTTAGTGACTGTAGAATCTTCTGAGTTGTACTGGTATTATGTGTGTATGGGTTTTTTTTGTAAGAATAAATTTTACGTTAAGTAGTTATAAGCCACAAATAATGGTATATTTGTGTTTTTTAGTTTTGGTTTTGTTGATTTTGGTCTATTTTAATTCTGCTTGTAGATGAAGTATTTTGTGGTTCCTATTTTTTACCAAGGAGGTCACTTTGTGCGAGATAATAAGGGTGTGTTGTTGTATATTGATGAAAAAGCGAGCAAGTTTTTCGAAATGGACATGACTTGCTGTGTTTCTTTGATTTGAAAATTTTGTTCAAAGGTTTGGGGTATTATGATTACAAAGCTATGTTTTGGTTTGATTCTTCTGCCTCTGACCTCGAGTCTGGATTACATCCCATAGAAGGAGATGCTCAGATCAATGAGTTACGTGCGTACAAAAAAAAAGAACAAAGAGAGTCTAGAATTCGAACTATACTTTGATCACTCAATAATGTTAACTTCCCTTGAAGATGAAGACCTTGATTTTGAACATGATCAATCCAATAGTTCTTCTAGTGATGATGGCTATGAAACCACAAAAGATGAGCCGTATAGACCTCCTCCACTCGGATTCAGTGATGAAAGTAGTGAAGATGAGTGTGTGGTGATCAGGAAGAAGACTGTTAGGAGTGTAAAAAAAAATAGACCATGAAGGACATGTGCGGAAGGAGAAGTCAAATAAGAATATTAAAGAAAGGACCATAACTACAAAGAAGACTCAAGTGGGTAGCAAGAAGACTAGTGGGCTAACATATGGGAGAAATAAAGATGGGCCTATTGGTGCTGATCCAAGTGGTGATGCTAGGCCAACTACTGCTTCTCGGCCAATTGATGAAAAGGATGAAGAGGACGAAGAGTGTGAGAAAGAGATAGAAGAACCTGTATTTGACTACGAGTCTGAGACATTATTAACTCCTGAGAGTTCTGAAGATGAGCGGGAGAGATATGAATTTTCACAGTTCAATGAAGGGGCTGGATTTGGTGAAGTTTATTTCGAGTTGGAAATGGAATTCCAACCATTGAAACATTCAATAATGTATTGAAGGATCATGTTATATATGAAGGGAGAAAGATAAGATACATAAAGAATGACCAAAGAAGAGTTAGGTGTGACTGTGAACATGGTGTTGTGAGGATTAAGAAACCCGAAAATTAAAGAATAAGAAGAAAGAAAATGTGGAGGATGTAAATGGGAAGGATACAAATGAGGATAATGGGGCTAAGGAGAATGTGAATGTGGATAACAATGCTGTCCAAAATAATAAAGAAAGTGATGTTGTCCAATCTAACAATGCTGCTGTTGTAAATGAAAATGGGCTCAACAATGGGCCTGCAAACAGGTCACCTTGTCCATGGCTTATTGGTGCACGAAATTGCAATCACACTTTTGCAATCCCGCACAACTAACCAGCAAGTGCACTGGGTCGTCCAAGTAATACCTTACGTGAGTAAGGGTCGATCCCACGGAGATTGTCGGCTTGAAGCAAGCTATGGTTACCTTGTAACTCTTAGTCAGGATATCAAAGATTATCAGGATTGATTGTAAAAAGCAAAAGAACATAAAACAGGTACTTGAATTGCAGTGATGGAGAATAGGTTGAGGTTTTGGAGATGCTCTGTCTTCTGAACCTCTGCTTTCCTACTGTCTTCTTCTTCAAACACGCAAGGCTCCTTCCATGGTAAGCTGTATGTAGGGTTTCACCGTTATCAATGGCTACCTCCCATCCTCTCAGTGGAAATGTTCAACGCACCCTGTCACGGCACGGCTATCCAGCTGTCGGTTCTCGATCATGTCAGAATAGAATCCAGTGATTCTTTTGCGTCTGTCACTAATGCCCCACAATCGCGAGTTTGAAGCTCGTCACAGTCATTCAATCATTGAATCCTACTCAGAATACCACAGACAAGGTTTAGACCTTTCGGATTCTCTTGAATGCCGCCATCAATTCTAGCTTATACCACGAAGATTCTGATTAAGGAATCCAAGAGATATCTACTCAATCTAAGGTAGAACGGAGGTGGTTGTCAGGCACGCGTTCATAGTTGAGAATATGATGAGTGTCACGGGTCATCACATTCATCCGGGTTAAGAACAAGTGATATCTTAGAACGGAAGCAAGCATGATTGAATAAGAAACAGTAGTAATTGCATTAATCCATCAAGACACAGCAGAGCTCCTCACCCCCAACCATGGGGTTTAGAGACTCATGCTGTAGAAGATACAATGAGAAACGTGTAAAGTGTCATGAGGTACAGATACAATGTCAAAAGATCCTATTAATAGTGAACTAGTAACCTAGGGTTTACAAAAATGAGTAAATGATAGAAAAATTCACTTCCGGGCCCACTTGGTGTGTGCTTGGGCTGAGCATTGAAGCATTTTCGTGTAGAGGCTCTTTCTGGAGTTAAACGCCAGCTTTTATGCCAGTTTGGGCGTTTAACTCCAATTTTTATGGCAGTTCCGGCGTTAAACGCTGGGAATTCTGAAGCTGATTTGAAACGCCGGTTTGGGCCATCAAATATCGGGCAAAGTATGGACTATTATACATTGCTGGAAAGCCCAGGATGTCTACTTTCCAACGCCGTTGAGAGCGCGCCAATTGGGCTTCTGTAGCTCCAGAAAATCCATTTCGAGTGCAGGGAGGTCAGAATCCAACAGCATCTGCAGTCCTTTTCAGCCTCTGAATCAGATTTTTGCTCATGACCCTCAATTTCAGCCAGAAAATACCTGAAATCACAGAAAAACACACAAACTCATAGTAAAGTCCAGAAAAATGAATTTTAATTAAAAACTAATAAAAATATACTAAAAACTAACTAAATCATACTAAAAACATACTAAAAATAATGCCAAAAAGCGTATAAATTATCCGCTCATCACAACACCAAACTTAAATTGTTGCTTGTCCCCAAGCAACTGAAAATCCAAATAGAATAAAAAGAAGAGAATATACTATAGACTCCAAAATATCAAAGAAACATAGTTCCAATTAGATGAGCGGGACTAGTAGCTTTTTGCTTCCGAACAGTTTTGGCATCTCGCTTTATCCTTTGAAATTCAGAATGATTGGCTTCTTTAGGAACTCAGAATCCAGATGGTGTTATTGATTCTCCTAGTTAAGTATGATGATTCTTGAACACAGCTACTTAATGAGTCTTGGCCGTGGCCCAAAGCACTCTGTCTTCCAGTATTACCACCGGATACATACATGCCACAGACACATAATTGGGTGAACCTTTTCAGATTGTGACTCAGCTTTGCTAGAGTCCCCAATTAGAGGTGTCCAGGGTTCTTAAGCACACTCTTTTTACCTTGGATCACGACTTTAACCGCTCAGTCTCAAGTTTTCACTTGACACCTTCACGCCACAAGCACATGGTTAGGGACAGCTTGGTTTAGCCGCTTAGGCCAGGATGTTATTCCTGTAGGCCCTCCTATCCACTGATGCTCAAAGCCTTGGATCCTTTTTATTACCCTTGCCTTTTGGTTTAAAGGGCTATTGGCTTTTTCTGCTTGCTTTTTCTTTTTCTCTTCTATTTCTTCGTTTTTTTTTAATTCACTGCTTTTTCTTGCTTCAAGAATTAATTGATGATTTTTCAGATCCTCAATAACAGTTCTCCTTTTCCATCATTCTTTCAAGAGCCAACAATTTTAACATTCTTAAAACAACAAATTCAAAAGACATATGCACTGTTCAAGCATTCATTCAGAAAACAAAAAGTATTGTCACCACATCAAACTAATTCAACTAGTTTCAAAGATGAATTCAAAATCCTGTACTTCTTGTTCTTTTGTGATTAAAGAATTTTTCATTTAAGAGAGGTGATGGATTCATAGGACATTCATAGCTTTAAGGCATAGACACTAAGATACTAATGATCATGTAATAAGACACAAACATAGATAAACATAAGCATAAAAATTCGAAAAATAGAAAATAAAGAACAAGGAGATTAAAGAACGGGTCCACCTTAGTGATGGCGGCTTGTTCTTCCTCAATGTCTCTTCCCTGCCTTTGTTGCTCCTCTCTCATGATTCTATGATCTTCTTTAATTTCATGGAGGAGGATGGAATGTTCTTGGTACTCCACCCTTAGTTGTCCCATGTTGGAACTCAATTCTCCTAGGGAGGTGTTGATTTGCTCCCAATAGTTTTGTGGAGAAAAGTACATCCCTTGAGATGAATCTCTCCATCTCCCATGGCTCGGAGGTGGAAGCTTTTGCCTTCCCTTTCCTCTTTCTAGAGGTTTTTCCGGCCTTAGGTGCCATAAATGGTTATGGAGAAATAAAAAGCAATGCTTTTACCACACCAAACTTAGAAGGTTTGCTCGTCCTCGAGCAAAAGAAGAAAGAAGAGAGAGAGTGGTGGGGTAGGTGGAGATCCTGTGGGGTCCACAGATCCTGAGGTGTCAAGGATAATTCATCCCTGCACCAAGTGGCGAGCAAAAATGCTCCTACTACCAATCCTGGCGTTAAACGCCGGGCTGGTGCCCATTTCTGGCGTTTAACGCCAGCTTGGTGCCCATTCCTGGCATTTAACGCCAGTCTGGTGCCCCTTTCTGGCGTTAAACGCCCAGAATGGTGCCAGACTGGGCGTTAAACGCCCATTTGCTGCCCTTACTGGCGTTTAAACGCCAGTAAGGTTTTCCTCCAGGGTGTGCTGTTTTTCTTCCTGTTTTTCATTCTATTTCTGCTTTTTCAATTGAATTTGTGACTTTCCATGATCATCAACCAATAGAAAACATAAAATAACAAAGGAAAATAATAAATATAACATTGGGTTGCCTCCCAACAAGCGCTTCTTTAATGTCAGTAGCTTGACAGTGGGCTCTCATGGAGCCTCACAGATGTTCAGAGCAATGTTGGAACCTCCCAACACCAAACTTAGAGTTTGAATGTGGGGGTTCAACACCAAACTTAGAAGTTGGTGGTGGCCTCCCAACACCAAACTTAGAGTTTGACTGTGGGGGCTCTGTTTGACTCTGTTTTGAGAGAAGCTCTTCATGCTTCTTCTCTATGGTTACAGAAGGAGAACCTTGAGTCTTTTAGTTTGCACTGTCTGCAAGCCACGGAGCTTCCTGAATAGCAAACAATTGCTCATCCAGAAAGGTTTCAGAGATCTCAGTAGGAGGGAGGGATGCTCCTGCTACTGGTTCTATCCGGGACAGGTGATCAGCCACTTGATTCTCTGTCCCTTTTCTGTCTCTTATTTCTATATCAGACTCTTGCAGAAGCAACACCCATCTTATGAGCCTGGATTTTGAATCCTGCTTTGTGAGTAGATATTTAAGAGCAGCATGGTCAGTGTACACAATCACTTTTGATCCTACTAAATAAGATCTGAACTTGTTAATGGCATAAACCACTGTAAGTAACTCCTTTTCTGTGGTTGTGTAGTTCTTCTGTGCATCATTTAGAATACGGCTGCCATAATAAATGACGTGCAGAAGCTTACCATGCCTTTGTCCCAGTACTGCACCAATGGCATGGTCACTGGCATCACACATTAGTTCAAATGGTAATGTCCAGTCTGGTGCAGAGATGACTGGTGCTGTGACCAGCTTAGCTTTCAGAGTTTCAAACGCCTGCAGACACTCATTATCAAAAATAAATGGAGTGTCAGCAACTAGCAGATTACTCAGAGGTTTGGCAATTTTTGAAAAATCCTTTATAAACCTTCTGTAGAATCCTGCATGCCCCAGAAAGCTTCTGATTGCCTTAACATTGGTAGTGGTGGTAATTTTCAATTACTTCAACTTTAGCTTGATCCACCTCTATTCCTTTGTTTGAAATTTTATGCCCAAGGACAATTCCTTCAGTCACCATAAAGTGACATTTTTCCTAGTTTAAAACTAGGTTGGTTTCTTGGCATCTTTTCAGAACAAGTGCTAGATGGTTAAGGCAGGAGCTGAATGATCTCCAATACTGAAAAGTCATCCATGAAGACTTCCAGAAATTTCTCTACCATATCTGAGAAGATAGAGAGCATGCACCTCTGAAAGGTTGCAGGTGCATTGCACAGACCAAAAGGCATCCTTCTGTAGGCAAATACTCCAGAAGGACATGTAAATGCTGTTTTCTCTTGGTCCTGAGGATCTACTGCAATTTGGTTGTAACCTGAGTAGCCGTCCAAAAAGCAGTAGTATTCATGACCTGCTAGTCTCTCTAGCATCTGGTCTATGAATGGTAAAGGAAAATGATCCTTTCTGGTGACTGTATTGAGCCTTCTGTAGTCAATACACATGCGCCACCCTGTAACTGTTCTTGTAGGAACTAGTTCATTCTTTTTATTATGAACCACTGTCATGCCTCTGGTGGGCGAAATTGTGATTTATACTTTCACACAACTCGAATAATATTCCTCGGTAATGGCTCCAAAAACTTGGTGCACAATACCATGGTCTAAAATCAACTTCACAGTCTCGCTCAACTAACCAGCAAGTGCACTGGGTCGTCCAAGTAATACCTTACGTGAGTAAGGGTCGATCCCACAGAGATTGTTGGTATGAAGCAAGCTATGGTCACCTTGTAAATCTCAGTTAGGCAGATTAAAATTGTTTATGATTTCGAAAATAAAAATAATAAAATAAACGAACTAATAAAAGGGATAGAATACTTATGCAGATCCATTGGTGGGAATTTCAGATAAGCGAATGGGGGTACTGTATGCTCAAGGACGCCTGCTTTCCCACTGCTTCTACTCAATCCTTCTTACTCCTTTCCATGGCAAGCTTTGTATAGGGGTTCACCATCAGCGGTGGCTACTTTCAATCCTCTCGGGAAAATGATCCTATGCGGCTGTCACTCGCACGACTAATCGTCTGGAGGCATCACCCATGGTTGATGGCTACATCCCATCCTCGCAGTGAAAACTAATGCTCACACACTCTGTCACCGTACGGCTAATCACTGGTTGGTTCCCGCGCCTACTGGAATAGAATCCCTTGATTCTTTTGCGTCTGTCACTAACGCCCAGCACTTGCAAGTTTGAAGCACGTCACAGTCATTCATTACCGGAATCCTACTCGGAATACCACAGACAAGGTGAGACTTTCCGGATTCCCAGGATCCTACTCGGAATACCACAGACAAGGTGAGACTTTCCGGATCCTCATAAATGCCTCCATCTATCTAGCTTATACCACGAAGATTCTGTTGGAGAATCTAAGAGATACACATTCAAGCTCTGTTGCATGTAGAACGGAAGTGGTTGTCAATCACGCGCATTCATAAGTGAGAATGATAATGAGGGTTATCTAACTCATCACATTCATCATGTTCTTGGGTACGAATGAATATCTTGGAATAAGAATAAAAGAGGAATTGAATAAAAGAAAGTAGAATTTCATTAATACTTGAGGTACAGCAGAGCTCCACACCCTTAATCTATGGTGTGCAGAAACTCCACCGTTGAAAATACATAAGTAACAGAGGTTCAGGCATGGCCGACTGGCCAGCCCTCTCCATGATCAAGTGACTGAATATTCAAAGAGATTAAACTGTCAAAAGATGTCTAATACAATAGATAAATGTCCTATATATACTAGACTAGCTACTAGGGTTTACATGAGTAAGTAATTGATGCATAAATCCACTTCCGGGGCCCACTTGGTGTGTGCTTGGGCTGAGCTTGATCTATCCACGAGCTGAGGCTTCTCTTGGAGTTGAACTTCGAGTTATGACGTGTTTTGGGCGTTCAACTCCGGATCATGACGTTTTTCTGGCGTTTAACTCCAGACAGCAGCATGTACTTGGCGTTCAACGCCAAGTTACGTCGTCAATTTCCGAATAAAGTATGGACTATTATATATTGCTGGAAAGCTCTGGATGTCTACTTTCCAACGCCGTTGAGAGCGCGCCAATTGGAGTTCTGTAGCTCCAGAAAATCTATTTTGAGTGCAGGGAGGTCAGATTCCAACAGCATCAGCAGTCCTTTTGTCAGCCTTTTTCAGAGTTTTGCTCAAATCCCTCAATTTCAGTCAGAATTTACCTGAAATCACAGAAAAACACACAAACTCATAGTAAAGTCCAGAAATGTGAATTTAACATAAAAACTAATGAAAACATCCCTAAAAGTAGCTTAAACTTACTTAAAACTACCTAAAAACAATGCCAAAAAGCGTATAAATTATCCGCTCATCACAACACCAAACTTAAATTGTTGCTTGTCCCCAAGCAACTGAAAATCAAATAGGATAAAAGAAGAGAATATACTATAAATTCCAAAATATTATGAATATTAATTATAATTAAATGAGCGGGACTTGTAGCTTTTGCTTCTGAACAGTTTTGGCATCTCACTTTTCCTTTGAAGTTTAGAATGATTGGCTTCTCTAGGAACTTAGAATTTCGGATAGTGTTAATGATTCTCCTAGTTAAGCATGTTGATTCTTGAACACAGCTACTTATGAGTCTTGGCCGTGGCCCTAAGCACTTTGTTTTCCAGTATTACCACCGGATACATAAATGCCACAGACACATAACTGGGTGAACCTTTTCAGATTGTGACTTAGCTTTGCTAAAGTCCCCAGTTAGTGGTGTCCAGAGCTCTTAAGCACACTCTTTTGCCTTGGATCACGACTTTAACCACTTAGTCTCAAGCTTTTCACTTGGACCTTCATGACACAAGCACATGGTTAGGGACAGCTTTGATTTAGCCGCTGATGAGCGGATAATTTGTACACTTTTTGGCATTGTTTTTAGTATGTTTTTAGTAGTTTTAGTTGAGTTTTTATTATATTTTTATTAGTTTTTAGTTAAAATTCACTTTCTGGACTTTACTATGAGTTTGTGTGTTTTTTGATTTCAGGTATTTTCTGGCTGAAATTGAGGGATCTGAGCAAAAATCTGATCCAGAGACTCAAAAGGACTGCAGATGCTGTTGGATTCTGACCTCCCTGCACTCGAAGTGGATTTTGGAGCTACAGAAGCCCAATTGGCGCGCTCTCAACGGCGTTGGAAAGTAGACATCCTGGGCTTTCCAGCAATATATGATAGTCCATACTTTGCCCAAGATTGATGGCCCAACCGGCGTTCAAAGTCACCTCAAGAAATTCCATGCGTTAAACGCCGGAACTGGCACCTAAATGGGAGTTAAACGCCCAACTGGCATAAAAGCTGGCGTTTAACTCCAAGAAGAGTCTCTACACAAAAATGCTTCATTGCTCAGCCCAAGCACACACCAAGTGGGCTCGGAAGTGGATTTTTATGTCATTTACTCATCTCTGTACACCCTAGGCTACTAGTTCTCTATATATAGGACCTTTTACTATTGTATTTTTCATCTTTGACATCTAGTTCTTAGATATCAGATCTTGGTTCTTCTGGTTCCCTCTCTGGGGCCGAAACCAATGATCACTTTTGTTCTTATGTATTTTCACGGTGGAGTTTCTACACACCATAGATTAAGGTGTGGAGCTCTGCTGTACCTCGAGTATTAATGCAATTACTATTGTTCTTCTATTCAATTCCGCTTGTTCTTTGTCCAAGATATCCTTGTTCTTCAACTTGATGAAGGTGATGATTGACACTCATCATCATTCTCCTCATGAACAGGTGACGACAAACCATTCTTGTTCTACAAGCATCAAGCTCTAGTGAATATCTCTTAGATCTTTAACCGGAATCTTCGTGGTATAGGCAGACCTGATGGCGGCATTCAAGAGAATCCGGAAGGTCTAAACCTTGTCTGTGGTATTCTGAGTGATTCAATGATTGAATGACTGTGACGTGCTTCAAACTCCTGAGGGCGGGGCGTTAGTGACAGACGCAAAAGAATCACTGGATTCTATTCCGGCCTGATTGAGAACCGACAGATGAATTCCGCTATGACCGTGACAGGGCATATGCAATCGCTTTCAATGAGAGGATGGGAGGTAGCCATTGACAACGGTGAAACCCTACACGAGCTTGCCATGGAAAGGAGTAAGAAGGATTGGATGAAGACAGTAGGAAAGCAGAGAGACGGAAGGGAAGGCATCTTCATACGCTTATCTGAAGTTCCTACCAATGAATTACATAAGTATCACTATCTTTATCTTTATGCTTTATGCGTTTATTACCTATATCCATTTGAGTCTACCTGACTGAGATTTACAAGGTGACCATAGCTTGCTTCATACCAACAATCTCCGTGGGATCGACCCTTACTCACGTAAGGTATTACTTGGACGACCCAGTGCACTTGCTGGTTAGTTGTGTGAAGTTGTAGTGATCACAATTTCGCGCACCAAGTTTTTGGCGCCGTTGCCGGGGATTGTTCAAGTTTTGAGCAAGCTTTTGGTAACAATGCCCGGGATTGTTCAGTTTGGACAACTGACGGTTCATCTTGTTGCTTAGATTAGGTATTTTTTTTCGAAATTCTTGAAGATGAATTCTAGAGTTTCATGATGATTTGTTGAAGTCTGGCTGGCTGAGAAGCCATGTCTAATCTGATTGGACCGAGGTTTTAACTTATCACCACAAGAGCTTGTTGATTTTCATCAATTTTGCTTTTGGAGCAGTGATCTGCTAAGGCTTGGCTGACCTTTGGTCATGTCTAGTGTTTTGGACCGAAGCTTTCTTTGAAGGCTTGGCTGGCTGTGAAGCCATGTCTAATTCCTGGACCGGAGTCTTAGACTAGCATTGCACTGATTCCTGGAATTCTCATTAAGAATTTTGATATCTTTTCCCACTTAATTTTCGAAAAACACAAAAAAAAATTTACAAAATCATAAAATTCAAAAATATTTCTTGTTTGAGTCTATTGTCTCACTTTAAGTTTGGTGTCAATTGCATGTTTCTGTTCTTCTTGCATTTTTCGAATTTATGCATGTGTCTTAATTAATCTTCAAGTTATTCTTGATGATTTTCTTGTTTTGATCTTTGAATTCTATTGACTTGAGTGTTTTGTTGTTTTTCATATGCATTCTCATTTTGTTAGTGTCAGTAGTATACAAACTGCTAAGTTTGGTGTCTTGCATGCATTGTTATTTGATTCTTGTTGCATTTTGATTATTAAAAAATCCAAAAATATTTTTAATTTGTGTCTTTTCAAGTCAATGATACAAAGAATTGAAGATTCAGAATATACTGCAGAGGAATTATATAGAAAAAGCTGAGCATTCAAAAATGCCCAGTGAAGAAGACAGACTGGCGTTTAAACGCCAGCCAGGGTACCTGGTTGGGCGTTTAACGCCCAAAGAGTAGCATTTGGGCGTTAAACGCCAGAATGTATACCATTCTGGGCGTTTAACGCCAGGATGGTGCTAGGGGGAAGATTTTGTTTTCAAATCAATTTTTTTTCAAGTTTTCAAAGTTTCTCAAAATCAAATCTTTTTCAAATCATATCTTTTCAATCAAAGGCTTTCAAAATCAATTTCTTTCCTTTTTCAAAGATACTTACTAACAATTAATGATTTGATTGAACATCTCAAATTTGTTGCCTTTTCTGTTGAGAAAGGTTTAATGTTTGAATCATATCTTTTCTTGTTAGGCAAGTCACTAATTTTCAAAATCAAATCTTTCAAATTATTTTCAAATCATATCTTTTAAAATTGTTTTCAAATCATATTTTCTCAATCACATTTTTTTAAAACCAATCATATCTTCTTAACCACATCTTTTTCAAAATAGTTT